>NC_071355.1:45490948-46235948 GCF_943734655.1 Sabethes cyaneus
CGCTAATTACGAAAATCTTATTTTTAAAGAATTTCCAAAGAAAACACTCTACAGCTCTGCACCCGATAGAGACAGAAATGTCATTTCTTTAACAAAATTGATTATCTTTATATTTTATATAACTTTGCCGAAGAAATCATGTGTTTATCTTACTTATTTACTTTACTTTTTCGGCGACAATCCGCTTATCGAATCCATGCCGAATTCAGGAACCGTCTCCACATTACTTGGTCTTGGGCTGCCACACTCCAGTCGCCCCTAATACCCGCTGTTCTAGCATCCTCGTCAACAGCGGGGTCTGCCTCGAAGTCGTCGGCCTCTGTCGGGTTCTCTGCTAAATATTGTTTTCGCTTGTCTCTCATCCGGCATCCTTGCTACGTGGCCAGCCCACTGTAGCCTGCCGTATTTTAGTTGCTTCACAATATCCGCATCTTTGTACACTTGGTATATTTCATGATTCATGCGCCTGCGCCACACTCCTTCGTCTAATATGCCGCCAAGAATTGATCGCAGGATCTTACGCTCGAAAACGCCAAGAGCTCGTCGGTCGCTTTCTTTCAACGTCCACGCTTCGTGGCCGTAGAGTACCATCGGGAGAATTAGCGTCTTATAGAGCGCGAGTTATGTACGGAGTTGTAGGCTACGGGACCTCAGCTGGCTACGTAATCCGTAGAAGGCCCTGTTGGCAGCCGCTATCCGCCTTTTTACTTCACGGCTCACATCGTTGTCACATGTCACCAACGTACCTAGGTAAATAAATTCTTCGACCACTTCAAAAGTATCTCCATCTATCACCACCGCAGTTCCAACACTCACCCGAAGTCTCACCCGCTATCCTGATTTTGAACCATCAAGGGTAGCACGTACCAGCCTAATCAGTTTTGTTGGAAAACCATGTTCAAGCATAATCTGCCACAGCTCGTTTCGTTTAACTGAATCGTACGCCGCCTTGAAGTCTATAAACAGATGATGAGTCTGCAAGTTCAATTCCCGGAATTTATCGAGGATCTGTCGCAAGGTGAATATTTGGTCCGTCGTGGAGCGTCCCTCTCGAAAACCACACTGGTATTCGCCAACAAAGGTTTCCTGTTATGGCCTCAGTCTGAAAAACAGGATGCGGGAGAGAATTTTGTATGCAGAATTGCGGAGAGTAATACCTCGATAATTGCTGCATTCGAGTCGATGGCCCTTTTTGTAAATTGGGCATATGAGACCTTCCAACCAGTCCGTAGGTAATTCCTCCTTTAGTATAACCTGATGGATTGCACAATACAGCCGTTCGCTTCCGACTTTCAAAAGTTTGGCGGGGATGCCGTCCTTTCCAGCTGCTTTGGCGTTTTTCAGCTCTCTCGCTGCTTTCCTAACCTCGTCCAAACTTGGTGGATCCACAGCTTGTCCATCATCCTCAATCGTTATCCTGTTTCTGTTGACCGTTCCATCTTGTTCACCATTCAACAATGCACCGAAATATTGTTTCCAACGCTTAACCACCTCCGATCTTTCGGTAATCTGGTTCCCCTCCTTGTCGTTGCACATAACTGGAGTTGGCACGGTCCGGTTCCTGATTCCGTTGATCGTATTAAAGAAGCTTCTTGTATCTCGAAACAAATCTCCGTCTCCGCATGAACGCGATCCCAGTGCTGACGTTTCTTAAGACGGTGAAGTCTCTTTTCGGTAGCTCTCGGTATCTCTCTCTGCTCTGGCGTGTCACAGTTGCAGCCAAAATGGGACTTCTGGCTCGATTCTTCTCATCAGTTACTCGCTGGAAGTGGCTGCAGCAGTAGTACCCAACACTTCCCGCGCTGTAGTACTGATCGTGTCGTGGATGTGTCTCCCCTGATCGTTCAGGTTCTCTCCGAGATGTTCACCGATCCGCTCATCAGTCTTCCGAGAGTACTCTGCAGTGACTCCCTCCGCTGATAACCGCCGAATGTTCAGTCGTATCTTCCTCGTTGGCTTCGATTTGAATACGTTGGACAACCGAGCGCGGATCTTGCTTACTACGAGATAGTGGTCCGAGTCAACGTTTGGTCCCCGGAAGGATCGCACGTCTGTGACATCAGAAAAGTGCCGGCCATCAACCAGAACGTGGTCGATCTGAGAGCAGGCCTCTCCATTAGGGTGTTTCCAGGTGTGCTTCCGAATGTTCCATCGTGCAAAATGGGTACTACAGATAACCATTCCTCTGGCTGCAGCGAAGTTGATTAGCCTCAGGCCATTGCTGTTTGTGGTAGGATGGAGGCTTTCTCTACCAATAACGGGACGAAAGAACTCTTCACGTCCGACCTGTGCATTTGTATCCCCGATGACTATTTTTATGTCATGTCTTGGGCACTCTCCATATGTTCTGTCGAGAAGATCATAGAACGCCTCTTTTACGTCATCGGGCTTGTCGTTTTCGTCGGTGCGTACACATTTATCAGACTGTAGTTGAAGAATTTGCCCTTAATTCTCAACACGCATAGACGGTCATTGATGGGCCTCCACCTAATGACACGCTTCATTTGTTTTCCATGTAATACGAATCCGACTCCATGCTCTGCTTTATCGCTGCCAATGTAGTAGATGTGATACGCAATAGGGTCTACTGTGCGGAATTCACGTTCTCCCGTCTTCGCCACCGCACTTCCTGGATAGCTGCAACCTCGACCTTCGTCTTCTGCAGCTCTCTTGCCAGGATACCCGCGCGTACCGGTTCAAGTAGAGTCCTGACATTCCAAGTATCAAGTTTGCAATAATCGTTGTCCTTTTTCTTTTGCCTGGGTTCATGCCGATTATCCGGTTGTAGTTCCTTTCCTGATTTTTTCCTAGCGAAAGTTATTTAAGCATACTGCCTTACTGGGGCTGTGATGCCTAGTCTCGCGGACAGGGCTGCTATCTTGGGTATAGCTGGCGAGACACAGCGTTTCATAAGTCAGCCGTCCGCTCCGGATCAGTCGCTGTTGTATGCCGCCCCTAACCTGGGATACAGCCGCATACCTGGAACGGAAACGGCGATTCACCGTGCAGTGGAATCGCCGTCGCGAGCCGCCCCTAACCTGGAGTCAGACGCTCATGGTTGGCAAGGCTGTTCCTTTTGCCAACACACTCAGCAGATGCATGGGTGCCTCCTTCCCTGTCGGTATACGACCTAAGCTTTCGCCGGGGTTGGTTACCCGATCTCTACCAAGGTTGCTCGTATTCCGGCTGGTACCACGAGGAGGTTAGGAGAGGAGTTGCTGGATAAGAGGCTAATGACCACTGCGGGGTCTACTTTATAACTACAGGTACGCGAGGTACCGATGTTACGTATTACCCAGCCATTTACCAGCCAGTGTCTCTCTACGAACACAAAAAAAAAGGACGTGTATCGAGCCTTTCGCGAATGCGAAACACATAACACGTATGCTTGCCGTACTCTCATTTTGGTGGTTGGGGACAAGCGGAACCCGTACAAGTTTATAGTACTCAACTTAAGCGTTAAGATGAAGCGCTGATTTCAGAAATCCGCTTGCCCCATTTTACCCCACGGGCTCGTGAAGCTATGGAAATTTAATGCTTGAATATGTGATAGCTCAGCAAGTAAAGGTCCAAGAGATTTGCGGTCTTCTGCAAAAACATGTGTTTTGAGAGCTTCGATAATTGCCTAGAACATTGTATTTTTGTAAAATGCAACTAACAAAAGCTAAATATGAAAAACCAATTTTTAAAGAAGTTCTAAGGAATATGCCCTATAGTTCAGCACTCGATAAAGATAAAAATTTCATTTCTTCAGCAAAGTTGCTTGTTTTTACAATATTGACAACTTTGCTGAAGAAACTATGTCTATATTTCGTAACACAAAAAAGTTATTTTTTTTATTTTCATTATAGTATGCGATAACTAACTTTTGACAGTTTTAGATTAAGGGGGATATTCATACGAACAAAAGTGCTGACGACCATAAATGATAAAATGAAAACAAGAGACACTAGGAAAAAAGTTTCACTTTTCACCCTTTTGGACTACTGTGCGACGTGACGGTAGGACTGTCCGCCTCGTTCATACCAATTAGAATCTTTATGAGTGTTTTATTCAGCGTGCGGTGTTTCCGCCCGGAGCATGTTGCAAGGAACAGACCCGCCTGTATGTATGTACCTATGTGTGTGTATATTTGCGCTTACATAAGAGGTCACATCATATCGTCGTATGCATAAATTTACTCAGTCTCGGTGTAGTACCTACTATCACATTTTCATGATTCATCATCTCAGCAGCGGAAAACAGCAGGGCACAGACAGCAAAAGAAAACGTAACCATCCAGTAGAGGGTAAGTGCCCACTCGCCCTTGTTCTGTTCTCGCTCGCACGACCGAATCCTTTCAACGAACCCATTCTGGGATGCCGTTTGTTTTCATATCCCTGTCACTGCTGCTGCTGCTGGACGGTTTGTGTACGTATACGTTGGCCGAGAGGTTGGGGTCACACCCGCAAAGCTCGTAAAAAAAGAAATCCGCCAGAAAGGAATGAGCTTTTATCTGACAAAAATACGATAACACATCGGACACGGATGTAAATGTTCCCCGCGTTTAAGTGCACTTGTAATCTGTACCGAGCGGACGGAGAATGCTGGGTCAGCATTTCCGACCAGGTTGTGCACGGTGGTCGCATTAATGGTTGCGATTGCGGCAGGAGACTGGAGGAGGGAAATTACCTCACTGCGACTGTGGATGATCGTTTGAAGATGATTTGGCTCACTTCACGCAGCCCCCACCACCGCCCTTTGGAGTCACCGTGAATGTGCAAAGTTACTTAAAATTTAATAACACGCCAGCTTACCACTCGTTTTGAAAAAAAAAAATCGATAACCGAGAAGAGCTGAATGTTTGCACCGTGAAATGTGTGCACTTTTCGCAATTAATGCAAAGGATGCTGCGGGGGGTTTGCGCTATTTTTTTTTCATTTCGCTCTGCCCTCTTTTTCCGAGAAGTATTTCAGGTGAGTGAATCCACCGGGAGCGCATCACGACGACCGAAGCACGCGGTGTAGGTAGAGTTGTCGGCTCGGAAATAATGACTCGAGTGGAATTTACTGGCTGCAAAGTGCAATTACATACACGTTCACCGTACCATAAAATCGAGCTCATCGCGTCCATAAACTCTGACATTACTGGCAGAACAATTGATAAGACTTTTTATGGGCCAATAATCCGATGAGATATGCGCACACTCGCACACGCTACCGTTGGCGTTGTTTGCGCGGCTCCTTTGGGGGGCCTTTTTAATGGCACTTTTGTTTTATGGCTATTAGTGTTAGCTTGAACAAAACGTTTACGTGATTGGCGGCTTACCACGGAACTATATCGTGTACAAGTGAGTGAGTAATGAATGCTTCAAGATGTCTTGTTGAAATCAAGAGAGGCTAGAGATGATGCTATCATTTAGAAGGACTAGAACAATTGTTGTTTGATTTGTCATTAGTCTTTGATGGCTTTGTTGTCCGCGAGTGGACCTTCTAACCGAGCTTCAATTTGTTAGCAGCCTACTTTATAGATAAGCATAAATTCACGGAAACAAGGGATAATATTCGGTGGATGCATGAAGTAACTATATACTTATCATAGATTATATCCTCGTGGATTGCCTTGGTTATGGTCAATTATGATGTAAAGTTTGTAAAGTTGCATACACTTTTTCCTTTATCAGTACATAACAAACTTACCTGGAAAGATACAAAACAGAAAAGATTACATTGGTATATTGTCGTTCTGGAAGTTATAAACTTATCACTAACTACTAATAACAATCATTTACATGCTTATACCTTGGATATTCTTTCAAGGGTACAGGGTAACAGGGTTCATAAATAAATATGAATAAATATTTTTGAAAAAAATTGTATGAATTAACATAAAATTTTGAAAAGGAAAGTGCAGTCATTACAGCCTAATCAATCCATTCAGGGCTAGGGGACCCTCCGTTGTCGCAAGGCCACGAGTCTGCTTTGACAAGTCACTGGCGGTGGGTTCATCAGGTTGGAGGTCACGTGGCTATAGAATGGGTTGATTCTCAGGTCCCTAACCACCCTTTCTTCATGCTGAATTCTATATTACCCCGATGAAGCCGCTTGACAGTGCAAAAGTCACTCTTATAGTTAAGTGTACTTTTCATAAGAATGAGTCCTTGCTAAGGACGGTCATAAATGGAGACAGTACTGGGGCGGTGATGTAGAGCAAGCTTTGAATGAAGCGTAAGCCCCATTATGTAACGCGCATAAAATTATTAATAAGCTTTTCGCTGACGCAATTATCACTGGCTCACAGCAATTATAGTAGAAAGAAATGCAGTGCAGGTTATTCAGCAAAAATACCCGGGTCCCATTTGATCAACGGTACTGGTCGCTGTGATGAGTCTACACATGGAAAAAATTCTATCTATTCAAATACATAGCTTGTCTCAGTCATTGATCAATGCATCAAGATTTAGCTGCTGAAAACAGCTCGCTGGAAAAATTTGCTGGGAAAAGCAGGGGTGGCCCTCGGAACCTGGAAGCTTGGTGTCTTGAAACAGGAAGAATTGGTTAAGGCCGCACAGTGGAAAATACTGGGACAAAACACCCAAAACGGAGTTGAAGTTTTTCATGAAACAGTATTTTTCTATGAAAGTAGACAGACTAAATAACTATATTCCAAAATTTCAGAGCACTGGGAATGATGCAGCTTTTTGTAGAATTTTTTGAATCTGAGGTTTGTGTGACAACTTCCCATATTTTTCATTTAACGCAAGTTTCAAAAAACTGTTTTTAATCGTACCCTGTTAGGTATTTGCATACAAATAAAACGTGATTTGGTATTGAAATGGTTATAGATTAGTACCTTATTTTGCAAATTGACGAAAATCAGGTACACTCTAAAATATGTTTGCTTCAAACATCAAAATAGTAACACACATGTGACTTCGCATTTTCAAAGTTAAGCATCTTTTTTTGGGAACGGAAGGTAACCGTCATTTTTTCATATTTTATGTAGAATTTAGTCTACTTTCCAAAAATCATATCCGCATTTTGCGCAGATTTGCGCAAAGACTAAAAATATTGAATTTTATAGAACCATGAGTTTTTAGGCAATTCCGCTTTGTAATTACTTCTAGCAATACTATTACAGATAGTTTTAAAGTAAATCTTTGAGCATTTAGCAGCTAATGGTTAGTACCAGGCCAGCAGAGCAGCAGTGACACTTTGATATTCATATTTTAGTGAATAAACATGGTTATTGGCTGGAGAAAGTGATATTTTTAAAATTCAAAATAATTTTCAAGTGTGGCTCAACGTTATGGATTACTGAGTGTTACAAGGCCATTACTACTTCTCCTAATTATCCCAATGCAATAAAACTCAAAATAAAAATAATAGCTCAAATAGTTATAAAACTTTTCTTAGAAAATTATTTTAGAGACACCCTAATTATTGATTTTTTTAAATATTTGAAAACTTTAAGTTTTAGTAGTCAATTTGGTTCACAGTTATATACAAAATATGCAAGTTCCATGCTACTTTACCAAATTTATTAGTTTTGTCTCAGTTTTGTTCTGACTGGCGCCACTGTGGGCCGAGATTACACTGTGGAAGCAGGTGCGGAGCATTCGCATTCGACGATTCTAACAAAACGATCATGCATCACTTTTTGGCCGGCAAACAAATTCCACCGGCGATTTTGGCACGCCAATAAAGAAACGATAATAAACTAAATGAGACAGGAGCTCCGAATACTCGGACGTTAATCAGGTTCGCGGTTCGCCGGCCGAATTTTTCAGCGATAATGGGACGAATTTCCGTTGTGCCAACAACTTATTACAAAAGCAGATTACGAAACGTTACTAAACTCTCGTGGACGTTCAATCAACTCGGGGTTCCTCATACGGGCCGAGAATGGGAGTGGATGGTGTGTTCCGTTACAGCCGCGATCGGGACGATTGTCACACAACGTAAACCCAACATATCGCCATCGACCGACCTGGCGACGTTAACCCTAAATCATTTTCTTTTGCGGAGTTGACCGGGAGCCAAGCAGCTTCCATTCTACCCTATGCACTGTCGAACAGTGTTGCGAAGCCCACACTCGTGTGGTCTAATTTTCTCACACACACGTACTCATTCTAACGAACACGCCGGCATAAGCATCCCTTTAAAACTCCCGCTCTTATTTCTTCATGCACTGCAGCGAATTTTTGCGAGTGTGTGTTTAGCCAACAGCTACAGTCGTCGCTCGTCATTCGTCGTTGCAGCCAGATCTGCTGATACCGATTACCCATAAGGGCAAAGATAACGAAGAAGACGAAGAAGAAGAAGAAGAAGAAGAAGAAGAAAAAGTAATGGAAAATGTGTATCCCAGTGTGCAACCAGCCTCACGGGTAGCTGTTTTTTGACTCGTGAATAAGCTATGCAGGAAGACGATGTGAGGATGCGCGTGCGCGAGTGTGTGGGTGGCAAAATGTCTGCACATAGCACCGGCGGCTGTTCCTTTTACGACTGCGTGTGCGTCGTAAGCGTTGAATGCCATGTTTCGCATACTCTTTTGCGTGTGAGTAGTAGACATGGTTGACTTCTCGCTTGATTCGCACCATATTGCTATCGAACGACTGTCGGAAATAGTAGAAAGTTAGCATAGCATTCAGTACACGTGTCCTGAAAGCGATGGTTGAAGAAGTATTTTCCGGCGGTCGAAATGGTTGGATGATTTCAAAGAAGGAGACTTGGTTTTCGTAGTGGAGAAAACAGTGAGGAAGCAAGGTGAGATTAGATAGTCGTGTACGACAGGTGTGGGTGTGTAAGAAAGGAGAAATTGATCGAAGGCCGGCAGTTAAGTTGGTTTTGCTCGCCGTCAGAATGGATGGTGATCCTGAGTAGGGAAATTTTGCTTGCAGAGGATCACGAGCTGGGGAATGTTACGGCGAATAGTATATCAGAATCTGACGTATTCGAAGCGCTTAAAGGCCTGAATGCGTCAAAAGGTCAAGCCAGTCGTCGTATGTTCGAATCACGGCTAGGCGGTGCTGCTAGATAGGCCCCGTAGGCCAGTAGGCCCCGTTCTGTACTCTAATAGCCGGCCGCGAAGTCTGTCGATAAAGAAGGGACAAGTCTTACAAAGACGTTTAAGCCCGCAGCATTGCATTTTTTGCGTCAAAAGGATCGGGGCCTAATGGGATAGCTAGCACTCATATTTCTCAAAAACCTGACCAAAGAAATAACTACACCATTACAATGCCTATTTCAAATTTCTCTATTTAAAAAATCGGACATCGGCAACTACCGTGGAATTGCCGTTATCTCTTGCATTTGCATTCCAAAACCGTTTGAATCAATTGTAATCGAAAAAAATATTCAGCAAGTAAAACACAGCTTTTTTCTGGCTTCCGTGCCACCGTAAGAGCACCACAATACGAATATTGATGGACAAGACACAAACACAAACAGTTTTTTTATCCTTAAATTTTGTAAGAGCAATACGTGTTTGTGTCTTGTCCATCAATAGTCGTAGTAAAATACAGAATTACAAGTCAGTAACACCGTTTTTTTAAAGGCCCTCTATGGCTTCCAATATTCTGGAATTTATATCTTTCATTCTGAATGCAATGGGCAATGGCAACCATGTAGAAGCTTTCTTCACGGAGTTTAGTAAGGCATTTGACGGAATAAATGTTCCACTATTATTGAAGAATAATAAGCAAAAATTAGCAAAATTTGGAATAGAACCCACACTCCTGAATTGGTTTCAGTCATATTTAACGCAAACAAATTGTTCGCTTTCAAAATGCCCTCTTTGACCCGATTCAAGTCATCTCTGGGGTTCCCCAAGGTTCTCACTTAGGGCCACTTCTTTTAATCTTATCACGCAAATGACATTTCTTTCTTATTTAAGCACTCCAAATTACTTGTGTATGCAGATGACATGAAACTATTTATGGAAATAAAAAATGCTGATGAGGTCGCAGTATTTCAGAATGAAATCAATGTATTCAACAATTGGTATGTTCCACCATAATTGCAGAACGCCTTTGACCGATCTCCACCAAACTTGGTACACATATTTCTTGATATACGGGAATCAGCCCGGGGGGGAGGCCCCAAATTTCGAAATGCCTGGACGGTTCTTCACCAAACTTGGCACACATCTTCCTTGACATAAGGGAATCAGCACTGAAGGGTTGACAAGAAGAGAGAGGGGGTGGGGGCTCATAACATGGGGGGAGACCATAACTGCGAAACACCCGGACGGTTCTTCATCAAACTTGGCACACATGTTCCTTGGCATAAGGGAATCAGAACTCAGGGGGTTCACAAAAGAAGGGAGGGGTCGTAACAGAGTGGGGGGGTTCATAACAGGGGGAGGCCATAACTCCGAAATGCCTGGACAATTCTTCATCAAACTGGCACAAATGTTTCTTGACTTCAGGGAATCAGAACTGCCCAGCCAGCACCAACTCGTATATCAACGTACGAAAATTATCGGAAATATCTCTTAATAAATTCGGGTTCGTAAATAACGCCTAATAAAGGGCGCACAAGTTGACATTCTATCGTTTATAATGCTAGAGGCTGACAAACATACGATTTTCAGCACAAAGTTGTTTAGCTGTATGTAGCTGGTAGCGCTGAATCGGATCTTATCGTATTGAAATACCTATCTAAGTGTATCGCTCAAAATTATTCCTCAGTGCGTATATCGTCTCTAAAATGGTACGGATAAGCGGTTTTTGCGCGTCGAATACAATTTTGTTGGATACATATCAGTACGTAACTCTTATTTGCAATCTAATTATACATATGAAAATGCTGACTGGGTGGGAAGTTGACAAAAGGGGGAATCCCTAACAAAGGGAGGAGAGATCTAAATAAATAAAAGAGGATGCGTTTCTCTTGCATTCAAAACGATTGCAGTGCAACTGACTTTGAGAAAAGAGGGGGTTTTCACCGAGGAGGAAAATATGGTAAATAAACCTTTGTTTCGTTTCCATTATAGCGATTTTCATTGAGCAAGCCGATGCATAATTAGCTACGTGACAGAAGGTGGAGCTGACTGGGAAGGAACCGACATGTAGGGGGACGAGGAACGTGAGTATGAATGTATGTTCCGCCACAGCTCCGGAACTTCTGGGCTGTTCTTCATCAAACGTCGTTTGTCAAACACATGTTTTTTGGCATGATGATCTTTTAAGCCGGGGAGTTGACAAAAGAGTGAGACGGTCTCTTACTCTCAAAATGAGTAAAGGGGTGCGTTTCTCTTGCATTTGGAACGATAGCAGTTGTACAAGTTGTTTAATTTCTGAAAGGGGGAATTGGGTGGCCATTAAAGAGGGGGAGGTATAAAATCATTAAAAAGGCGTGCCAATTTATTGCGATTAACGAGAAGTGACTGAGTGACAAAGGGGCCCAGAGTGAGATCGGGCAATCAGCTGGCTTGGGTGGGTGCTAATTCCGTTATCGAAATTTGACCTTCTGTTTTTATACGACAGACTTCGCAACCAGCTATTAGAATAGATGATAGTGCGGGGTCAGTGCTACGATCCTATTGACTCTAACAGCCTCTCCCGGGGGGCTCCGTAGCCGCAAGGTTATCGAGTCTGGTTTGACAAGCAAGTGGTCGTGGGTTCGAATCTTAGTAGAATCAAGCCATTCGATGTCGTGACTTTAGCATGGGTTTATTCTCAGGCCCCTCCATTTACCCTTCCTTCATGCTGAAGTCTATATTTTACCCTCTGAAGCCTCTTGACAGTGCAAATGTCCCTCCTATAGTTAAATGCACTGGTCGGAGGTACGAATGAGTCCTCGTCAGGGACGGCTATAATATGGGATAGTCCTGGCAGCGAGGAATATGTGGGTAAAGTAGATCAAGCTTTGAAGGAAGGGTAAACCCCAATACACACAAGCACGCATAAAACTTAATAAGCATATCGCTCATTCAATAGCGATTATAGCTAAAAGAAATGCAGTGCAGGTCATACAGCAAACACCCGGGCGATATTACAATAGATCAACTAGACTGGTCGCAGCAATGAGTCCACACAAGGAAAAAAAACAGCCTCTCCCAGCCGAGATTCGAACATACGACGACTGGCTTATTAGACCAGCGTCTTACCTCGAGGTCAACTGGGAGGGGCAATCAGCTAGTTCTCTACTTAAACTGAATGTAAATATATGTTACTCAATAGCATTCAGCAGGAAAATTCAAACTCCCTTTATCGAAATATACTAAGGAAACCATATTATACCAAAATGTGAAATTGTAAGGGGTCTAGGAATAATTTTAGACTCTAAACTAACATTTGGCTATTACAAATATTTTATAGTTTTTGTCTTTTATAAAAACAATGTTGACTTATTTCTCACAAATTATTTTTTTACCCCCTGATTTTTCAAGCTAATTTAAAAGGGGGGGGGGGGGGGGGGTGATAAAAACTTTTAAGTTGCAAAGGCCTCATAATTTTAATATGCACGGTAAAATTTAATGTGCAAATGCTGCACAATTACGAAAACTGCTGAAAATTAATTATATATTCTTTCAGATATTTTAGCATGGTCGCTGTCAAGGGGTTTCCAGTAAGGCGTATAAGTGCGTAGTAATCAGAGATTACTTTTGTAATCATTTGCGAATTAATTAGGTAATCAATGGTAATCAGTAGAGTAATCAATGATAATCTTAAGTAATCATTGATAATCATGATTAATTTATAGTAATCACAAGAGATTTATTAGTGGTAATCAGAGGTAATCAGTAAAGTAATCAAAAGTAACTTTTTTCAAAGGTGCGTAGTAATCATTGCTGTTGGAAACCCCTTGGTCGCTGTAAATCAAATCGATCTGAAAGATACGACAGTAACACTTTACCTTTGCTGCTCACGGCTGTATATTTTCAAGTTAATTAAACTGGCTTGCTGATATAGCTTTTTACACAGCAAGTACCTATTATGCTTTATGACTTTATCGAATAAATCGAAAAGCGTTAGATTAAGTTGCCGTCAAGCAGCGTAGGACATTATCTGTTTTATTGCTGTTTTCAGCAGAGCGAAATAAACCTACTTGAGCTTATGGCCTGACTCTTCAAAAGTTTATAAAATCCTTCTTCAGAGGGGGTCTCTTGGTCGGAAGGAAGTTTTATCATTAGAACGTTCTAGTGGAGTTCATTGGTTTATTAGCGGTTTTATGAAATTGGTCATGAAAACCACTAGGGGAACTTAATAAAACTTAAATTACTGCTTGAGCTGGGATCTACTTAAACTTGAACATTGACTTGGATGTGGATTCGGACTCAAAATTGGACTTGGGCATTGGCTTGGAATTTGAAATTGAGTAGGGTTTGGACGTCAACTTGGACTTAGGCTTGAACTTGGTTTCGAATTTGGTCTCGAATTTGGACCTCAATTTGGTCTTGCAAGTAGGGATTTGGTCTATAATTTGGTTATAACTTTGGTCTTGAATATGGACTTGTATTCGGTCTTGACATAGATTTGTAATTTGGTCTCGAATTTGGTTTTAAATTTGGTCTTGAATTTGGTCATGAATTTGGTCTTTAATTTGGTCTTAAACATAGCTTGAATTTGGTCTTGAATATGGTCTTTAGACTTTTAGACTTAAATGTGCACTTGAAATTGATTTTGCATTTGGTCTCTTGGTTGATATTCAATCTGGTATCTGGTATATTTGGCCTTTAATTTGGACTCAAATTTGGTTTTGAATTTGACCTTGAATTCGGTCGAGTATGAGCTTATTTTTTGTTTTGATTTTAATGAGTATGAAATGGGAAAGGCAAATGAGG
This sequence comes from Sabethes cyaneus, assembly GCF_943734655.1. Classification (NCBI taxonomy): domain Eukaryota; kingdom Metazoa; phylum Arthropoda; class Insecta; order Diptera; family Culicidae; genus Sabethes; species Sabethes cyaneus. The sequence goes on from NC_071355.1 coordinate 45,504,716, forward strand.
AGCGTTCAATATAGCTCTAGCCATCCCAAGCCCCTACCTAGCGCCTCCACGTGGCCATACTTGGAAATGCTCTTTTGAGTAGCCAAGCTAGGAGGCGCGATGCTGGGTGGTTCCCGGCTGCCTGATCTCAAAATCGAGGTTTTGGGCAGACGGCGGAGCCACACGACCTTGTTAATAGGTAAGCATAAAATAAGTTATTTTAATTATTTTTTTCGTTTTAGCTTATGAAGCACCTCCTGCTATATAAAACTTTGGCCAATACGACTGTTAATACTGAACATGGATATTGGATACCAGAAGAAAAAATTAAACTAATTATTGGAACCACTTATGGAAACTAAAAGGACGCAACTCTATTCCATTCGAAGGACTGCTGGTGAGATTGTTCTATTTTTATCCATATATACCACATTTCATAAATAAACTTGATTGGGGAAGAGGGAGGGACCATCAGAGCACTTGTTTGAAGCGGTGGGCCTAGGGAGAGTGAAACCGTCAACTTTCTAGGGTTAATCTTGGCCCGATTAACAACACATCGTGGATAATGAGCGTGCTCTTCTCCCCACCTGCTGGAGTCATTCTGCATTAAGACGGTTTATTCAACGATCGACTCAGGCGACTTAGCCCTTGTAATGAGATTCTCTAAATCCCTGGTACGTGTAAGTGATGTTGCTTACCGACCAATTCCCTTTTGGCCCTTCATACAAGAGTTGGGAAGCATGACCAATAATTGAATATGTTCAACTCGTTTTGACATGATAGGCTCATTGCTATGAACGGATATTCTACTAAGGCAGGTGGTAGTACCACATATTCATATTCATATTCATTTTTTGTTTTGATTTTAATCATTTTACCAGTTTGGGTCATTCGTGACTTCTGCGGGGTTGGGATTTGAACTCGGGCCCACGATGTGAGAGTCGTGAATGCCAACCACTACACCGGGGTTGACCCCTAGTATGATCATTAATTGGGTCTTTAATTTACTTTCTAATTTGGTCTTGAATTTAGTCTTGAATATGTTCTTGAATTTGGAATTTACTTTGGTGTTAAGTGTAGTCTCTAATTTGGTTTTGAATTTGGCCTTTAATTGGTCTTAAGTAGGGTCTAGAATGTGGTCTTTAATTTGGCTCTGAATTTGGTCATAATTAGGACTTAAATTTGGTCTCGAATTTGGTCTCGTTTTTGGTCTCGAATTTGGTTTCTAATTAAGTTTTGAATATGATCTTGAATTTGGTGTTCAGTGTCGTTTCGAATTTGGTTTTGAATTTGGCCTTTAATTTGATCTTGAGTATGGTCTCGAATTTGGTCTTTAATTTGGTTTTCAATGTGGTCATAACTACTTAGGAATTTGGTCTCTAGTTTAGTCATTAATTTGGCCATGAATGTGGTCTCAAAATTGATCTTGAAGATGGTTTGAAAATGGTCTTGAATTTGGTCTCTAATTTACACCCTTATTTTGTATTTCGAACGGATTGGTTCTTCGTACGAAAGTGGATGGTATTCTTTGATCCGCCAGTCAAAATAAGTCGAACGAAATAAACAGCCTTTCGAAATACAGAAAAGGGGCACTAGTCTTGAATACGATCTTGAATTTGGCGTTGAGTGTCGTCTCGAGTTTGGCCTTTAATTTGGTCTTAAATATGGTCTTGAATTCGGTCACGAGTTTGGCCCTGAATTTGATTTTGAATTTGGACTTTCTTTAATAGTCACGAATTTGGTCTTTAATTAGGGGGGTTTGAATTTGGTCTTGTGGTTGGTGTAGGACTTGGTCTTGGAATTGAAAATGTATTTGGACTTAAACTAGAAATAGGCCTTGAACTTGGACCTATAGTTTTGGACTTTGACTTAGATCTTGACTTAGATTTGACTCTGTGGGATTTGCCAGAAATAATCCTGTAGTACAAGTTAGTCAACGCATGCCCGAATCTTGGCTGTGCGGTGCTGCTATAGTTAGTAGGATTGTTGCACAAGTCTTAATGAAGTTAATACTTAAGGCTTTGCTTATCATTTTCTTTTAGTAGTGATAAAGAAAACACCATGTGTCTCCATCGTATTATTGAAACATTGCTTTTACTGAAATTTCCTTACAAAGATGTTACTCGAAAACAGAAATTAACATTTTTGATTTTTTGTGAAGAAAAATATCAGCTTTTTATCTGGAGTCTCTTTAGTCCTGACATCATGAAAACACGAAAACTCGGATATTCTCAATGATTCTTGGCTCTAAAAAATGGAAACCAGCGAAACTCACTGTGTCAAACTTTCCGTGTCAGTTTACAGCTTCTAATCGTAGTAGTACGCTATTGGTCCGTATCATCTAAAAGGGTGTTATATCCCAGAAGATCAGCACCCAAGTAGCAAGGCAGGTTCATACTTATAACGGGTTTTCTGTGACTAAAATAGGTTATTAAAACCACAATAAATGTGCTATAAAATTCAATCTGTTATTTGGGTATTGAGCTATGTTTTGATAGGACATTTCATTTAAATTTACCAGGGTATAAAATGGGGAAGTCAAATAAGGAGCGCCCAATATAGCTCTAGCCATCCCAAGCCCCTACATAGCGCCTCCACGTGGCCATACCTGATAAAGCTCTTTTGAGTAGCCAAGCTAGGAGGTGCGATGCTGGGTGATTCCCGGCTGCCTGATCTCAAACGCGGGGTTTTGGGCAGACGGTGGAGCCACACGGCCTTGCTAATAGGTAAGCCTAATTTAGTTATTTTATTTATTTTTTTTCGTTTTAGCTTATGAAGCATCTCTTGCTATATAGTAAAAACTTTAGCCAAAACGAGTTTTAATATTGCACTTGGATACCAGAATGAAAAAATTAAATTAAGTATTGGAAGCACTTATGGAACTTCAAAGGACACTATTCTATTTTATACGAAGGACTGCTGGTGAGATTGATCTATTATATACCACTTCATTATATACCCATATATACCACATTTCATCTTAATATGATATTATTAATAGTATTATTATTGATATCATAAATGTGGGAGGCTGGATGATGGAGTGGAATGCCAATCTGAATCCTTAAGGTCTGAAGCAAATATGTCATTTCTCAAGTCAAAACAAACAAATCATCACGTGGGTTAAAGTTGGTACAGCGAAATTGATTATTACATGGAAGGATCCTAATGCTGGAAGGCGACTCTTATAACCCCGGAATGCGCACAAGTGCCTCTGCTTGTGGGTACGCCCAATCCCTTTTGGCCCTTCTGTTTCAGCATTGGTATGAAATTCATTTGATAATCAAATTTGAATCTACTGTAATTCTACCTACATACATTGGCAAGTCCTTAAAATGATGGTGGCTACTACTACTATTACTACTAGACATTTCATTTAAATTTACCAAAACCACATTGTATAAATTCGTATTTCATTTTATTTCGAAAATATTTAACCGATTCCAAAATTTGGAATGGAAAGCATTTGGTGCACTTGAAATAGTTAGTAGAACAAAAAAATCTGCGCCATAAATTGGGAACATTTGACAGTGCACAACCCGAATCGGTTCTTGTACAATCGTCCACTGCATTATTATTGCCAATAATCCTCCCGACAAAGTGGACGGCGCATTTTACGGCAGTAGTGCGCTGTGGGTATTACATTTTTTGACGTTCATTTCCGACGATCGATGTCGACTGTAGTTAGCAAGCCCAGTCAGTGTGTTGGTAAAGTATACGTTGATTGATGATGTATGTCAAATGCAATAAGCTTTCTTCGCTTTTCGACATATTCGTCAATTCCGAGCTGATTTTTTTCTTCACCAGCCAGACATTCTGCGCTTAGATGATGTACCGCGTTGTTGCTGGGAGAGTAAAAAGGAAGAAAACGGATCTTTCTTTCCGACTCTGAGCGTCGTATTGCATTTTTCATTGGATTTCTTTCTGTAAAGGGAAAATTTTGCACCACCGACGACGTTGACGTTGGTCGTCAGTCGTTGGTCAGTTGCACAGGATTTAATTGAAGTTTGCGAGTAACAAAGGAAACTCTGTCACTGTCGTCGTCGGTAGTTATTGCACTTACATCCCTTCCAGCCCAGCTGCTACCAGTCGAAATAGATTGGCTATGGGTTATTGGCAAAATGAACGGCCTGTCTGACAACAACGGTGCGGTTGAGGCGCGGCGGCGTGGCGGCGAGAAGGGAGAGTGAAAAAACGTAGGATGCAGATTTCATTTCGTTCGTTCATCGAATTGCATCTTATATTGCTTGCCGGGGTAGCAGTGGAGGAAGCAGCCTGACATTTCTAGCAAGAAAGTAAGGCAAAAAATTCTAGCGATAAAGGTAGAAAAAAGACGGTGAGAAAGTGGTATTTGAATTTTCAAGTCTATATGTGGCGATAGCAGCATCTGTCTGGCGAGGCAAGTAATGCGAAATTAATGAGATTTTTTAGACATATCGGAGAGACGAACGAATCGATTGGAATAATTTTTTTCTTCGTGTGGCGTGTCTTCCGTACGCGCCATGCCCCATTTTCATTGATGTGCAGTGATGGTATCATACCAATTTCCTCCAACTCCAGTGCCATGCAATGATGGGCAGGTCAGATTATCGAATTATTTGCCGTCAGTTTAAATTGTTTTAATTAGTTGTGTATGTCGAAAGCGAAGTATAAATTAATATGGTGATGTGTAAAATATTCAAGTTTTTTTTTAATTGTAAAACAGCTTGCAATATCGTTTTCAAATATATTGGTTTGTTTGATTGCTCCAGGTTAAACCAATTTTAATTGTTAACTGACTGGTTGGTTTAATTGGATTGGATCCATCAAAAATTAATTTGAGAATTATTTGCACCTCCACTTTTCATTTATGCTATTTAATATCTTAAAGGATACTAATTATGAAATCACCTATATTAAACTTGAATTTAAAGTTGAATACAGATTTTTTTTTTTTATTCCAAACATATATGTTGTCCTAAGTGAAGTGACACGATTGTTCCGTGCTGTTTTGGCTGGATGTGACTTCATGTTAATACGGAACAAAGATCAACAACGTACCCGAGTGGTGTCCATAGTCTCCCGTCCCATAAAATCCTCCCAGGATACCACCGAAACGAGAATTTTTATGGCAATCATTAAACGGAACCTGAGGAATTAAATGTCAAAATCAGTTCGCGGCATATTGGCATTCCCACTCGTGGAATTTTGAAAATTTATTCTAGAAGGGCGAGCAAGTCGGCTGAAAAATACATTTCCTTTTTAGTTCACCACTTTGCTGCAAATGATTGCAAATGCCATCATTTAACCTTCTTATATTTACCAACCGTAATGCCATTCATGAAGGCGAATTTCCAGCGTCACTTTCGGTGAGGTGCCTGTTAGATAAATGTACTCAATAAACAGAGTTTACAGAACTCTATTTTTAGTCACTCAACCCAACTAAAAACCGGAAATTATCGTTAGGCACGCGTTCGCCCTGTTTCGTGACTTCTGTCACTTTGACGGTGCAAATCGTTTGTTTTCGCCAAAAGTTACGATAAGAATGGGTGGTCCAATAATTTTATCTAGCAAGCAAGAAGGCAATTGTAGGGAAAGAAAAAAAATTCCCACTAGGAGGTGCCTACTAGAACTTGGCATGAATCCCGAGGGTCCGATTCGGGAAAGTTGGCTACGATTCGACCCGCTCGGCTGCTGCCGCTGGCTGTATATTAAAACTTTTTTCGGGCATTCACGACGATATATGGATGGCATTTTGTAACGCCAAGTGTTAGGTTGGTTCTTACGGAATTTTACCAGAGCAGAGGTTGAATAGGAAAAGTCACGGCGGCACAATATATTCTGAAGTTTTTTTTGCTACCCCTTTTGGCGGGTAGAATGGGCAAAGCCTGACTCATTCCATTGCCTCCGGCATGTTCCAGTGGGTTCGACATAGGAATGATGTACTGCGTATGAATGGTATGGAAAACTTTTTCGCTGTTGTATGTTTTATGGACACTGACGTGCTTGGGACTTGAGACCTTGAGGTGGGGCACTAATATTTCATAGTAAGCCCAATTCAAGTACACAGTGAAGCCATTTGTACAACAAATCAATGAACTAAAAACTTAGTGGAAGAATAATTTCATAAACAATTTTGAAATCACCCTGCACACGACAATGAGCAGGGGTAAAATTTTGATAAGCCATTTTCCAACATTGATTGGAAACGGTCCTTTCGTTGATTGTGTCGAATGGGATTTGTTAATGGCTCCTTCCCAATAATTCCATGACCAAACCTCTGATGTTGTTTACCAAACCCCAGTTCCCGTCGACGAATAGTGAAACCATGCTGAAAAAAATAAATCTCTGCCTAAAATGACCCACATAAATCATAATCGAACGAACCAGTTTCACAGCTGCCGTAGGCAGCTCTGGATGAAACTGAATGGGACATCACACCGCAAACATGTAGAAACATACCACTTGTTTATTGAACGCGTAATCTGGCCGGTGGTGGTGCCGCGAAGGACCTGCTAACATGATGTATATAAAAAGGTTTTCCCGAAAAATAACCTTACCTATCCCACGGAATTTGCGACAACGTGACCACGTGCGTCGCTCCATGGTTTTTAGTTCCATTCAATGGGAGAAGAGCTTTTTTTTCTGCATCCATCCGGTTTACCTATATGGTAAGTACTCTAGGATTTAATGAAGGCGAAGCAAAAGAGAAGAAAAATATTCTACGTTGATAGCAGGATAAATAGGCGAACAATAAGAGAGCCCTTCAGTGACAAAATGTCACTCCACTAGCATAAACACATCAGTCATCTCCGGTCGATCCCCGCCCTTCGGACATCATCCTACGTTGGTCGTTGTGTTCAATTCGTATAGGCAATCCGACCGAACTTTGACACACCAAGAATGGGGGGTGTAGTTGGATGGAATCCGACTATTACTGCCACTAGCGTGCCTAGATCTTTCAAAAGAGTGTTTTGCCCTGGAATATCGAGTAATCGTAGGATGGCGAATTTATTATCACATATCACAAAAACATCAGCCGAAGAGATTGAAAACTTCGACCTTTCGGGAGCAATTTGATTAAAATCAAAGTTGAAATAGGATTTTGAAATCGGTCTTGAAACAGGGCGTTAAATTAGACTTGAATTTAGACTAATTTTGGCATGAAGTTTTATTTAGAATTGAACTGCAAATTGGACTTAAAATTAGATTTGAATATGCACTTGAATTTGGAGTAATTTGTACTTGATTTTTTTGGATAAACTTGGATAAACTGGAGAATATCGACATAGACTATAAATATATCGGGTTTCGCAACGGCAGATAGGCTTCGCACCCACGCTCTTTCGGTTGGTACCCGAATGTTTTACTCACTAAAAGTAGCCATACGTTATATCAGCCTAATTTTGTTTTATTCTCCCAATTCTATCATTCCCCGCATGCGCATCACATATTTCCTATGCGACGACAATATATTTGTATGGTTACTCTTTGTTTCTAGCGCCGAGAAGATAGCCTGTTATCTGCTCGGTCAGTGCGATAGAAACAAGCAGTGCGTTGCTGACTGTCACTGCGGCAAGTCTTGTGATTAAAACCACCACCGGGTGTGGACTATAGACTAGAGGTTTGACTTGGAGTTCGACATAAAATCGGATTTAAAGTAGAATTTGAGTAATTGTAAATGAAACTGGACGTAAATTGGATTTAAATTGTACGTGAGTTTAGCCTTGGAGGTTGGAATTGGAATTCAGGCATTGCAAATTGGATTTCAAATCAGAGTGTAAATTGGATATGAAATTGGACAGGATTTTAAATTGAACTTGACGTCGGACATAATACTAGGTTTGAATTTGGACAAGGACACGAAATTAGACATGCAGTTTTACTTGAAATTAGGAATGATGTATTACGCGTGAGAGAGCTTTTTACTTCGTTTCTATTCTCTTTTTTTTCTCTTTTCCAGTCCCGTTTTTCCACTTTTTGTTCCATTTTGTCTTCTTTTCTGTACCTTTTACTTGTTTTTTGCTCTGATTTTTCCCCTCCTTTTCCTGCGAAATGTTACCTCATTTTTCTTTGTTGCTTGTTTGTGTTTTCTGTGTCATCGTTCTGTTTTTCTTCGTTTACTGTCCCATTTTCTTGTTATTTTCAGCCTTGGTTTTCCTTTTGTAATTCACCCATATTGATTTTTGTAATCTTCCTTCATGTTTTTCGCCTTTTCGCCTCCCTTGTTTTCTTTATAGTTTTCGTCTTTATCGAACTCTCCTTTTCATTTTTCATCTTCGTCTGTTCCGTTTTACCAACTTTTAGATAAATTATATTTATTCTGTATTGACTGCTTTTTTCTTTTGCTCTCCAGTTTTTTCTCTTCTGGTTTTCATTTATTTTTCTCTACAGTTTTAGCTTTTTTTCTTTTTATGTTCTATTTTTCATCCTATTCTCGTGTTGCCTCATCTTTCTGCTTCTATATTCCGTTTATCCTTTTTTCTAGTTTACCTCGTTTCTGCCAACGTCTATTTTTTCGCTATTCTTGAATTTCCGTTTGGTTTCTCTAGTTTCTTGTCCCGCTTTTTGCCCTACTCAGTCCTATTTTTCCACTTGTTTTTCTCTATTATCTTCCATCTTTCGTCTGTTTTCTTTACAGGCCCGTATTTCTCTTTTCCAGTTTCTGTTTCTGTGTTTTCTGTCCCTTTTTCTATTTTTTGTTTTCGTCTGTTTAATTCTTCCTCTTATTATGCCCTGCTTTTCCTTCTTCTCTATTTTCCTTTTTCGATTCTACTTTTTTCTCTCGTTTTTTTCATTTTTCCACTGTTTTTTTACGTCCCGTTTTGACTCTTCCTCGCGTTGCACAGCGGGCTGAATCCACCGAAAAACCGGAACTTTTCGTTGCCGCTATTTTTAAGGGGCAAAGTTACTTTTTACCTTTGTTATAGTATATAACAAAGGTTTAGAAATTGGTCGAAAAACACGAAACCGATCCGAGGCCCGGAGGGCCGAATCACATATACCAATCGATAGAGCTCGACGAACTGAGCAATGTCTGTGTGTGTGTATGTGTGTGTGTATGTGTGTGTGTATGTGTGTGTGTGTGTGTATGTGTGTGTGCAGCTCATTTTCTATCGCCTGTTTCTCGGATATGGCTGAACCGATTTATGCGTTATTAGTCTCATTTGAAAGGTATCATTGCCTAGTATATCACTATTGAATTGATTCGTGGTCCGATGTTTCGTTTAAAAGTTATAAGCAAAAATGTGAAAACTACGTGACACGATTTTCTCCGGAACCACACAACCGATTTCAATGATCCTAGTACCAAATGAAAGCTCTTGCTGAATTATAAAAATTTTCAGAAAGTTTTATTGAAAACAAACAAGTAGTTTAAAAGTTATGCTTAAAAACGTGTTTTGACAACGTAATAATTATCGCCTGTTTCTCAGAGATGGCCAAGCCGATTTATGCGCTATTAGTCTCATTTGAAAGATAATATATCCGGATAGATCACTATTGAATGGTTTTTTGATTGGACTTTTAGTTTGAAAGTTATGAGCAATTGAAGTTACACGTTAAAACTTACAATACTTTATAGCGATTTTAACCAAGATAATTTATCTAGTTTCAATTGTTTTAGTATTAAACGAGAGGTCTTAACACTGTAAATGTATTTACCAAATTTCATAAGGATTGGTTCTACTGGTCAAAAGATATTTGAAAATGATTGATGAAATTTATTCAAGAAAACCTTAATGACCAAACCTTTAATGGAACTAAACCTCAAAAACAGAATAATATAGTAAAAATGTGTAATTTTTCAACGGGTGTTTCTTTGCAGCAGTTAATTAATAAAATATAGCACATTTCCTGACACTTTTAGGGTGACCGTGAATCCGCTTAGAAGGGTGACACAAATTTTTATTTTTGAAACGCGTCCAAAAAATAGCGTCTTCACAAAAATTGTAGAACACACTAAAATAAGCAACTTTGTTGCAAATAGTAACTATCTATCTCCTACTGGTTGCGAAATTTAATGATTTGTTTAAAGAAACCAGTTTAAATTCAAGCAAAGCAAAGTCATGGGTGTAAACGTCCTTCAGAACTTAACCCTTCTTTATCGACAGACTTCGAAGCCGGGCCGGTTATTAGAGTACAGGAAAATTACGGGCTAAGGCAAGGATCCTATTAACTCTGTAACGGCACCGATCAGTCGAGATTCGAACATACGACGATTGGCTTGTTAGGCTAGCATTGTACCCCGAGACAAACAGCCACTTTAAAATCAGTTCTGCTCAAAAATTCTGTACACGCTGTTTTCATTGCTTTCATATGTTCTATAAAGTTATTTAGTAGGTTAAAATACACACTGAAGATTGTTTATCGCTAGGATGCATATGGATGGTAACTAGCACAGCATTAACAAACAATTGAATTAAGTTCCGAAGACGTGTCGATATCTGTATGATCATTTCCAGCTCAAAACGCTTAAAAAGACATTTTTTTTCTCGACTATTTTCGATTGGAATTGGAATTTGAATGTGAATATAGTTTCTTTGTAATCCTAATATTTGACGGGCAATATTTCGAAAGGTCCAATGTGCAAATGAGATTCTTTTTGCGCCTCCTCTCTTACGCTTATTACGGCGGCATAAATGCACTTGAATGCATCTATTTTGCATGGAACGGTTGCCGGTGTTATTGGAAAGCTAAAATCCTTTAGAAAAATTGGGTTGAAATGCATTTATGTCTCCGTAATAAGCATAAGAGAGGAGACGCATAGAGAATCTCTCATTTACACATTGAACCTTTTGACATGTTGGTCGAGATTTCCACGTTTATCTGTAAGTAAAAAATAAAAAGGTTTGACAAAACGGGTCTTTTCTTTTAAAAAGGAGGTACTGCCACTAATCGTGGGGGGTATCAATCGGCACCAAATTTAAGATGTTTGCTTTCTGACCTATAATGAACAATCTGACAAAATTTGGTTCGAATTCGTGAAGGTCGATTACACGGTTATCGGATACTTTGCATGTGTTAACTTTAATAGATAATTTTTAGATTTCACATCTGAATAACTTGAGAATGGCTCGGCCTGGAAACAGCTTATTTAAGACTTTAGTTCAAAGCGATGTGTATAGAATTTGACTCAGTTTTATAAAAATTACAAATTCAAATACAAATTAAAAATAATATTTGACCTGGAAATGCCCATTTCAAATGACATATAAGCTGGTATAACAAAGGTTCCTTTCACCACTAGGTGGATTAAATCGGGTTTTTATGTAAAAAATCACGAGAAATCGATTGTTGATAGTCTTACCGCGCGGAAATGACGAGAAGCAGCCTATTTTACCCCATTCACCTATTTTTTCTAATAGTTTTTGAAGAATTATGTACAAACTCTCTCTAATTTGAGATTCAATGGTAAGTAAAGTAGGAGAAATTTAGACAATTGGTATACACTGAAGTCGCTTTTTACGCGGTTTTGGGAATTTGCGCGGTTTTCTTACGCGGTTTTTTACGCGATTTTCGGAATTTACGCGGTTGTGCTCAAAACGTCTATTTTTTCGCGTAGTGTTAAAGTCCACAACGTTTTTTTTACGCGAAATTTTGTTTTTTTACGCGAATTTTGGAATTTTCGCGGTTTTTGGAATTTACGCGGTTGTTTTATCCGGTTTTCGGAATTTACGCGGTTTTGATTTACGCGGGACATATCCTTCGCGTAAAAAGCGACTTGAGTGTATGAACAATTTTATTTTAATACAACATAATCTAGAAGTCTAATTTGCCCCATTATACTCAAGGATTGTGTACTACTGACAAAATACCAATTCGATACTTTTACCAGAGATTATCAAGAAGGCATGCATGTTATGAAGATCATGTTATGAAAAATTCAGATGATCGAACGACGATGAAGTTTTTTACTTAAATGTCGTGTAAGGGAATGTTTTGCCTTGTTTTACCCTACAACTTGTACTGAAATATGAGTATGTATTGATAGGAAAAGGAGCAACAGTAAGAGTGCTTCGATTTTGTGCAATTTTAGTATGTTTGTTCCTAGTCGCAAAATTTTAGACCCATATTTTTTACTTGGATGCCCTTTTCTGAATTAGGCTGGATACAAAAATCATCATGGTTGCCATTCTTTCTTTTTTTAAAGGTTCAATGTTTTCGTAGTCCAGAATGCTTTGTGCTACAATCGAATATATTTTCTGAACTTTTTATTTGGAACCAAAATCACTTAAATTGGTGCTGTAGTTCAAACGTTATTAAGTTTTAAATGAAGTAAAATCGAAGAGCGTGACGATTTTTGTGACCATGCTAACTCAGAAAGAGGCACCCTAAGCGTTCAATAAAAAATATGGGTCTAAAATTTTTCGACTAGAAACAATTAGTATGTTTGTTTCTGGAACAAAAACGGAGCACTTTTACCGTTGCTGGTTTTTCTATCAATACATACTCAGTTTTCAGAACAAGGTAAAACAAGGCAAAACATTCCCTTACACGACATTTTAGTAAAAAAACTTCAGCGTCATTTGATCTTCTAACTTTTTCAACCTTCACAACAGTCATGCCTTCTTGAAAATCTCTGGTAAAAGTATTGAATTGACATTTTCACTGTAGTACTAAATTGTTGAGTATAATGGGGCAAATCAGACTTCTAGATTATGTTGCATTAAAATAAAATTGTTCATATACCATTTTCCTAAAATTCTCGCGAAACTTTTCAAAAGGACCTAAGTAACAATGAGAGATTCTCTTCAGGTCTCTTCTTTTTCGCTTTTCACGGCGATGTAAAAGCACTTTGATACATCAGGTTTGCATGAATCGGTTGCTGGCGTCACAAGCTAACTATTCGTTAAGAATATTGGTTAAAATGCATTTATGTCGCCGCAATAATCAGAAGAGAGTCTCTCAATGTTACTTAGGTCCTTTTGAAAAGTTTCGCGAGAATTCTTTTACTTTCTCTACCATTGAAGATCAAATTAGAGAGAATTTGTGCAAAATTATTTCAAAACTATAGGACATTAGGGGTGAATGGGGCAAAATAGGTCACTTTTCCTCATTTCCGCGCGTTGAGATCATCACCAATCGATTTCTCGTAATTTTTTACATAAGATCACTTTTTGCCACTTAAAAATAGCGGCAACAAAAACTGTGCATTTTCTTCGTTTTTCTTTTCTGTTTCGTGCCAGTTTTTCTTCTTTTTTCACGCGTTTTTCTTCTTCTCCTATCCCCTTTGTTCGGTATTTGTCATGTTTTCCTGCGCACTCCTTTCCGGCAACCGTGACAAGAACTGGACGAACGAAAACGCGAGAGAAAAAAAATGGCATGAGAAAACGAAAACGAAAGAAAAATCGTGACACAGGTAAATCGTTGGAGGCAAAACGGACTGTAAAAAGAGAAGAAAAAAATGAAAAAGAAGCAAACGCGAGAATTGAAGGTGATGAGGCTAAAAAGAGAATACAAGACAGAAAAAGAAGGAAAACGGAAGAGAGAAGAAGAAATATGAGAGAAAAGAAGGAAAAGGGATAAATGAACTAAGGAAAACGTGAAAAAATTAGTACAACCTGAACATGAAAATAGAAATAACATATAAAAATAAAGTAAAAAACGAAACAGGGAAGGAGGAAAAGAAAGTAGAAAATACGGGAACAGGAAAATTGAAAACCGAGAATAGAAATAGAGGAAAATGGAGAGAAAAAAGGAAAACAGTAGAAAGACGAAAAATAGAACATGACAGAAGAGGAAAAAAGTCATGGTATAAGGTAGAACGGAACCGACGACACCAGAAAAGGTAGAAAAGGAGTTAACAGGACATAATACAAAAAACGAGAAAAGCCGCTAACAAACCGGAACAGAAAAGAGAAAAACAAAAGGATAACCAGGATTGCAAAGAGTGAAAAACGGAACAGGAAAAGAAGAGAAAGAGGAAGCAGCTGGCAGTAAAAAAAGAGAGAGCGAAAACGAGGCAGAGCCAAATAGCCAAATAGAAAACGAGATGAGAACAAAATCGAACCGAAAATGGAACAGAAACCAAGGAAATTAAAAGAAAAAGAAGAATAGCGAGAGGGAAAAAAAGCCGACGGAGGAAACGAAAAGAAGTTGGGAATGGGATGGGAAATGGGATAGAAAAAAAGAAAAGAGAAATAGGAAAAACGGACTAAACAAAAAGGTAAAGCTGTGGAGAAAATACGAAAATTGTAGGATTCGAGGAGCAAAAGGAAAAAGGGAGCCAAAAACGACAAGACAGAAAGAAAGGAATAACGGAAGAGAGAAGTAGAAATGAGAGAGAAAAGAAGAAAAAGCGATGAATGAAACGAGTATAACGAGACAAACTGGACAGAAAAGAAGAAAAAACAAATTAAAAAAGAAAAAAAAACGAAATAGAGAAGTAGGTGAAGAAAGCACAGGAGCTAGAAAATTGAGAACCGAGAATAGAAAAAGAGGAAAATGAAGAGAAAAAATAAAAATAGTATAATACGATACTATAAAAAACAGAACTTGACTGAAGAAGAAAAAAATCATAGTATGAGGTAGAACGAAACCGACGGAAACAAAAAAAATCGAAAAGAAGTTAACACGACAGAAAACAAAAAAACGAGCATGGAAAATGTAAAAATTTAAATATAAAAAAAACCAACCGTTAGGCCATTGCAAATCATATTTAAAGTTTTTGTCACCCCCCCCCCTTGGAAATTGGCTTGAAAAATCGGGGGGCAAAAAAATAATTTGTAGAATATGAGTCAAATTTCTTTTTATAAAATGAACTAGCTGACCCGACAAACTTCGTATTGCCACAAATTAACCTGTGTTGTACATAAATCATGAATCTCGGATGATCTTTGTCACTATCTCGAGTTTTGCAAGCCCCCCAGTGGGCGGCGCTTCCGACGGCGGGTCACCGGCAACACTCGCGACCGTCTCGTCCTGAATGATCTAGTATTACTATAGATAGTTTTTGTGGTCTTGTATTGACTAATGTTTTATGGAAGAGTCTCGAATTTCTCGAGTTCGATTAGTTTTTGAGTTTCGCAAAAATTTCTGTTTTATTTGTATGAGAGTCCATATCCCCCTACCACAGGGGTGAGAGGTCTCTAACTATCGTGAAATAAATTCAAGACTCCAAAATCTCCCACATGCCAAATTTAGTTCCATTTGCTTGATTAGTTCTCAAGTTATAAGGAAATTTGAATTTCATTTGTATGGGAGCTCCCTTCTTAAAAGGGGAAGGGGTCGTAATTCACCATAGAAAAAATTTCTGTCATCTAAAACTCCCACATGCCAAATTTGGTTCCATTTGATTGATTAGTTCTCGAGATAAGAGGAAGTTTGCATTTCATTTGTATGGAAGCCCACCCTCTTAAAGGGGAGATGGGCCATAACTCGCTTTCTAAAGAAGAGAGGGGTCTCAATTCACCATAGAAAAAAATCTTGCGTCCAAAACCACTTACATGTCAAATTTGGTTCCATTTGCTTGTGGGGAAGTGAGGAAATCCATAGAAAATATACCATAGAAAATATTCTTGCCTACAAAAACACCCACATGATAAATTTGGTTCCATTTGCTTGATTAGTTCTAGAGTTATGAGGAAATTTGTATTTCGTTTGTATGAGAGCCCCCCCTCTTAAAAAGGTAAAAGGTCCTAATTCATCATAGAAAAAATGGTTGCCTCCAAAAACACCCACATGCCAAATATGGTTCCACTTGCTTGATTAGTTCTCGAGTTATGAGGAAATTTGAATTTCATTTGTATAGGAGCCCCCCCTCCTAAAGTGGGTAGGGGTCCCAATTCATAATTGGAAAAAAATATGTCTCCAGAAACACCCACGTGCCAAATTTGGTTCCATTTGCTTGATTAGTTCTCGAGTTATGAGGAAATTTGTATTTCGTTTGTATAGGAGCCCCCCCTCTCAAAGTTGGGAGGGGTCCTAATTCACCATAGAAAATATTCTTGCCCTCGAAAACTTTCACATGCCAAATTTGGTTTCATTTGCTTGATTAGCTCTCGAGTTATGAGGAAATTTGTATTTCAATGGTATAGGAACCCCCCCTCCTAAAGTGAGGAGGGGTCCCAGTTCATCATAGAAAAAATTTTTGTCTCCAAAAACACCCACGTGTCAAATTTGGTTCCATTTGCTTGATTAATTCTCGAGTTATGAGGAAATTTGCATTTCATTTGTATAGGAGCCCCCCTTTCTAAAGTGGGGAGGGGTCCCAATTCATCATAGAAAAAAATTTTGTCTCCAAAAACACCCACGTGCCAAATTTTGTTCCATTTGCTTGATAAGTTCTCGAGTTATGAGGAAATTTGAATTTCGTTTGTATAGGAGCCCCCCCTCTTAAAGTGGGGAGGGGTCCTCATTTACCATAGAAAATATTCTTGCCCTCGAAAACTTTCACATGCCAAATTTTGTTCCATTTGCTTGATTAGTTCTTCAGTTATGAGGAAATTTGTATTTCATGTGTATAGGAACCCCCCTCCTAAAACGGGGAGGGGTCCCAATTCATCATAGAAAAAAAGTTTGTCTCCAAAAACACCCACATGCCGAATTTGGTTCCATTTGCTTAATTACTTCTCGAGTTATGAGGAAAGTTGTGTTTCTTTGGTACAGGAGCCCCCCCTCTTAAAGTGGGGAGGGGTCCTAATTTAGTATAGAAAATATTCTTGCCCTCGAAAACCTTCACATGCCAAATTTGGTTCCATTTGCTTGATTAGTTCTCGAGTTATGAGGAAATTTGTATGGAAGCCCCCCCTTTTAAAGAGGAGAGGAGTTATAATTCCCCTTATAAAGAGGGGAGGGGTCTCAATTTACCATAGAATAAATTCTTGTCACCGAAAACACCCACATGCCAAATTTTGTTCTATTTGCTTGATTAGTTGTCGAGTTATGCAGAAATTTGTGTTTCATTTATATGGGAGCCCCCCCTCTTAGTGGGGGGAGGGGTTTCTAACCATCACTAAAACCTTTCCTGGCCCCAAAAAACCTCTACATGCATATTTTCATGCCGATTGGTTCAGTAGTTTTCGATTCTATAAGGAACATACGGACAGACAGACAGACAGACAGACAGACAGAAATCCTTCTTTATAGGTATAGATTGTCTGTGGGCTCTACAGTCTGAAAAACTCGAAAAATGAGTCTCCGTGTTGAATTAACGCTTCTAGTACGAAACAGAAATGGAAATTCGACCAATGGAATTTCCGAAAATCGTCCAAAAAATTTTCCTTTCTTTTTTGTCTTTTTTCGTATATTTTTGCATAGAAAATAATAACGTATATATTATAAGCAAGAATAGATTCGGTTTTCACGTTTAAACCTTAAATAAAAATTCTTAAAATCCATGTTTGTTTGCTCGATTAAAAAATTCACTTTGTTTTTTTTTTCGCCCCCCCCCCCCTTCAGTGGCTGAACACCGGAAGGACAAAAACTTTATAAAATATTTGTAATGGCCTTATTATTTTCCATGCAAAAAATACGGAAAGAAAAACAAAATTGAATGAAAATTTTATTTTGCCGATTTTCGGGAATTCCGTAGTTCGAAATTTACATTTCTATTGTTAGAAGCGTTAAAACTCATTTTTCGAGTTTTTTAGGCTATAGAGCCCACAAACAATTGATTTTATAAAAATACTAGCTGACCCGACAAACTTCGTATTGCCACAAATTAACCTGTGTTGTACATAAATCATGAATCTCGGATGATCTTTATCACTTCTCGAGTTTTGCAAGTCCCCCAGTGGGCGGCGCTTCCGACGGCGGGTCACCGGCAACACTCGCGACCGGCTCGTCCTGAATGATCTAGTGTTACTATAGATAGTTTTTGTGGTCTTGTTATTGATTAATGTTTTATGGAAGAGTCTCGAATTTCTCGAGTTGGATTAGTTTTTGAGTTTCGCCAAAATTTCTGTTTTATTTGTATGAGAGTCCATATCCCCCTACCACAGGGGTGAGAGGTCTCTAACTATCATAAAATAAATTCAAGACTCAAAAATCTCCTACATGCTAAATTTGGTTCCATTTGCTTGATTAGTACTCAAATTATAAGGAAATTTGTATTTCATTTGTATGGAAGCCCACCCTCTTAAAAGGGAAAGGGGTCGTAATACACCACAGAAAAAAAATTCTGCCATCTAAAACTCTCACATGCCAAATTTGGTTCCATTTACTTGATTAGTTCTAAAGTTATGAGCAAATTTGTATTTCGTTTGAATGGGAGCCCCCCCCCCTCCTAAAAAGGTAAGAAGTCCTAATTCATCATGGGAAAAATGGTTGCCTCCAAAAACACCCACATGCCAAATGTTGTTCTATTTGCTTGATTAGTTCTCGAGTTAGGAGGAAATTTGTATTTCATTTGTACAGGAGCCCCCCCTCTTAGAGTGGGGAGGGGTCCTAATTCACCGTAGAAAATTTTCTTGCCCTCGAAAACCTTCACATGCCAAAGTTGGTTCCATTTGCTTGATTAGTTCTCGAGTTATGGGGAAATTTGTATTTCATTTGTATTGGAGCCCCCCCTCCTAATGTGGGAAGAGGTCCTAATTCATCACAGAAAAAATTCTTGCCTCCAAAAACACCTACATGCCAAATTTGGTTCCATTTGCTGGATTAGTTCTCGAGTTATGAGGAAATTTGTATCTCGTTTGTACAGGACCCCCCCTCCTAAAGTGGGGAGGGGTCCCAATTCATCATTGAATAAAAAATTGTCTCCAAAAACACACACATGCCAAATTTGGTTCAATTCGCTTGATTAGTTCTCGAGTTATGAGGAAATTTGTATTTCATTTGTACAGGAGCCCCTCCTCTTAAAGTGGGGAGGGGTCCCAATTCACCATAGAAAATTTTCTTGCTCTCGAAAACCTTCACATGCCAAATTTGGTTGCATTTGCTTGATTAGTTCTCGAGTTATGAGGAAATTTGTATGGAAGTCCCCCCTCTTAAAGGGGAGAGGAGTTATAATTCCTCTTATAAAGAGGGGAGGGGTCTCAATTCACCATAGAATAAATTCTTGTCACCAAAAAAAACACCCACATGCCAAATGTTGTTCTATTTGCTTAATTAGTTCTCGAGTTAGGAGGAAATTTGTATTTCATTTGTACAGGAGCCCCCCCTCTTAGAGTGGGGAGGGGTCCTAATTCACCGTAGAAAATTTTCTTGCCCTCGAAAACCTTCACATGCCAAAGTTGGTTCCATTTGCTTGATTAGTTCTCGAGTTATGAGGAAATTTGTATGGCAGCCCCCCCTCTTAAAGGAGAGAGGAGTTACAATTCCTCTTATAAAGAGGGAGGGGTCTCAATTTACCATAGAATAAATTCTTGTCACCGAAAACACCCACATGCCAAATTTGGTTCTATTTGCTTGATTAGTTCTCGAGTTATGAGGAAATTTGTATTTCATTTGTATAGGAGCCCCCCCTCCTAAAGTGGGGAGAGGTTCTTATTCATCATAGAAAACATTCTTGCCTCCAAAAACACCTACATGCCAAATTTGGTTCCATTTGCTGGATTAGCTCTCGAGTTATAAGGAAATTTGTATTTCGTTTGTATAGGAGCCCCCCCCCTCTTAAAGTGGGGAGGGGTCCCAATTCATAATAGAAAAAAATTTTGTCTTCGAAAACACACACATGCCAAATTTGGTTCCATTTGCTTGATTAGTTCTCGAGTTATGAGGAAATTGGTATTTCATTTGTACAGGAGCCCCCCCTCTTAAAGTGAGGAGGGGTCCTAATTCAACATAGAAAATTTTCTTGCCCTCGAAAACCTTCACATGCCAAATTTGGTTCCATTTGCTTGATTAGTTCTCGAGTTATGAGGAAATTGGTATGGAAACCCCCCCTCTTAAAGGGGAGAGGAGTTATAATTCCCCTTATAAAGAGGGGAGGGGTCTCAAATTACCCTAGAATAAATTCTTGTCACCGAAAACACCCACATGCCAAATTTGGTTCTATTTGCTTAATTAGTTCTCGAATTATGCAGAAATTTGTGTTTCATTTGTATGGGAGCCCCCCCTCTTAGTGGGGGGAGGGGTCTCTAACCATCACTAAAACCTTTCCTGGCCCTAAAAACCTCTACATGCAAATTTTCACGCCGATTGGTTCAGTAGTTTTTGATTCTATAAGGAACACAAAACAGACAGACAGACAGACAGACAGACAGACAGACAGACAGACAGACAGACAGACAGACAGACAGACAGACAGACAGAAATCCTTCTTTATAGGTATAGATTTTGAATTATATCCGACAAATTATTTTTTTGCCCACCGGGTTTTCTAGCTAGTTTACAAAGGGGGGGGGGGCGGGGGGTTGTGACAAAAACTTTAAAAAGTGAGCGAAAACGAGACAGAAAAAGAGACAACGTAAAGAAAAAGATTGAAAGTGAAACAAGAACAATATAGAAAATGGAACCAAAAACAAGAGAAACCAAAAGGAAACCGAAGAACGGCGAGAGTGAAATAAAAACCGTCGATGGAAAAGAAGAAAACGGGATAAAATGTCAAACGGATATAAAAGAAGATGGATAAAATGAGATAGAAAAAAAAGAAAAAAAGGTAAAGCTGTAGAGAAAAAGACTCGAGGAGCAAAGGGAAAAAGGGAGTCAAAACCGGCTAGACCGAAAAGAAGGAGAACGGAAGAGAGAAGAAGAAATATGAGAAAAAAGGAAAAGATTTATCGCTATTTATCGAAACGAGAAAGAAAATAAGACAAACTGGACAGGAATGAAACGATGAAACGCTTTTCCTTTTTTCCAAGAAAGAGGAGAAGAAAGCAGAAAATACGGGAGCAAGCGAATTAAGAATCGAAAATAGAAAAAGAGGAAAATGGCGAGGTAAAATGAAAACAGGGTAAGGCGAAAAACAGAACTTGACAGAAAAGGAGAAAACATATAATAAAAAGTAGAACGGAACTGACGAAAACAAAAAAAAAACAGAAAAATAGTTAATACAACAGAAAACAAAAAACGAGACTAAAGAAAAAACGAGCCAGAAAATGAAAGGGAAAAACGCCTATAGAACGAAACAGAAACGCGACAAACAGAAGAAAAATCCGGACTGAAAAGGGTGAAAAACGGCATAGGAATAGAAGAGAAGAAGGCAGAATAAGGAAAAAAAACAAGAGCGAAAACGAGACAGAAAAAGAAAAACCCGTAAAGAAAAGCATGGTAAACAAGACATGAAGAAAAGGAAAATGGAACAGTAAACTTTAGAAACTAAAGGGAAAACAAAAATAGCGAGAGCGATATATAAAACCCGAGGAAAGAAGGAAACGAAGCGGGCTATAAAAGGAGAACGATGGGGCAAAATGGGAATAGGTTGGGAAAATAGGATAGCAATAAGAAAAGAAAAACAGGACAATTGGATCGAAGAAAATGGCAAAACTGTACTGAAATAGACGAAGAATGGGAGATCCGAGGCAAATCAGGAAAGCAAAGGAAAAATGGGAGCACAGAAAAGAAGAAAAAATCGAGCGAAGGAAAGAGAAAAACGGAAAAACGGAACAGACGAAGGCAAAACCGAGAAGCAGGATAGTTAGAAAAAAGCGAAAACTGAATACGAAAAAAAAAAGAAAAAAGACGAAAACCCGGAAAACGTGAAAGAAAATTACAAAAAAATGAGTGAAAAACAAAAGGGAAAACTAGGGGAAAACAGGACTGAAAATAAGAAAAAATTGGACTGGAAACGAAAAAAATGGGACGATGAAACAGAAAACACGGATTAGAAAAAAGAATTGTGAGAAAAAAGAGGAAAACGAACGGAAAATGAAGAAAAATGTGTGCAAAAACCAAGCCATCGATCCCCAAAAAGCGATACAAAAAGTGGAAAGGAAACAAATGGAACAGAAAAGAAGTAAAAAGTGTGAAAAAGTAATACGAAATATCTAAAGTTTTTGGAGCGTCTTAGTAGAATACGAAACCTAAAATTAAATAAAAAGAAAACTTATCCAATTTAATTATACTACGTATATTTTATTCACGACAGATACGTATTTCGCCTACGACTTGCCGGCTTCCTCAGTGTCTGTTTTCGAATTAAATTGGATAAGTTTTCTTTTTATTTAATACGAAATATGTCAATCCTAATTTCAAGTGAAACATTGTGTCTAATTTAGGGCCAATGGCCAAATTCAAGTCTGTCCAATGTTCAATTCAATTTTATGTCCAATTGCATGTTCTATTTTAAGTCTAATTTTAAGTCAAATTTAAACTTTGATTTCAAGTCTAAGTTCTATTGAAATTTGAATTTCAATTTCAAGTCAAAGTTTAAATGTAATTAACCCCAATTTACGTCCAATTTCAATTCCAATTTTAAGTTTAATTTAAAACTTAATTTCATATCCAATTTCATGTCCAACTTCAGATTTATTTTCAAATCCAATTTAAAGTCCAATTCCAAGTCTAATTCAATTCCAATTTCAAGTAAAACTTCATGTCCAATTTCGAATGAAAATTTCCAATTCTCTTTTAAGTCCGATTTCATGTCTGATTCCAAATAAAACTTCCAGTCTAAATTACTCCGAATTTAAGTTCAATTTCAAATCAAAGTCAACGATTAAGTCCAACTTTCAATTCAATGTGCAATAAAGTTTCAAACCCAATTTAGTCAACATTCAAGTCTAATTTGATGTCCTATTTCAAGTCAAGCCCCACATGTTGTTTATAACTGAGTACGCTAGTGCCTATCGCAAAAATAGTTGGAGATTAAATTAAGAGCTGCGGACTTCTAAGGTCAAATGCAGTGAAATTTTGCTAATTTTTTTTTTTCTTAAATTTGCTACAATTTTTTTTTATTAACGACCCTTTAAATAGGTTTATTTATTCAGGTCCGACAGGTTTGCTACAATTTGATACCACTTCTGGTTATTTAAAACTTTAAATATAATTATATAATTAAACAATTAAAGTTCTTTTATTGAATGTCCTTAAAGAGTCTGAAAATAGACAGGGAGAGAGAGGAAACTTTTTCCGCTTTTAATTCTATTTTATTATTCCGACAGATTCGCTTACGCTTCATTAGTGTCTGTTTCGAACTCCCGTTAGAAATAGAACCGGAAGAAGTTTCATCTTTCTCTATAATTAAACAAATTCTTGATCTGAAGCTTCGATGAAACACATCCGCTCATTGCTGCTGAGCAGCAATTTGGAAACTTTCCAGCAAACCTAACAGTCAACCGATAGAGATAATTCAAATTGATTAATTCCGCATGCATCTGATAAGAAGCTCCACTGCTGCCGGTATCGTTGAACGAAAACCGACATATGTTGGCGGTCGAGCGACGGTCACACATTTATCTAGATCTTGAGCTGGAAGCAATTTCGCAAATACCTTAAGCACATATTGTACATACATTTCATAGCCTAGCAAATGGCAGAGACATATCAGGGAAAAAGGGACTACGTTCGCAGAATCGCCCGGGGGAATCGATTACATCGCAGCACATAGATCTAATTCGATTTCTCCAGCAGCCTCTCCGGGCCGATCCGCTAAGCCTAATTTATGAATCCGACACAGTTAATTATGCCGTCGTCGATGGTTTGGTTGGCCACGGTTCGTAAAGCACCACGATAAAGTCTACCGCCGCTCGCGCTCGCACTCACTCCCGGAATCGGAATGCGAAACCAGTCAGGAATAGGAAAATTTATGCCCTAGGCATGTAACCCAACCCACACGGGGGCATTGCCGGCAACTGTCGCCATTGCTTGCCGCAGGCACTCGCTGTCTTCCGATCCGATCGGCTTGGCTCGATTTGATTCAGCTGAGCGATAAATTACGACCAGCGAATGTATTTATCTATAAGTTCCCGAGACGGGCCGGTTCGGTTATTGATTTTGGCTTCCAGCCGAGCTTCTCCAAAAGTGGTAAAATATTATTGTTTTATTCCGCTCGATTGCTGGCCATCGGCTGGGTCCGGGTGGCGATCGAAAGAAGGGGGCAGCAGGACAAAGCGCGGAATAAGCGGATTGGACGAGCTATTTCAATTACCAGAAGACCGAAGGTTCGTGCCGGACGGGCTATCGGACGGTGCGTGGTTCAAGTTGGTGGAAAATTGAGACGATTATACGAGTTTAATAACTTAATAATGACGATGATGATGATGATAATAATAATGGCAACAATAGTAATTAAGGCACCCTGGTGGAACGTTTATCACGTGACAACGTGTTGGTTTTTGTGTGTGTGGGTGTGTGTGGTACCATTATCCGACGCAATGCTACTGTGGAAGAATGTTTCAAATCGCGCTAAGCCTAAATGATTTATTTATCGGTTTTGATTTAAATTGTGTCTGTGTAATTGCTTTTCTATAATGGAATGAATGGGACCTCCTAGCGACAAAACATGCTATCATAATACATCGAAATACTATCAGTTAACTAGCATAAACAGCACTCAACAGGAAGCCGAGAGTCAAAAATATTGGAGCGGGGGCTTGACCTTTTTTTTAAATTTTATTTCATTTGCTATGATTATTATATTTCCAAAGAAGGTTTACATAAATAGGCAAATTTATGAATGTTCAGTTCTTTCAAACTGAGAGCTAGGAGCTAGCACCTGTGTATTGATCCTGACAAGGAAAAAGCGCCAGAAAGAGGACAGAGATCGTGTAGAGCTAGAACAACTGTTCCGGGCTAATGAGGCGCGCAGATTCTATGAACAGGTGGACCAATATAGTAAAGGATATATACCGAAGCCTGATATGTGTAGGGACGATGAATTAAATCTAGTCACAAACGCGAGGTGGTTGACAGCTGAAAGCAGTTTTTCGTTGGGCATCTTAATGGCGATATAACAGAAGGAGGCGCAACTACTAGCAACTGTCCTCCACGGGATAATTTCAAGGATGTAGTTTACCCAGCTATAAAAAGGGCTCGATTGCTACACATATCACGGCATTACGTGGACCAAGTGTTTTCTTCGTCGTCTATCCCCAATACCAAGCGAGTCTGTCGGGTAGTATTAGGTGGGCTTCATGGGGGCCCGCGCTGCAAGGGGATGGACTATCCTTTATGTTACTTAACATGGCTATTGAAGGTGCTATCCGCGAGTGAGAATCGAAACGAGATCAATGGTCTTCGGCAAAAGTAGTCAACTCCTTGCCTCTGCAGGCGACATTGACTTCATCACTAGAAATCTTGGAACGAATGGCGGAAACAATCTACGCTAGACTAATCAGGTGGGTTGGAAAGTTACAAATCAATGCTTCAAAAATCAAATATACGGTAGGACGAAGTTCCAGAGAAAATAACGTTCGCCACTCACGGTTCACGGATAGTAATTAGCAACCGCCAACATAAGTAAGTAAGAAAATTCAACGATGCAATTAAAATGGAAGTCGGGCCTACTTTTCACTCCGCAAGACAATATTAAGATTTGGAACATCTTCAAGTTCATTTATTGGCCGATCTGAAGAATTGTTTACAACTATTTATTAATTACATAAAACAGAGATAAAGTAATAGCGACAAAGTAAAAGTGCACTCGACCGGTGTATCTTAGGACGGAAGTAGAAGTGAACCACTGATGACAGCTCTGTTAGATAGTGGGCACGGTTTACGTCAGTCGCTTGACAGCGTTAGACGGTGAGCCCGCCGAGCCAGTGTTATCAGTAGTATTTTCAGTCGGTCGGTCCGGTCGGTCCAACACCTTGCTTCAATACGATTGGGTTGGTCGGATGCATGACCACCCAGCCAGCACCAACTCGTCTATCAATGTTCAAAAATTAAATATTTCTTAAGAAATTGGGATTCGTGAATAAAGCCTAATAAAGTGCGCACAAGTTGATAATGCTGGTAACGTTTATAATGCTGACAAACAAACGATTTTCAGTACAAAGTTGTATAGCTGTATGAAGCTGGTCGCGCTTAATCGGATCTTATCGTATTAAAATACCTATATTGAAATACCTATATACCTATATTATCGCTCAAAATTATTCCTCAATGCCTCTCTACGATACGAAACAGCGGCTTTTGCGCGTCGAATACGATTTTGTTGGATACATATCAGTAAGTTACTCTCATTTGCAATTTAATTATACATCTGAAAATGCTGACTGAGCATTTACCGGCATAAAAAACCGCCGTCTTGCAGGCGATCGTTGCTCTTTCCTTGCTTTTTCGCGATACGGACAATTATCCAAAATCTTGCTTCTGCAGCTGGATGTTATATGGGTCTACATTTAAGTCTACAGAGGCGTTTTCGCGCTCCAAATTTCGATGGATTTACCTGGTATTAATCTCCACACAGGGTTCGGGATCATAACTACTGCGCCATTGTGGTAACCAACAGTTGACCTGCCGCTGCTATTTCATTAACATGTTCCTGCACCACTCATGCGTAGTTTGTCTGTCCTCTGGCGAGGGATTCAGCACTTTTTCTTGGATCCTGGACCGTTTGTCCTTGGTGCTGGTTGGTCGTTTCTTTATTGGTTAATCGATTGGTTGCCCATTCGTTTCGTATGTATTCGCAAGAACAGACTCGGCATGCGACATGTGGATATTTATATATCTACTAGCTGACCCGACAAACATTGCCACAAATCAACC
Organism: Sabethes cyaneus; assembly: GCF_943734655.1. Lineage (NCBI taxonomy): Eukaryota > Metazoa > Arthropoda > Insecta > Diptera > Culicidae > Sabethes > Sabethes cyaneus. Next base: position 45,531,206 of record NC_071355.1, read on the forward strand.
TGTGTTGTACATAAATCATGAATCTCGGATGATCTTTGTCACAATCTCGAGTTATGCAAGTTTCTGAGGAGTTCAACCTTATATGATTCATTTTGCCAGTTACGTAACTATGAAAGCATCCCAGGTAACCAATAAGCATCACCAATGCTATTCAAATGCAGGCCAATAAGCATTTAAGTCGCCTTAAATGCTACTTAAATGCTATTTTGGCAAAATATACAGCTACTTTACTGATAACCTTCTTATAGTCCTGACGATGCTAATTTACAGCTAATTACCGACACGAAGAATTTGAATACAATTTTGGATGCCAATTTACAACACCTATGCAGCATCCTATCTTGAGATTAGTCTAACACCTATGCAGTCAAAAAGCTAATATACAACAATGTGCAGTATAAAATGCCAGATATGCTGATTTGCTGCTTATGTTAATGCTTATTAGTTACCAGGAATGGGTAGTTTAATATACAAATTTGCAATTTTTCCCCACAGTAAAGTAGTAAACAACTCCCCTGTCCTCTCATTGCATAGCCAGAAAGCGGGTAGTAATATTCGCCATGATTGTACAACATTTCGCCGAATATCATTTTGCGAAAAACCTTAAGCGGAATGTACCATTTCATGGAAAACTTTTTCGTGGAAAGTAGCATTTTGCAATCCTCTCCTTACTCGCTGTCGCTCGTTCCAGGAAACCCAGGTAGACCTAGGAAAACAAATAAACCTAGACAGTAGTGATTTCTGCGGGGAGTTGCCTCCCCCCGGTGGGCGGCGCTTCCGACGGCGGGTCGCCGGCAACACTCGCGGCCGTCTCGTCCTGAATGATCTAGAGTTACTATAGATAGTTTTTGTGATCTTGTTATTGACTAATGTTTTATGGAAGAGTCTCGAATTTCTCGAGTTCGATTAGTTTTCGAGTTTCGCAAAAAAATCTGTTTTATTTGTATGAGAGTCCATATCCCCCTACCACATGAGTGAGTGGTCTCTAACTAATGATAGTTAATAAATAAATTCAAGACTCCAAAATCTCCCACAGGTTCCATTTGCTTGATTAGTTCTCGAATTATGAGGAAATTTGTATTTCATTTGTGTAGAAGCCCCCCCTCTTATAAGGGAGATGGGTCATTACTCGCTTTCTAAAGAGGAGAGAGGTCTCAATTCACCATAGAAAAAAATCTTGCCTCCAAAACCACTTACATGTCAAATTTGGTTCCATTTGCTTGATTAGTTCTCGAGTTATGAGGAAATTTGTTTTTCATTTGTATGGAAGCCCCCCCTCCTAAAGTGGGGAGGAGTCCCAATTCATCATAGAAAATATTCTTGCCTACAAAAACACCCACATGCTAAATTTGGTACCATTTGCTTGATTGGTTCTAGAGTTATGAGGAAATTTGTATTTCATTTGTATAGGAGCCCCCCTTCTTAAAGTGGGGAGGGGTCCTAATTCGCCATAGAAAAAATTCTTGCCCTCGAAAACTTTCACATGCTAAATTTTGTTCCATTTGCTTGATCAGTTCTCGAGTTATGAGGAAATTTGTATTTCATTTGTATGGAAGCCCCCCCTCTTAAAGGAGAGAGGAGTCATAATTCCCCTTCTAAAGAGGGGAGGGGTCCCAATTTACCATAGAATAAATTCTTGTCACCAAAAACACCCACATGCCAAATTTTGTTGTATTTGCGTGATTGGTTCTCGAGTTATGCAGAAATATGTGTTTTATTTGTAGGGGAGCCCTCCCTCTTAATTGGGGAGGGGTCTCAGACCATCACTAAAACCTTTCCTGGCCCTAAAAACCTCTACATGCAAATTTTCACGTCGATCGGTTCAGTAATTTTCGATTCTATAAGAAACATACGGACAGACAGACAGACAGAAATCCTTTTTGCCTTTCTACTATATAAATATATAGTATAAAGGTATAGAAATCACTTGGAAAACCGAAACTGAGCATTTTCTGTGTGTGTGTATGTATGTGTGTGTGTGTGTGTGTATGTGTGTGTATGTGTGTGTGTGTATGTGACGCTTTTAATCTCACTCACTTTTCTCGGAGATGGCTGGACCGATTTTAATGTTCTTAGTGTCAAATGAAAGGTCTAGGTGTCCCATTGGTCGCTATTGAATTTCATACTGATCGGACTTTTAGTTCAAAAGTTATGTATAAAAATACGAAAAATATGGGACTTCATAATCTCATAGGTCTCATAACCGATTTGAACAAAATTGATTGCATATGAAAGAGGAGCCTTGCAAACCCTTAACTTCCAATTTTCATGACGATTGGACTTGTAGTTTGAAAGTTACATAAAGAAATGTGAAAAAATAGTATTTAAAACATATTTATGTAACATATAAGCATTAATTTAATGAAAACATCACACATTTTATGATTATTTGAAAATTACTGCTGAGATCTATCAAACGAAACCAAGTTATTTAAAATCGGACGGTTCATTCAAAAGTTATTCAAACTTTAACACTTAAGCACCGTATATTAAATCGTTAAAACGTGTGAAATCAAAACATATCAATCAAATGTTGATTGTATTCAATGTGTGTGATGTATGTGATGTATGTATGTATATATGTATGTATGTATGTATGTATGTATGTATGTATGTATGTATGTATGTATGTATGTATGTATGTATGTATGTATGTATGCATGCATGTATGTATGTATGTATGTGTGTATGTATGTATGTATGTATGTATGTGATGACAATTTGCAATTTTAAAATTTGCAATGAAATTCAAGAAAAGTGAGAAACATGTCAATTGTCTGAAGTTTTTGAAGCCTCTTAGTGGAATACGAACTCTGAAATTAAAGAAAAGAAAAAACTTTTACCGACTAAATTCCACTATTTAATATTTATTCGCGACAGATACGCTTTGAAATAAGACACTGATGAAGCCTGCACGTCGTAGGTGAACTACGTATCTGTTGCAAATAAATATTAAATAGTGGGATTCAATCGAAAAGTTTTTTCTTTTCTTTGATTTCAGATTTCAATTGTCATTTTCTTCACTTGCTGTTACTCACAATTGTACAAGAAAAGCAAAAAGCGGAGAAAAGCAGTTTATTTAAGCATGTAGGTATAGGGGTGTATAGAATCAAAAATACTAGTGAGTTGATTTTTCCAAATAAATTTGTACAAATTTCAAACAAATTCTGCGCATCAATAGATGCTCTTTTCAATCAATAGATACTAGAGCTTAGATGAGTTCGAGGTAGTCGACGAGTTCGTATACCTTGGCTCGCTGGCAACAGAGGACAACAATACCAGCCGTGAGATTAAAAGACGTATTATCAGCGGAAGTCGGGCCTACTACGGACTCCACAAACACTTGCGGTCGAACAATCTGAGCCCCCGTACAAAGTGCACACTGTACAAAACGCTAATTAGACCGGTTGTCCTCTACGGGCACGAAACGTGGACATTGCTAGAAGAGGACCTACGAGCACTCGGAGTTTTTGAACGGCGGGTGCTAAGAACCATCTTTGGCGGAGTGCAAGAGAACGGTGTATGGAGGCGAAGAATGAACCACGAGCTCGCGCGTCTCTACGGCGAACCAAGTATTCAGAAAGTGGTTAAAGCTGGACGGATACGTTGGGCAGGACATGTTGCTAGAATGCCGGACAACTATCCTGCAAAAATGGTTTTCGCATCAAATCCGGTAGGAACAAGACGAAGAGGGGCACAGCGAGCGAGGTGGCAAGACCAGGTGGAGCGAGATCTGGCGAGCACTGGGTGCCCGCGGAACTGGAGATCAGTTGCCATGGACCGAAACAGATGGAGAAATTATACTGCGCAGGCCTTGTCATAAGACGTTAGGCCAATTAAGTAAGTAAGTAGAGCTTAGAAATGTTATATGAAAAATAGGAAGTAAACGTTGCACGGTAGAAATTTTGTAAGATTTGTTTTCGTTAGTGATATTTTAAAGGACAGATGTCATGTTTTAATAAATAAATCAAAAAAAGACAAGCACTGGGAATCATATCGATCGTATTTCCCATTCTCAAGCATGTTTATGGCGCAGCTTTGGCACTATTTTTCGACCTCATCTTGTTTTCCTAACCCTCTAACATTGTAAAAACGATGCGATCAAGCTAATGACTATCTTTTCATGAAAGTACATTCAAAAGAAGCTTAAGTTTTGATTTTCATGCAAAAATAATTATCTGAAGGAGCGCTAGCTAAGAAATAGTTCCATTTCTCGTTTTCATATCTAATGCTCTATTCAGTAATTTTTTTTTTAATTCAGATATATTGCAAAATTGAAGCCAAGCAAACCAATAGTAAAATTTTGAGATCAATCATTTTGTTATAGATATCCTTTTTCTTCAAAAGCGAAATATAATAATAATTTTTCTGAACCCTTGTTTTTCAAAGATGCTAACTTTTGAATGCATGGTATCAATATCAAAATATCAAAAAATCTGCTATGAACAAATACTTCATATTGTCAATTCAAAACAAGTTTCGTATGTGGCTCTGAAGCCCGATAGTTAAGGCCGTCTGTAGACCCGTTAGAGGGTTAATTTCTAATTTTCTATACATATTCATTCAAGTCTGTAAAAATTATCTTTTGTGTTTACATTATTTTTCTATAAATATTATAAAACTAAATAAGGTGTTCATCAAGTAACATAAATGACGCTTACATGTATTTACGCACCCAAGGAAAGAAAATATAATTCTACACAATACGTTGTGAATTTTACTGGCAAATAAGGATTTTGAGGAATATGGAACGGATATTTAAAACTATAGTCTAATATAACATCTATACATCTACAATTAAGTTCCTGAGAAATTAAATAATGATTATTGTGGCAGTAGAAAGGCTAGGTCACGCCGCTAGGTGGATTAATTCGGGTTTTTATAGGTATAGATTTATATAAAATTGCAATTGCGACAATAGACATTTTTTTGCAGTAGAGGAATTCGTTCTCTTGCAATTATGATAGTGGATTGGCGCCAACTCTTTTTGCAAATTAGCAATCGCAACGAAATTTTGTAATATTATGAATATTTCAGGAATTTGCGCAATGTTACAACCTTTTTATTTTTTCAATGCAATCTATGTGCTGTGTGCCTTAAATTTCTTCCTTCTTCTAGAAGTTTTTTGGTTCTTCTTAAAGTTCTGCTCGACAACGGCACAATATTTTTCGATTAGGCGAGGCGAGCTTGCTGAGATGGTTCTAGTCCTTGGGCATTACCTGCATGTTGTGAGCGGCATATCACTTCATGGCATTTGATTCACTATGGCGGGATGCCAAATCCGACCACAGCAGTACGGAACAATTGTATTGTTTTTGGGAAGGAAGCACTCGTTTAGCTTGATACTCCTGATTAACGCTTCCGGTTGCAATGAAAATGTGACTTTCAAAGGCACATGTGCAAAAACTAACCTGTCAAATCAGATTTGTATCTCCCAAATGCAAATGAAAGCACAAGTTGATGTCATTTAATACTTTTGCGCGAAATTTCGCGACATGAAGCTTGTTGTCGATTCGTCGAATGGTCTTACGCGTTACGCTCGGTACTTGTACATCTTTGCAATTTACTAACAATTCAGGAGTTCCACAAGGAAGGCTGTTTCTAAATGTCGTCACACTGTTATTAACATCTGGCTGTAAATTAGTAAACGCTGATGATCTAAACTTGTACCTGGCAGTTCGGACTATTGAAGATTGCCGTCGTTTCAAACTTTGCTTGATAATTTTGTTGGCTGGTTTCGTAGATTCGTCCGACTTGCATGGCGATATAGATTCACCGACGCCACTATCTCTCTTAAATTTCCGTGCTTCGCAACGAGCCCTTCACTCAACTTGATTGCTACCAACTGCCTACCATTGTACGTCGTTTGGTTACCAGGAACCTATCGCCGCTTGTATCAAGACATTCGAAATGACTGAAGAATTATTTGATTTAAATGAACCAAAACAAAGATACGTGATGGACTTAAAGCTATCGAATATTTTATAAATCTGACGCTTGTTTGTAGCATTTATTTAGGACTTTGTTCAGATAAATCATTATAATAAATGATAAATAAATAAATAATAAACATTTATTAGTGAACTTTGATAGTTTTATATGTCTGAAAATGTTCGGATCGCACAGTGGGACGGCTTCAAAAATAGTCGGACATCAAATTTTGCGGCGAAACTATTAAGTTATTTTATGTAATTTTTTTAGGCGTTAAACGTGATATTTCAGTCGCAGTTTGCTCAAATGTTCCACCGTGTTCCACCGTGACATATACATGAAATGAAAGGCACTACATCACAACACTTAAAGTCGCTGAGGTTGGCTGCGCATACTTGCGCCTTTTTGAAATAAATCACCTTAAAATTGACTTTAAAATTATATGAAAACTGTAACAGCTCAAAATCCCATAAGGTTAGAGCTTCGCTCTCTTCAACAGAAAGATGTATTTTTACTATATCTTAAACATTACTGAACAACAAAACTACGTAAAAATGGAAATAAGCAAGTAAAATTAGGAAAACTGATATTAAAGGGGTTTGTTATTGTGTAGCTCAATATCTTTTTCCCCTTAAGGGATAGAAACTTTCTTCCTTCACCAAATACTCTTTAAATAACGTCCTCTACCACTTTTCCTTAGAGACTGTTCATTTTGGGCCTAAAATAAAAAAGTTAATTTCTCTATATATTGACCCACCCCCTTATTGTAATATTTTTTTATCTAATAAAAAAATACATTAAAAACCAAGAAACTTTTGCGAAGTCACTAATACGGAGAACTTAATAGTTTCGCAGCAAAAGCTGATGTCCGGCTATTTTTGAAGCCGTCCCACTGTGGATCGCCTTGAAAAGCTCCTTCCTAGGAAGCTGGGTTTGGAAGTTTGGGTTGACGTAGGTTTCGGCGTATGAACTTTTCCAGCATTGTCGTGTACAGCTTTCGGGACCGTGTTTTGGTCATCATCGTTTATCTTCACAATTTGGTATCTCAGCTTTTTTAGAAATCAATAGACCGGCTCGCATTTTGGCGCGATGTACGGTTCTAGTCGACACTCCCAGCTTGTTTGCTACATCTAGAACGAGGAGGTTTGAGTTCCGCTTGAAAACACTGGCCACACTTTTTGCTGTTGTTGCGGCTTTGGGCTTTCGATTTGCCCCCAATGCAAGCTTTCTGGCTGTTTGCAAATTTTTCCTGTGCACTTTTATACGCTGGTGATGGTTGATATGGCTACTTTTCACGATTTCGCAGACTGGATGGTTGAGTTGTTCGGATTTTCACATTGTACAAGCAAAGTTTGGATTTATAGTTTGGAGCTATACTCCTCTTGCTTGGATGCCATTTTGAGAACTAAAAAACAAGTCTCAAAATTGAAAAAGAGCTATCATTCTGCTCGCGTACATCTACAATATGAGGGATAATCAAATTTTTCAATTTTTCAATTTTAAATCAAAGCAAAGCAAAGCCTAGGTGCTACATTATATTTTCGTGGACTTCAAGGTAGCATACGATACTGTTGAGCGCGAATAGCTATGGCAGATGATGCGTAAATGCAGTTTTCCGAACAAAGTGACACGGCTTAAGCTAGCCTGGAGCGAGTAATGTGCTATGAGCGTGTTTCGGGGGTACTCTCGAGTCCTTCTGAATTGTGCAGAGGGTTGCGGCAATGGGATGGACTGTCATGTATGTTATTCAACATCGCTATTGAAGGTGTGATCTGGCGAGCAGGCATCGAAACGAGAGGAACGATCTTTACCAAAAGTAGCCAACTTCTAGCGTTCACAGACGACCTCGAGATTATTATTAGAAACCTTAAAACGGGGGAGGCAATTTACATCATACTAAAAACGGAGGCTAGAAGAATTGCGTTACAAATCAATGCGTCTAAAACCAAATATATGGTAGGAAGAGACTTCAGAGAAAACAATGTTTGCCTGCCACGGACAGTGACTGTTGAAGGTGATAAATTGGAAATGGTTGATGACTTCGTCTATTTTGGATCTCCGGTCGTCGCCGACAGTCGAGTAAGAAGATGCAACGTCGCATTCAGGCTGGAAGTCGAGGCTACTTTCCCCTCAGCAAGACGCTTCGATCAAAAAGCATATGTCACCGCACAAATCTAATGATGTACAAAACGTCAATCAGACCGGTAGTCCTCTACTGACTTGAAACAGTAACTTTATTTCCTGACTGCATATCTGCGTTTACCGTTGCGTATTTGAACGTAAAGTTTTGCGGATTATTTTTGGCGGAGTGCTATCGGATCGCGGAGAGTGACGTGGGCGTATGAACCATGAGTTGCAGGCATTACTGGGAGAGATTCCCATCGTACACCTGGCGAAAGTTTGGATACTACAGTGGACACGACGCAAGGATGCCGTACGAGTGTGCAGTGAAATCCGTTTTCTTCAAGAACCCCACCGGCACCAGGAATAGAATGTCGAGACGCTCAACGAAATGGCGACAAGTAGTTCAGGACCGAGTACAGTGTAGAGGAATTCTTGATACGGTAAGAGCCACTATAGAACTCCACTAGTAGAAGTAACAAGTAAGGTGCCAACTGTAAGGGTATAGGACAAGTGCGGAGCTAGTGCTACAATCTTGTTGACTGTACCAATCTCTCTCAGTCGACATTCGAGTATACGACTATCGACTACTGACTTGTTAGATCAGCGTCGTACCTCTAGGTCAACTGGTATAGTTACTAGTCAGCCCTTAATCAAATGATCAAAAAAATAGAGAAGTAAAAATCAAAAAATCAGAGAATTGGAGAATTCAACAATCAAAGAATCAAAGCAGGTACATCAAACAATCAACGGACCAACAAATTGAGGGTGTTTACAGTTAATAGACATTTAGATTCACACGCAAATTCTTTATTTCTTTTCAAGAGCTAGCTCGCTAGCTTGGCTTGAATTCTGCGTTGAGCCATCGCACGCGCAGCCTTGTCATTAATTCAAATAACGGAAATTACACCGCACCAATCTGGGTGGGTGGGCAATGGTTAGTGAAGAAGGAAAGAAGCCTACGGAGAAACTATCTCCGTTGGAAGAGCGAAACGTCAATGACAGAACCGTAAAAGTAAAAAAAAACGCGACCAATAGTAGGTACACCGGGAACGAAAACCATCTTCAGAGGAGTAATCTTGATTGTCGTTGTAGTGGCGGTTGAAACGATGAAGATGTGGGGGGTCTTCGTACGTCGGTGATGGGCGGAGATTTCAAAGATCATTAGGCTTGATTGCATTCGATAGCGTCCGCACGCCCGCTCGTTGGCTTTGTCTTGGGCTTGGTTTACCAGATCCTGCTGCTAATAGACTTCACAATGGCTGCTGCTGCTACTGCTGCTGCCGGTGACGACGACAACGATGAAGATGTCCCCGCAATCTCGGTACGTGCGGTGCGAGTAAAAAAAAAAGTGAAACTTTTCTTGCTGCGGAAATCTTTGTATCGAGCGCTAACCTATATCGAGCGGGCGAGGTGGAAAATGGTTCAACCTTTGCCGTGATTAGCTTATCCAGAGAATAGAAGAAATAAATGACCTGAAATGTTACTCTTTACCCTAGCCCCGCCGATGTCGGTGCCGGTGTGGGTGGCTCGGTAATGGTTTCGTACTTTCTTTTTACGTCGGTTTGTTTTTTTTTGTGGCCAGGTTTGCGTTTTTATCGTTCAATCTCAGAATCTGACAGTTTGTCGTTTTTTTTTGGTGTGTTGTGAGAAAAAAAATGCGGTCCTCAGTGCGGCTGTGTTCGCCTTGCTGCGACGTCACTGCCGTTGGTTGGTGAAAACGGACGAAAGTTGTGCAAAAGATAGGTCAATGAAAATCGAATCGATTAGGGTCAATCTTTCGGATGAATCCGCATAAATTGTGCTGCATAAATTTGCATCAGCACTGCAATTTAGTTCTAGATGCAACTGGGATTTCCGTACTTAAATCGGTGGGTCATCTGATTTTGGACTCGTGCAAAGTTGGTTTTACTTAAATGTAAAACTTTTTGGTAAACGAGTGATCATTTGACATAAGAGATTTGTTCTGAAAGATAGTTTGGCTTGTGTTGGTGTAATTATGGACTCACACGAGAATTGATAATAAAGATATATTTTCAGACAGCTCAAGCACATCAGAGTTTTGACGTTTATTTAAATGTAATTTCGCAATAATTTCAAAATTTTGCCGAATTCAATAAAATTCTGTAACCAAATATGACTTCAGACATGCCACCATAACTTTTTTATGAATGTATCAGATCTCAATGATTGTGCAAAAATAGTTAAGTATTGTACAACGGGGTAACATTGATCATCGGGTGTATTGGGTGTATTGGGTGTATTGGGATCATGTGTAGAAAAATATGAACTTGAAAGTTTTTGTTAATTTTTACTACTGAGTGATTGAAAGACGATATTTTCATCACAACCGCACAATTGCTGGATCTTTTATGAATGAATCGAACCATCGTAATTACTCGCGAATTTATTCGTGCCCCGCGTCGAATTGGTACGTAAGTTTGGTTAAATGGAGAGCGTCTCTTGCGTTCTGTTCATTTACGTTTGCGCCCAGGCTCGAAGCGTAGTAACCCTTTAGTAACCCGAGCGGTTAACTAAAGGAACGACCAGTCACGTTTTGCAAGCCATGCGAAGCGGCTTGTGTGTTTGTTTTATCTTTACGTAGAAATTTACGTGAAAATACATTTTAATTGATTTCCGTTTCTTTGCGCGCACTTAGGGCCGTGTATTCCAAAGATGTTTTATTATTTTATGCCACTATTGGTTGTTCTACTTCCCAACCAACGCGACCATATTTAACTTGCCGTAAATTGACCGGGATTGAAATCTTCTGCTTTCTAAATTGGGTACACGACGGGTAGGGTCGTTACATTCCCCCCCCCCCACTCATGAGCTGCTGAGTGTCTCTGAAGGAGAAGAGGCTTAGCAACTGGTAACTAATTGGCACTTAGGGCGCAGTTCAAAGCGGAAAAATGAACAGTGAATATATATTTCAATATCGTTTTCAATTTATGTAATGTCGTCGTGGTTGGGCCGCCTTTTGACATTCGCCCATAACTTCCGTTTTAAAAAGAATTTTTTTATATCTAAATAGATAGTTGGAAAGGTCTAAGAATAAGCTATATTTCTGGAAAATCTTGAACTGAATGCTTGAAAAATAATAAAATTATAGGCATTTACGTGAAGACATAAAATGTTGTCATACTCGGGCCACGTTGTGCAGGTTGGGCCACCACTCTTAATCCAAGAAATACGTATTGAAATTCTATGTAGAGACATCAAAAGAATGAATTTCGTGTGCAACGGCCCATATAAGTATAAATATCCTATTTTTAATAACATCTTTACGACATTTTTGGAGATATTGTAAAATCAATATTACTACAATCGTGTTTTCCGAAGTGTATTACTGCAATGGAAAATCCACAACAATCTAGGTTTTTATTGTACTAATTTTGCTTTATTTCATCACATTTCCCGCGACTGACGTTCTCTAGCGAATATTGCGCTTCTGTGCTTAAAATTATGGTGGCCCAACCATGACTACGCAAGTGGCCTGACCTTTACTATAAGCGCTTTTGTAGCATTTACACACTTACCCTACCCAAACACCTAACTGGATGGGATTTTTCAATAGCCTTCGAATAGAGCGAGAGAAATAAATTTTCAATATTTATCCCGATAATTGCATTTCATGAATCATTTCTAGATGAAAAGTTAACTGCACCTGGAAAACTTTTTTTGTACTGATTCAATCAGTGAATTCAATACGCGTGTTTTGAATACACGATTGAAACTCACAATATTGTGCAAACTGTTCTAATATTGTTACTAAAACTGAAAAAATCGTGGTGGCCCGACCGTGACCACTGCCCGAAGATAACGACATTACCCTACGTTTTCCAATATAACACGTAAGTTGAAAACTGTAACTGTAACTGTAGTTATATTCTTCGTTATGTTTATGGCTATAATCATGTTTGAGCCTCCTGCTTATTGTGGAAGTTTCTTCATATGATTAGCTGTAGTAAAGTTTTGGAACTTTTAACATATCACTAACATCGTAGCCTTATCATGGAACTTCTGTAAAACTTTGAATATAATCTCCTTTGAAACTGTCAAAATAACGCTTTCTTGAAGTGCAGCAAACTTCAAGATGCAGATTGGCTTAATTGTACCAACTGTATCTTTCAAGATTCAATCAACATCGTTCATGTCGCGCGAATGAGACAGAACTTTTTGCTCCCTTATAAGCCAAGTTAAAAGTCTTAGTTTTTTGTCCGAGCACTACGATGTCCGAGCAAAGTTTGACTGATATTTTGGTACCAATTGCCAATCATAAATAATCTATAATTCAAATATATGCGTTGGAGTTTCATCTTTCGTTTCTAGAAAGGTTCAACGTTCAGGCTCAGCGAAAATGAGGTTTGGGCAAGTTATGAGCTCCATTCCCACTTACCCCGTGTTCCCAGTTGCTCCAGGGTATCGTATATAAATCAAAATATGATAAACAACAACACAAAAAATTTTTGATTTGAGAGTTTTCAAATTTGATTGAAACTTGGGCTCCGTTGATATTGTAAAAGTTTGCTGTCCCATCATCAATAAACCCAGGGAATTCCAAGATCGTAATACTTACATATCTATATTGTACGTGAAATGGAAACATACCTGAAAGAAAAAGAAATGAAAATCCATTATTATACCATCATAGGTTTGTAATGTGTAATAATTTTTGCCTCGTTTAATTTATCTTGCTCAAGTAGCAAACGCAACTATGTACGTCGAAATTTTTTTTATAAAGATGGTAAAGACAATAATAAACGAAGCAAATGGTAGAAAAAAACAATGGAATTAAAGATGTGAACAGTGTCCTTAGGGTAGGACAACGCTTGCTTGCGTACTTTGCTTCCATGCTGGTAATTTATAACACACTTGAACTTTTCAAAATATTTGCTGGTGAAATTCGATAGGATGAAGCCGTCAAATACGCGTATAAACCGTATCTCTATTTATGCAGGGGTGACATTGTGATTCTCGTTTCGAGTGATTTTGGTTCGTTTCGACCACGTTAAACAAATGGGCGAAACGAACCAAAATCACTCGAAACGAGAATCGCAATGTCACCTTAGTTTTCATCAAATCTTCGAATTTGTTGGTAACCCACATAAAGCTGTAAGGTAATGCACACGATTTGCCTACATATATTTGCCTAAACGTGACGATTTGTGACGTATGGGGGAGGGGGGGTATAAAGTTATGTGACGTCACAAGAAAAAAAAAAAATTCAAATGTAAAATTTATTCGGGGATTTATAAAAAGGCTACTTCATTTTGAGATAAAACTTCTATAAAATTAACGTACTGATGGATTTTTTTTAACATATTTTTGTAAACATTTATTTTTGTAGTATGAACTCTCCATTAAAGCTTAACAGAATATGCTGTACACCACTGAAGAACACTTTGTGTAGCGTCCTGCCTAAAAGATTTTTGCAACCGCAAATTGTAGTCGTATAAATTCCTGAGGGGCTACGGGGTGCTACCAGAGACCAATGGCAATGTTTCCTCTTGATATTCTTGCTGAACTCAATCGATGAACCTAAACTCATACCGAAGTTCCACGGCTGGTTTTAAGGTTCTTCTGTACAACCTATACTACCCCTCTCTCAAAAGCTTCCGGAAGGATAGAGTTTGTGCCACTTGCGGATTAAATTTCGCATCTAAAGTAATGTTGAATGATTGCAAAAAAATACACAAAATGACAAAATCCGTCAGAAAAGTTCTTCAAGGCGTGTTGCTGCAAGACGTCAGCAGGAAGTCATGATTCTTTCAACTATAGTTCTATAGATCAGACGAATTTGAGTGGATAGATGTAAAGGACGTGGATATGCGCGAAACATTAATCGACGACACATCAGCGACTTCGGAAGCGTTTTCGATCGCAGCAATTGAAGATCATCTTCAAAATCCGTGAATCGATGACTTATAAGCTCGAACATTTTCCTTCTTTTATTTGTTGAAATTCATTTTTGTTATTTGATGAATTGATTGAAGTGAATTAAATTGATAGTTTGAAATTAAAAGGCTGGAATGTATATTTAATTTTTTTGTTGTGAAGGGGGGGGGGGGGCGTCATGAATGTGTGACCAAATGTGACAATGGGGGGAGGGGGGGTTGATTTTGGTTAAAATTTGCGTGACGTACTAAATGGATATCGCCTAAGTGATGGAAACATTTTTTTGTTTTGTTGCACACAAGTTAGTACTGCTTAACTGTTTGATTTGTACCCTTGATATTGGTTCACTGCTCGCCGAGCAGTGCTCGGCAAATGTTGTACACCACACCATCCCCCTTTGGGAGAATAATGTAGCATAACAAAATCATGTTCAAAAAACTTTAAGGCACACATCCACATGGGATGTATGAAATGGTGACGTAGAATATGCCTGCCAGTTGGCCTCGAGGTAAGACGCTGGTCTAATAAGCCAGTTGTCGAATCTATGCTGGGAGAGGCTGTTGGAGTCAATAGGATCGTAGCACTGACCTCGCACTGTCCTGTATTCCAACAGCTTATTGCAAAGTCTGTCGTATAAAAAACAGATGGTCAAATTTCAATAACGGAATTAGCACCCAGGCTTTGCTTTTAGAATATGCTGTTCAGTTTTAGTTAAGCTTTTAGACGATTTTATCAGTTTATTAAATTTATTAAATTTATCTTTGGTAAATTGCACCAATCAATTGGCCACCAACTCAGTCAAATCACCCAGTTACATTTACACACACTTTGCTACGCAAGGTAAAGGTTTTACTTTTTTGACTGGAAACTTAAAATTTTGGAAAAATAATTTTCGCTATCAATGCATTAGCAATTGAACCATTGTTGGGTTTAGCAAAGTAATTTTAAAATTGTATCAGTTGTAAATGAATATGTTTGAAGACATGCACGTTATGCCTTTAAGCATGGTCTGTAGTTTTGATTTTTCAAACAGAAACGAAATAATCTATACCTATAAAGAAGGATTTCTGTCTGTCTGTCTGTCTGTCTGTATGTTCCTTATAGAATCGAAAATTACTGAACCAATCGGCATGAAAATATGCATGTAGAGGTTTTTTGGGGCCAGGAAAGGTTTTAGTGATGGTTAGAAACCCCTCCGCCCAATAAGAGGGGGGGCTCCCATACAAATGAAACACAAATTTCTGCATAACACGACAACTAATCAAGCAAATACAACAAAATTTGGCATGTGGGTGTTTCCGGTGACAAGAATTTATTCTATGGTAAATTGAGACCCCTCCCCTCTTTATAAGGGGAATTATAACTCCTCTCCTCTTTAAAAGGGGGGGGGGGCTTCCATACAAATTTCCTCATAACTCGAGAACTAATCAAGCAAATGGAACCAAATTTGGCATGTGAAGGTTTTCGAGGGCAAGAATATTTTCTATAGTAAATTAAGACCCCTCCCCACTTTAAGAGGGGGGGGGGCTCCTGTACCAAAGAAACACAATTTTCCTCATAACTCGAGAACTAATCAAGCAAATGGAACCAAATTTGACACGTGGGTGTTTTTGGAGACAAAATTTTTTTCTATGATGAACTGGGACCCCTCCTCACTTTAGGAGGGGGGCTCCTATACAAATGAAATACAAATTTCCTCATAACTCGAGAGCTAATCAAGCAAATGAAACCAAATTTGGCATGTGAAAGTTTTCGAGGGCAAGAACATTTTCTATGGTGAATTAGGACCCCTCCCAACTTTAAGAGGGGGGGCTCCTATACAAACGAAATACAAATTTCCTCATAACTCGAGAACTAATCAAGCAAATGGAACCAAATTTGGCACGTTGGTGTTTTTGGATGCAACCATTTTTTCTATGATGAATTGGGACCCCTACCCACTTTAGGAGGGGGGGCTCCTATACAAATGAAATTCAAATTTCCTCATAACTCGAGAACTAATCAAGCAAATAGAACCAAATTTGGCATGTGGAGGTTTTTGGAGGCAAAAATATTTTCTATGGTGAATTAGGACCCCTTCCAACTTTAAGATGGGGTGGTTCTACACAAATAAAATACAAATTTCCTCATAATTCGAGAACTAATCAAGCAAATGGAACCATATTTGGCATGTGGGTGTTTTTGGATGCAACCATTTTTTCTATGATGAATTAGGACCCCTTACCTTTTTAAGAGGGGGTGGCTCTCATACAAACGAAATACAAATTTCCTCATAACTCTAGAACTTGTAGTTCTAGTTTTTGTAGGCAAAAATATTTTCTATGGTATATTTTCTATGGATTTTCCCACTTTAAGAGGGGGTGGGCTCCTATACAAATGAAAAACAAATTTCCTCATAACTCGAGAACTAATCAACCAAATGGAATCAAATTTGACATGTAAGTGGTTTTGGACGCAAGATTTTTTTCTATGGTGAATTGAGACCCCTCTCTTCTTTAGAAAGCGAGTTATGGCCCATCTCCCCTTTAAGAGGGTGGGCTTCCATACAAATGAAATGCAAATTTCCTCTTATCTCGAGAACTAATCAATCAAATGGAACCAAATTTGGCATGTGGGAGTTTTAGATGGCAGAAATTTTTTCTATGGTGAATTACGACCCCTTCCCCTTTTAAGAGGGGAGCTCCCATACAAATGAAATTCAAATTTCCTTATAACTTGAGAACTAATCAAGCAAATGGAACCAAATTTGGCATGTGGGAGATTTTGGAGTCTTGAATTCATTTTACGATAGTTAGAGACCTCTCACCCCTGTGGTAGGGGGATATGGACTCTCATACAAATAAAACAGAAATTTTTGCGAAACTCAAAAACTAATCGAACTCGAGAAATTCGAGACTCTTCCATAAAACATTAGTCAATACAAGACCACAAAAACTATCTATAGTAACACTAGATCATTCAGGACGAGACGGTCGCGAGTGTTGCCGGTGACCCGCCGTCAGAAGCGCCGCCCACTGGGGGGCTTGCAAAATTCGAGATTGTGACAAAGATCATCCGAGATTCATGATTTATGTACAACACAGGTTAATTTGTGGCAACACGAAGTTTGTCGGGTCAGCTAGTCTATACCTATAAAAAAGGATTTCTGTCTGTCTGTCTGTCCCTATGTTCCTTTTAGAATCGAAAACCACTGAACCGATCAGCGTGAAAATTTGCATATAGGAGTTTTTGTGGCCAGGGAAGGTTCTTATGATGGTTAAAGACCCCTCCTCCCACTAAGAGGGGGGGGGCTCCCATACAAATGAAATACAAATTTCCTCACAACTCCGGAACTAATCAAGCAAATGGAACCAAATTTAGCATGTGGGTGTTTTTGGAGGCAAATTTTTTTTTCTATGGTGAATTGAGACCCCTCCCCTCTTTAGGAGGGGAATTATGACCCCTCTCCCTTTTAAGAGGGGGGGCTTCTATACACATGAAATACAAATTTCCTCAAAACTCGAGAACCAATCAAGCAAATGGAACAAAACTTGACATGTGGGTGTTTTTGGAGACAAGAATTTTTTCTATGGTGAATTCAGACCCCTCCCCACTTTAGGAGGCGGGGGCTCCCATACAAATGAAATACAAATTTCTACATAACTCCAGGACTACCCGAGCAGGAGCGAATAGCAAAATAATATAAAAACAATATCAAACTGTGTTATAATGGTATATTTTGTTATTGAATGGATATGGAGATACATTGATAACACATTTTGTTATTGAGTAGATATTTAAAACAGTGGTTGTAAGATGAGTTTAATAACTGATTTTGTTATCATGTCTTATTTTGACCTTAAAATGACATTTGATATATTTCATATAATTTTTTTAAATTGATTAAAGAGATTTTAGATTATAAGTATTTTATAAAATGATTTTTTAATATCTCATACACTATGGCATTTTTTATTCAATACCTTAATAATACTAAAATATGTTATAATAAACTCTGAATGCAGTCATGTTATTGCTTTGTTATTCAAATAACACAAGTAGTTATTCTTTTGGCCTTAAAGGAGTAAAATTTTGATATTATTTTTTGTTATTTTACCAACTATGTCAGCCAAAGCAAGACCAAATTTTGATATGAGTTATTCGATTTCCAATAACACATTTTGATATTATATTGCTCTTCGCTCCTTCTCGGGTAATCAAGCAAATGGAACCAAATTTAGTATGTGGATGTTTCTGTAGGCAATTTTTTTCTATGGTGAATTGAGACCCCTCCCCTTTTTAGGAGGGGAATAATGATCCTTTTAAGAGATAGGTCTTTTATACAAATGAAATACAAATTTCCTCATAACTCGAGAGCAAATCAAGCAAATGGAACCAAATTTGACATGTGGGTGGTTTTGGAGATAAGAATTTTTTCTATGGTGAATTGAAACCTCTCCCCACTTTAGGAGGGTGGGGGGCTCCTACACAAATGAAATACAAATTTCCTCATAACTCGAGAACTAATTAATCAAATGGAACCATATTTGGCATGTGGGTGTTGTTGGAGGCATGAATTTTTTCTATGATGAATTAGGATCCCTCTCCCTTTTTAGGAGGGGGGTCTCCCATACAAATGAAATACAAATTTTCTCATAACTCGAGAAGTAATCAAGCAAATGGAACCAAATTTGGCATGTAAGGAGTTTTGAGGCAGGAATTTTTTTAATGATGATTTGAGGGGGATAAGGACTCTCATACAAATAAAACAGAAATTTTTGCGTAATTCAAAAACTAATCGAACTCGAGAAATTTTAGACTCTTTCATAAAACATTAATCAATAACAAGACCACCAAAAACTATCAATAGTAACATTAGTTAATTCAGTGCGAGACGGCCTCAGGCCGCGAGTGTTGGAGGCGACCTGCCGTCGGAAGTGCCGGGCACTGCGGGGGGCAGCCCCCCGACCTCTATCTAGATTTATTTATTTTCCTAGATCTACCGACCTCTATTACTTACCTTCAGTTAGGTCACCCCTGTGAAATTGTACTTTCTACGACAAGATTTTCCGTGAAATGGTACATCCCGCGTGAGGTTTTTCGCGAAATGGTATTCTGCAAAACTCTATATTCCGCGTTATGGTCAACCGAGAATTGGTGTTCCGCAAAATGGTATTCGGCGAAATGGTTTGTAATGATGGCGAATATTTAAATGCTATCCGCTTTATTTTATCAGGCTGAGCGATGGGGGGAGTTGTTTTCTACTTTACTGTGAGGAAAATTTGTATATTAAAACACCCATAAACTGCTCAGAAACTTGCAAATCTCGAGATTGTGACAAAGGGCATCCGAGGTTTATGTACAACACAGTATAATTTGTGGCATTACGAAGTTTGTTGGGTCAGCTAGTACACAATAATATAACATTCTGCTACCTTCGTTTTCATACGAGACTTAAGTTTTGATTAAATTTTAGTGACTGACTGAATAAATTGCTCGAAAAGAAGAGACGGGTGTATATTTGATCGAAAAAGTTTACATTTTAGGAATCAGCTTCACCTAGGTTCACTGGGAGCAGATAATCGAGACGGGTTGGCTTGGTTGCCTCCCAGTTGGCCCCAAGGTACGATGCTGGTCTAATAAGCTAGTCATCGTAAGTTCGAATTTCAGCCGGAAAAGGCTGTTATAGAATCAATAGGATCGTTGCGCTGGCCTCGCAATAGTCCTGCATTCTAACAACTGGCTGCAAAGTCTGTCGTGTGAAAACAATAGATCAAGTTTCGATAACCGAATATAGCTCCTAGGCTTTGCTTTGCTTTTATAATGGTTACAAATAGAATTGCTACACATTGCTATCCAACGACATGTCGACGAAGAAATTCCAGGCAGTGGTAAAAAAGTTATTGATGTTTGAAATCTCTCATTCAAACGTTACAGTTCCATTTTCGTTTTCACGAAGTACTACTCAGCATAGTAAACAAAGGCGTAGTCCTACGTCAAAAATTTACTCCACAATAGAATTAAAAACTTGGTTGTCCAATAAATAATTTTTTCTGACGCCTCACGTACAATTATTTCAACAGGAACGTACTTTGAGTGACTTGATCAGAGCAAATCGAACAGGATCATAGAGAAGAAGAGAAAATAAGTACAGAAGATTAGGCGAGTAGTCCAAATACGAACACTTTCTGGCTTTTTTAATCTCTTTTCTTATTCATACTTCGTATTCATACAGATTTCATAAAGTTCACGAATTGAACGTCCTAGGCGCCCAACGGGTGTTCGCGAAATGTTGTACAACACACCATTCCTATTTAGAAGAATAATGAAGTATAATGAAAGTATTCTCAAACAAAAAAATACTCTCTGTCGCCAATTTTTTACTAGGTTTTTTTTACTTAAATTCAAAATTTGTTATATAAATGTTGTTTTTTTTCATATTTTTATAGTTTTTTTTGCGTTGTACAAAATTATTTTGTAGCAGTATTTACCCTTTTCAATATAATGCTCATTATTTAAAAAAAAGTTTTGTTTGATACTTGGCTCGGTTCGTAACTACTTAAATATATTCATGTTTTGATTATTCTGTT
Organism: Sabethes cyaneus; assembly: GCF_943734655.1. Lineage (NCBI taxonomy): Eukaryota > Metazoa > Arthropoda > Insecta > Diptera > Culicidae > Sabethes > Sabethes cyaneus. The sequence continues at coordinate 45,551,725 of NC_071355.1, forward strand.
GAACAATAAATAGTAGATTTTCCTAATGAATTTCCTGAATATGGTTTTGAATAAAATATAACTGATATTCTGCCGGCTTGACGATTTATCGTATTTTTATACGGCTTTATAAGAAAGTTTTTTATTTCCTAAGTTAACTAGCTGTGCTCGCGTACGAAATTTCATTAAATTTAAGGATGCTGTTATACGGTAAATTGGAAAAATACCCATTTGCATTCATAACACAGTGCTCGCTGTTCTGGTCATACGTTAAACCGATGCAGCTTTCAACCACTACATTGTAGTGCGCTTCAGTGACGGTACTCTGATTTTCCACTATGTTAAAGATACAGCTGAGATTAAAATCATTTGATTCAATTTCCATGTGAAAACTTAAACACAAATGCTTCAAACTACAGTTTAACAGTTTGTTAGTGGTGTTTCGTTACGCAAGGCAAATCAGCTGGAAAGTACACCAGGCAGGACTCTTATTTCGGCAGCAATTGTTGGTGTATAATTGAATCAGATAAGAATCTTGTGAGCTCAGGATTTACGAAAAAAAAATCTAACACGATGTCGCATCCAAGACGATCCTTACCGAAAAATAAAGATGATAGTGTAATTTGTTTGAAACAGTATACAAAACCATTTTGGAAAAGCAGCAGCAATTTCTACCATAATGGGACTGCGAAATTGTTATCAGCAGGAGGAGATGATAGGCGGCGGCGGAGCGGAGTCTCATTTTCCGACAGAGTTTCCAATTCACGCGGTAAATGACATGATTCGCGGCCCGGATAAGATTGGACTGTACTGCCGAAAGAGGCAACGATAACGGGCAAAGATAGCAAAGTAGAATAACGGACTTGACTGTGGCTGCTGCACTCTCCTCCCATATTCACAGAGTAAAAAAAGAAGATCCTTTGCGCAATCGAGAAGACACTTTTTAGTGCATGAATTTTGCAATGCAAAATCCCATGGCCTATGACTAATCTTCCATCTCTCCGTGTCTGGAAGAATTTTATTTCGTATCGTTTTGTGACGATGACGACAACGACGACGTTGAAGACGGCTCCCGTTGAGTGGCACGTGGTTCTATGCAAACGGAGTGGATGAACCGATGGGAAAATTAACGAAATTAATCCCTAAATGAGGTCCCATAAAGTTTATAACTTTTTTGCTGGCTCTCGACATTGCACTGTCGGATTCGTTTCCGTCTGTCAACTGGGGACTGTCCTTTCGATTGAAGGAGGTAGAACGTTTCGAGTAGGCAACTGTATGTCGAGTATGCTTCAGTGCACAGTGATCTCTGGTAAATATTATTAATAAATCTAGCTTTTGTTCTGTTTGTTAGACAATAATTACTTTTTTCTTGCGTTTCTGATGCTCTTTGTGTATTATTAAAATGTTAGAGGTGTTCTTGTTATACTAGTTGTTAACAATCCCTAGATATTTTTCATTTTGAACCGCTGTGCGACTGGCAGCGTTACTGACGGAAATGGTTGGAACTGCCTCATTACTGTGTAGACATTTATCCGTAGTTTGTGACTTATATTTGAAACTTTGTGCTTATTGCACGGCGACGTCCTAAAGTTGGTTAATTGGGAGCGCGATATTTTTTCCCTTACTGAAAGTTTGTTTTCATTCGTTTTCGTTTATGAATAGTTTCACTATTCGTTTGAACTTTAACTTCAATCCCAACGGACATCACATAGTAGGGTTGCCTTTCCTTTAATTTTTTTTTCTTTTTACGGGAAAAGTATACACAAGAACCTAGCAATTGAAACAAGCATGTTATCTGCTATTCAATCACACTAAATTCCTGTGAAATGTGAAACCTAAAATATTCATTCCACGTACGGAGTCAGTTACGACCGCTTTTTGGAAAACAGCAAGTGAGCTCGAATACTGCTAAACATACGCGTATTTTCACCGAAAAGTTTTTTTGCCCTCTTTCCCGACTGAAAGCAACAAAATTGTACGTCCTCTCGGAAAAGCTGCAAAGCAATTGCAAACGAATCCTAATTGGGATGCAATTCGAGAAACTTTTGCACTTTTAGTTGAGTAAAAGAGGAGAAATGTGAGGAAAATCGAACGTAGTAGATTGGAAAACGATTTATTAATGATGATTTTTCCGATAATCAATTTAGTCAGGTGACTCATTGAGCAATCGTTTCAAATTAAATTCTAGTTTTCTGAGAACACTTATGAGATAGTGGTGTGTTTAACCCCGTTCACCCCGTTAGGAGCTCGACTCGAAATGGGTGCAATTTTGTGTCCCATTGCCGGTGTGTTTCAGATTACAGTACAGATGTACCCGATATCCAAGAAGAACGGGCATCTTCAGTCGGATTCGGATTCGGGATTTTTCTCCTGACTTAGTACAGTACTCGTACAAACTCGTTGCTAGCAGCTGATTTTATCTGTTTTTAAGCCACTACTGCTGCAAGGTTGAAAGTGCAGAAAATGTATCCGAGTTAGGGCTGCAGATTGACTCCAGATTTTGCCCGTATCACTCACATGACCGGGTTTGGATCGGTGCCAGACAGCGGGCAGAGTGACACTACAGCGATGTCGTCGTCGTCGTCGTATGACGACGGCAGCTGATGGTCCAAAGTTCGGTTAACTGGGTGTACAAGATTTAATTTACATAAAATAATAAAAATGCAAATTAGTTTTCCAACTGTATTTGGCAGAGATCTCGTAGCGGACCGACCAAAGCAGGAGGCCTGTTCCTGGCTGGCCCAACAAACCGGAACACAGTTTCGTTCTTGTTTTGATGTGCTACGACGATGCAGCTTCGGCTGATGAGCTGGGAAAGATGTTTCGCTTTGAGGATCTTTTTTTTTTTTGGTTTCATGACTTTTTATTTTGTCATCAGTATGGTTCCAAGTATTAATATGAAAAGTATCGTCAGCAGTAGATGAAGTTTTCGGAAAATCTTTCGAAGAGACTGGATTAATATTTTATTTATAATCATCAGTAGTGGTATTTAGGAGGCACAACTTTGTATTATTTATTTGGTACATAAAAAGAGAAGGAAATGCTCTGAATTGTTCGTTTTTGAGTCATTGCTAACAAGTTCGTTGCAAATGATGGCTTACTAATGCTTCGTAACGTTCGAAGATGTATCCACTTTTTGTTTCTACTTATTTCACAGACCATTTCGGTTCTATAAGGTTATATTTCTGATCGAAGCACGTCATTTGTAATCTTTAAAGGCTGTATCATTAATTTAATTGAATAATAAGAGAAAAATCGTTCAGTTTTTATTACTTCTTTTCGTTATCTTTTCACATCTTCGTCGTCTTTTTGTCATCTCTCTGTCGTATATTAGCAATCTTTTCATGGTGCCATCTTTTCATTGTTTTTTTGTCGTCATTTCGCCCTGTTTTGTTGGCATTTCGTGTTTTTGCTATTTTTTCGCCGGGCTGTTTGTTGTCAAGAGACCACGCAACTGTTGTCTTTTTACAGCCTTTTAGTCGGTTTTTCTGTCGCATATTCGTCATCACTGTTAGTCGCTTTTCATTCTTTTTAAAATCTTGTTTTAAATCGGCTGTTTAACTCTTTTCAGCGATTGGTTGTCATTTTTAACATCTGTTTTGGCGTATTAAGTTGGTTGGTATCTTATTGTCGTCATCTGCAGCCTTTTGGAATTTCTGGTCACTGTTTCTTATCGTCTGTTTATCGCATTTTCTGCATTTATTTGTAGTCGTTTCGCTGTTTTGTGCCTTTTTTAGTTTTTCTGTGATTTGTTTTTCGACGCCAAATATTTTCGGCGACTTTTCATGTGTTTTTACCTACTAGCTATTACTTTTCCGTCACTATCTTTGACGTCTGTTTGTCAGCTATTTGCTGCCTTTTGGTTATTGTTTCGTCGTCTTTTTGCCATCTCTTTGTCTTATCTTCGTCGTCTTTCCATGGTGCCCTCTTTTCATGGTATTTGCGTCGTCTGTTTTTAGCATTTTTTGACGTAGGACTACGTCTTTGATTTCCATTCTATCTATATGGGGGAGCACTTTAGAAAAACGAAAAGGGAATATGTAACGAAAAGTGGTTATAGTTTGCACGCTTATAACTCAGTCATCCGTCAATAGATTCTAGAGATATTGGTATCAATCGATTGGAAATTTTTTCAAAAAATCCATTACAATACAGTAGATTACATGTTTCCCTAACAGACATTTAATAATTGAGAAAATATACGACTATTCATCATTTTATTATTTTCATTTTTTCGTCTTCCCGCGTCAATGCTTTCCTAGCACGGATGACAGAAATATGTAGGAGATGAGCTATGGGTTAAACTCCTTTATGATTGTCATTAATTTACGCCCTGTTAGTTAGCTGTTACTACTTCCACGGATAAGGTAACGAAGACATCCAAATTCACTAAGCGAGACGTCAACAAACCGAAGAACCCATCGTCTCATCCGCCAGCGAACGATATGGTTTTGGCTGCTATGCCTTTTGCTGCGCATCGTCATTCGGCCGCGACACATCAGCAGGAAAGGTGGTATTTGAAACATTGCTTCTGCTTGCCTTTTGCTGCGCATCGTCATTCGGTCAGCGGCTTTGGTTGGCGACACATCGGGCAGGCAGCTTTCGAGTCGCAGCCGTGGCATCATTTTAAAGGTTTTATTTGAAACATTCCTCAATATTTAGTGAACGGGAAACAACAGTAATAGTACTTACAAATTTGAAGTGAAATTTAAAACGTTGCTTGCCTTACGGTGCGCATCTTCATTCGGTCAACGGCTTTGATCGGCGACACATCGGCAAACAGCTGGCCTGCGACACATAACATCATCATAACATAACATCATACACATAAAAGTCTATCTTGATTACAGATCCTACCAGTAGCGTTTGTGCGGTAAACAGTATTCCCACCAATAATCCACACACCAATAACCTATCTGATGGACGAAAGTAGACAATGGACACCACGAGACAGAAATTTGAAAATTCGAGATTAACAAACGAACCTTTTCAGGTCCACCATTTAAATTAGCTGGAGAGTTATTATTATGAACTATGAATTTCTCACATGTAAGAACACAATACTTTAATGCGTAACCAGAGCCGTAGCGTGCCATTGTGGAGCCCTTGGCGGAAACTTAATTTGGCGTCCCCTTGTTTGCTAAATCAGTCTTCCATCTAGATCGGTATAACTTTTATCTTCAAGACCAGAGTCGACCAAAAGACTTGTGCGTCCTGTGCGCGTAACTTCTGGATGAAGGTGGCAACTTTTGGTAGGTACTTCGTACTGTATCTTCGTATCTCCTCGTTCACCGTAAAACCCGAATGAAACAACAGCGGCTTGAATATTCTCTTCTCGCTGATCGTCAGCTTCAGAAGGACCGTCTTTGGGAAGATATAGTTGACGTCATCACTTATCTACTTTGTGCGGGACGTGAAGTACTGGGTCCTCTGCCAATTAGTTTTCGTCGCTCATTATGACTTCGACATTGTGCTTCGCCGTATTTGCACCAATACCAACACCTGCAGCCGTTCGCTGGGCGATTGCATGTTACTCAGACACAGCCAGCATCGACTGACGCTTCCGCATGAAAATGTCCATTTTGGCCCAGTACTTCTTCCCCGTTTAGCTGGTTACTCCGACTTGTCGGCCCAGGGCGCGGAACGATGAGACCACCATGCTCTTCAGCGGATACGAAGTGATTCATCATAGTGCCCTTGGCGGGGGCCAGTCTGGCCAGCTGCACGCTATGGCGCTATGCGCAACTTGGGTATCTATATATGAAATTCGTACAAAACTCACCGGCTTTAGCATTGGGAGAATTGCTCTACATTCGGAGTCCTACGTCAAGCCTGCGCCCGTGCCACTAGGCATGAACCCTTGTACATTTTTTTCGTTATTTCGGTGGTTGATTGCCGTTTTTGTTGGTGTTTTCATTTCTTTTGTGGAGTATTTTCATTTTCATTTTACAGTGTTTTCTTCATTTCATGCCATCTTTGCATTGTTTTGTTTTCAGCGATTTGTTGTCATTTTCTATCATCTGTTATTTGGCTGAGCTTTTTTGTCTTCATTTATAGTTTTTTCTTTGGCATTTCTGGTTGCTATTTGAAACTTGTTTTTATCGTTGGTTCTAAATCTATTTATAGTCCATTCATTTTCTTTTTAATTTACCTTTCTGGCATTTTTGGTACTCCTTTGGCGTTTTTTCGGCACCTTTTCATCACAATTGTGCCTACTTGCCATTACTTTTTGGTCATCTTTCCGTCGTCTTTTCACTCTCTTTTCGTATCTTCGTCAATTATTAACTGTCTTTTCTTTGTATTCGTTGTCATTTTGTTATCTCTCTGGCGGCGTGGCTTTGTCGTCTCTTGATAGTGCCATATTTTCATCGTATTTTTGTCGTCTTCGCTTATAAGTCGTTCTCTAAGGTCTGTTTTTGGCATTTTTGCCGATTTTGTCGTCATTTTCATTACAATTTTGGTATCTTTTCGTCGGTTTTCGTTGGCTTTTCGTATTTTCTGCTAGTTTTTGTCGGCAATTTTGTTATATGTTCGTCATCTTTTGTCTTTCGCAGTTTTGACATTTTTGTTTTCTTTTGTCGCTGTTTTGGCGACTTTTCTTCGTCTTTTTATTGTCATTTCACGTTTTCCGTCCGTCTTTTATGTTTCATTTTACTACGTTCTGTTTTTTCGTGTTTAATTGTGGTATGTAATCTATCGCCTTTTACTGTTACCTTCTTGTCGGTATTATGTTGTCATCTAACCGTCTGTTAGTCGTTTTTCGGTGTTGCCTTTGTGTGTTCGCATTGTCTCTCTTTTATCTTGTCAGCGATTTGCTCCCATTTTTTATCGTTTGTTGTGGCGTTTTTGGATAGATGGTGTCTTTTGGTCATCATTTTTAGTTTTTTTTTGCACCTCTGAACGCTGTTTTTATATGTTTTTATCGTTTGTTCATCAACTTTTCTGCATCTATTAATAGTCATTTCGTCATTTTTTTATTGTTCTTTTTGCCGTTTTTTGATGCTTCTTTGGAGTCCTTTCATCGCTTCACCTACTTGTTATCGCTTTTTCGTTGTATTTCCGGCGTCTTTTCGCCTCTTCGTAGTATTTAGACATCTAATGTTTTTTCGTCGTTTTTTGTCATCTTATCATTGTCTTTTTAGCGCCGTTTCGCCATTATTTTGTTATCTCCTTATTATTTTTTCCTTGTATTCGCCGTCATCTTTCTTGTTATCCCTCTGTTATATTTTTATCGTCTTTTCATGGTATTTTTGCCATCTTTGCACTGACCGTTTCGTTGTCTGTTCGTCGTTTTAGGCATTGGTTGTCGTCTCTTTCGGCGGATGCTTGCCATTTGTATCGTTTTTATCTCTCTTGTATTCTGGTGTTTGTATTGTTTCTTGTCATCTTTTCGTCATTCTTTGTTGTTGTCTTTTCGTCACTTTTGTTATCATACGTTCGTCTGCCTACTGTAAACACAAGATATTATGTTATAAATTATTTTTGAGCGTCTTAATTTAAACAAGGAACTCTTCCTTTTTTCTGCTCCTTGTCGTTCTTTCGTCATCTTTCGGTTGTTCTTTTCATTATTTTTAGCGTGTTTTGTCGTTTTTGTGTTGTTTTTTAAACGTTTTTGTCCATTTTTGTCGTGTTTTGTGTTTCTACCGTTGTTTTTGCGTTGTTTCATTGTTGTTCATCGCATATTTGTGTTATTTGCATTGTCTTTTGTCGTCTTTTCGTCAACTTTTTATCGTATTTTCATTCATACTAGTAATTCAATAGTTCTTACGTTAGCACGAAGATAGTCAAGTGAAACTATGTTCATTATCTTTTTGGCAGCATTTCACCTCTTTTTCGTCGTTTTCACGCTGTCTTTTCGCCGTTCTATTATTTTTGCAGTTTAGTCCTCTCTTTATTGCCGTCTTGTTGTGTTTGCTGAAGGCTTAAATGTTCAACAGTGTTTTATTATCGCATAAACAGAGTTAAGCTAGGGTTAGCCCTAGTGTCTAACCCCGGCATGTGGCGGATTTGGGGTATTTATTTTTTATATGTTAATAAACACTCATACCTTCTCATTATAGTCTAATCTCTTCATTCAAATACATCAAAAGTATGCCAAACAGAATATCGGTCTGAAACGATTTGCTCCGTAACTTTGAGAGTAGGCAATCGGTAGTGCACCGGTATAAAATATGGCTGATGCTCATTCGGGGGCAGAGCAAGGCAGGAAAGCACGCATATAACGGTGAATCAACTTTCATATCGGAGGCTAAAGACTAAAGTTATGCTGTTTGTGTTATTATTCACTACATGTAACGGACTCCTGATTTTTTAAACTGAAAGAATTTTTTTAACCTTTTCTATAAAGCAATGTTGCGAAGCCCGCACTAATATGATCTTCCCTACTAACGCAGTGGTTATAAAGATGTGATGGCAACTGATTGTATGACTAATTTCGGTTATAAATAAGTCGCTGCAACTAAAAGTACCAAAATCGTGTTGCTTGGATTATTTTCCCACACGCATGTTCTCGTTCAAACGAGCCGACTGGAATGAGCATCTCTTTCGGACTCCTTTACTTATTTCGTCATGCACTGCACAATGAGCAAAAACGAGCTCGTAATCCCAAGAATTAGAAGCCACTGGTTTGGAATCTTACGAGATACCTATTTTTATATAAAAAAAATGCAGGAAATCGATTGGTGATGGTTTCATCCTGCGCAGACTTCGGGAAGTGATCCATTTTGCCCTATTTTCCCCAAAAATCACGATAAAAGTTAATTAAACAGTATAAAAACTTGTTTGCAACCCGTGAAACGAACTCAAATAGCTTATAAATTTTGTCAAAACATCAGAAGAATCTAATTCCATCCATTCCAGACTGTGCGAAATGTAAGAATAGTCCATTTTGCCCAATTCACCCCCATATACGTGGATAACTTAATTAAAGCGCTAAAAATTAACTCAAAGGTAAACACAGACTTAAAAAAAAGTGTACTTTGTCATACTGAATAACTTTGGAGAACAGTTGAAAGCAATAAATTAATTGGATGCGGAGTTATTGTGCATAATTGATTTTAAGTGTACTTTTTAAATAAATCATAATATCTCGCAACTAGCAAAAGATAGATAGTTACTATATTCAGCAAAGTTTCTCATTTTAGTGTGTTCTATCATTTTTCTGAAGAAAAATTTTTTTTGAACGTATTCAAAAAAACAAAAGTTTATGTCACCCTGATAGATGAATATTAGATCACCTTGATAGTTTGAAAAGATGCGCTGTATTTTATTGATAAACTTCTCCAAAGACACCATCGTTGAAAAATTACGATTTTTTTACGCAATAGCAAATGAACGTGTTTTTGTAGATCTAGGAGAGAATCAGGCAAATTGAACCGATTGTGAATTCATCACGGTACTAAATCGATGACAATCAACTCTCCTGATGTCTTTCGAATAAATTGGTACTATTCAAGTTTATTCCCCTGTCTTTGAATTAGTTTTAATCGCTCGAATTAGGTTTTACTATGTATTTAGTGGTGAATTGGGCAAAATAGACTATACCTGCATTTCGCGCAGTATGGAATGGATAGGAATTGATTCTTATGATGTTTTGATAACATTTGGAAGCTATTTGAGTTCGTTTCATGGGCGGTAAATAAGTTGTTATCCTGTTTGGTTAGCTTTTAACGTGATTTTTGGGGAAAATAGGGCAAAATGGACCACTTCCCGAAGTTTGCGCAAGATGAAACTATCACCAATCGATTTCCTGCATTTTTTACATAAAAATAGGTATCTTGCAAGATTCCAAATCAGCGGCTTCTAATTCTTGGGATTACGAGCTCGTTTTTGCCCATTGTGCACTGTGATGAGATTTTGCGAGCGTGTATTTAGCTAGTCACTTTCGTTCGTAACTGCAACCCGAGCGATTGTTACCGATCGTTCACAAGGCCCGCACTTTTACCCGCGTGTGTGAGCGAGACCGGAAGACGAAGAAGAAAAGAAGTAGTAGAGCAAAATACTGCACCCATACATCCTAATGGGTCGCTCGTGTTCGCTGGCTGTGGGCTTCGTGAGCGAGCAATGCAGAAAGACGTGTGTATGGAGCACCTGATCGGTAGGTCCGTAGAAAATCCGTAAAACCACGGATAAATCCATAGATCTGGCGTAATTTCTCTGCCGTTTAACTTTTGTCTAGAACTGGTATTCTGTTTAGATTATGGTTAATTTTATCTTAATAAAATAATTGTTAGAAGATTGGTAAATTCCTCCTAGAGCTAGATCAATCGAGAGGAAGTTAAATCAAGGGATATTGAAATAGAATATTGGTGTCGAAAATGAGCGCCAAAGTTGAGGTTGTGATAATGAAAACGAATGTTATGATTTAATCAAAATTTCGGATAAAATCCATTTTAAATGAAATGCATTTATGATATGAAAAGTTTAAATCAAAGTCTGGCATTGAACGTCAATTCCCGTTACAAAACACAAACGTTATACATTATTCAATATAATGCTTCAGTAGCTCGAAACTTCACCAGGAAAAAACTGAAAGACCTTTTGTATTACGTACATCAAATCAAACATCATAATTTCCACGAATAGCTCCGCCATCGCATCGGTTCGATATGACTTGTCTTCTTTCGAATAAAAAGGGACGCTTTCCAAGAATCAACAACATCAAATTGCAAAATCCAATTGCAGCCAGTCTCCTGTTCCTCTGTGTAAGTAAGGATGGTTTCGCTGTCAAATCTGCTAAACCGAACTGAGGGAAATATCAAACGAAAAAGTTGATGCGCACCACTGAACGAGCGGTGAAACAACGGCCAAAAAAGAAAAATGGCATTTAATTTGATTTTCATATTTTACATTTCGTTCCTTGTGATGGATGGAAGGAAGGTAAACACTGCAGCAGTGTCCCTTCGAGCAGGAAAAGTGCCTTTAATGTTGCTTGGCCAGGTTCCGAAAAAAGGAAAAACGAAATTGTGAAACAATTTCTTCACCTGATTGATTTTCAACCTCGCTTTCACAGCCAGTCACATTCCGTTCGCAGTCAACTGGGGCGCTTAGAGGCGATCGATTTCCAGTTAAATTGTTTTTCTTTTGATCCCGGGTCTCCACGGTGTTTCCGGTGTGTTTTTGTTGGGGAAAACTTTTTTTTTTGCTCTGTACGCTGTTTTCTCAACCACTTTTAGTGATGATTAATTTTAATTAATTATCCGCTTGGTTGAAGCGCGCCCGGGTGCAATGGGTGGGGTGGGGCGCCGTCGTCGTTCGCGTTGTTGACAGCTCTGATGGAACGAACCGCAACAGCAACAGCAACAGCAGCAGCAGGAGCCAGAGGAAACCACCCGACCTGGCTCGAAGCGTGCGTGGGTAGAAGCAATCCGGAGCATTTTCCTCGCAACGTCACCGTGACTTGGGTGTCAGAAGCTGTGCCCGTGCCTGTACCGTGCTGTGCTAGGTTGAAATTGTCGATAAAAATAATTGGACCTGTCCACGAAAGACTAATTCAATTAGCGTTCTATTGCGCGTTCGCGGATAAAGGAAGCGAATCGTCGTTTGCTTCAAATCTGCTTGAACAAAAAATTTTCCATCGCTTATTGAAAACTGCAAATAAATGTACTTTCATTTCTCACGAAGCGAAAAGTTTCAATGCGAACTTTACTCCATCGACCATTGCTTGCAAGTATTCAGGTTGATTGCAATTTGCAAATTCGTTGGCTCCGCTTTCTTTGTCAGCACTCCAAAACCAAATATTGGATTTCTTTTTTTTATCCTGGCGCATGACAGTGCTGCCGTAGGCGGTTCTGGCAGTGCACCCGATCCAGGGGGCATCGATTCATCGAGAAAACCACCACAAAAGATCATTCGTCGTAAAGCCAGCTTTCGTTGCCCGATCCGGTCCGTTGCCCGATGCAGGGTGGACAGGAAGGTGCAACGTTTTGCATCCGTTGGAATTTATTTTCCCTATCGAATGTAATACAGGAGAATCGTAGTAGTTCCACTACGGTGGAGTTTTTTTTCCTATTTCAAATTTGAGGTATTTGCTCTAACAACTTTTCAACCATAAGTCGTTTTGATCGGATAAAAATGTCATTTGGTGAAATGAGTAAGTATTGATCCATTATTTAAGAGCACGGTAAGCCCTCACATACTAAGCAATGCAATGGTGACATTGAACCAGGCATGCTAGCTGGTACCGTTCGGTGGATTATCCGGATTTTCCCTCTTACTTTCAAGTGCGATAAAGGCAAAATAGAATGAACGCTGGCTGGCTGGTGATATAAGCCGAATTTAACAAAAAAACGAAGAAACTTTCCACAATGAATGCTCTGTGCTATCCCTTTCGTGAAAGTGTTTTACTTTTCCATCGAGCGAGATTGCGATCGGAAATGGAAAAACCAAATTAAATTACGACTGTTGAGAGGGTATTTCCCGTTCGAATTACACGCCGAAGAAAAAAAAACTTTACAGTTTATGCAGCAATGAAAAGTTTTCCGAAAGCCTTCATAAAACATAAACAAGGGTTCCAGTTTAAGCAGAACTTTGCCGAAACACCAATTATCCGAAACTAAACGCCCCGGTCCATTCGGTGGTGGTGGCAGATTTTTGGCAATCGACTATTCAATTTACTCAATCACGGCAAAGCATCTTGGGGCCCTTCCCTTCGTCCGGATCCTGATCGCACGCCACACGATGGCAAAGCTGGGAAATCCTGCCAAAGCCTGAAGTTCTTATTAAAAATATCCCGGGGACAAATCCTCCCTTAATAGCCGACTGAGCAAACAGTCATCGCCACAGATGGTACCAACCGAAACGCTCTGGTCCTTTTGAATTCGGCACCGAAACCACGTCGTCCACTCTTGCAAGATGGCGTTTACTCTCGAGGTACGGTGGCTGTGCGCGAAACGTCAGGTTCGAACATTCAAGTCCAGTCAGTCAGTCCCAGTCTCAGTCCCGTTCCCAGCGTTCGGAGTCGGACGGAGGAAATACCGGGATTGAAATTTCAAACGAGATTCTTCCCCCAATTCCTGGCACATCCATCCATCTGCACCTCGTTTGCCGTAGGGTCTCATTATTCTGTTGTTATTGTCAGGCGGCTGCCGGCCGGGGTCACACAGGGCTGAGATATGTTGTCCGTTCTAAAACCCGACCTGAGGGTCAGTCGTCAGTATCCTCTACTGCCGGGAGGAACGGGCTCAGCAAGCACTCAATCACCGAACCAAGCCGTGAGTGGAAGGATAGTCGTGCAGCAACCACCAGGACAAAGCTCCATCTTTATTCGTTGAAGGACCGCTGCGGGTTTCCGGCTGAATGCTTCCGATCGTCTTCATCGTTTCTCTTCGCCGAACCATGTAAATCAATAAGAGCCCCTAGAAGAGCTATCTGGCCGGTTTTTGCTCCTAGGCACTGACTGGTGCTTTTATACATAATTTTCCTTTTTTTTGGTTAGCAATTTGAAAGGAGGGTTCCGAACCGAACCAGTGAAATCAGTGATGTCGGTCGGTCGGGACTGCAGTCCCGTCCCGTATCGAAATGATGTCAACTTGACCACCGAAAGTGGGACCGGAATGTCGAACCAGGCTTTGCCGTTTGCCATTGAGACTGTTGACAATCACTGCGGCGGGCGGTCGGTGATGGTGTGGAACCTAACGTCAATCATGCTGCGAGTCGAGTGGAGTTGAACAACAATGAAGCCATTAGGGCTAAATCGGTTGCGTCCGATTCGCAGAGTGACCTCGTTTGCCAGTTAATTTTAGTTTTATTTTTTCTCCCATTGCTTTTGGGGATAAATATCAGTGCATCCCTCAATGCCGCTTTTGTATTATTATCATTTCCGTAATAAATTTGGTACTCTTCGTAAAGCACGTACCTGATGTTGTGTCTCGTTTTCATTGTAACGCCGCAGTTCATTTGTGTGATTCGAATTACCGGTGCTATCTTGCCAATTAGGATTACCCCGTAACGGTCGGTAAAAGCGGGCCTAGGGAGTTACAATACGCCGGAAATCAGTGTCATCATAACGACCGTGAATTAATGTTAATGGAGCATGGAGCCACCATTGCCATTGTGTTGCCTTGCCCTAGGTAGTTGGACAACGGGCTGAATTGGCCGCAGAGACAAAAGCATTTTAACGAGGTGGACTGTCGTTGTCGCGTCGGAACGGTAGTTTGCAGGACAGATAAAAAAGGTTTTATGCTTTGAGGAGTTTCGTTTACTGACTGCGGTCGACTGTGGTAGAATGCGAAGAGAAACAGTTTGGTTAGGAAAAGTTTAGTGCTGGATGGCCGTAAAGATGATTGGAAAATTTACTTTATTTGTAAAAATGCTGGTTTGGTGCTTCAATTTTGGCAAGGAATTATGAATATAGAATTAGAAATAAATAGTGTTTTCATTATTTTTTCATTTCTTGAATTGTAGTTTTAAACCCAAATAATATGTTAACAACACACATTAAACATTCCAGGCAAACTAATATGAATACCTGGATACCGCATCCTCCCCCTACGTAAAATGAAGAATTCAATATATGATATTATTCCTGGTCTATTATAGATTATTTACATTGTTAGTGCAAATGTCAAATTATTCTACAGGGTGAGTAGTAATAACTGTTAGTGTGTTTTGGATGTACTTATTTAATTAAAAATGGGTTAATCACAGATGCGTCTGCATATTTTTCGTTAAGAGTGTATTCAAATTTCATTACAGTTTGCAAGATTGTTTTGAATTTTCACTAGTTTAAGATTCTTGTGCGTAATCATGAACGCAAAAAGTGAGCTTGTGATAAGTCTGTTTTTGAAAATTTTTCGATCGTGTGATATGTTAAAGAAGCTGAAGCCACTCGGAATAAAAGAAAAATTCATCTTTCGTACCATTAAGCGATACAAGGAAACCGGTTATTGGAAAATACACCCCAAACCTGGCTGTAAACGCACTGCAAGGACCCCGGGAGCCATCAAACGAGCAGAAAATGCGAAAGACGGCCAAGGAACTGGGAATTTCGCAGTCAACCATGAAGATTATTGTGATTGTTTTCGGTTTGATTGAAATTTTGTTTTCGGACAATAAAAAGTTTTTGCTACATGATCACCACAATCAATAAAATGATCGAATATATGCAGCATGTCTCTCTGATATTCCTCGGATATTCTCTGAGTTTCCGGGGTAATGGTATGGTAATGTTTCTCCAAAAAATTGTAGGTTTCATTGCCGTTCATTGAACCTGGTGTTAAAATCAACACTAAATAATGTGTTAAATCATCAATAATGTTTTTAAAGAACCATTTGTTTCCCATCGTCAAAAAAAACACTACAAGAAATGGTGCATTCCAACAAGATTCTGTACCGTCTTACCAGGCGAAAGCTACACAGCACAGTGGTCAAATTTTGAAAAAAAAACGCGCAGATTAGCAATTGGGTAAAAATGCGCAATTTTTTAAGGGTGGTGCCTTCGGAGAAGTTTAATAATAAAATATAGCGCATCTTACTGCACTATTAGGGTGACCGTGAATTCACCTATTAGGGTGACACTTTTTATTATTTTTTATTATTAAACTTCTCCGAAGACACTACCCTTGAAAAATTACGCATTTTTTAGCCAATCGCCAATGTCCGCGTTTTTTCAAAATTTGACCACAGTGCACAGGCTTGGTGTGAGCACAATTTTCCGTATTTTATTTCTTCGAAACAGTGGCCTGCTTCTTCGTCTGATTTGAAACCTCTCCACTTTTATGCATGGGGTTACATGCTTAGCTAGCTAGGGACCACCAAAGGATTGACTGTGGATACTTTCAAGCAACGTTTGGAGATTTGATATGAAATACCTCAGGATATCGTGCGTAACAGTTGTAATGCTTTTCAACAAACTATTACGACTGGTGATTAAAGCAAAGGGAGAAAGATTTGATTAGGACTAATTTAAGACAAATGTTGTGGATATATTTTACACGAAATGTACTCAAAATTAAAATTTATGCACACGTTTTATTTTTGTGACAATTTACCTTACTGACAGTTATTTTTTCTTACCCTGTAAATCAGAAGAAAGTCCACAAATTATCTTTAGAAAGCCTATAAATTAAGCAGAAAGCTTTGTAAACTAAGGACAAAAGCCTGTAAATTAAAGTTAAACATTAATATTTTTTTGAAACGATGGTTCTACAATCGATGAAGCCACGGTAGGGGAAAGAAATGAAATTTTTTGGTGAAGGAGGGGGAAGAGCGGAAAGGTGAGGAGAGGGGGGGGGACATTGGTAGCTATGCTTAACAAGTAGTCGTTTTGACTCCTACCTTTTGTCCAATGCTGGAAGATGCATGAGTCGAACCAAGCTGTAATCTGAGATTATAACCGGATTCGAGCCCGCAACACCCGCCAGGGCATATGGTTCGCTGGTACTTGTACTTTTGAACCATAGAGGCGCTGGACAAAAGGAGTCTGCAAAACCCACCCATCAAGATAGCTACGCATATGGCTCGGTTATAGACACAAATTGTGCCTCTTCCTACGACTCATGCACCTTCCAGCATTGGACAAAAGGTAGGAGTCAAATCGACTACTTGTTAAGCATAGCTACCAATATCCCCCTCCCTCTCCTCACCTTTCCGTTCTTCCCCCTCCTTCACCAAAAAATTTCATTTCTTTCCCCTACCGTACCTTCATCGATTGTAGAACCATTGTTTCAAAAAAATATTAATATATATGTATGACCGCATTTCAAGGTCAAGACTAAAAACTTGACATTAGTCTAAAGTTAAACATGTTTAAATTAATGTAGAAAGCTTTAAAAGTGTAGGCAGAAGCCTATGAATTTAAGCAAAAGGTCTATGTATTAAAGAAAAGGTCTATTAATTAAAGTGAAAATAAAAGTAGATTGCCTATAAATGGAAGTACAGCAAATAGTGTCAAAATTGAAGATAGATTTGTGACTTAAATGGAATAGATTATAAATTGAGATGAAAAGCGTATAAATTAAGGCACAGAGTTTGCAAATTAAATTGAAAAATCTCTAAAATGCTTTCTATGGGTTATAATTGAAATGACTACCGTCATCCGGGCGAGATTATGCCAAAAAAGCATATATTTTTATTCTTTAGCTCAATATACACACAATTTAGGAACTAAGTTGATTTCAAACCTGTCAATATATACTAAATTGTTCAATTAACAACTACCGTAGAGATGGTTTAGTTACAATGAAATGAACTTTGAACTTTGGCATGAACTGCATGAATGAACTGCATGAACTTTGGCACAATCTCACCCCTTCTAGGGGGTGACATTGTGCCAAAAACATAAAATTAGGCTAAAAACCTAAACAGTGAACATTAGCATGTCTATAAACAATACACATAAATATCAGTATAAAGTAGTTCACATGGGGCCGTCCATGAACTAAGTGGACTATTAGGGGCAGGTGGTCGGCCAGAAACAACGCATCATACAAAAAGTATGAACGAAAATAACCCGGTGAGGTCTGAAATAACTAAAAATGAGTCCGTACTCAATGGACAGCCTTTATATAGCCAGTAGCGTTTCTAGGGTTAACAAGGGGGAGATATATGAAGGGGTGTATCCTAAGGGGGCATACCTATTTGATCATTTAACAAAAGTAACCATTACTTCGTTCGAGAACCCGCGGCCGCAGAACATGTGGCCTATTCCACCCCCCTCCCCCTCCAAAAAACTGGCAGTTTATACACGGTATAATATAATCGGAGTGTTTATTCAAAGTAACTGAAAATTCCGGAGAAAAAGTAAAAATTAGTTTAAATTATTTAGCAGACCTAGGATGCTGTTTGCTCCAAAATGGATGATGCAATCTAATTTGTCAAAATATTGTGCTCAACAGTAAAGAATGTGAGTATGCTGGTGTACTGACGTATTTTTGTTGTGTATGTGAAATCCACAAATTGGATCGATCATTATGGCTTGGCACAATCTCTTCCCCGTGAAGCTCGAAAAGTACAAAGTTTCGAAAAATATTATTTTCGTAATCAATATTTATCCAACGCAAAATAACCTTTCAATACATTGTAAATGATTAGTTTATATACCTTCAAGATAGCAAATTGGTGCGATTTCTTGTTTGGATTGGTTTATGCATAATGGACATTAAGCATAAATACATTAGGCATAAAGGACTTTAGGCATAATGGACGTTAGACCGTCAAGAGGCAAGAGGCCTGATCGACTCAGTTCGATTCGAGACCTTCGACTTGCTCAAATGTTGGGTGTATACAGTCCTTACTCGCTGCCGCTCGTTCGGATTCTACTAAGAGATATCTCCTACCAGTCAGTAAGCCTGGGACAAAAGATGCGCCTGAATAGAGGTGGTTTCCGCGCCACCCCCCTTTCGCTAGCCGGCGCTACCGGCGCTTAATCAGCTTAATATTAACTTTAAAAACATTACTTTTATGAATTTTTTTCGAGACAATAGTTTTCGGCGAGATTCGGCCAATTGGATTTCAGCTATTTGTCATTCGGCCATTTGTGTTTCGGCCATTCGATCAGTCGACGCGAGGGCAACAAAAAATTAAATAGAGTCGGTAGACCTAGGAGAACGAATAAACCTAGACAGACAGACTTCTGCGGGGAACTGCTTCCCATGGTGGGTCACCGGCAATACTCACGTCTGTGGTCATCGGTGTGGCAAATAAGCTCTTATAATAACGCCATAAACACATTTATGGCAAACGAGATTATGCCGAATGACTTTATGTTAAAAGGGTGGCCGTGGTTCTCTGTGCATTGTAATGGAGTGATTATTGGTAAAAGCAATACAAAGCCTCAGGGTCAGTCCCGGTGTAGCGGTAAGCAATCACGCCCCTCACGCCGAGGACACGGGTTCAAATCCCAACCCGCAGAAGTCACCAATGACCCAAGCTGTTAAAGTGAAAAAAAAATCCGAAAATTGACAGAAATTTTTTTTTATCATTTTTGTCTTCCTTTTTACAGGATTTTGCATAGAAAATAATAATGTGTATGTCAAAAGAAAGAATTGATTTGGTTTTCACGATTAAAACTTAAGTAAAAATGCTTAAAACGCATATTTTTTGCTCGATTAAAAAATCTCTTTGTTTTTTTCGCCCCCCCCCTCTTCAGTGGCCCAACACCGGAAAGACAAAAACTTTATAAAATATTTATAGTGGCCTTATTAGAGCACAGGACAATTACGGGGCTAGTGCAATGAACCTACTGACTCTAACAGCATCGCCCAAGCTGTAGATTCGAATAGACGACGATTGGCTTGTTAAACCAGCATCGTAGCTCGAAGCTAACTGGACGGACGATGACCCTACTAATACAGTTGTTTCAAAGTAGTTACAGTAACTGATATATGACTAATTCTAGTGCTAAAATTGTGCTGCTTGGGGACTAGCTCAAGTACGCATTCATAGGAAAAAGTAAATACTGCCTAACGTCCTTTGTGCTTATCGTTAATTATGCCTAACGTCCATTATACCTAATGTACCAATGCCTAAATTTCATAACTCTTGAACCAAGCATAGTAGAGCGTATGAAAAAATGGGGGAGACCACCAAGGGGGATGTTATAATAAGGGAAAAGCTTTGTTAGTAATGGAAGAGCCATTATAGAGGCTTCCGGTGGGACACAGATGCATATGTAACTGCAAGACAAAGCGTAGGCGGAGCTGACCAAAGAGGGAGCTGAGTGCTTGATCTATTTGTATGAATCACCACACAAGAGGTGTCCATTGACAATAGAGGAGGTTTAATTTTGGAAAAAAATTTGTTTCTCTTCCTTCATTGGAAACAAATGGGGAAAGGGAAAGTGGTAGAGTTGGTGGTATTCAAACGAAGGAAAAGGATTTTGATTCTTACATTACGGGAAGTTTCATTAGAAGGAGCGCCCAGATCGAGCACTCAGCTAGTCTGTAAAATAATGTAAAAAGTTCATGAAATAAAGTAAATATTTTAATTCTAAAGTAATTCTAAAGTCTAAAGTCCAATGTCTAAAGTCTAAATTCTAAAGTCTAAAATCTAAAGTCTAAAGTCTAAAGCTTAAAGTCTAAAGTGTAAAGTCTAAAGTCTAAAGTCAAGTCTAAAGTCTTAAGTCTAAAGTCTAAAGTGTTAAGTGTAATCTGCAAAGTCTAAAGTCTAATGTCTAAAGTCAAAAGTCAAAAGTCAAGAGTCAAAAGTCAAAAGTCAAAAGTCAAAAGTCAAAAGTCAAAAGTCAAAAGTCAAAAGTCAAAAGTCAAAAGTCAAAAGTCAAAAGTCAAAAGTCAAAAGTCAAAAGTTAAAAGTCAAAAGTCAAAAGTCAAAAGTCAAAAGTCAAAAGTCAAAAGTCAAAAGTCAAAAGTCAAAAGTCAAAAGTCAAAAGTCAAAAGTCTAAAGTCTAAAGTCTAAGGTCTAAGGTCTAAAGTCTAAATTCTAAAACCAAATTCTAAAGTCTAAAATCTAAAGTCTGAAGTCTAAAATCTAAAGTTCAAAATCTAAAGTCTAAAGTCAAAGTCCAAAGTCCAAAGGCTAATGTCTAAAATATAAGTTCCAAAGTCCAGAATCTGATTTCCAAAGTCTAAAATCTAAATTTAAGACTGAGGCTTAAGATCTAAGGTGTTAAGGTCAAAGTTCTTAGGTCTAAGGTCTAAAGTGTAATACCTAAAATCTAAGGTATGAGGTCTAAAGTCTAAGGTCTAAGATCTAAAGTTTAAAATTTAAAGTTTTAAAGTTTGAGATTTGAGACTTCATTAGCAAATTAGCAAATTAGTAAACTGCAAATAGAAAGGAAAAAAATGGCCAGGTGACAAATAGCCAGATGGAAAATGGCAAAGAAAGATTAAACAAATCTCATTCAAAGTCATGGATCCAGAATGCTTTGATTATGTTGCCGGTTGGACTGTGCAATTTGCTTTGCCAAAGCATCTTCGGTACGATGATGCTTATGCTTTCTTGCCTGCTCGTTCTGACGAAAGCAACATTACCCTTAACGTGACCATTAGTACCGGACCCGTGGAGAGTTATAAGCCCGATTTCGTTGAACATTTCGATTCACCCAACTATTCCTACTATTCACAAAGCAATAGATCGGCATACTTTGCAGCACCAAAATGTTTATCAGTGATTTTTGAATAATACTGCTAGCGAATGTACTATTGAAAGCATCAACAGAAAATCGTAAATTGCTCGTTGATTTATGGATTTAGGAGCATTCTTCGCATCGGACACTTTCTCCCTTTCCAAAAAAAAAAAAAAAATAAAAGTTCGACGCGTTCGGCGAGGTTATAAGTTTGGGCTCTTTCAATGTAGATGACGTTCTTTAGGTTGGTAGGAATTGGAGGTGTCAATCCCGTGCAGTACATTCTTGTGGTCATATAAGTAGACTTTTGATATGGGATAAAACGTACCGTAAGTACATGCAAATATATGACAGTTTCAATAGTTTAAAGCGAAGATGCACTCAACTTCCACTCAGTTTCATAAAAACCGAAGATATTCTTGGCACTTTAATCCTTTCATTCAGGCACTAGAAGCCATTTTTCAGCCCTAATATATTGATCCCAAAAACCATACATCCTTTCTCAGTTAGCTACCCGGTTCATATATCACATTTTAATATCCGTCTTAGCTTCACTGCCGATGGGCAAAAGCATCCTTGAGACCACATTGCTTCATCCTCTCGCACTTTCCTCGGAAGTTGCCGTCTCCATATCAGTAAAAGTAATATTTATCGTGCTGCTGCTGAAATGGTAAACTTCCATCACGTATTCGGTTAATCAATCCGTTCCCAAACAGTATCCGGATTTTGCCGGCTTGCCTGTGGTTTCAAGTTTAGATTACGTTGCAAACTGCTCATCCCTTCAGCGTAGGAAAAGGGGAATCACATGTTTAGTTGTTTCAAGTTCAGCTACACTTTGTAAACTAAATTTGACCCACTTCAAGGGATTACCTGTAATAGTTCCGCTTGCCGTCGTTTGATCCTGTTTAAGGGTTATTACATGAGCAGAAGCACAAGCACAAACTTCATAAACTCGCTTCCGCTTCGGTGCTGTTGCTCTCGATCATCTATCTCACTCATATCTCCACCGCATGCATCACAGTGAATCATGGATATCGAATGAATAAAAGAGGTCAACTACTCAGACACTTTGCGTCGGTCTAATAATCCTCGAAACTTAATCTCGTCCGTCGCATAAATTATTATTGTCGACGATAGGAACAGCCACAGTCTCAGCAGCAGCAGCAGCAGCAGCTGTCCCAGTAATGTACGGAACGCTACGTGAAGGGTGGAACATCTTAAATTTTCCGGGAGCTACTCGCTGCGCAGCTGGCCCACTTTCCGGGAAGCCGGGTGCCCGGACGGAGGACCAGCGTGCACAGTTGGCAGATCGCTCAGTTCTATGCGGTCTGGTACGATACAATGGATATATATTTGTATGTATTCGAGACCGGCCAAGCTTCTAGGAAGCAGGCAGCAGCAGCAGCACAATGGTGGTAAATTATGGACTGGAGGGTAAGTTTTGCCATTAGCTCATGAATGTGTTTCACATCATTTCAAGTATCATTAGCGTTTGAGTCTGCTGGGCGCCCCGTGCATTACGTTTCCACACGAAGTTCCGCAAAAGTCCCGCAAAGCATACGGGGGCAAGCAAAAGAATAGAGCCGTTACGTGTCCTGTCGGCATTGCTTATCTTTTCCGAATGGATAATAATCTATATCGGAGGGAATGTACCTAGCCAGCAGGCGACCAGGTTGTAAAGTTCAAAGTGGAAGCGGACAGTTAGTAACCTACTGATATATCTCGGGGATAACAAAGGATGCCCAATGAAATTGTCAGATTCATTGCAAGATGCAATTAAAGACGATTTACCGTACCGTACAACGTGCAATTTAGACAATTGGATGTTTCACATTACTGTCATGAAGATCGGACGGGCTGATAAAGGGTGTTGCCGTGTTGGCAGCAGTTATCCTCTCTCAATTAGCTCTTTAGTAGCTACCTGCGCGCCCAGACTTTGCGGTAATGCAGAAAGGGACCCCAAAATTCGTACTGAGTGCTATAGAAAATTAAAGAACAAGCTTTTAGCATTAAAAATTAAAAAAGTGTGTGATTTCTAAAAATAGCTTAACAGTTTCATCAATTTATGAGATTGCGTTTTTTGAGAAAACGATTTTTAGTTTTTGAAATGCTTTTTTTCAGTGTAGGAAATAATTTTTATTTTTTACAGTATTTTTTTTATGAAAATTTAAAAAATTTCCTAAAAGTCACTCATAGACCATTTTGTTGTAGATGCTACAATTTTTGGAAATACTGAAATACCATTTTTTATGGTAAGGACCTGAAAGTTTATTTCAAATTTGCAAATTTCTTGAGGTTGCTTATATTACCACGATAAAACTAATTGGTTGCACCACACATCTTTTATATTTATCCTAAGTGTGGCGTAGCAATACAATACGGCGCACCAATCGAAATTGATCTTATTACGGTTGCTTATCAAACCGCAATGAATCTGTTAATGTTACAGAGCGACTAGCTGAGCCGACAAACTTCGTATTGCCG
The DNA here is from genome assembly GCF_943734655.1 of Sabethes cyaneus. Taxonomy (NCBI): domain Eukaryota; kingdom Metazoa; phylum Arthropoda; class Insecta; order Diptera; family Culicidae; genus Sabethes; species Sabethes cyaneus. Next base: position 45,575,210 of record NC_071355.1, read on the forward strand.
CAAATTAAAGTGTGTTGTAAATAAATGGTGAACCTCGGATGAGATAGCTGCAGATAGCTTTTGATGATCTTGTTGTTGACTGTTATGTTTTATGAAGTAGGGTTTTCCTAAAGTAGGGAGGGCCCTAATTCACCATAGAAACAACTCTTGCATCCGAAAACTCCCTCATGCCAAATTTGGTTCAAGTTGGTTGCTTGCTTCTCGAGTTATGTAGAAATTTGAGTTTCATTTGTATGGGAGCCCCCCTCTTAGTAGGGGAGGGGACTCTAACCATCATAAGAACCTTTCGCGGCCCCAAAAACCCTTACATGCAAATTTTCACGCCGATCGGTTTAGTAGTTTTCGGTTCTATAAGGAACATACAGACAGAAATCCATTTTTATGCAGGTACTAGCTGACCCGACAAACTTCGTTTTGCCACAAATTAAACTGTGTTGTACATAAATCCTGAATCTCGGATGACCTTTATCACAATCTCGAGTTTTGCAAGTTTCTGAAGATTTCATGGGTCTTTTAATACACAAATTTTCCTCACAGTAAAATAGAAAATAACTCCCCCCACTGCTTAGCCTGATAAAATAAAGTGGATAGCATTTAAATATTCGCCATCATTACAAACCTACCCTAGATCTACTGACCTCTATTACTTTCCTTTAGTTGGGTCACCCCTGCGAAATGGTACTTTCTACGAAAAGATTTTCCGTGAAATGGTGCATCCCGCATAAGGTATTTCGCGAAATGGTATTCTGCGAAACTCTATATTCCGCGTTATGGTCAACCGAGCAATATTTGTCGGGTCAGCTAGTCTTCTACATAAAAATGGATTTCTGTCTGTCTGTACGTCGGAATGTTCCTTATAGAATCAAAAACTACTAAACCAATCGGCGTGAAAATTTGCATGTAGAGGTTTTTGGGGCCAGGAAAGGTTTTAGTGATGGTTAGAGACCCCTCACCCCACTAAGAGAGGGGGGGGGGGGGGGCTCCCATACAATTGAAACACAAATTTCTGCATAACTCGAGAACTAATCAAGGAAATAGAACAAAATTTGGCATGTGGGTGTTTTTGGTGACAAGAATTTATTCTATGGTAAATTGAGACCTCTCCCCTCTTTAGAAGGAGAATTATGACTCCTCTTCCCTTTAAGAGGAGGGCTTCAATACAAATGAAATACAAATTCCCTCAAACTATAGAACTAATCAAGCAAATGGAACCAAATTTGGCATGTGGGTGTTTTTGTAGGCAAAAATATTTTCTATGGTGATTTAGGACCCCTCCCCACTTTAGGAGGGGGAGCTCCTATACAAATGAAAAACAAATTTCCTCATAACTCGAGAATTAATCAAATCAATCAAATGGAACCAAATTTGACATGTAAGTGGTTTTGGAGGCAAGATATTTTTCTATGGTGAATTGAGATCCCTCTCCTCTTTAGAAAGCGAGTTATGATCCATCTCCCCTTTAAGAGGGTGCGCTTCCATACAAATGAAATGCAAATTTCCTCTTATCTCGAGAACTAATCAAGCAAATGGTACCAACTTTGGCAAGTGGGAGATTTTGGAGTCTTGAATTTATTTTATGATAGTTAGAGACCTTTCACCTTTGGTAGGGGGATATGGACTCTCATACACATAAAACAGAAATTTTTGCGAAACTCAAAAACTAATCGAACTGGAGAAATTCGAGACTCTTCCATAAAACATTAGTCATTAACAAGACCACAAAAACTATCTATAGTAACGCTAGATCATTCAGGACGAGACGACCGCGAGTGTTGCCGGTGACCCGCCGTCGGAAGCAGAAATCACTATTGTCTAGGTTTATTTGTTTTCCTAGGTCTACCTGGGTTTCCTGGAACGAGCGACTGCGAGTAAGGAGAGGATCGCGTAATGGTACTTTCCACAAAAAAGTTTTCCGTGAAATGGTACATTCCGCTTAAGGGTTTTCGCCAAATGATATTCGCCGAAATGTTGTACAATCATGAGGAATATTACTATCCGCTTTCTGGCTATACAATGAGGGGATAGGGGTGTTGTTTTCTACTTTACTGTCAGGAAACATTGCAAATTTGTTATTTAAACTACCCATTTCAGGTAACTAATAAGCATTAACATAAGCAGCAAATCAGCGTATCTGGCATTTTAAACTGCACGTTGTTGTATATTAGCTTTTTGACTGCATAGGTGTTATAAATTGGCATCCAAAATTGTATTCAAATTCTTCGTGTCGGTAATTAGCTGTAAATTAGCATTGCCTGTGGTCCAGAAAGCCAAATTAGGTGGAAAAAATTGTTTACTCAGTAGTCGTTGATTTTATACTATTTACGTCTTAGCAACAAAATCTTGATTTAGGATGCCGCTTTTTTGGCATGAGCTATTTTAAGGTGACCCTTAAATTAATCAAAATTCAGAAATTGTCTTCAAAAAGAAACAAGATAGAGCGATATTTACTTCAACAATTTTATAGCTTAAAGTATTTTGAGAAATATTGCAGAAGACGAAATCCTTCTATCTCGAACCGTTTCCATATTAGAGCGATTTTCCTGAGTCAAGTTAGGGTGACCCTGCTATTTTGCGATTTTTCGCCATAACTTTTTTATTTTGCATTTCTCGCAAAACACTTCCTCAGATGACTTTTGAGGCTCAATAAGACGCAACTTTTGGTGAAAAAAGAAATTGGCTATCTACTTTACTTCTACACTTATATTAATTTTTATGATAAAAATAGGCCGTTTTCAAATGTTAGTATCTCAGAAAGGTGCAAGCAGAATTAAAATCGGTTGATTGCGTTCGAAAGATCGTGGTTTTTTGTGCATAATGTCAAAAAATTTGAATATGTGTGGTTTTAACATATTTAAGTATATAAAAGTAAACGAGTTGCGCCATAACTCCGGAAGGCCTTGACTGTTCTTGATTAAACTTAGTGTACATGTGTCTTGACATAAGCAAATCAGCACAAGGGAAGGGGGAGGTAGAAATAAGTAAAAGTGGCTGTAATTATCTTGAATTTAAACCGTTATAAGTTGTGTGAGTGGTTCAAATCTAAAAGAGAATGTATAAACTTAACCTCATGTTTGTTGACTTAAACTTCATAATGAGATTAGACATTAAAACGGTAGACTATCCAATAAACAGAGGGAATGGTAGACAAAGTAATGAAATCATATGTGTTTTATAGTATCATGGAGTGGAACTACCGAATGAGAAGTTTAAATAGTTTTATACCCGCGACGGGGATTTCCGTGATTCGCACCTCCCCTTTCATCAGAGGCCACCATTTTTTTTTCTTTCAGCCACTTGTACGTCTGTTTTCGATATGATTGAAAATCTCAGGCGAGCGAGTGTGAAAAGCATAGCATCCAAAGCTTGCTCCACTGACGCCTTCGCCAAAGCCTGGCACTGTGTACATACATTCTGCTACCTACACACTCGCGAGTGCACAGCCTCATATCAACTTTCTACACATCCCGCCCGCGAATCCACAGCTCACGAGCTGTCCATAGGTCGTGAGCACGAGCGGCACACTTGGATGTATGGATACGGATTTTACTTTTCTTCTTCATTTTACACCCTCGCTTACACACGCGGGTAAGTGTGCGGGCCAATGCGAGCGATGATAGATATCAACTGCTGGGTTGCAATGACGAGCGTAAGCAACGAACGTGGCTGATAACTAAATAGCAAAGAATTGCAAAGCCTAGGTGCTACATTTCGTTATCGAAACGAACGAAAGCAGGACAATTTCAGGGCCAGTTGCTACGATCCTATTGACTGTAACAGCCTCTCCCAGTCGGGATTAGAACATATGACGACTGGCTTATTAGACCAGCATCATACCTCGAGGCCAACTGGGAGGTGACAACTAAATACACTATGGCAAAAACTTGTCGCAGTGTATGAGAATATCAGAAAAGAAATCCGAAAGAAATGCTCATGCATATGCGTTCGTTTTAAGAAAATCGTGAGACAAAATTGGACCACACGAATGCGGGCTTCACATGAAAGCAAATTCTCATAATACAAAAAACAAAGCTTTTTTCCTCATTTAGACATATCTACCCCACCCCTTGATTAGCTCTCCGCGGTCAGCGGCCCTTTTGTCTACAGCAACTTGTACGTCTCTCCGAAGAAAATGAAAGAGACACAAAGCCTTCCTTACATTGTTCTACTTCCGTAGTAGTGACCCTCACATCTTTTCACACGCTCTTCATCTTATCTCCCAGCCACTTGTACAACTTCTAACAGACCAAATGTAAGATATTATTATTATTATTATTATTCTATATTTGAGAGGTTTTCAGCTTGTGGCAGGTTCGCCCCTTAATGCAAGATGATCGCAGCCACTTTTACTTTTTTGGACCTCCCCCTCCCCCCCCCCCCTTTTTAGCGACTACCCCCTTTTTATCAACCCCCTGCGCTGATTCACTTGTATCAAGAAACATGTACGCCAAGTTTGCTGAAGAACAGTCAAGGCGTTCCGTAGCTATGGCGCAACTCGTTTACTTTTATATACTTAAATATGTTAAAACCACACATATTCAAAGTTGATTTATATGAGATAGACAAAAATCCACTCTCCTATTTTTTGACATTATACACAAAAAATCAATCTTTCAAACTCAATTAACCGATTTTAATTCTGCTTGCATCTTTCTGAGATACTAACATTTGAAAACGGCCTATTTTTATCATAAAAATTAATATAAGTGTAGAAGTAAAGTAGATAGCCAATTTCTTTTTTCGCCAAAAGTTGCGTCTTATTGATCCTCAAAGGTCATCTGAAGGAGTGTTTTGCGAGAAAGGCAAAATAAAAAAGTTACGGAGAAAAATCGCAAAATAGCAGGGTCACCCTAACTTGACTCAGGAAAATCGCTCTGATATGGAAACGGTTCGAGATAGAAGAATTTCGTCTTCTGCAATATTACTCAAAATACTTCAAGCTATAAAATTGCTGAAGTAAATATCGCTCTATCTTGTTTCGTTTTGAAGATAATTTCTGGATCTTGGTTAATTTAAGGGTCACCCTAAAATAGCTCATGCCAAAAAAAGCGGCATCCTAAATCAAGATTTTGTTGCTAAGACGTAAATAGTCTAAAATCAACGACTACTGAGTAAACAATTTTTTCCGCTTAATTTGGCTTTCTGGACCACAGTGCATTGTCAGCACTATAAGAAGGTAATCAGTAAAGTAGATGTATATTTTGCCAAAATAGCATTTAAGTAGCATTTAAGGTGACTTAAATGCTTATTGGCCTACATTTGAATAGCATTGGTGATGCTTATTGGTTACCTGGAATGCTTTCATAGTTACGTAACTGCCAAAATGAATCATCTCTGGTTGAACTCCTCAGAAACTTGCAAAACTCGAGATTGTGACAAAGATCATCCGAGATTCATGATTTATGTACAACACAGGTTAATTTGTGGCAAGACGAAGTTTGTCGGGTCAGCTAGTTGCATATATTTATTTTGTTAAAACAACCAGTTTTCGAAAATCGCAAAATTTCAATGACGCGTTGATTTTATTCACCTATCATATCAATATGCTCGATAAATTTTATGCACATATGCTGCAAGTCAACGGAGACTGCGGAAAATTATGAATTATTCTATGGGATATTTGATTATGGTTGCTATAAACCAAATGGATCAGGATGATCTGTTAATAAAACCTTTACTTTTCTGCTCACGGATGGATTTCCAAGTTAACAAAGCTGGCGGAATGATTCAGTTTTTCACCAGAGCAAGCTATAAAGCGTACAATAGCTTTGTAGCAAGAGGCTTCATTAAATAATGATGGTTCTAATGCTGCTTTTTGCAAAGTATGATGAGACTATTTAAGCTTTAATCTTAAAGAGGTAATAAAAACCTTCTGAAGAGTGGGCTCCTCGGTTGAAAGGCGTTTTAAAACGCTCATAAGGAAATTCTGGTAGAACTTACAAGTTTAATAGTGGTTTTACAAAATTATTCATGAAAACCACTAGAGGAACGCAATAAAATTTAGAATTGTTACTTGAGATTTGTACTCTGCAATTACTTTTATTCAGAATATTGTTTTCTGGTTACTATCCCGAGGCGCCCCAACCGATTTGAATGTTATTTACAACCAATTAAAGCTTATATTAGTATTTTGTAGCTTTTTCTAAGATTCACAGTGGACTCGTGTTGTGTATTAAAAGGTTATCAATTAAATTGTGTTACAATGGAGGCGCGTGGTATCCAATAATATTGCAAAGAATACTTCCGGGAAATTGTTGGATAAAAACATTCTGCAATTAAAAAAACTATAAAAAAATTTTTGTCAGATTGACGAATTGTCTGTATTTAGAAAAACTATTTGGAGAATCCGGATCATTTCAAATATTCACACGTAGCGTTTCTACAACGTAGTTGTTTGTTGTACCTTACTCGTCTAACAATACCACTAGAACAAGCACTTTATGACTGTTCAAAACGCTTATTCGGCAGTGTGATATTTTGTACCATTAATTGCAAATCCAGTGAATTTTATTGGCCATTAAACACCACTTCTATGATTAGCGGTGCGCGACAGTGCGTGGAATCATGCTGAATCGACAAAAGAGAGAGAATTAAATGTGGCCAACCGAAATAGACCACTATTGATAATTTAATTGACTAAACACCACCATCAAGTGCTATCGAGTAGAGATTTTATCATGCAACTAATTTGTTTTGTTGCAATAAATTCACACTGAAAACATTGTTGCTCACTAAAAGTGACACGTCTCGCTTGTATGGTTAGAGTGATTATTAATCGTCAATAAAATTAGTTCGACGATAAGCTTGGTTTGCGCATAATAAATAGCTCAAATGAAAAATGTTCACTTTAAATATTATTTGACGTTGAAACTGAGCAAGTATTATGTATGCAAAACTGGGTTGAAGTACCCAATAAGTTTGTTTGTTTATCCTTCGTGTCAGATAAGTTCTCTAGAAACACTACAATTCGAGCATAAAAGCATAAGGAAAACTAAAACCATTCAGCAGATTCAGTTATTCTATAATTTTTTCATCCTCACCTAAGTGAAAGTTTGTTTTCCAGATTCAATTCGAATTCACATTTCCAATTACTAAAAAATGCAAGAAGCAGAAATGCACCGATACTGAGAAAAAAAGACTAACTCTCTTTCCCGATAGTTTTCCCCACCTAACGCAATGAACAAACGAGTGGTGGTGGAGCTGCTGAACCGGATGATAGCCTCCGGGCAGCAGCTATACCAGCTAGACCGATTTCCGTCTCTTGAAAGTGTAAATATTTGAGTACCAATTTCGATGAGCAGCAGCAGCAACAGCAGCTTCGGGATGCAAAACGAATCGAATGGGAAAATTTACTCCACCACCGGAGCACCCTCAACACCCCCCCCCCCCCCACCCGCTCATCATCGCATCAGTTCGAATGCATTTTTCACGTTACTCTGCAAACAGCTTGGATGGTGGTGGCGGGTTGGTGGAAAATTGTTTAATACTCTCATCGTATGGAAATTGCACAAGTTATCGCTCGATGGCAGGAATTTGAAAGACGCGCCAACCAGAAAGGCGCTTCAAATGTGCTGCGATGCTCATGTGCATTAGGGTGAGTGAAAACATGGTCAGTTTGAATAAAAAAATTCGTATTGTAATTAAAATTTCATCGAAATCTCGATTTGATTTTAGTTATCAATTGAATTGGCTTTTAGTCGTTTACCAACTTCACTAAATAATGTTCGGATTAAGTTGAAATTTTGCTTTGAAAATTTTCTCGAAGTTCAATCGTAAACCCTTTGTCACCCTAATGCACACCCATGGCTGGCAAGCATCAAATCATACGCCCGATCGACAGCAACATAGTTGAGTGGGAGTCAGCACTTCCAATGACTATAGTGTGTGACTATTCTCTACGTGTGGGGTTTTACTTTTCACAAAATGTACCGTAATGTACAGGGGGAAAGAGAGCAAACTATTTAGTTTGGTGATTTCTACCCGATGAGAAAATCGGATTTGATTTTTACCTTTGTGCTGACAGGCTATAGAGTGCCAACTGCCAAGCTTCGAGTTGAGCGAAATGCATTCCACCACTTCATGAAAATGTGTAGGAATGTGTTGCACATTGAACTCCGAACTGTGTAATCCGGCTTGGCTGTCAATTTGGTGGAAGTTCGAAAAGTTCGAGGAATTCAAAATTAATCGAATAATTCACAACCCTAGTTAAGTAATTTTCTGTGAAAGCTCCCGCAATCCGGGCCTGAGCCGGGGAAAAAATCCAATTTTCACATATCGTCAGCGAGTACATTTCCCCGCTAATTACCGACACATTAATCACTGCCATCGAGCTAAATCGTGTGGATTGGATCGAACGTTGTTCCCATTCAAATTATCCAGAGCTTCACTTACTAGTGCTTCTTCCTCCCTTCCCCGTTCTCAGGCCGACTGGAAGAGACTAATCTTGACGAATCACTTTTCCCACTTCGGTGGATTCAATCACAAAGAAAAGGCACGAGTGGAAAAAATGAGAATAAAATGCGACATGACGAACGACCTTCCACGGATTTCGGCGGATTGACTGATGGCACTTTCCGGACGACCTAGCCGAACGCGGATTGGCCACCACCCGCCACCACCCTGGCGCTGGCAGTCCCTGGGGAGGCGGAGGTGCGCATTTTGAAAGTCATTTTTCATTCGCCCCGAGTGGTGGTGGGCGCACTTCGCTGCCAAATCCTTTCCTGATGCGAGAGCGAGTGTCCTATTATCGTGAATGTTATTATCATTCTTATTATTATTACAATTGCCGTTGTTCGACTGAATCAAAATGGTGTTCGCATGCATTGTATGCTGTGAGCTGCTTTCGGCGTAATATGGCGGAATACTTATATGTGCAGAACAGAGGATGTGCGATATGTTCAGGATCGGAGATAATGGTTCCTTCACGCCAGCAGAGTGTAGTGATGGATACATTTATGAGCTTCCTCTCGTTCGTTTTTTTTTGTACGGGTTGAAAAGCGGAAAGCCGATTTTTTTGGGCGAACAAAGAATGGAAAAAATGGTTGAAACCGATTTTGCTGGAAGCTCAAAAGATGGGAAGAAACCCTTCGGGAAAGTAATTCTTCCAGAGGGACTAAAGTGAGAATTTTCTGGAGGGGAAAATGATTGGAAGTAATGGGTAGCACTTACAGGAGCCATTTTAAAGAGCTGTAAGCTGTACTTTACACAACTTCTTCAAGTAATGTTATGTTTTTGTTTTTGTTTTTGTTTTTCTGCATGGCTGTATCCGACCGTGATGGACTTTTAACACTTTTCGGTTGCCTTTTTTGACCCAGATTACAGTTCTGAGACAATGTACTATTTCGATTCGTTCTATATTTTTTATTTTGCTTTAAAGAAGCGCAAGTTAAGTAAACTTTCAACTTATTTTCCGAATCGTGTTTACTCAACAACGGAAAGTACTTTTAAGATTTTATTGCAATGATATGAATGTAAGACCTGCAGCAACTTTTTTTTTATTTCCGATGAAATTTTTATGTGATATTTGGAGGTTCATTATTAACTAGTTGAACCCGAATCTTACGATCCGGAAAATATAAATGTCTGATCAGAATTCAGAAAACTGCAGATACATTCCATTGGCCAGTGTTTGCGAAGATGTTTAATCTTTAAATTAGTTCTTTGAGTTTTTATATTGCATAATATAGCTCTAAGACGTTGTACATAAAAGAAATACATGAAACAAATAGTTTATATGGTCGTATTGGATTTTATTTAACTGAATAAAAACCTTTTCTCCACTGTGCTGATTCTATAGGCGGGAAATATGGCTCTTTTGTGTGAGTGGCTCTGAACCGTCTATTTTTTGCTGCAAACCGATTCATATTGTCGGTGCTAAGTCAAACAGAATCCAGCGGAAAAATTCTGACTTCGAGAAAAATGCATTCAAAGTTTGCTGCATTCGAAATCATCTTCTAACTCTGGCTGTTCGCAACAATTATGTAGTCTGTCGAGTCGAGCAGTTGAATCGAGTGGTCGAGTCAAGCCGTCAAGTCGAGCAGTTGAATCGAGTAGTTCATTCGTGCATTCGAGCAGTTCATTCGTGCATTCGAGCAGTTAATTCGTGCAGTCGAGTCGAGCAGTTGAGTCGAGCGGTCGAGTCGAGCAGTTGAGTCGAGTAGTCCAGTCGAACAGTTTATTCGAGCAGTTGAGTCGAGTAGTTAAGTCGAGCAGTTGAGTCGAGAAGTCCAGTCGAGCAGTTAAGTCGAGCTGTAGAATCAAACCGAAGTCAAGCAGTTGAGTCGAGCTGTCCAGTCGAGCAGTTAGATCAAGCTGGTCAGTCAAACAGTCCAGTCGAGCAGTCGAATCGAGCAGTCCAGTCAAGCAGTTCAATCGTGCAGTTAAGTCGAGCAGTCGGGTCGTTTGTAAGTCGAGCAAATGTGTCAAGCAGTCGAATCGAGTAGTTAAGTCGAGTAGTCCACTCAAGCAGTTAAATCGAGCTGTTCAGTCAAGCAGTCAAGTCGATCTGTCCAATCAAGCAGTTCAGAAGAGCAGTCGAATCAAAGAGTTCAGTCGAGCAGTTCAGTTAAGCAGTTTAGTCGAGCAATCAAATCGAGCAGTCTAATCGACCAGTCCAGTCGAGCAGTCTAGTCAACCAATTGAACAATCGAGCAATCCAGCAGTCGACCAGTGAGGTGACTGAGAATACAACCCATTGCTACGAAAGCATGACGTCCTGTCAGGGACCTGTTTTTAGTTACCGATAAGCCTCTCATGACGTCCTGTCAGAGACCTGGTTTTCGATACAGACATAAACCTCTTATATAAATAGATTATATAAATACATAGATAAGCGTTTTTGTTAGTACTCAAACAGCGCAAATTTGAAATCAAGACGAAGATTAAACCTGTGAATACGCGTTTTAAAATTAGAGAACTTGGATAGTGTTTCATGGAATTGCTGTACTGATAAACAATACTCTCGTTTTAATTGGCTGTCAGTCTATTGATAGTCGAACAGATTTTGTAATCTTTAAACAGTTGAAACGTTGGAAAAATTACAAAATCTGTTCGACTATCAATAGACTGACAACCAATTAAAACGAGAATATCAAATTCTACAGTCGACAAAACAAATCGATAAACAATACTCATACTATCATATATTATGTACCGTACATCATCTTAATAAGGCATGAAAATGGCATCGAAAAATTATTCTTCCGATTCTGCAATTTTCTACACATTTCTACACCTTTCTACACCTTCCAGTTTCGTTGTGCTTTGTACAATTGCCGTCTACTCTATTAGACTTCAAAATGACATCAAATCGATTTTTTGGTTTTCATTTGGCATCGCCTTTCTTAAGATTGATTTTATGATTGATTTTTTGATTTTGATTGATGATTGATTATTGCAGTCACTTGTGAAAACTGTTCAAAAATGGCAGGCGTTTCCGGCAGGCGGTTCAATGCACATTGCTTATTCATTTCCCAAGTTAGCTTAAGCAAACTGTGGCAATGGTGATCTCATAGGTATGCCAAACTTCCGCTCGCACCTTTTTCGCTTGTGTTGGTTCTTGCACCTCGTTCCACGATCAATAAGGCGACATAGATCACGATTTCAGTTGGATCAAATCTCAAATACGAAATCATTTACTATAGCGTACGAAATGCGTTATTTTTGAAGGGTAGTATCTTTGCAGAAGTTAGTTAACCATCTAGTAGGGTGATACAAGTATTTGTTTTCATAAATGCGTCCAAAACTGTAGTGTCCTTATAAGCGGTGTAGAACACAGTAAAATAAACGACTTTGCTGAATATAGTAGCTATTTCTCTCTGATTGGCAGCGAAATATAGTGATTTGTTTAAAAAAGCACTTTAAAATCAATTCTGCTCAATGATTTTGCCCACAGCCCACGTGGTGCAAATCGGATGAATCTCTTTTGGAAACGTTCTATCCGCAAATTCCAAATCAATTGATTCGGAAACCAGACCAAATGGCAGTTTTCCAGTAATGGACGCAATTAAGTGCTTTAAGACTTTGAAATCACGGACGATTTTGGAGATAAAACCAAGCTGACGGGTAGCTTTCGATATAAAAGTGGCGTGGTGTAAGTGAAATGTGAGCTTCGGGTCAAGAAGGACGCCTAGATCACTTACATGGTCGACTCTTTTTAGTTTCGTTCCGTCGATGTGGTAATCGAACAGAACTGGTTCCCAAATCCGGTGAAACCCCATAACCTTACACTTGGCAGTACTGATCATGAGCCAATTTTGCTGACATGAAATTACGAATTCATCCAGCAAGGCAATCTTGTAGACGACGGCAATCTTCTATGGTTCGAACTGTCAAACACAATTTTAGGTCGTCGGTTTCTGCTAGTTTACGACCGGATGCGAGCAACAGAGTGACGTCGTTGAAGAACAGCATGAATAACGAGGGTCCCATGTTGCTGCCTTGCGGAACTCTAGAATTATTAGTAAACTGTGAGGATATGCTTGTACCTAGCTTAACGTGTAAGATTATACTGCGAAGGTAGGAGCTCAACCATTTAACGAATTGACTCAATGCATTAAGTCGCAAAATTTTACACAGAAGTATCCCGTGATCGACACGATCGAAAGCAGCTTTTAGATCAATGTAAATAACATTATTTACACTCAAATCGCTTAAAGCTAGTCGATGCTTGTAGGTCTCCAGATGTTCTGTAGGTCTCCAGATTTGAACACTGGAGACTGGAAACATGAAAGACTGCTTCCATATTTCGGGAAATTTCCCTTGCGCAAAAGACTTGTTAAAAATACAGCATAACAGGACTGCGGGCAACTCAGCGCACTTATTAAATATGATAGGTGGGATCCCATTGAGACCTGATGAATAGGATTGTTTTAGTTTTTTTTTGCTACAACCAAAATCACATCGGCGGTGATTTCAAAAATTGTCAAACCGACTAAACTGGCTGGAACATTCTCTGCCGCGATCTTGGCTTCGGAGTCATGAAATGAATGAATGAAAGCGATGAGTTGAGTAAAAGCAAAGTTAGAACTTTTTTTCACAATTAAATTCCACTATTAATCGCTAACAACGTAGTCTTCCTCAGTTACTTGACGTTAGAAGTACATTTAGCCGTTTTGGTCAAACATCCCGGTCATTTCTATTATAGTGAATCTAGGTTATTACACAAAAAAAATTTTTTTTTTTGCCGAAATTGTAGAAAATTAGGATAAGTACCTCAGATCCACTCTAAGCTATACGCGAAGTACGCTGGCTACAGCTAGCACATACATATTAGTCAAGACGTACGAAGATGAGAAGAATGTTGTATTAAAGTTTACTATAACGTTTATTGAGTCAGACAGTTTTGTTAGCTTGACTTATGTTACGCAGGGGAGTAACCTGGGACCACTGTCGTTCTCGTTATTCTTCAAAAGCGTGTGTTTTATAATCCCGCTTGGTTGTAAACTTATCTTCTCGTTCGAATTATGACGGGCTGTATTGAATTGCAATGACTGTTGATTGTTTTCTCTAATTGGTGCTTGTGAAACTTATTAACTGTGTGTTAGTCTCTGGAGAAATTCTTGATAAAATCACAGTAATTAAGGACCGGTGTATTACTAGACTCACAACTCTTCTTTGAATATCACTATCTCACAACACCCCACGGGATCACAGAAACCTTGGCTTTAATATGAGGATTGCCAGAGACCGTATTGCTTCACTATCTCGTCACTTACTCGTATTGTTGGCAATCATTGTACTTCTCCTTTCTCCAGTGTCCGCTCCATTTTGGAGATATCGGCCGACATAATATGGAGTCCCTATACCGAAATTCGGAGCAAACTGGATTGAAGCAGTAACGACCAGGTTTTTACGTTTCGCACTTAGGTCTCTACCATAGCAAAACCCCAATCATTTATCATCTTATGCTGACCGTTCTCTGGTAAAGAGGCGAAATATTTTCCAAGCCATTTTCGTGGGAAAGTTATAAACAAGAGAAATAGACAAAATGTATTATCTGAAATCGATTTAAATGTGCCTTCCTGAAACATAGATACCTCTTGCTCTTGTGGCCAGGGGTAGTTCGATCACTTTGACTCAATTTTGATTCATTTTACAGTAACGTCTTAACAGAGCAAAATATGACATAGTTACATATGGGACATCTGTAGAACAGGTTATTATCTATAATTTTGCTCAATAAAGTTTTGCTGTATCTTTTGTAGTCACGGCGCTACAATGCTAGTATCTTATTAGTGACTAAATGAACGTTCATTTAGTCACTGATAAGTTACTAGCGTTGTAGCACCGTAACTACAAAAGATACAGCAAAACTTTGTTCAGAAAAATTGTAGATTAGAACTAGTTCTACAAATATCCCATACATAACATTGTTATATTTGGCTAGACTAAGACGGTACTGTCAAATGAATCAAAATTGAGTCAAAGTGATCGAACCATCCCTGCTTGTGGCCATTTCAAAGTGGGCAAAATCGACCGGAAAAACGGAATACTGCGTAGAGCCATCCATTAGAATGTGGAGCGGTAGAAACAGAAGCGGAGACAGCAAACCTGACTCTTCCATGAGGAGCAACGCAAAACAGAAGGAGAAGGAGTGCGAAGAACTCGAACTACTGTACCGCTTTCACGACAGACGGAAGTTCTATCAAATACTCGCAAAGGTTTTGTGCCGCGGGCCAAAACAACAATGATGCGCCACTCCAATCAATAAGCGAACTTAAAGAAGCCATCCAGCGGCTGAAGAACAACAAAGCAGCAGAAAAGGATGACGTTGGAGTGAAACTTATTGGAATCGGCCCAGACAAGTTAGAGTTGGATTGGACAAGACAGCCGCATCAGTGCATCAATTGATCGTGACGTACGAAACGACTACTGGAGGAATGGAAAGATGAGGTTATTTGCCCTATCTACAAGAAAGGCCATAAACTGGATTGTGAGAACTATTCTGAATGCCGCCAACAAAGTGCTTTTCCAAGTCATATTTCATGGACTGTTGCCAATAACCAATAGATTCGTGGAGAGCTATCAGGCCGGCTTCATCTTCACCCTGCGGCAGATCCTCCAGAAGTGCCGCGAATTCCAAGTCCCCACCTGTTCATCGATTTCAAAGCCGCATATGATAGCATAAACCGACAAGAGCATCGGAAAATTTTGGATGAAAACGGCTTTCCGGGTAAGCTTACTAGACTTATCATGGCTCCGATGGATGGGATCCAATGCTATGTGAAAATCTCGGGTGGATTGTCGGAGCTATTCGAATCTCACAGGGGACTTCGACAAGGAGATAGTCTTTCCTGCCTGGTATTCAATATTGCGCTTGAAGGTGTTATAAGACATGCGGCGATCGAAATGCGGTGGACGATTTTCAGTAAATCCAGTCAATTTGTCTGCTTTACCGACAACGTGGATGCAGTCGGCAGAACATTTGAGGCGGTGAAGGATCAGTACACCAGACTAAAACGTGACGCAGAGAAGATTGGGTTGAAGATAAATACGTCTAAAACGAAGTCGGGCTATCGGGCAGGACCGAGCGCTACAGGGCCCGCACAAACACTTGTACTGCTTGATTGTACGATTGCAATCTGAGCCTTCATACAAAGTGCACACTGTACAAAACGCTAATTAGACCGGTTGTCCTCTACGGGCACGAAACGTGGACGCTGCTACAAGAGGACCTATGAATGAGCACTCGGAGTTTTCGAACGGCGGGTGTTAAGAACCTTTTTTGGCGGCGTGCAAGGGAACAATGTATGGAGGCGAAGAATGAACCATGAGCTCACGCGTCTCTACGACGAACTCAGTATTCAGAAAGTGATTAAAGCTGGACGGATGCGTAGGGCAGGACATGTTGCTAGAATGCCGGACAACTATCCTGAGCAATTCCAGCTCAAAACGCTAAAAAAGGCCATTTTTGACGCGACTATTTTTGATTGGAATGAAATTTTCTTGATATGTTGGATACCCTGCAAGAATTCATTTTTGGTCTATTTTAATCACCGTGCGAAAATTATTTCCTTATTTAAATTAATACTTTTCGGTGAAACTCGATTCGGCCATTGCTACATACAACCAAAGGCAGTGGAAGAACAGCGGTGATAAATAACGAAGATTAAAATCGAATAATTATTATTTATCAAAGAATTTAAAATTTTCTGATGATGGCCGAATCGAGTAGGCAGAAACGTAAACTATAAATAAATGTCTCTATATCAAGTTTCACCGAAAAGTATCAATTTAAATAAGGAAATAAGAATTCATTTTCCACTATACTTGATTTTTTTCATCAAAAGTAACTTTTCAAAAGGGCGTATTTACAAATGAGATTATTTTTTTCCAAATATCATATCTTGAAAACTATTTATTTGATCAAAATGACGTCAAAGGAAAAGTTGTAAGAAATTAAGTGTATTTTCAAGAAAAAATTACATCGAAAGAAAAAACTTTTCAAAACCGTGTTAAAAATTATAAAATGTCCATTATCTCAAGACCATCTCCTCCGATTTGTCTAGTTTTTTTTAAGGATAGCCTAAATTATGCCCAAAAATCTGGTGAACAGCTAAAGATGGACACTCCTTCGGATTTTTTTTAATTTTGAAGATTTTTCAAAAATGTCCACACTTTATTTATTTTTTTGTAAAACTCAAACCAAGTCAAGTTCTTCGCATAATTTGGAAATTTCACGTTTTTTCTTAAATCCAGACGTTCTCAAGTTTGAAAAAGTTTTTTCTTTCAGTGTAATTTTTGCCTGAAAATACATATAATTTCTTACAACTTTTCTTTTGACGTCATTTTGATCAAATAAGTAGTTTTAAAGATATATTTTTTTGAAAAAAAACGTAATCTCATTTCTAAATACGCCCTTTTGAAAAGTTACTCTTGATGAAAAATCAAATTTAGTGAAAAATGAATTCTTGCGTGGTATCCAACACATCAGGAAAATTTCATTAAAATCAAAAATAGTTGAGTCAAACCGTTTTGCTAGTTGAGCTGGAATTGCTCTCCTGCAAAAATGCTTTTCGCATTGAATCCGGAAGAAATAAGACGAAGAGGGGTACAGTGAGCGAGGTGGCAAGAATTACGTTACGCAGGCCTTGTCATAAGATGTAAGATGCTTGAAACGTACTATTCGAACTCGATTTAAATGTGCCCTCCAGAAACCCAGATAACTCTTGCTCTTGTAACCATTTCACAGTGGGTAAAATCGATCGAAAAAACGAAGCCGATGCTTTTAAGGGATAAAAAATAAAAAGAAAAAGATAAAAAGTGCCTTTCTTTCTGCACAAATTACGAGAAATCGATTCATGTTGGTTTCAATGGGGGAAAATGACGGGAAGCAGACAGTTTTACACCATTAACCACTATTTCTTAACTGGTTTTAAAGAATCATTTAAAAGACTGTCTAATTTTAGATTCTATGGTAAGAAAAGTAGAAGTAGGTAAGGAGTAGAAGAACCGTAGCTGGTTTCGATCGACTGTATCGTTTGCTGCCTTGAAATCAATAAAGACGTGATGCGAAGGCACGCAGTGCTCCCGACATTTCTGCAAAATCTGCGGATGGTTAAATTTCTTTAAAGCTAATATACTCATACACAACATGTAATCCACAATGCAAGACTCTTGAGTAGTAAACCAACATAAACTATTTTCTATTATACTAAAACCATTCCTAACTTCGGTACAGAAAAATATCTAAAAAACCATTCTTCTCGAACCGCAGTAAACGACAGACAATCGATTATCTACTTCGCACAAAAAAAAAAAAAAAAAATAATGATTGACACCTCATCTCGGCTCAAATGCTAATCGGACGTTTCTTTACGCCAGTCTTTCAGTCGGAAGTCATGAAGTCAGTATGGGAGGGGATTGATGATGACGAGCCTCGTCGTCATGCTCTCATTATTTCCCAAACTGTCAACATGGTTGATGGCTATTTTAAATTCTTCCGAAATTTAGAGCGACTTGGATGGAAGTAAACAAGTATCTTCAAAGTGGGCTGTTTTCGAGGACGAGATACGAGATCGACCAACAGCAAACGGGAAAATGGTGGCATTGTTCTGTTTTTGATAAATGATGACGCTCAACTCACACGGAATCTCCAACACTTAAGCCGTTGTAGCTGTCTTGAAGTGTTTGAACGGTTCTGCCCATTCAGCTTAATAATTGCTTTAGTTCGAGAAAATTACACATATAACTTATCAGTGCAGGCAGTTCATTACCGCTGCTGCTGCTGCTGCTGTTCGCTTCTCACCACGGGATCTAGCTATAGAGACATGGAAGACCTCAGCTTTGCCGTTTCCTGCCGAACGGCCGTTAAACGAGACGCCTAGCTGATACTTAACCAATCCGCACTAATTGCCGTATTTCAAGCTGCTGCTGCTGCTGCTGCCACGAACAAATTATTAGCTCGTTACGGGAAATGGCTATTTCCTTAGCACCTTGGTTGGCATTACCGCCGCCGCGAACACGACGCGATGTGGTTCGCCTCGAATCGGAGCTGACAGGTGTGACAGGAAGGAGTGCGAAAGCTTCCTTCAAGACCAGAAGAGCGGTCTCGTGGGAGTTGTTGCTATTTTTCACTTTAACGTACGGCGCATGATGGGGAATAGATCTCTTCATTAAATTGGAAGTAATAATGGAGGTAAGAATGAAACGAAATTAAGTTGAAAAGCGTTTAATTAGGATGATTTCTTTTGGATTGGTTATTGATTACTCCCTAACAATGTTTATTTTAGAAATGCATAGCTTAACTGGAATATTTTCCGCTTCCGTGGATTGACAAGCTATCCCACCCACAAAGAGTTTCTGCTGTATGTGCTGTGCAGTGAATACTGAATAATTGCCGATCAAGTTTCTGAGAATTCAATGAATACGCGTATTCAATATATTTTCAACAATATGCTCGCGTAACAATGTACCGATTAACATTGAAGACCTAGACCCCAGGCTCATCAATTGAGAATTCCTCGCAATAACAGTTGCACCCAATCGATTTCAATAAACGATACTTAGTATAGCCTCAGCGACGTAGATTGCTGACAGCTTTGAAATCGTATATTTGTATGTGTGTGTACGTAGGTGTGTACATTGGTAACTATGGCATTCAATTGTGCGCTGTAAACACATGGGGCAGAAACGTGAGCTCAAACAAACTCGCCACCGACGAACGAAGGGACGAACGAACGAACAAACAAATAACCGCGTCCAGGAACGCATCAGCAGCGTTGTTGTAACGGAAAAAGGAAAACCAGTATCAGCTATTGGTAAAATAAGGCACACCGAACGGTGGTGATGGTGGTGGCATTCGACAATTTCCGGATCCGTGCCGGGAACTGAAAAGATAACCATCGCCATCGTCATCGCCACCCACCCACCTTCCCTGCTGACAGGCGGCGGCCTGAACCGAGCGTTGCAATGACTACAATAAACATGGCTAATTCTATTTGCGTTCAAATACCGTAAATTCGCCTCGAGTGCTACAACAGCAGCTTTAGCAGCCGCACCAGCAGCGGCAGTAGCAGCAGCAGGATCTGGCAGGATTGAAGAGCCATATGGTGTATAGAAAAACATACGCCGGAACGAAGAACGCGATGTGTATAAGCACTGTTGCTGGGCTCCCACTCCCCGTGATGCTGCGCTGGTAGCCTGCCGGCGTTGTTTTTCGAAAGCTCGCGGATCAGGGCGACTGCGATTTTTATGGTGCTTTTAGCTTAGAAGAGCCCAAGAGCATCCGAGGGAAGATACAATTTTTGAATGTTTTCTTTCCCGCTCCTGTGCTCTGCTGGTTTGGCGCTCGGTACGGTAGGTGTAAAGGTACAACCCCCGATGATGGTATGGTACGGTTTGGTATTGTAAGTAACGACTCGTACATTTTGGGTGGGTAATTCGTGGACGGCTGGGATTTGCCCCAGCTGTGAGCGTGCAGGCAGCAGCAGCTTCGTCGTACTGTAAATTTCATGATGATAGGATAGAATTTAGAGCAGCTTTCGCGACTAGTGAAAGGCTAAGTGGTATTCAGTATAGAGCTGCTGGTTTATTTATTCGATTACACACTCGTATATAAGGATGTAAGTGAAAATGGATGGTGCAAGATTTGGGGAAAAAATATGCAACAAATCTTCACTACCTTAAAAAAAAAACAGTATTAAAATTTATGCTGGATGAAAATTGAAAACATATCCTTCGGTTGATAGTTTACTAAACACTTCGTTCTCTATCAGGAGAATTAAATAGACAGTCTGCACTATCTTAAGCATTATGAAAGTTAATAACGCGAAATATAGACTTTCGCAGAATACCATTTCCGGAAAAACTTACGCGAGATGTACCATTTCACGGAAAATCTTTTCGTAGAACGTTCCATTTCGCAGGAGTGACCCAACTGAAGGAAAGTAATAGAGGTCAGTAGATCTAGGAAAATAAATAAACCTACATAGAGGTGATCTCAACAGGGGGCTGCCCCCCGCAGTGACCGGCGCTTCCGAAGGCAGGTCGCCGGCAGCATTTTCGATTCCGGTAGAACCGATATCGGATGTTCAAGAGTGTGGGACATGAGCTTGCGCTCTTCAGGATAGTGTAAGATTCATTCTCATTGACCACAAATGAAATGAATAATTTTTGCGCACTCTGTTAAGCAGATTTTAGTGTTTTGTTTCTCATGCTACTTATGACGTCAAAAAAAATCCCACTGCGATCTGGAATATGTCCGGGAAAATGAAACCATAACTTATCAGCCTATTTTTTCATTAAAGGCCAATCTAATGTGGTTCTTTTAAGACTAATTGCATAAAAATCGTATGACAATAAGTGGAGATAGAGCCAAAAGTGTAACTGAAAGTACCATCATTTTTCATGTCGGGGACGTAAAGGTTAATCTCAATGCTTAACAAAAGCATTGTGGTTGCTTCATGTGACAGGAAAACCGATTGATACTGTCTATTTTTCTGCAAAACATTTTGCTTTGATGAATTTTTGTTTGCGAGCTAAAACAAAATATTATAATACGGCAATATGACAATATGGCTTCGCATAAAAAAATGATTTTGGTGTTAAATTTCGGTATTCTTCATAATAGCAGCACAAAAACGGTTTGGTCAGGGTGTTACTGCTTTAATAGCTCTATAAAACTAACAGATTTATTGCGGTTTGACAAGCAACTGCAAAAAGATCAATTTTGATTATTGCGCCATTTTGTATTGCTACGCCACAAGTTTATAAGGGACGTGGTGCAGCCAACCAGCTAGCTATAAGTATGTTTTGACTCGTATCCTCTTGGTATTGCACAATACCACACTAAAACCAGAGGTAATGATTAATACCGCAATAAACTTTTATAAAATTCAAGTAAAACCAAGTGGCTTCTGAATTGTTACTTGGGATTGACTGCATTTAGCGAATGGTGTACTCGGATGTAGTGTACATTCCTCTTTCTGCTAACGTCAACCACGCAAGCACGCATACAATTTAATAAGCATATCGCTCACTCAATAGCGATTATAGCAAAAAGAAATGCAGTGCAGGTCATACAGCAAACACACCCGGGCGATATTACAATCAACTATACTGGTCGCAGTAATGAGTCCACTCATGGAAAAAAAAACTTCAACCGTTTGATCGCAATAAAGCTCAACCTCCTCGGTAGCCGAATCACTGACCGTATCACGACCGACGTGCATGTGCTTTTAGGGGATTTTATTCTTCCAGACCTGTACTGGCATCCGGCTACTGCAGGTTTTGCCGAGTCAGAACCCACAAATTCAACCTCCGTCAGCATTACTCTTATTAACAATATGGCGTTGCTCAACATGAACCAGCTGAATTTAGCCCTCCTTCAGTAGAGTCGCTCGCCATGTTCTGCTTACCAAACTTGACCCGTCTGAGCGTGTCATCAAATCTTGTCTCCTGGTGACTGATCGTTGAATGTGCGTCAAATTGGGATTAACATAACAGAAAGAATTTCTGAATGAGAGTCTTACAAGGGAGTAATTTGAGATCATTACTGTTTGTTATATATTTCAATGACGTCCGTTTACCAATTCTCACCAAAAGATTGCAAATTTCTGAATACATACTGATGACCTTAGAATTTTTTGGATCATCAGAACTTCCACCGACTGTCAGTTGCTGCAAAGATTTATCGATGAGCTTTACAACTATTTTTAACGTGGGACTACGTCTTACGGTAAGAGTTGGGATAAGATGTCATCTATCTTCTATCTATATATATATAAAACTGAGCGTGAGTATATATGTTCCACCAAAGATCCAGAATGCCTTTACCGATCGCCACCAAACTTGGAACACATGGAGTAGTCGTAACAGGGGGGGGGGGCATAACTCTGAAACGCCTGGACGGTTCTTCATCAAACTTGGCACTCATGTTCTTTGACATATCATGTCATCGTGTATTTTGGCATAAAAGAATCAGGGCAGGGGGGTTGACAAAAGAGGGAGATGGTCTCTTACAAGGAGAAAGAAAGGTTCTAATGGGTAAAGGGGTGCGTTTCTCTTGCAATAGCAGTTATACAAGTTGCTGGATTTCTGAAACGGGGAATAGGGTGGCGATTAACAAAGCGAAGGTTCAAAAACCTTTTTTGTCGATTTATAGGGATTACCGGGAAGAAGTCAATTTTACAAGTGGCTCTGGGACAACATGAGGAAAACAGACAAAGAGAGTAGACATAAATGAAAAAAGGGTTTGGTTTTTTGCACTATGAGAATTTTGGTTACAATAACAGATGTACAAGTGAATGAGAGGCAAAGGAACCCCGAGTAATTAGCTAATTCCAAATATATAAAAAAATGATAGGGTCACTAAAAAATGAAAAATGTTTAACGTTTTTTGCTCTGCCAATAATGCCAATCGATTCATAATAGATGTGGTAATTATGCGGGTTTTGTTACAATTTTCATTTTCAATCCCCAAATAGTGAAAATTAACGAAAAAATCCAAATTTCCCCGTACATTTTCTTCGTGATTAGCTTGCTTCACAGGCAGGGACGACAGTTAAACACACCATCTACTTAGTGTGGTTTTCTTTCACAAAAAAGTAACAAAACCTTTCCGTCCCAACAGGTCATAGATTCTTTACGACGTTTTACCCTACACCAATTTGATTTCTGTGCTTGGGAAGATTTTAACTTTTAAACATTTAACCTAGTCCAATTTGATGTCCTGAGAGTAAACAATTTTGTTAAAGTATAAAACCGCCCCAATGTGATGTCCTGAAAGTGAAACGTTATAGAAAAGTGAGCGCTAATCCTTTCCTTTTGCCAGATAGCATCCACATACTGCAAGAGTTTGTTTGGAACTGTTATCTTGCACGGAAACAGGGCTGAAGGGATATTTGTGCATGTGACGTGACGGAGCAACTGTCTTAGGCAAGAATAGTTACCGATCGCTTCATTTGCTGCTTTGCATCAATTAGTTGCATGCAGTTCTTTACATAGTTTCAATTGTATATGTATTGTAATTGTAATTGTATTGTATTCAAACTTAACTTAATTTAATAACACAGTAAATACAATACAGTAAACTTTAAATCTACGTTACAAGCTGTTAAACATTTTCAAATTGTCAAGCAATGTAGAATTGTACCCGCATTCGTAGTTTTACGTAAACCCCTAGTTCGTTCCTCTAGGCACAGATCTTCATATTTTTTTTTGTTCTTGGGGCTGTCGAAGAATATCATTTTTTATTTCCAGTTGAAATTCGGCATAAAAAACCAATTCTTTGTAGCTTTTTATTAGGTGCGCGCAAGTGAGTAATCTTCGTTTAACGTCTTTCGGTTTCAGTTCATACAAGCTTGAAATAGCACTTTAATACCCATGTTTTGAGAGCTGCTTCCGTTCCACTTCAAATATATACACAGTGCAATGCACTTTCGGAAGCTGGGATATCACAGCAGATCCGTGTATTTAAAAAACAAAACCTACAATTTAAATAACCACGACAACAGCAAAAATATTCCTTAGTTTTTCATGCCGTCCAGGCGAATGTTTTCCCATCGTTGCCGCCCGGCATCTTTTACGGAGGATCTTCAGCTTGCAGCTCTTGCTCAAGACATCTCCCGTGACAAACCACCGTCAGGTACGGTTTTCTACGGTAACGATTTGTTTTTGTCGGTGTGAGTTTCATCCTTAGCTCGGGACTGAGAAGAAAATTTACCAAACACTCCACGTGCCACTGCCAGAAGCGCACTCACGTCCCACGGAGAAATGGCTTAGCTGGAAAAGCCACAAAACACGAACTCCGCAGCAACAAACACAACAGTGATCTATGTCATACAGCTGCTAAAGTTTCCGATGCCTTCGAGGATAATCGGATCCTGCTCGAATATTGCACCGTTGTTAGTTTGCAGCCATGTTACGCGATTCAAATCTAGAGTCTGCTACCTCTTTTATGTTATGCTTTTCATCCCCCTAGACATCATGATAGATGCTGTGATGAAACTATTTCTCCATCTGGCGTACAAGTTTAAGCAGTTCGCTGAAAATTTAAACACGTTTGCTTTAGAATGACGCAAAGGATTCAAAAGCTAAAATCAGCAAAAATAATTCTGCTTTAAAACTATTTATACATACCAACAGAAAGTTTCCGGGTTGTAGATTTCAATAGGTGAACAAAATTAAAACATTTCCTTTCACCAGCCGAAGAAAGCCGCAAAGCGGCAAATATGCCAATTTGTCGGAAACAGATGAATTCGATTGTTTCACAACAATGCTGCAATCTGACGGCACATACACGTATGCTAACTATACCTACCCGTTTGTGCTGGGTTATTTGCGCGGGTTATCGGCACACAAAGCACAAACTTCTGTTTGCACCACACACAATCTATGCTCGGAGGAAAGATAAATCTTTTGTTTGAGAAAACTTTAGCTCTCGTCGTATATTAGTAATTCATGGGTCGGATGGGACCGCTACGTTGCGTTGGCGAGCCGGGCGGTTGGCCAACGCAGATTTACCATTCGCGTGCAGTAGGACACAACTTCAGCAGCGTGGTTTGACGTTCGAAGTTTATTGAAATTGGGTGTGCGTGCAGACGGAAACTATTCCTACGAAGATGGCAGGATCTGGTTGGTTAGAAGAGTAAACATTTCGATACACGGTTTATCTCTAAACAGCTTCGTATCATCCACCGTACCCAAGACTAAATTGGCTATTTTCACTACATTGCCAGATTTGGTTGGCAGTTCACAATGGTTGTTGCGATGCTAACGATAAGCCTAATTTCGAATCGTTAACGTAGAATGGCACCACCGAGGCACGGTCTGTGATTTTTTTTTCAGTACCAAACTGCCTTCCACCGTCATGATTGCATTGCTCGCTGCGCTTGGTTGGCTCTAAACTAATTAATTACTAGTGCAACCGAAGCTCAAATGGCAGTTGCCATCAGCTCGTCCGTCCTCGGAAAGAAGCATAGGGAAACCTTAATTTAAAATTCACTGATGTCAGTCGATTTTCGCGAAACGCGTTAGTAGGATTAGCACGGCTTGCAACGCATACAGTCCCGGGCTGCTGGATAGACGAGTACTTACTGTATCGTACGACTACCCGAGCAGCGGCAATGGCCGCCGCTATCGTATCCGCTTTCACAGAGACGTGTCTCGGGAAACTCGTAAATTTATTTGAGTATGAAATTTCACGCGGTCCCAGGCAGTCGGTCGTTCCAGTTACGCTTCTCATTATGCACTGCCTTTTATATTAAGCTTTATTGCATATACAGTGAACTCCACCGAGGCATCGGTTTAGTTGAACTTTTGGACGCTATTGACCCAAATGTTTGGATATCATAGTCGGACAGCTGGAGAAGCACAGAAATTTTCAAAAAGCAAAACATGTTTCTAAGTCTAAATATTTGCAGTATAATACATGCATTGCTCTGTTTAACTGACGACGTCCATCTTTATTTCGGTGCAGAGTAGGCTCTTTTTACGTCGCTAGTCCGCTCCAATTGAATGAAGAGAAGTCAACCAGAATGACAATTCATTGTAGGGCAGCGGTAACAATGTGCACTACTCTTGTGCGAAAATGGTAGTCATTTCACGTCAAATGGCAGAGAAAAAGTACAAACTTGTTATCGACCTTCTTCGATTCGAACCAAATTTTTTCTGATTGCTCGCATCAGATTAGCAAGAAAAAACCCTAAGTTTGGCGCCGATTGAACGTTCGCTCGATTAATGCGATAGTTCCATTTTTAAAGAAAAGACACGTTTTGGTCAAATACTCTCAAACAAACATTAAGCAAACATTCTTATACGTACGGTGACCACGAAAAATGTCGCAGTATAGAAATGACAGGCATTCGCCCCTTTATGCTTACAGTTCTAGCTGAAATAGTATGGACAAGCGATAGAGAATTACGTGTAATTAATGATACGTTTTTAACCTAAAATTTATGTTGTGAAAATTGTTGCATTTTTGCACGATTTTGAGATTGATCACTACTTTTAAGATCTGGTAAGAATAGATGCTGCAGAGTTCGGTTTCAATTTTGAGAACGTTCTTGTTTGAAACCGCATTATTTAGGGAAAAGCTTTAGGCATACGAATGAAGCAGCAAACGATAATACCAAAAGCCACTACACTCAAGTACTTTTTTTACACGGTTTGTTTTTTCGAATATTGAGAACGGGGCTATTTAGGGACCATTCATTTATTTCTCAATACGTTTGGGAGAGGCCCGACATTCGTCGCGTATTTTGTAAATGGTCCTTAAATTGCACCGCTCTTGGGTAATCGAAAAAACAAACCGTGTAAAAAAAGACTCGAGTGTACACCTTTTGTCATGCATGATGTTCGAATGTTGAAGCCACATCCCTGGCACGAACGTCATTCTCACGTCGTGTCTTGTACACAAGTCCTCTGATTTTTGTAATGGATGAAATATAATCGCTGACGCGCGCGTTGTTTCGTTGGATCATATCATCTATCAAGATGAAACCTAACCTGTACCTTTCCCTACTAACACAAATCCTATCCCGTGATACTTGTGGAGACGGAGTGGTACCCGCGGTCTCTAGCAATAGCAAGTATCGGACTAATATTCCTTCCTTTTCCATGTAGTACAGCCTTTTGGTTGTGGCCGGCGTCGTTATTGATGAATTTTTAAAGTATTGAATTAGTAGAAGTTGCACAATAAGAATGTCATGCTACTCCCAAGCACCATTCAATTGGTTCTTTGTGCAATCTTGCTGGTACGGCCAATCACGGAGTGCAACTACGGGCAGTCTACCTAAGCTAAGCTAAGCCAAGCTAATTAATATGCCTGCTCTATTTAGTAGAAAGTTAAAGTTTCTTAAATAATATCAAAATATTGTGTTTTCATATAAAGGAAACCTAGTTTCAGTCCCCTGGGATAGCTTTTCTTTTCTGCATGGGGCATGTTATGTTGCAGCTAGAATAACTACGAATTTAAACCTGGTAGATAAATTATTCCTAGCATTTTCATTCTACAATTCTACCTGAGGTTAATACTTTCATTTGACTGTTCCTTATACCTATTCATCTGTATTCATGTAACAATGGGGCATATTGCACCATCCATCGAAAGTGGGGCATATGGGCCGCATTCGATATGTCGACAAAAATATTGAATAAATAAGCAAATTAAGCGCTTTTCACCAGTTTTTCGCCTGAGATAATGGTTTAGAACTACACTTGAGGCAATTGAATCGCAGAAACCGGATTTTTACAGATTTTAACCACAAAAAAAGCTTACAGAAGCAATGCAAAAAATTACATTTGATGCTGGTGTTAAACAAATTTATTTTTCTCTTGGTTTGACAGCCAGTGACAACTGCCAAACTTGCGTAGTAAGCTGGTTTGATCGAATTTTAATGTTTTTCGCTAGTTTTGCATTTTAATTTACGCTAGTTTAGAAATAAACGAACTAGAGCGTATTGCCCTATTGTCCCCAACAACGAACCAGAGAGCGAAAGAGAATATACCGTCAGAGAAAACATCAGCAGCGAAAAATGCCGCACACATTCATGAATTAAGATGGCAAACTTATTGGCAGAATTTACATTTTTCCTTCGCGGGAATCGACAGTTTATTAATTAGAAAGTAAAAAGCCTGATAAAAATTAGATAAACATGTAATTTAAATGTGTGTTTTACTTTAACTTTGCGATTTATTTAGAGATTCATTCTCTCACGCCTATGCTGTTCAATAACGAATTTGTATATATATGTGCATAGCTCCGGGTAGCAGTTGATGCAAAGCAGAATGTGATCAAGCGGGATGAAATATGTGTGAGTTTTGTGCTTCTTGCTATGAAAACAGAAAAACTCACGCGTGATTTTTTCTGCATAGGTTCAAGTTGACATGATTCACAGTTGATTTTGATTTTTGATGAATTTCGAGATTTTGAGTTTTGACGTAGGACTACGTCTTACGGCAAGTTTTGAGATAGGGTGTCATTAAAAAAAAATCGAAAAATGCGTGCGTCACGAAAAATGAAAGGTTTTGAGCGCTAATAGCTCAGCGGTTTTCCGAACGATTTTCAATATTCTTACACCAATCGTTCAGAAAATCTTGTAAGAATTGACCCAAATGAAAAAATGGATGGATTTTTGATGTTCAACTATTGAAAAATTGAAAATAATGAACCTATGTTTTACCAGAATTGTCGCTTTGTGATTGGTTGGAAGATTCTTTACGAAGATCTAAACCTATACCAATTTGATATCTGTGCTTGGGAAGTAAGCCAAAACAAGTGACAAAGTTTCCCCATTTCAAAAAGATTTCTTAACACCGCGGTTAAACCTAGACCATTTTGATGTCTGTATTAGGGAAGTGTGCCAGAAAAAATGACACAAGTTTGCTGTCCCAACAGATCGCCAATTCTTTACTGCGAGACGATTAAACCTCGGCGAATTTGATATCTGTGTTGGAAAAATATGCTACAGCTGCAGTGTTCGGTTATAATACGACTCTGTATGAATACGCATGCTTGCCGTTTCATTAGAAGTGTAGTGAAAAGATGTGCTGTTGATAAAATAGGATTGAATTGGCAAAATCCCTTCAACGTGGGGAACCATGGGAAATAAAAACAATCTTTAATTTCAGTAAGGTAGCAGGAAAGCAATAGTTTGTGTTCTTGATTTTGTTAAACTGTTTTCAAATGTACAATCTTTTGAGAATTGAACGTATGCAATGTTACTACTTTGATAAATGAATCGAATGATTACAAGCATGAATACATGCCACCATCACTACAAAGAGACTTACGTAGTCCTGCGTTACCTATATATGCGGTCGTGTCTTGTACACAACCCCTCTGATTTTATACCATCATTGAGTATAGACGTCTTTCAGATTTTGACCTTTCTTTATCGACAGACTTTGCAACCGGTTATAAGAGTACAGGAAAATTACGGTGCTACTTGACTCATAACGAACCCCTATTTCCGAAATTCTAAAATCTCTCACGCTTTTAATTTTGGAGTAAACATGTAATTTCTTACGTTATATAGTTGATATTTGTATGCTCTACTCCCCCGTATATAACGTATATTCGTTATGAGTCAGGTAACACAGTAGTGAAAAGATCCTATTAACTCTGTAGCAGCATCGCCCCTGTCGAGATTCAAACATACGATGACTGGCTTGTTAGACCACCATCGTACCCCGGAGCTAACTGGCCGGGCAAGAAATATAAGCAAAATAAAATAAAAAGAATTGACAAAACCGTGTCGTTTCCCTAAAAATGGAAGAACTCCCGTTAATCGAAGGGACGTCTATTCTTATTCTTATTCTTATTAATACCAACACAGCCACAATAAAGGATTCCTGGAAATAATTTTGATTATTTCTAATCATAGAAATATTTCAAATTATTTTCGTGTCTGTATTAACATTTGCAAAATATCAGAGATATATTGCAAATGTTTAATCGGCCAGGCCAACTGTGAAGTATTGCCGCAAAGACGATTATAAGAAATAAATCTTGTGTGAATAAGTTATTCATACATAGATGCATTTCAAAATCAACAGGGGAAGAAGAAACGGGGACGTCTCGTACCAACCGTTACTGATTAATCGAAGGGACGTCTATTCGGCACCAAACTTAGGGTGTTGTCTCGCTCACCTGAAGCGAACAATTTGAAAAAATTTGGTTCAAATCCGAGAAGGTCGATTACATGGCATTCGGAGACTTGATGTAAAATGACCAATGTAATGAATTTATCGCATGATATATAATGAAATGTAAATATAATAAATATGACTAAAAATTAAACAATCTCACCAGCAGTTCTTTGTACCAGATATAGTTGCGACATTTGAGTTTTCATCAGTTTTACATCTAATATCCATGTAATTAAAGAAATTACGGTCACTGTTTTCACTCGAAACAAAAGATATGTTCACGAAATTTTTCATTGTGTTCTATGCCTCTGTCAGAACACAATGATAAAATTTCGTGAACAAAACTTTCGTTTTGAGCATAAAAACTCCTTTTGAAATCCCAGGAATCAATGACGCATGTTTGAACCTTAACAGAAAGAACTCGAATTAAGTCACTTCTGGTGTCCCTCAAGGTTCTCATTTGGGCCCTCTTCTTTTATATTGTGCCTAATTTCCTTCATTCACAAGGACATCAATTCACATATTCTATGTATGATGTAAAGGAGCCTATTAGTAAAAAGGCAAAACCTTGTGTTATAAACGTTTTTAAGACGTCCTGCGGAGAGAAAAGTTGGTTCGATTTCCAGCTTGAATGTAAATTGGTTGTTGTTTCACCAAAATTTTGGCAAATCGCTTATAAAAATAATGACTAAAGGGGACATTACTCTCCAGTTGTATGCCGGTGATTTGGTACAACCAGTTTCCGAAAATTGCGAAATTTCAGTGGCGCTTTGGTTTTATCAAACTATCCTATCAATATGCACGATAAAATATAATGCGCACATGCTGCAAACGAACTAAGACTGCTAAAAATTATTTATTCTGTGGGATATTTTAATATGGTCGCTATAAACCAAATCGTTCAAAATAATCTCACAGTAAAACTTTAACTTTTTTGCTCACGGATGTATTTTCAAGTTGACAAAGCTGACGAATTGATATTTAGCTTTTACCAGAGCGAAAAGCGCAAAGCTTGCTTAAATTATGGCGGTGGCTGTCAAGCAGCGAACGCTTAATCGGTTTTATTGCTGCTTTCAGTAGAACATGATACAACTACTTGAGTTTATAACCTGATTATTATAGAGGTTATGAAAACATTCTGAGGAGTGAGTCACTTGGTCAGAAAGCAGTTTTATAGGGGTCATCAGAAAGGTGCATCTGGTGGAGCTCAAAGTTTTATTAGAGGTTTTATGAAATTGGTCATGAAAACCACAATACAAACGTAATAAAACTTGGAATTGTTACTTGGGAATGTTCCAGGTCATTCTTAATTAATGCCAAGCAAGCAAAGAAATGGTAGGAAATCTTGAAAGCAGGCGCCACCTTCAGTCACTTCCGAATTGCGTTCCTTCCTGTATATACACAATGAGTTTATTTCACCATTCACCCAAGTTTTTGTTAAAATGATGACGTTATATTAGTTTAGTTGTCCATTACCGCAGCGAAAAAGTCGTCCATTTTCGTTCGTAATCCTCTAACATTCTGATAGTAAATGCTGAGGGATAGCACGCGTGTCAGAGCGGCTACGGTGTTCGTAGTTATTCCCACGAGATGCAAATATCAACAAAGATCGACCGTATCAGAGCTCCGCATGGTACAGTAGAGGCAAGATGCCCAAAGCACTCCGTTTGCGACTGACATGTTTTCACCCCTCCAGCCATTCCGTCATCGGCACGGTGTGGCTCCGTGTCTTTGTCGATGGCAAGGTCAGGTCCCGTGACCCAAAGTTTGACTAAGTTTACCATTGTAGGAAGCCGCAAAGCACACGGTATAGCAACCTCTAGCTTAGCTACTCAGTTGTAACTCAATTAAAATGTTTCCAGGTAATGCCACGTGGAGGCGCTAGGTAGCAGCAGATGACCAAAGATATGTTGCGCACTCGTGCACACATGGCTTACCATGTCACATGTGACTTGTATTGTGTGACATGTAGCACACCACACATTTGCGTTTTGTACTTTTAAGTTCTTTCCGTTGAGATTGGGATTTTTACTGTTTCCTCACTGACACCGCCAAGGTAGCTTCGATGCTGGTCTAACAAGTATGTTCGAAGGCGGTGCTGCTAGATAGAGTCTGTAGGATTTTTACACTAGCCCCGTAACTGTCCTGTACTCTAACAGCCGGCTGTGAAGTCTGTCGATAAAGAAGCATCAAGTCTTAGAAAGACATTTCAGCCCAACGCTTTGCTTTTTTCACTGACACTGATTGTAGCAAATTTCTTTTTGATCATTTTTACTGATGAGAAATGTGTGTCAGTTACTGCTAAATATTTCCAATTGAAAGCTATGTTCACATGCCTTTGTATGCAAGAAAAGCAGATGCAAACAGTTAAGAGGAACGGGTTGCACCGTTATCAGTGTCCATCAGTTCAATATTTTATAACTGGACTGTCGCAATAAAACTAAAACTATTCGTCCTTTGAGGTGTGTTAAATTTATTTTATTCTAAGCGCTCTTGATCTTACACTTAGGTTTCCATTTCCACTGAACCGAATCGCTCGAACAATTCATGCACAGATGACCACAGTTGTAGAAGGAATACCAAGCAGGAGCAGCAGCAGCAAAAGTTGCTCAACATAATGTTAACACGAAACACTGCTTCACGCGGTCGTCCTCTGTAAGCTAGCAATTACACGCTCCGCCGGGCAAGAACCGGCTATACGGGACTCAACTTTATCTTCGTGTGGACTGTGGATCAGTTGCACTCATGAACACAAAACACGAAGCTTTGCGGTCTCCTCGAACTAAATCAGTGCCTGCGGTCGGGACTGCATGCATTAAATCAATTATCTGCGATGAAACAACGCTGATACAGAGCACAGGAGAATGCATCTTCCTGGCACGACTGGCTGGCTGACTGGCTGGTTCGTTTGGGCAGGACTGGATGGTTCGGGTCCGTCGAGACCAAATCTAGTCGCAACTTCAAGCAAACGGTATAAATCAACCTTTAAATCGGAACAATGTATTCGTTGAAACTGATTTCAAAAACAGTGAACTTTATCTCCCGGGAGAGCACAGCTTTTTCCGCTTTTAGACGAGAACTTTAGCGAGGATGAAATCGGATGTGAAGCGTCATGTCACTGGGCTGGGAGGATTAAATGGGGCGAATTTTATCGGTGGCTCGTCAGCTTCACCCAAAAGTACTATCTCTGTATGGAATGACTGGTGTGCACACACACACACACACTTGACAGCGAGCGAGAGGATTCGTTTTTTTCCTGGCCTCTATCCTCTAACGAGCAGGACTCAGTGCTCGAGTGCTCGCCCTGTGGCGCTGCTGGCACTGGCGCTGTCAGCAGGAACAGGAGGCGCGCTGTGACGGGAAATTGAATCACGCGATTGCTGGTTTGATAATTTTTATTCAATTTAGCTCTGATGAAGAGAAGATGAGGCGAAAAATTGAGGTTCTTGTGTTTCTGTGTTTCTGTGGCTCCGAGCAGTCATCTGGGCTGGCACTGCACGGTGCTTATCGATTTGTTACCAGTTCACTCGCTGTGTGTGTGTCTGTGCTGCAATTCACTGCCATGCTAACTCTGTGGATGGTACAGGGATGAAGCTCGGACAATTTTTAGGTTAAAGCTTCACCTGAATGTAGCCTCTTTGAATTGAGATTCTTTAAACCGGACGAGTTTTATCCGGAATTGTAATGTCTAGGGCTGGTCCTCAAAGTCAGCAAATTCCGCTCTCAAATGATCTCTATTAATACTTAGTTTTGTTGTCAAAATTTGACGAAAATTTTTCACCTATGCATGGGTTTTTTCATACCATTCAATCCATTCAGCTTTAGTAAATGCAGTGTTGCATCCGATGCAAAGCGCATCCATCGATTCAACTACAAAAGGGTACGCATGGTCTTTTTTATTTTATTCGATAGCAACTTAAAATAAATAAACTTTCCAAGCACATAGGTTAGTCCCTGGGACTAAACTCTTACGGATCAGAGTTAAAGAAAAGAATAAGTATGTTCAAGTGGCGTTGGAATAATTTATTTCAGATTAGATGCTGAACAATTGTTCAAACATTTTGCTGGCAGCAATTTTCTACGTCTTTTCGTTTCCGTTATGGCTCTCCTCAAAGTCACTTCGAATTAGAGCATTGTATACTTTTACTTCTAATTGATAATCCCTCTATTAAAATTTTTGTTCAGAAATTCAATTTGCCTAATGTAGTTCCATTACCTCTATTCAACTATCCAAATTCATTTATTCACGTATTTCCCTAGAAAATGTTCATTATGAAACATCAATTAAAACCGTACACACTAAAACAGCTGATTACCGTTTTGATTACGCAATATGCTTTACCCCAGTTGGGTCCGTATGCGGAAGCCATTCGAGCCGATATCAAAATTCAAACAATTCCCTTGTTACGTTCGATTCTATTTCGGTGGATCGAATACCGTTGAATCATTTGGCGGCGTTTAGGCGAATCGTAATGGAAATTTGTATCCCAGTGGAGGTAAGGCACGGCGCATATTGATTCGTAGGGTTTCTCTCGTCTATAAACCAATTTGTCATTCAAATGTGACGAATCAATTTTCCCGGATGTGATATGCAATGGAGCTTATTAATGTTAGCCTCACCCCATCACCACCACCATCGTCTTCGATGGTGGAAAATTCAATTCCGATGGAATGTTTCAGATCGAAGAGGACGAATGCAGTCATTTTCCAACAACTGATTGATATTTTACTTCATAGGTAGATCGGTGAGTGTGCGTCGGCAAAAAGGGAAATTAGGTATAGTTCCCAACAGGGCTAACATCACTGAATCACTATCAGCATCACTGTTGGTGGTGA
Organism: Sabethes cyaneus; assembly: GCF_943734655.1. Taxonomy (NCBI): domain Eukaryota; kingdom Metazoa; phylum Arthropoda; class Insecta; order Diptera; family Culicidae; genus Sabethes; species Sabethes cyaneus. The sequence goes on from NC_071355.1 coordinate 45,610,133, forward strand.
TAGTTGAATACCGGATCGCGATTTGATTCGCAATGTCCTAGTGTATACTGGAAAATTAACATACGGTGAGCGAAAGTTCCTCTCACTCGTCATCGCATCCACCCTCGAAACGCGCCATTATTAAAGAGGTGCGACCTCATTCGGCACAGTTGTGCCCGCGCAAGGGCCCATGAAAAGCAACGCTGTCGCTTGCCGGATTTATGAGTGCCATTCATTTCAATTTATGTGTTAGAAAGGCAATCATTAGCCGGTTCTCGGTTCACTTCAGCTTCCCGCCCCTTCATCACCATTTCCTTTCTAACGGTTGCAATTCTGTTCGCGTTCGGTATTGATTCGAGGGAGGGAGGAAACTGTTGAAATAAATAACTAATGGAAACCATTGTACACAGCACGAAAGCTAGACGATATTAAACAAAAACACACACACTAACTGGCTTTGATAAAATTTGTGACGTGAAATGAATATTATATAGAGCTGGAGCTGGAGCTGATGGAATGGAATTTGAAATCGATAGTAATGATGGTGAAACTATACATGTTTTTCAAGTTATCAGTTCACAAGCCAGCTCACTTATTGAGATTTTTCAATACTTCACAATACAAGCCAATAACCTTCTAAATTTAATTTATTTGTGTCAACGGGTAGCATTTATCTATGAACTAAACTTAAAAAATATTTTGGAAGTCAATATCTTCGAAAAAGTTTACCAATTTGTCTGATCCTCAACTCTCTCAACGGGACATCGGAAAACAACTCGGAATCGTGCAGTCCATAGTGAGTCGCGTGACTAAACGTTGCTACGAAACTCTGAGCATCGAACGGAAGGTGAAATGCGGTCAGAATGGATGTGTGATCAGGATCACAAGCGTGGAGTGAAGCGTTTGGGCGCAATCCTAATACACCAACCTCGAGTTTTTTGTCCGGTAGGGGAAAGTAATGAAATATGTTTAACCGCATTTCAAGGTCAAGACTTTATACGGAACAGAGCCTTTCTCCGAAAATCCGCGCTGAGAATCGCGGCTAACACGCTGACAGACGAATAACGTCACGCGCAGTACCTTGCAAGTCGTAAGGGCCTGCACAGTGGCGTCGTCCTGAAGGTAAAAACAAGTTAGATTAAAACTTCTCGGTCGGTGGTCTCTACAGTTGATGGAGGAAGAGGCACAATTTGTGTGCCTAAAAATAACCCAAAAACCAGATACGTCGCTACATTAATAAGGGGGGTTGCGCAGTCTCCTTTTGTCCAGCGCCTCTATGGTTCAAAGGTACAAGTACCAGCGAGTCACATGCCCTGGCGGGTGTTGTGCATTCGAATCCGGTTATAATATCTGATTATAGCTTGGTTCGACCAATGCACCTTCCAGCATTGGAGAAAAGGTAGGAATCACAACGACAATTTGTTAAGCGTAGCCCCCCCCTTACCTTTCCGTTCTTTCCCCTCCATTTTCCAGAAAAAAAATTTTCATTGCTTTCCCCTACCGTCCCTTCATCAATTGTAGAACCACCGTTTCAAAAAAAATATTAAGCAATCCCAATGCTTCGGTCATGGATGTAGCCAAAAAGTTGAATCTGTCCAAGTCTTTCGTTCAGAGAGCCAAGGACCGGGAGGGACTGCATACGTACAAAGTGCAAAAGGCTCCAAATCGTGACGAATGGCAAAATACGGTGGCAAAAGTCACGGGCCCGGAAACTGTACATCAAGATGCTGACGAAGCCTCATTGTGTCATCATGGGTGATGAGACTTGCATCAAGGCGGACTTCCGGCAGCTTCCGGGGTTAGATGTACCGCAGGAAGTAAGGATGCAGAAACTTTCAAAGTTTGTCAAGAAATACATGATTTGGCAAGCGATCTGCTCAGGTGGCAAACGGAGTGCGCCGTTCATGACTACTGAGACTGTAAACGGTCAGATCTACCTCAAGAAGTGTCTACAGAAGCGTCCGCATCCTCTGTTGAAGCAACACGAGGACCATACGGTCGTCTGGTTGAATATAGCTTCGTGCCACTATTCAAAGGATGTCCTGGAGTGGTACCAAACCAACGGGGTTACTTTCGTACCCAAGGGCATGAACCCCGCCAACGCACTGGAACTAAGGCCCTTCGAAAAATATTAGGCTATTATGAAGTAGGCACTACGAAAGCATCCCAAGGAGGTCCAATCTGGGGAAAACATGAAGAAAAGGTGGGTTTCCGTACAGAAGAAGCTGCAGCTAGATGTTGTACAGAACCTCATGAGTGGAGTTAAGCCTAAGGTGCGAGCATACGGTTATGGTATTGAAGTTAAATGAAATAAATATGACAAAAGATTACTAATGGGTCATATTTTATTGTCTGAAAGTTTGAAAAAGATCGGTCAACTAGGTAATTTTCTACAGCGTTTTTGCCGTGATGCAATTTGATGTTGGACACCCATTAAGAAAAATAAACCGAAGAGAAGAGGAAATCGTGGTTTCCATAACCAAAACCAACTAATACCCGATCAGGAGGGCATAACAAAATTATAACTGATCCTGTTATTTTTCGACCGATTTTTTGCTAACAATGGCTGTTATAATTTAGCTACTGCAAGTGGTTAAAATAACTCAAATTCTAACAAAACTGCTTAGCAGTGATAGCAAAAATATAACAAAGTTTGTTATGTTTTGAACAAAATTATATCAAAATTTGTTACCATATTTCTAACAAATTGTGTTATAATTTTGATAAAACAAAAACTTCTTTACCTCTTTTTCTGCTATATCGACATTTTCCCGACCTATTGTCAAAAATAGTACAACTATTTATCGGGAACATTTACAAATAGCAACAGAAAAAGATTTCCACACATTTTTTCAATTACAAAAACCGCACCCTTTCAGTCGGAATTGAACTCACGACATACCGCACACGATGCCGTCGTCTTAACCACTCTACCAGAACTACACTTGAATGTAGGTAGTTTAAATGCTCATATGATTTGACCGATAGCTTATTCTGTCAGTTGTCAGTTTTTGCTGTTCGAGCTGTCTATAAATAGATCTCTTTTGGTACTAGACCGTGATCAAGAAAAAGAAATCGAATCCGTTTTATCAGTGTTGCACCGTTCTGACAGTGTTGCTCGAAGTGCTTTCAAATATACCAGAAAATAAATTGAAGTGAACCTGGCCATTCAAACTTTTTTTTAAATGAGTTTTATATTTCAGGTTTTGATTCTATAAATGTTATTGCTGATTTTGGCAGGAACCAACCATAGTAAAGATTAAAAACAATTATGAACCTAATTATTTTAGTGATGCGTGGAAGAAAATATTTCTCAATTATATGAGGTTTTGTTAGTAAAGGATTGGAGAAAACACTTGTTGCTTTTAAATATTGTAAACAAGACGTAAACCGAGAAAAAAACTAAAACATTTTATTTTATCGTTAATTATTTTTTTCATAATGTGTTTGCTCGATTACGTTTTGTTCCAAGCATCTACCAACAAAATAAATGTTTGAGAGATTTTCTTTTTAATCCTAATTCGTTGTTCGTTTCAAGTCGTTGTTAGAACCTAATAAAGTGCAGGAAATACATAAAAGATGGCTTAACAGGAGCGGCATTTTGCATCGAGTATATTTCTAACTGCAATAGTTTATGTTTTCATTTTATACACTTGCCGTTGTCGGATGCTTATAAAACTGTTATCCAAACAAACAAAAAAAGTCTAGAATTGACGACAAAATTTTCTTAATGCAAAATTAATAGATATAAGAATTCGCCACATGTAATCGTTATTTCGTTCTGATGCACTGAAACTGAACACTGAAAACTGACCAACTGAATAGGACTTAGATATCAATTTGCAATTGCACTTGAAATTAGACACGAAATTTCACTTTGAATTTCATTTGAAATTGCATGTCAAAGGGACATGGCATTGGATTTGATATTGGACCAAAATTTAAATTTGAAATTTGACATTAAATTCGAATTAAATTTAGAATTCAAATTGAATTCAAAATAAACGTGAAATTTGACTTGAAATAGTACTTGAAAGTTAGGCTGGTGTTGCATGTAAAATTTGGCTTGAAATCAGATTTGAAATTACACATAAAATTTGCGTTAAATTTTATAGAAAAGGTATGGCACGTTCCCCATTGTGTGTCCCGGGCACAACAGTGATGATATGTAACATTTGTAGTAGTGGCCAAAGCCCTAATTCTCCTATATAACTCAATGCGTTATAACTATCAGAATCTGTTACAAACTTGAAACTTTTGTTTTCACTTCCTGAACAGTTTATTTCCGATTTGTAACACAATCTATACCTATAAAGAAGGATTTCTGTCTGTCTGTCTGTCTGTCTGTCTGTCTGTCTGTCCTGTGTTCCTTATAGAATCAAAAACTACTGAACCAATCGGCGTGAAAATTTGCATGTAGAGGTTTTTGGGGCCAGGAAAGGTTTTAGTGATGGTTAGAGACCCCTCCCCCCACTAAGAGGGGGGGCTCCCATACAAATGAAACACAAATTTCTGCATAACTCGAGAACTAATCAAGCAAATAGAACCAAATTTGGCATGTGGGTGTTTTCGGTGACAAGAATTTATTCTAGGGTAATTTGAGACCCATCCCATCTTTATAAGGGGAATTAGAACTCCTCTCCCCTTTAAGAGGGGGGGTTTCCATACAAATTTCCTCATAACTCGAGAACTAATCAAGCAAATGGAACCAAATTTGGCATGTGAAGGTTTTCGAGGGCAAGAAAATTTTCTATGTTGAATTAGGACCCCTCCTCACTTTAAGAGGGGGGGGCTCCTGTACAAATGAAATACCAATTTCCTCATAACTCGAGAACTAATCAAGCAAATGGAACCAAATTTGGCATGTGTGTGTTTTTGAAGACAATTTTTTTTTCTATGATGAATTGGGACCCCTCCCCACTTTAAGAGGGGGGGGGGCTCCTATACAAACGAAATACAAATTTCCTTATAACTCGAGAGCTAATCCAGCAAATGGAACCAAATTTGGCATGTAGGTGTTTTTGGAGGCAAGAATGTTTTCTATGATGAATAAGAACCTCTCCCCACTTTAGGAGGGGGGGCTCCTATACAAACGAAATACAAATTTCCTCATAACTCGAGAACTAATCAAGCAAATAGAACCAAATTTGGCATGTGGGTGTTTTCGGTGACAAGAATTTATTCTATGGTGAATTGAGACCCCTCCCTCTTTATAAGGGGAATTGTAACTCCTCTCCCCTTTAAGAGAGGGGGCTTCCATACAAATTTCCTCATAACTCGAGAACTAATCAAGCAAATGGAACCAACTTTGGCATGTGAAGGTTTTCGAGGGCAAGAAAATTTTCTACGGTCAATTAGGACCCCTCCCCACTCTAAGAGGGGGGGCTCCTGTACAAATGAAATACAAATTTCCTCCTAACTCGAGAACTAATCAAGCAAATAGAACAACATTTGGCATGTGGGTGTTTTTTTTGGTGACAAGAATTTATTCTATGGTGAATTGAGACCCCTCCCCTCTTTATAAGAGGAATCATAACTCCTCTCCCCTTTAAGAGGGGGGACTTCCATACAAATTTCCTCATAACTCGAGAACTAATCAAGCAAATGCAACCAAATTTGGCATGTGAAGGTTTTCGAGAGCAAAAAAATTTTCTATGGTGAATTAGGACCCCTCCCCACTTTAAGAGGAGGGGCTCCTGTACAAATGAAACACAAATTTCCTCATAACTCGAGAACTAATCAAGCGAATTGAACCAAATTTGACATGTGTGTGTTTTTGGAGACAATTTTTTTTTCAATGATGAATTGGGACCCCTCCCCACTTTAGGAGGGGGGGTCCTATACAAACGAAATACAAATTTCCTCATGACTCGAGAACTAATCCAGCAAATGGAACCAAATTTGGCGTGTAGGTGTTTTTGGAGGCAAGAATTTTTTCTGTGATGAATTAGGACCTCTTCCCACATTAGGAGGGGGGGCTCCAATACAAATGAAATACAAATTTCCCCATAACTCGAGAACTAATCAAGCAAATAGAACCAAATTCGGCATGTGGAGGTTTTTGGAGGCAAAAATATTTTCTACGGTGAATTAGGATCCTTCCACACTTCAAGAGGGGGGGCTTCTACACAAATGAAATACAAATTTCCTCATAATTCGAGAACTAATCAAGCAAATGGAACCATATTTGGCATGTGGGTGTTTTTGGAGGCAACCATTTTTCCCATGATGAATTAGGACTTCTTACCTTTTTATGAGGGGGGGGGGGCTCCCATTCAAACGAAATACAAATTTGCTCATAACTTTAGAACTAATCAAGCAAATGGAACCAAATTTGGCATGTGAGAGTTTTAGATGGCAGAATTTTTTTTCTGTGGTGACGACCCCTTTCCCTTTTAAGAGGGTGGGCTCCCATACAAATGAAATACAAATTTCCTTATAATTTGAGTACTAATCAAGCAAATGGAACCAAATTTAGCATGTAGGAGATTTTTGAGTCTTGAATTTATTTTATGATAGTTAGAAAACTCTCACCCCTGTGGTAGGGGGATATGGACTCTCATACAAATAAAACAGAAATTTTTGCGAAACTCAAAAACTAATCCAACTCCAGAAATTCGAGACTCTTCCATATAACATTAATCAATAACAAGACCACAAAAACTATCTATAGTAACACTAGATTATTCAGGACGAGCCGGTCGCGAGTCTGTGTTATGTACAACACAGGTTAATTTGTGGCAATACGAAGTTTGTCGGGTCAGCTAGTGTGTTATAAATATCATAATGTGTTATAAATTTGATGTTATCTTGTTATGCCCTCCTGATCGGGTAACCAACGGTGAAACATAATTAATTACATTTGTATTGGATCAACATGAAATTACAATACCAATAGTAGATAATTTTCAAAAGATTTTTACGAGCCAGGCATGAAGTTGCACATTATACGTTCACGTCGCTTTTCACGCGAAGGATACGTCCTGCGTAAATCAAAACCGCGTAAAAAAACCCGCGTAAATTCCGAAATTCGCGTAAAAAACCGCGTAAATTCCGAAATTCGCGTAAAAAACCGCGTAAATTCCAAAATTCGCGTAAAAGCAAACCGCGTAAAAAGCGACTTCAGTGTATACTATATTTAGAAGTAACAGAGAGTTATATAGCATATTTAGAAGCAACAGAAAATACAGGGGTTAGACAAAATGATCGAGACAGGCAAAATTTTGATGAAATTCAAACGGTCATAACTTTTACAAAATTGGACAATTTTAGATGAAACGAATTGCATTTGACGGGGAAATTTTCCTAGTTTTCCAAAAATATTTCAAAATTTGCAATAGTCAGCGGACATTGGAGATATTCCGGGTTGTCTGGGGGTATATCAAAAACTGATTTTTTAATCGCCTGTAACTTTTTCTGTGATGGAAATTTATTAACTTTCATATTTTATCCCAAAACTAAATTTCATTTCCAGTCGATTGGTCGAAAAAGAACGAAAATCTGACGAGACACAATCGAGATTGGCCATTTTAGTGAAATCAGTTCTGGAAATGTTGCCAATAATGTCTTACCTTTATGACCATTTTAAAACATGACCAAAATGATTCCAATATGGATGTCAAACTTCAAAAATTTATGAGGGTTGAAAGTCCTGTAGTTTGACAGCCATATTGACACGATTTCGAATATTCCCTGAAACGACCACTTCCGCCGGGGTACCTAGAACCTGCTACAGGGTTGCCATGGCACGCTGCGGACCTGGAAATGCTTCCAGTGTCAATGGCTCATAAAACCTTAACGTTTGATGCTCATATTGATATGGTTTGCGTCATGTCCTAAACTGGAAAGAGCAATAGATGTTACTAGAGGTGATTTTACGAAATTGGCCGCAACTTGGCTATTTTTCGTCGGATTTCCGTTCTTTTTCGACCAATCGACTGAAAATGCAATCTAGTTTTGGGATAAAATATGAATATGAATAAATTTCCATCACAGAAAAAGATACAAGTGATGAAAAAAATCGGTTTTTGACATACCCCCAGATGACCCGGAATATCTCCGTTGTCCGCTGACTATTGCGAATCTTGAAATATTTTAGAAAAACTAAAAAGGTTTTCCCGTCCAATACAATTAGTTTGATCTTAAAATGTCTAATTTTATGGAAGTTATGGCCGTTTCAATTTCATCAAAATTTTGCCTGTCCCGAACATTTTGTTTAACCCCTGTATGTTAGTATATTCACTGGAAATCGAACCAGGGATCTTTTGTGGAAGTACTATAAGATCTGCCAAGAACCTAATATTGCATTTCATTAACACTATCGAAAAATCTATCTACATAGCATATTTCCGTTTGAAATTAAAAATGGAACCTTTTTGAAACTTTAATGAAGGAAAACCCCAATAATACGAAAAGAAGAGCAAAAATTTTAAGCAAAATTCAAGCTGGACAAATCCCCAAGTATGCAAAGAGTGAATTGGAAAAGCTAATTCTTAGCTACGAGGGCATTTTCTGCTTACCTGCTAATAATCAATAATTTCTATACATAAAGCATAAATTTAAATGACAATGCTCCGGTGTATGTTACCCTCCCAGTTGGTCTCTAGGTATGATACTGACCTTAAGACGTTTAAGCCCAAGGCTATGCTTTTTTGATGACCTCATAAACCAGTCGTCGTATGTTCGAATCTCGACTGGGAGAGGCTGTTGGAGTCAATAGAACCGTAGCAACTGGCCTGAAATTGTCTGTCGTATAAAAACAGAAGGTCAAGTTTCAATACCGGAATGTAGCACCTAGGCTTTGCGCTTTGAATTATTCCGATGTAAGTACCAAATTATAAAACAATACATTCGCAAAGTGAAGAAATCCAAAAACAAGTTCAAAAAATTTCGGACGAAGGAATAATTGAACCATTCGGTTCATCATAAAAATCTCCGATACTTTTAGTACCCAAGAAATCGGGGAACGTAGACAAATAATGGGGCTTAGTTATCGATTTTCGCAAACTGAATAAAAAGATTTTATCTGACAAATTTCCTTTACCGATAATTGATAGCATTTTCGATCAAAAAAGCTCAAACGTGCAATCGATTCTCACAGATTTGAACCAAATTTTGAAAGATTGTTCGTTTTCGGTCATAAAGTAAAAATCTAAACTTTGGTGCCGATCGAACATTACCTCGATTGAGGGGCCATAAACGACTAAAAATTTTAAAAAAATCATTTTTTTTATTCCAGATTTTGATTCTGCAGTCTTTTCCGCTTATTTTGATACTATATTTGTAATGATCCGACCACGGGAAGTGGCCGAAAAACGATCATACACATAAGCATTCCAGTGTGGCGTGGAACAACTTCGGCGGAATAAAACACCGCTCCTGGTAAACCACGATTTTCAAACTTTATGTACCTTTTTCTCAGAAACTACACAACGTATTGGAACAAACTTTTTTTTTGTTTTGTTGGTAGTAACTTGGCAAAGACTTTTTTAACTTTTGAGGTTTGTAAACGAAACACAGCCAGAGAAAAAAGAAAAAGAAGACAAAATTTTATTTTTTCGGGCATCTATTTTTCTTCTTTTCGTTTTCCTCAACCTGTATTTTGTTTACGAAACTGAAAAGTTAAAAAATCTTTGCCAAGCTACTACAAACAAAACAAAAAAAAAAGTTTGTTCCGATACGTTGTGTAGTTTCTGAGAAAAAGGTACATAAAGTTTAAAAATCATGGTTTTTCAGGAGCGGCGTGTTATTCCGCCGAGGTTGTTCCACGCCGCACTGGAATGCTTATGTGTATGATCGTTTTTTGATCACTTCCTATAGTAGGATCATTACAAATTTAGTATCAAAATAAGCGGAAAAGACTGCAAAATCAAAATCTGAAATAAAAAAATAATGATTTTTCAAAATTTTTGGTCGTTTATGTCCCCTTAATGGGAGCACCTCAATTTTTAAGCAAAAATATCCGCTTTTGTCAAAACCTCTTATTTTCTTTTGCATATATCTCCGGAAATATTAGATTTAGAAAGACACTATTTTCACATTTTCAAAGGAAATTACCCAAGGAATTCGTATTATTTTCGAGCGCCAGTGCTGCCAAATACTTTTAAACTCAATTTGAAAACTAATTTTACATTTTTCTCTCAATAAAGAAAGTTTTATCTCAAAAATTCCAATTTTATCGTGTTTCGCAGATTTTTTTTACATAAGAATCACTTATTGCCCCGAGGTGTTTTTTGCCGATCCCGAGATACAGCGCTTTAAAGCAAGCAATCCCCTATTTTTTATGTAAAACTAAGAGCAAAATAACTTTTTCTCGAAGCAGTGATTCTCTACGCAATGTAAAAATAATTTGGCATATCGGGAAATCATTTATACAGTATATAACAAAGTTTTTATGAACAGTGTTGCCAACATTTCAGTTGGCACTGGCGCTCGAAAATAATATCTTTTTCGAATTCCTTGGGTAATTTTCTTTGAAAATGTGAAAATAGTGTCTTTCTAAACCTAATACTTCCGGAGATATATGCAAAAGAAAATGAGAGATTTTGACAAAAACGGATATTTTCCTTTAAAATTGAGATGCTCCCATTAATCGAGGGAATGTCCGATCGGCACCAAATTTTGGATTTTTACTTTCTGACCGAAAACAAACAATCTGTCAAAACTTGGTTCAAATCTGTGAGGGTCATTACACGGGTCTCGGACACTTCGCGTGAAATATTTTTTAATTCCATCATTAAATAACACTAAGAAGCATTACATTTACGTAAGGTCATGATAAATATTTTAAAAAAACAATTTACACAAGAAAAAAAATTAAGCGTTTTTAAATTCAATTCTTGGGGTAAGTTCCGGCGTAGTGGTTAGCATTCACGCCTCTCAGGCCGATGACCCGGGATCAAATCCCAACCCCGCAGAAGTCACGAATCACCCAAACTGGTTAAAGTGACAATAATCAAAAACAAAAAAAATCAATTTCAAAGGGAGGCGAGGGGTTTGACGAAAACCTTAACTGAATCTGCAAATATCCAGTAATAAATGAAGTCTTATTGAAGCTAACAAAGTACAGAGGCACGGAAATGCTGAAATAACTGTGATTAAGAGATAGCTGCTATCTCTAACTTTAAGTATATAAGGCCTTTGCAAATCATTTTCAAAGTTTTTGTCACCCCCCCCCCCCCTTGGACATTGGCTTGAAAAATCGGGGGGCAAAAATATAATTTGCAAGATATGAGTTAAATTTTTTTTATAAAATCGATTGTCTGTAGGCTCTACAGCTTGAAAAACTCGAAAAATGAGTCTACGAGTTGAGTTAACGCTTCTAGCACGAAATAGAAATGGAAGTTCAAATAATGGAATTTCTGAAACTCGGCCAAAAAAATTTTCTTTCGTTTTTGTCTTTCTGTTCGTAGATTTTTGCATGAAAAATAACAACGTATTTATTAAAGGCAAGAATAGATTTAGTTTTCACGTTTAAACTTTAAGTAAAAATGCCTAAAATCCATATTTTTTTGCTCGATTAAAAAATTCTCTTTGTTTTTTTTGCACCCCCCTTCAGTGGCCTAACACCGGAGGGACCAAAACTTTTTTAAATATTTGTAATGGCCTAATTGGACTTTTACGTAAAGTTAATTTTTTGCAGAGCTTCTAAGTCAAAATGTTTAGCCCCTTTTAAGTCGGATTTTTTGCTTAACATTTACACTGTTACGAAAAGCTTTCTTTCCAGACAATATGATGTGTTGATATGCTAAATGAATGCTTGAATAATGCTGAATTGCAAGCTACTGTTTTTTTCAAAACCATCAACTAGAGAGCCTTAGAGAGTCGACATCTGAAACAAATAATCTAGCAACAATGCAGCTGCGTCTGTCAGTGTTGCCGCACGCACAGACTATTCTGTGATCAACAGACATTTGGAATAAATAACTTTTATAAAATCTGGATCTGTAATTCCTTTTCATGATAATTTTACCACAGTTAATGGTCGTACCGTAAATAGTTATGCTGCTATTGTCTGTTATTGCTAATTCTTTTGAGAATCAGCGATTTAAATTAAAGATTTCAAGTTTCTCGATGCTATATAATAACAACACACTAGAGGAACCTTTCTCTGAAGCTTTTATTTTGAATAGTACATAAAAAGCTGCTAAAAATTCAGAAAAATCTGCTCAAAAAATTTTCTTGATTTGAGATGGCGTCTCTCTATCTTTAACAGGCTCTGTAGTCGACTAGTCGTTACTCTTTTTAAGGCTCTCTAATCGGTGTTTTGACAAGTCTCCTGTTCGATTGGACTAACTTTTGACAACTGATTCTGTTCGATTGGAAATTTCGGTTTAAGATGGCGACTCTCTAAGGCTTTCTACCATCAACATATAAAAAGATTCATATCGTACTGAATAAGGCGCCTCCATCGATTTTAAGGAGAATGGGGACGCATAGTTATTTGTTCAATCTGTGGAATACCCGATTACCAATAGGCGTAAAAAAAATTCAGTTAATTTGAGTAAAAAATCAGATCGAATGGTATCGATATCTATCAAATACAATTTATTGGAAAGAATAAACAAATCTAATAGCAGGGATATCTATCATATCGCTAAGATAATACTAATCCAGCGATACGAATGATAAGGATTGTTTCTCCAAAGAAAAACAATTGGCGGTATGAAAAATATGTGAATGAATATTAGAATAAATTCAACAGATACCACAGCGAACGCTATCATTTCATTCATAAAATAAATTGCAATGAGCATTTGCGGAAAATGTTATCTACAGAAACATAATAAAGAAAACTCTCAAAGCCATTAGGTAGCAACGTAAAGTTAAAAAATGACCCAAAAGAGTACCGATCAAATTTCACATCCAAAACCATCAACCTCGAAACGAGTGGCAAAACGACTGAAGTTGAACCTTTTTTCCCACCATGGCATGGCATGGCACCAAGTAAAAAATCATTGCCGGCAAACTGTTACTCACAGAATAGAAAATAAAAATCCTCGCCGACCGCCGACACAAGGAGCCACTTGCGTTCGTTTTGGTGGTTCGAACTTTGCGGAACTCTCCGGAAAGATCTTCTATTTTTCTGGAAAAATAAAAAAACGCACCGCGGCGCGGTGCGGTGCGGTGATTTCTTAGTACTGGCACTTATAGCCAGGCGAAGAGGAAAAAAAAAATCTGACATGTTTCCCCCGATAGCGGGAAATCATACCGGCGCGGCAGGACGACAAACGAAATGGAACGAACAGAAATAGATGGCACAAGAAAAAAAAATTCATACCATCAAGCAAATCAACCAGTCGCGAACGTTTGCCACAGTCATTCTCCCCCAGCTCCATCCCATCGGATCGCATCGGGCGGGGCTTGCCTGATGTTTGCACAGTGAAAGACAATGTCACGGAAGTGGAAATGCGATGAGAGCTTTTTAATTAAACTTCGATGCAGATGATGCTGGGTGTTGTTGTTGTTGTTGGTCCTATTTTCTTTTTTCAATTCAACTCTAGTACCCGGAAAGAGCAGTAATGTTTGACAGTTCGAAGAAAGGAAGACACAGAAACGAAGTTTTGTTCCCAACAGCTAGCGTTGTGTTTGCTCTTTGGCTCTGCTTGGCAGGGGATTTGCTCGACTTTCAATTGAATGGACTTGAAATTTCCGTGATATATATGTGTGTACCGATCAAACAACGCAACGAGGGTGTGAGTGCGCTTATCGTCAAAATTTCCGTGAAGAGAAATACGACCAACTTCCAGCGTGCTGAACTTTCTCGAGTCGTTTGAAGTTGAAAAATAATTGTAAGCGCTTGCTTGGCACAGGGAAATCCAATTACGAACTTGTTTTCAACTCATTTTTTCCGGGGAAACCCTCCCCGGAATTTAGCAGGTACTTGGGAAATCGATATTCCATTCATAACAAATTGAGCGAGTTTTCCGGAATTGCATTGTGCGGCTTCTTTGTGTGCGGGTGTGAATGAAAAATGGATTGCCGGCTGTTTGATTTTCCTTTCACCCAATATTTTTTGAAGTTGAAACACGACACGGTTGCACTTACCTATTCATCTTGGTTGGCGGCGTGGCGTACGGGACGCCCAGGAACGCTTCGATGGGTTTGAGGAATTTGTAGCTCTCCAGCGGCAGGATCAAGCCCTGCAACCGCCCGTACCGGGTCTGCACGATTCGCTGACTGAGCCGGGAGTTTTTGTACAGGTCCATCGTGGAGCCGTTCAGGTGCCGCACCAGCAGAAAATAGATGATGCAGTAGAACTGGAACTTGACAAACATTTTCGGTCGGTTTCGTGCGGGATTTATCACGGTGCTAGAGGTGACGCGATGCAACAAACCATAGAAAAACTGATCGAACGGAAAGGAAAGAAAAAAACACCGGCGGGTGTAGGATTCGTCACTTGATGATTGCCTACCGCTAGAAGGTCATTTCATTGAGTGTGCACACTGTAATTAACTTTAGCACAGCTGAACCCGAAGATTCGCTTCATCGACGCTTATTTACACTGCTCTTCAATCGAACCGAAGTACTTTTTCTTGCACACAACTTTTTTTTCGCCCTGCTCTGGTCTTGTGGAAAATTGATTCTGGCTTTTAATTTGAACCTTTGCCTTCGCCACTCGCCGCCCTTCGTTTCGTACGTCACTTTCCAGGCGCCCAGGCAAGTTTTACCGTCTCCGGTTCGCTGCTGCAGCCAGCCGTTCGTTCTCACTAGTTTTCCGCCTCCTCATTGAGGGTGAAGCGGCGGTGAAGTGGAACTTGAACTGTCGATTGTTGCTGCAGGAAAACTTTTCACTGTTCGTTCACCACCACCAATCTCACTTTGCTCCATTTTTGTGCGCTCTCCTGCTCCTGCTGCTGCAGCTCTAAAGCACCCGGTCTTTCTACTGGTACCCGGGACTTACGGGTTTCCTGCGATGCAACAGTGACGGGAACGCTGAAAAGAGAAATGGGAAAATGCTATAAGTTTTTGTTTTACTTTCATCTTTTGTATCGTGACACTTTGCCGGGGGCAGAATATATATTTGCACGGGAGCTAAATGTAGTGCAAAATTGATATATAATATTCTCGATTCTTATTGAAATTGTAGCTTTATTACGGAAGAAAGTATTAAGTCGATGACAATGTCATTAGATACATTTGCCATAGGATATTGCAAAAGAAAAAGAAGTTTGGATTTTGGAATGTTTCATCCATTATCGTGGAGTATATCTTTTGTTAGAAGGTGCTTACGAAATTTTTACGATAGCAACGTTCAATCAGTAAAATGTTTAAGACCAATTGCACAAAGCCAATTTCAACGTAATGCAATGCTTCGATTTGTAATTTTAGTCACTTTTCCATCAAAGCGTACTGCACATTTGCGATTAATTAAAAACAGACAATATATTTTCTCCTTATGCACTTCCATATCTTCGCTATTAATTGAAAACTAGTCCCGAAAAAATCAATATCTAACCTCTAGAACTCCATCAGTAATGGAAGCAACAGAATAGCAAAGTTTTGCAAAAATATGCAAACCGGGTTTTCGACGTGAAAACTTGTGCGCAAGGAAAAAGGTACACACAAAAAAAAAAGAAAGAAAAGACTGACGTGGTGTTGCCTGCAAACAGCAGCAAGTTTCTAGTAACATCCGAAAGGCAAAGTTTGCACTTCTCAAACTTTGCCGAGTTATCTAATGTCGTCGTCGTCGTCGTCGTCATTTCATTCTAGGTACCTACATGCTGTTAAAAGTAGCAAAAAACAACCAAAGATACAGCAGTAGCAGTATGTTGCTGCAAGTTTGCAGTGTAGCAACATGCTGTTGCAGAATCAGTCAGGTAGTGTCATTGAAGAAGTTGTTTTGCGGAGAAGAACGTTGTTCCTGGAAGCTGCATCAAGGAAAGAAACTTCTAATAAAGTGGTAAAAGTATGAGTATGGAAACGTCATTCACATCACCATTAGGATGGTAACAAGCTAGATTAACTATGCAGGATCAGCTAAAAAGTCGTTTCCGATATCTGCCAAACAATAATATCGTTTTCGGTTTTTGTAGTTGCGATACAAATTATTAGCAACTGTTCTGATGCAAATGATTATCCTAACAAAAATTTTGAAACGACAGCTTTTTACAATTCACTATTTTTATTGGTTGGACATTGGAATTCTTCAAAAGAGCGATACCAAAGTTCATAAGGTCTTTGACCAACAGACTAGTGTGGGGGCTGAGTAGCCCTGAGACAGAGTATTACATTGCGTTGATCAGAAAAAAATGATTCGATACGACTATAGATGAAGCAAACGGTTCGGTACGACCATTGGTAATTACGATAGTTCTATATTGTCCTACATTGAATGGTTCGGTACAACCATCATAAATTAAATGATTCGGTACGATCGTTACTAGATGAAGTATATAGTATGGTACAACCGTTAATAAAAGAAATATTTCAGTTCATTATTACAATTGGTTTTGTACGACCAAAGATGAATGAGATGGTTCGGTATGAACATAGGTTTTGTTTGGGCATTTGGTATGACCATCAAAAATTAAACGACTCGGTACGATCATTATTGGATGAAATACGCGGTTCGGTACGACCATAGAGAAATAAATAGACATGGTTCGACACAACCATAGATAAATGAAATGGTTCGATATGACCTTTGATAAACAGTGTTTCTGCACGATCACGATCATGCCCATTATTTAATGCATTTAATTCATTGTGTACAGAAATGAGGATACTACAATAGCAGAATCAGCAATTTAATTAAGTGCTTTTTATCATGAACAGAATTGAACTATTTTTTCCCTTCTCTAGCATTATAGTATTTAGTGTGTCAGAAGGCAAATATGTATGGACCGTCATTGATGTTGATGATGTCTAATATGGAAGGGACTCCTCATACGAAGATTTTACTGTATTTAGGAAACCAAAAAAGAGTTATACGAATCTTGGTAGGAGAAATGCAACAGCCTCGTCTCGCAAAAATGCTAAAGAAATGAATTCTGCGGTTCGGAAAGAAGTGAAAATTGCGCAAACAAAAAAGTTGCTTGACGGCCTAAATAGGATGGAAAGAGTACTTTTCGTATTACCGAAAAGGCAAAAACAGCAGTTGCGTGAAGTCAAGATTCTTCCGCGGTTTACCTCACAAGTCGATCAATCTCCAAAGCCAGAAGTCTTGGAATCTTGTGGTTTCTCTCAGACAAAGACTGTTAATGTGGATGGAATACGCTGGGACACCCCACGGGAAGGTATTTCCAGCCCATTAAACGGTAGCCTGAACAATATTCAGGAACTACGTTGAAACTATAATATTTATTCGAGACAAGAGTTTCTACCAGTTGATAGAATAATATTTACTGAATATCGGCGTGTATTTTGGTCTTAATAAAACGCTACTGAACTTGAGTTATAGTCGCGAGAAATGATGAAGTCGCTGCGGCTAAATTGAGCCCATTTTCTATACTGGTGTCTGTGTTTTTCAAATCCGACCGGCCGAAAGAGCCAGCACATGGATTAAATGCTTTTCAAAAACAGATCAAAAGAAAGACCGATGGATAACGTGTCGGTATAGCCTACATACCGACTCTTTGAAGATAACTAGTTTTGCAGTGACAAAAGCTTGCTGCTGGCGCTAGTGTATCATTGAAACGATTATATACACTAGCACCAAAAGCAAGTGGTTGTCATTCAAATACTAACTCAATACCACAATAAAATAGTTTCAGGAGTAACTACCCCACACATTGGTAGAAGTGTAAATAGAGCACCATATGCTGAAATTAAAAACAAAATGCTGCAAGTGCTAGTGAATGAAAATTGATTTATATTTTCATATCAGAAAGGAATTTTTGTGTTCTTTCGTGATAAAAAGAAGTAGAATTGTTCTGTGATACCATATTCACAGCTGTTTAGTTTCTAGAATAAGTAAACGTGATCATAATTGTGTGTTTTCCAAACCATCATCGGATACGCGTAAGCGATTGCTGCTGGTTTTTTCAGCCTTTTTTTCAGCCAAACAGTGGTTTTGATGTTTATTGAATAATATTAAGCAAATTACTTACATTTTTATGAAAATAGTTATTACACATTAAAGCCTATGAGAACTACATTCGTTTCAGTATTGTTATATAGCGGCAAAGTTTTTATTTGGGAAAGTGTAGCCAAAAAAGGTAATGTATGCCGAAATTAGTAGCGTGATGGGAATACCCTCCCGTACCCTATATAGTATAACAGAGATAAAAATGTTTATTCTTCAATGTTTGGATTGTATTTCTAAAATAAGGGATGTCCGAAGAAATAGGAAAATTTTCTGATTGAGTTGACGTTGAATTTCTTAAATATTGTTTTTGTTCATATGTAAGTCAGGGTCAGCGAATAGTGAATATCAAAAACCGAAAACCAGTTTACTTGGAAACAGAAACCTGAAAATTAGCTAACGGAAAACTGAAAAATGGTAAAAGCTCTGGCACTAGCGTCCTAGATTTTTTCGAAGAACGTTTTGGCCTTGAAAAAATACAAACAATCGTAGGATGACGGGCTTGGTTTTACGTGATTAATTAATCTATTGTAAAAATACCAGCCGCTTCTAATACAAACTCTGGACGTCCGGGCTACACCATGAGGATTTTTTACATTAAATTTCATGATGCGTGTCCCAGTCTGGGCACACCAAAGAACTTGAAGATTTATACTTAAAATTGGAGTTGACATTAGGTTAGAATTTTGATTTTTATAACGGTAGTTTTTACAATCGACGGAGGGGCGGCAGAAGAAAGTAAGGAAACAAAGGTGTTGATAGTGTCCAAAAAGAACGGGACAAGACGTCAAGTTGGAAATTAGCAGTGACAATTTTAGACGTTTTCAGACAAAATCATATAGACAACGGACAGACTAGTTAGTGAGTAAATGATAAATACTAAAAATTTGTAAATATCTCAAATACAAATGTTTATAGCGATTCCTTGAAAAGGCCTTAGAAATAAAAAGCGAAACGTCGGAGAGTAACTGAATATCTGTTACGATTTTGGTTTGACTACATACGTCATTGGGACGATTCAAATGTGACGTCCACCAAATTTCTGCTTTTTAACCCCCCCCTCCCCCCTCTGTCCGATTGTGTCACAAAACTCAAACTCCCCCCTCCCTCCCCCCTTTGGACGTCACAAAAACTCAAAATAAAAATGAAAAGCGTGTTGAAAGTAAAAGTGGTTTATAAAACTAGCTTAAGGTTTTAAGAGTTAATGTATGATTAAAAAAAATATAGAAAATAACAATTAATAAAAAATAATAACTACGAACAAGGGCTCTAACAACATTCAATTGCAAATTGTTACAAATCAATGAAAAAATGAAGCTTTGGTTTCAATTGAAGTAGCATGGCTCCGCTTCAAAACAAGCTTCAATCTGCGTTGACGAAGCAGGTTTCACTACATCGTGACGATAGCTTTTAGAGTTCATTATACTTTTCTATCCATTATTTAGTAAAAAGCTAGAAACTTTGATTGCAAAAGGAACTGAAATTGATGTGTAAATTGATCCTTCAATGTAACGCGTGGTCTATCTAGTTAACATTGACAAATTGTGCCTGACTTTCAAGCGCCGTCAGCTGGAACAATAAGTTCGAAAATCGAAATAAATCAATGAGTGATGAATGACTGAGAAACATATTTTTGCTGCCTTTTGATGAAAATGCAATTTTTTTCGACGGATGTCACATTTGCCTAGACCCCCTCCCCCCCCCCCCTTTGCCACAACCTGTCACAAAATCGATACCCCCCTCCCCCCATAAGACGTCATTATTGAATGATCCCATTTCCCAAAACGTTACAAACAATGATTAATCGACATTATATTTTTCTTTATACAGTGAGTTTTGTTCTTAGCCTAAAATGACAGGAGAATTTCCCCACCTATTTTGGGTCCCTAAGCGAGTTCACCATTCGTGCTTACAAAAGTTCATTTTGGTGATCAAACACACGTAGTGGCTAATTTTCATATATATAAAAATGGATTTCTGTCTGTCTGTCGGGATGTTCCTTATAGAATCAAAAACTACTGAACCAATCGGCGTGAAAATTTGCATGTAGAGGTTTTTGGGGCCAGGAAAGGTTTTAGTGATGGTTAGAGATCCCTCCCCCCACTAAAAGGGTGCTCCCATACAAATGAAACACAAATTTCTGCATAACTCGAGAACTAATCAAGCAAATGGAACAAAATTTGGCGGGTAGGAGATTTTGGAGTCTTGAATTTATTTTATGATAGTTAGAGACCTCTCACCCCTGTGGTAGGGGGACTCTCATACAAATAAAACAGAAATTTTTGCGAAACTCAAAAACTAATCGAACTCGAGAAATTCGAGACTCTACCATAAAATATTAGTCAATAACCACCACAATAAGACCACATCAATCAATCAATCAATAAGACCACAAAAACTATAGTAACACTAGATCATTCAGGACGAGACGGTCGCGAGTGTTGCCGGCGACCCGCCGTCGGAAGCGCCGCCCACTGGGGGGAGCCAACTCCCCGCAGAAATCACTACTGTCTAGGTTTATTTGTTTTCCTAGGTCTACCTGGGTTTCCTGGAACGAGCGACAGCGAGTAAGGAGAGGATCGCGAAATGGTACTTTCCACAAAAAAGTTTTCCGTGAAATGGTACATTCCGCTTAAGGTTTTTCACAAAATGATATTCGGCGTAATGTTGTACAATCATGGCGAATATTACTATCCGCTTTCTGGCTATGCAATGAGGGGACAGGGGAGTTGTTTTCTATTTTACTGTGAGGAAAAATTGCAAATTTGTATAATAAACTACCCATTCCTGGTAACGAATAAGCATTAACATAAGCGGCAAATCAGCGTATCTGGCATTTTATACTGCACGCTGTTGTATATTAGCTTTTTGACTGCATAGGTGTCGTAAATTGGTATCCAAAATTGTATTCAAATTCTTCGTGTCAGTAATTAGCTGTAAATTAGCATTGTCAGCATTATAAGAAGGTTATCAGTAAAGTAGCTGTATATTTTGCCAAAATAGCATTTAAGTAGCATTTAAGGCGACTTAAATGCTTATTGCCCTACATTTGAATAGCATTGGTGATGCTTATTGGTTATCTGGGATGCTTTCATAGTTACGTAACTGCCAAAATGAATCATCTAAGGTTGAACTTCTCAGAAACTTGCAAATCTCCAGATTATGACAAAGATCATCCGAAATTCATGATTTATGTACAACACAGGTTAATTTGTGGCAATACGAAGTTTGTTGGGTCAGCTAGTCTTATATATAAAAATGGATTTCTGTCTGTCGGGATGTTCTTTATAGAATCGAAAACTACAGAACCAATCGGCGTGAAAATTAGCATGTAGAGGTTTTTGGGGCCAGGGAAGGTTCTTATGATGGTTAGAGACCCCTTCCCCCACCAAGAGGGGAGGCTCCCATACAAATGAAACACAAATTTCTGCATAACTAGAGAACTAATCAATCAAATAGAACCAAATTTAGCATGTGGGTGTTTTTGCAGGAATTTTTTTTCTATGGTGAATTGAGACTCCTCCCCTCTTTAGGAGGAGAATTTTGACCCCTCTCCTCTTTAAGAGGGGGGGCTTCCATACAAATGAAAAACAAATTTTTTCATAACTCGAGAATTAATCAATCAAATGGAAGCAAATTTGGCTTGTCAAGATTTTAGGAGGCAAGAATTTTTTCTATGGTGAATTAGGACCCCTCCCAACTTTAGGAGGGGGGGGGGGCTCCTATACACATGAAAATAAATTTCCTCATAACTCGAGAACTAATCAATCAAATGGAACCAAATTTGGCATGTGGGGGGTTTTGGAGGCAGGATTTTTTTTATGATGGTTTTAGTTGCCTCACCCCTGTGGTAGGGGGATAAGGACTCTCATTCAAATAAAACAGAAATTTTTGCGTAACTTAAAAACTAACTGAACTCGAAAAATTTTAGACTGTTCCCTAAAACATTAGTCAAAAACAAAATCACCAAAAACAATTAGGTTTATTTATTTTCCTAGGTCTACTGACCTCTATTAATTTCTTTCAGTTGGGTCCGAACGAGCGACAGCGAGTAAGGAGAGAATATCCCCGGCGAAATGGTACTTTTCACGAAAACATTTTCCGTGAAATGGTACAGTCCGCGTAAGGGTTTTCGCGAAATGGTATTCCGCGTTATGGTCAACCGAGAATTGGTGTTCCGCAAAATAGTATTGCGAAATGGTTTATAATGATGGCGAATTTTTAAATGCTATTTGCTTTATTTATCAGGGTCTAACAAGTTTATTACTGTCTCACTCGCGGATTTTCTTACACGCAACGAGGCGGACCACTCGCGACAGATTCCTCCCAGCAGGGCCTAAGCACTCCAGTGACAGCCCATGGGTCCGAAAGGCCTAGGGGGTCATAGGAAGCGGAATGTCATCTATTAGCACAGCCCTTAGGTCCGGAAGGCCAAGGGGGCGCAATAAGAACTTCCTAGCTTAACGGTGGATAGGAATCAAGTTGATTCATTTATTCAAAGACTGTTCTATTTATACTCGAAATGTGACATCGTCACAAATCGATATTTGGAATCGATACTTGGTGGTTTACAATGTTTCTTAACGTTAAAACGAGATAGACTACCGAGACAGCAGGTATCGAAAAAAGGTTCTATTTAATTGTTCAATTCCGCTATGTACGTAATGCTTATAATGTGACCCTTGCCGAATACAGTTCGATGCCGGACCATCAGCAGCGTGGTCAGCATAAAATGTGCAGCCGATCGACGGTGCTGGTGCTTGTGCATCGCGGCGGACGGAAGAGTTTGGCTATGTTCTTATGACTCATTTCTTACTGTTTGTTTACTGTTTAAATGATGATCAATTTGGATGGCGTACGTATAGTACAAGGGTGAGCAATGGGGGGAGTTGTTTTCTACTTTACTGTGAGGAAAATTTGTATATTAAAACATCTATGAACTCCTCAGAAACTTGCAAAACTCGAGATTGTAACAAAGGTCGTCCGAGATTCACGATTTATGTAGAACACAGCTTAATTTGTGGCAATACGAAGTTTGTCGGGTCAGCTAGTCTATACCTATAAAAATGGATTTCTGTCTGTCAGTCCCTATGTTCCTTATAGAATCGATAACTACTGAACCGATCGGCGTGAAAATTTGCATGTAGGGGTTTTTGGGGCCAGGGAAGGTTCTTATGATGGTTAGAGAGAGTATGGTTAGGTTAGAGGGGTTTTTGGGGGCTCCCATACAAATGAAATACAAATTTCCTCATAACTCGAGAACTAATCAAGCAAATGGAACCAAATTTAGCAAGTGGGTGTTTTTGTACGCAATTTTTTTTTCTATGGTGAATTGAGACCCCTCCCCTCGTAAGGAGGGGAATAATGACCCCTCTCCCTTTTAAGAAGGGGGGCTTCCATACAAATTAAATACCAATTTAATTCTAGCGTCATCCAATTTAGAATGAAAGCACATATTTCGCATACATAGTTTAAATTTCTATAAAACTGAGTGGCATTGCAAAATGTAGACATCACTGGTACTGGTATCGCTTCCAATCAAACTCTTTCCTCATAAGCAAAAGCATCGCAGCAACATTCTTGGCTAAACTTTTCCGAACTGTCTTAAATTTCACTGAAATTCAAAACACCCTCTTTGTCAACAACACACTGACCGGGTCCTGGGGCAAAAGGAAACAGTTGTTCCTGCTATGGTTTGTTGAAGCAAACAGTTTCGAAGCTCGTGTCGTCCACCTCTCCTCCCCGTCGTCCAGCGCGCCCCTTCCGGTCGCATTCCATTGAAGTACTTTCTACACATTCACGCCAGAACTGCTCTAATCGAATGTGAAGTTTACGATGGAGTTTCCGATAGTTCACTCCAGCTTGCCGACAGATTTCCATTGGCTGGCAAGACAACCACTGTGAGAAAAAGAGTAAGCGAGAGAGAGAGACAGAATGAGAAAGGGAACGGCGCCCGGAACTTTTTCCATTAGCTTATGATTTGTTGCTGTACCTTCCTGCAGGAAGCACCGATGCGGCCGCTTATGGGTCCAAACATCTTTCTTTCAACAGTCGGCTGGGTGGTTCAACTCCCATCGGGAGGACATTATTGATACTTGTAATAACAAAGTTTCTTCCTAACAACACGATAAAAACGTATAAAAGCGCTACACTTTTTTTTAACTTATAGTCAATTAAATTTCAGAATGTGTAAACAAACAGTAAACCTTCTCTTAGCTTTTGAAACCGAAAGCTCGGAGAAACAGTTTTCAATAATTGATAATTAAAAAGTTAATAAAGCTGTACCGTGCGGTTGCGAAGCGAAGCGACGGTAATGTGAGGGATTTCTTTTTAATTAAATTTGTTTTCCAACAATCCGACAGAAAGTTTTCCATGTTTGCATTTTTTGTGGTTTGAGTTGATGTGGCCGGGGCCCAGCAGTCAAAGAAACCACTAAAGTATGTAGTGTAGAGTGGTTTCAGACGGGCCCCGACAAGATAAATGTGAAATATTGAATCCGGAGAGCTAATGTTTCCGACTATAATCTAGGCGAAGCGTGGCCGCTATCCGGCGGAAAGATGCCAGCAGCGGAAGCGGTGAGTTTTCCGGACGAACATAAAGCCCAGGCCAGGGCCCAGGAAAGTCGAAGAATGTGTCCGTTTGAGGGCGCTTTTCTGCGCCTGGTCATGTTCGACGACGGGAACAATACCGAGCGGAAAACAAAAGTTTCGGTTTTATTATTGCCATAATGAGAGGCCGTTATTACTTCGGCTCACTGGGTTCGGCTTTGTTATCGCGGCTGTTGTACCGCGTGGAAATAGTCACAAGATGGGATGGAAAGTTGAAGCGGAAAAATTGTTTGATCTTTGCTCCCGGGCGTGGTCGGTAGGGCGCGGCTCTCGACGTAACACGAAGCAGGATTTAGCAGGCTGCAATAGTAATAAAATTTTGTTAACCAAACTGCGACGTTTTGCATTCGGTGAGGATTTGGACATCCACAGACGGCTAAAGGATTGGCAAAAGGAAATGATTTTCATTAAAGTTTTATGCATTTTTTGGAAAATGTTTCAAGTGATAAAACATGTTTTTCATTATGATTAGAATAAACATTATACTTTATTTTGCGTAAACGTGAAAATCAGATGTGGGAATATTGCCTTTTAACAACAACTCTTCAACGACACGTGGAAATAAATAGTAGCAAAAGCAAATTCCAGGGTTTCAGTTTTCTTAGGTGAAGCAAAAGCCCAAGCCCACTCGCTAATCATTTCCACGAGCCGATTTCATGGGGGCTGCAGCTACAATTCAATTAGGATTCACCATCAATTTGCCATCACAATCGATGCTCGTTGCCGTCCAGTTCCGATTCACTGCCTCCTGCTGGCGGCTCATAATTTGCTCTTTCGACCGAGCTACATTTTCACCGTGTCGATACAAGAAAACCTATAACAACAGTAACGCTCGACGCTCCAGGCTCCTCCAGTCAGTAGTTTTATGCTGCCATTGCTCATAGTAGAACAAGATAAACAAACACACCTGAGCCAGGATAATCCAGACCACCCTTTCCACCCCTCGAACGCCGAACTAACCCAAACGTCGCAGACAGATGCTTGAGCATCTGCTGACATCGGATAGCCGGTTGGTAGGAAACCTACCTGTTTCTATCAGGCTTCATTGCATGCTTGTTAGCAGTCTCAATCCGGATGATCGGCTACACGGCCAACACCGAACGTCTCATTTTCGAGCTTGTTTATGGTACTAATAAATGGTCACATGTTCCGATTGCGACTAGGCGTACATTGTGCTCCAGCAGGAGCTCTTGCGATGAGTATCGGACCAGAGATTGGGATCCGTGTCGGGATTCTTTATTACCAATCGTTAGGACGACATAAACAGTGAAACTCCGGTGCAGTGCACAGTGCTGCTGGAATCCAATAATGAAGAGAAACCAATTGTACCGGACGTCCCGACGATTTCGAAGAAACACAGTGCTGAACCGAGCAGGCAAGGGGACATTTGTTTTCCCGCCCCCTCAGCAGGGATAAGTGCAGTGCGGAAATGGCGACCAGTTAGATTCGGAATCGGAACCACCAGATCCAGGAAAGAGATCGAAACAAGTGGAATGCACCCGGCAGAAGAACTAGCAAAGTGATATATACTAGCAGTCGTTATTTCGCAATTATGTGCAAGCTGGAACGATAAATTCCTTACTTCCTGTGCTACTGTTTGATACGACAACGATGAAAATATATATTAACAAACGTCCACTTTTGCCGAAATCCTTCCCGCATCCGCGTCTTATGTTGGCAAAGAACGCTAGCAAGTTCACAGCTCGGTGTCAGCTTGTTTGCGAAACGAAAGATGCTGGTTTTTGGTTATTTTTAGCGTTCTTAGCAATAACGCAATGATATTTATTTTTCTGTTTTTGACCACCCGTTTTTGCTACACAAACGCTAAGCGTGTACTTGAATGGAATGAACACTTATTGGCAGCAGTGAGTATATTTCATACTTCAGTCATCCAATCATGTGGCAAATAAATACAATTCCAATGATTTTGGTATGCGATTTAGTACGTATAGTTGTAATGCCCTAATCTGTCCCAGTTGTCGAGTTGAGCTTGCTTTTTACGATAAATCATGTTCAACACGGCAACTCTCGTTACTACCTGCTGGTGGTGCCAACTGGGATACAAGCAACCTTAGTGGAGATCGGATAACCAGCCCCGAACCAAGGTCTTAAACTAACAGGTAAGGAACACACTATGGATTGAAAACTCGGGACGTGAAACTGCCGGTTTTACAATTTTTAAGGCAGCACTCGAAAGTTTCTCCGACGATGTGGGACGAGTGGAATTTCAAACTCTCAACACACACCAATGACACAGATAATATTATTAGCGCGTACTATCAGACTGTGCGAGGTTTAAGGACTATAGATGTAATCAAGTTAACTGAAACCGAATTAGATGGTTGCATCATTTCCATTCAGCAGTCTACAAGTTGTCTCGAACAAGTCTGTGTTCCTACTGACTGCTGTTATTAGAGGCCTGTTATTAGACTGCTGTTATTAGAGGTTATTAGAAGGTTTTGCCTATAGCAGTTTTCAATCCTCCCGACAGAAGCAAGGTTGTCAGGTTCATAGACGAGCATATTCACTCGATTCGTGAGTTACGTGAGAAAGGGGCTTCTGACCCTCTTTTGCGGTGATTACAACCAACCGTAAATTTGCAGATTTATTGGAGAGAATGAAGTACAATACGACAATTCCCGAGCAGGAGCGAAGAGCAAAATAATATAAAAACAATATCGAACTGTGTTTAATGCTATATTTTGTTATTGAATTGATATGGAGATACATTGATAACACATTTTGTTATTAAGTATATATTTAAAACAGTGGTTGTAAGATGAGTTTAATAACTGATTTTGTTATCATATCATATTATGACCTTAAAATGTCTCATATGCTACTGCATTTGTTATTCAATACCTTAATAATAATAAAATATGTTATTCCAAACTCTGAATACAGTCATGTTATTGCTTTGTTATTCAAATAACACAAGTAGTTTTTTTTTTGGCCTTAAAGGAGCAAAATTTTGATATTATTTTTTGTTATTTTACCAACTATGTCAGCCAAAACAAGACCAAATAGTGGGATAAGGACTCTCATACACATTAAACAAAAATTTTTGCGTAACTCAAAAAACAATCAAACTCGACAAATTTTTGAATCTTCCATAAAAGAATTTTTTAATCGAGCAAAAGCAATGCATTTTTATCTAAAGTTTAAACGTGAAATCCAAATCTATTCTTGCTTTTCATTCAGCCCTCCCCCTTCCGCAGAAATCACCTCTTTCCAGGTTTATTTGTTTTCCTTGGTCTACTGACCTCTATTACTTTCATTCAGTAGGATCCGAACGAACGATAGCGAATAAGGATAGGATCACCCTTGCGAAATGGTACTTTCCGCGCAAAATGTTTCCGTTGAAATGTACCATTCCGCGTAAAGGTTTTTCGCGAAATGGTATTCCGCATTATAGACCGAGAATCGGTTTTTCGCAGAATGGTAATCGGCGAAATCTATACCTATAAAGAAGGATTTCTGTCTGTCTGTCTGTCCGTATGTTCCTTATAGAATCGAAAACTACTGAACCAATCGGCATGAAAACATGCATGTAGAGGTTTTTTGGGGCCAGGAAAGGTTTTAGTGATGGTTAGAAACCCCTCCCCCCACTAAGAGGGGGTGTTCCCATACAAATGAAACACAAATTTCTGCATAACTCGACAACTAATCAAGCAAATAGAACAAAATTTGGCATGTGGGTGTTTTCGGTGACAAGAATTTATTCTATGGTAAACTGAGACCCCTCCCCTCTTTATAAGGGAAATTATAACTCCTCTCCTCTTTAAAAGGGGGGGCTCCATACAAATTTCCTCATAACTCGAGAACTAATCAAGCAAATGGAACCAAATTTGGCATGTGAAGGTTTTCGAGGGCAAGAATATTTTCTATAGTAAATTAGGACCCCTCCCCACTTTAAGAGGGGGGGCTCCTGTACCAAAGAAACACAATTTTCCTCATAACTCGAGAAGTAATTAAGCAAATGGAACCAAATTTGGCATGTGGGTGTTTTTGGAGACAACATTTTTTTCTATGATGAATTGGGACCCCTCCCCGTTTTAGGAGGGGGGGATCCTATACACATGAAATACAAATTTCCTCATAACTGAAGAACTAATCAAGCAAATGGAACAAAATTTGGCATGTGAAAGTTTTCGAGGGCAAGAATATTTTCTATGTTAAATAAGGACCCTCCTCACTTTAAGAGGGGGGGGGTCCTATACAAACGAAATACAAATTTCCTCATAACTCGAGAACTAATCAAGCAAATGGAACCAAATTTGGCACGTGGGTGTTTTTGGAGACAAAATTTTTTTCTATGATGAATTGGGACCCCTACCCACTTTAGGAGGGGGGGGCTCCTATACAAATGAAATTCAAATTTCCTCATAATTCGAGAACTAATCAAGCAAATAGAACCAAATTTGGCATGTGGAGGTTTCTGGAGGCAAAAATATTTTCTATGGTGAATTAGGGCCCCTCCCAACTTTAAGAGGGGGTGCTTCTACACAAATGAAATACAAATTTCCTCATAATTCGAGAACTAATCAAGCAAATGGAACCATATTTGGCAAGTGGGTGTTTTTGGAGGCAACCATTTTTTCTATGATGAATTAGGACCCCTTACCTTTTTAAGAGGGGGGGCTCTCATACAAACGAAATACAAATTTCCTCATAACTCTAGAACTAATCAAGCAAATGGAACCAAATTTGACATGAAAGTGGTTTTGGACGCAAGATTTTTTTCTATGGTGAATTGAGACCCCTCTCTTCTTTAGAAAACGAGTTATGACCCATCTC
Source organism: Sabethes cyaneus (assembly GCF_943734655.1). Taxonomy (NCBI): domain Eukaryota; kingdom Metazoa; phylum Arthropoda; class Insecta; order Diptera; family Culicidae; genus Sabethes; species Sabethes cyaneus. Next base: position 45,639,542 of record NC_071355.1, read on the forward strand.
CCCGTTAAGAGGGTGGGCTTCCATACAAATGAAATGCAAATTTCCTCTTATCTTGAGAACTAATCAATCAAATGGAACGAAATTTGGCATGTGGGAGTTTTAGATGGCAGAAATTTTTTCTATGGTGAATTACGACCCCTTCCCCTTTTAAGAGGGGAGCTCCCATACAAATGAAATTCAAATTTCCTTATAACTTGAGAACTAATCAAGCAAATGGAACCAAATTTGGCATGTGGGAGATTTTGGAGTCTTAAATTTATTTTACGATAGTTAGAGACCTCTCACCCCTGTGGTAGGGGGATATGGACTCTCATACAAATAAAACAGAAATTTTTGCGAAACTCAAAAACTAATCGAACTCGAGAAATTCGAGACTCTTCCATAAAACATTAGTCAATACAAGACCACAAAAACTATCTATAGTAACACTAGATCATTCAGGACGAGACGGTCGCGAGTGTTGCCGGTGACCCGCCGTCGGAAGCGCCGCCCACTGGGGGGCTTGCAAAATTCGAGATTGTGACAAAGATCATCCGAGATTCATGATTTATGTACAACACAGGTTAATTTGTGGCAATACGAAGTTTGTCGGGTCAGCTAGTCTATACCTATAAAGAAGGATTTCTGTCTGTCTGTCTGTCTGTCTGTCTGTCCGTATGTTCCTTATAGAATCGAAAACTACTGAACCAATCGGCATGTAAATATGCATGTAGAGGTTTTTTGGGGCCAGGAAAGGTTTTGGTGATAATTAGAAACCCCTCCCCCCACTAAGAGGAGGGGGCTCCCATACAAATGAAACACAAATTTCTGCATAACTCGACAACTAATCAAGCAAATAGAACAAAATTTAACATGTGGGTGTTTTCGGTGACAAGAATTTATTCTATGGTAAATTGAGACCCCTCCCCTCTTTATAACGGGAATTATAACTCCTCTCCTCTTTAAAAGGGGGGGCTTCCATACAAATTTCCTCATAACTCGAGAACTAATCAAGCAAATGGAACCAAATTTGGCATGTGAAGGTTTTCGAGGGCTAGAATATTTTCTATAGTAAATTAGGACCCCTCCCCACTTTAAGAGGGGGGGCTCCTGTACCAAAGAAACACAATTTTCCTCATAACTCGAGAAGTAATTAAGCAAATGGAACCAAATTTGGCATGTGGGTGTTTTTGGAGACAAATTTTTTTTGTATGATGAATTGGGACCCCTCCCCGTTTTAGGAGGGGGGGATCCTATACACATGAAATACAAATTTCCTTAGAACTGAAGAACTAATCAAGCAAATGGAACAAAATTTGGCATGTGAAAGTTTTCGAGGGCAAGAATGTTTTCTATGGTGAATAAGGACCCCTCCCCACTTTAAGAGGAGGGGCTCCTATACAAACGAAATACAAATTTCCTCATAACTCGAGAACTAATCAAGCAAATGGAACAAAATTTGGCACGTGGGTGTTTTCGGAGACAAATTTTTTTTCTATGATGAATTGGGACCCTCCCCACTTTAGGAAGGGGGGCTCCTATACAAATGAAATGCAAATTTCCTCATAACTCGAGAATTAATCAAGCAAATGGAACCAAATTGGGCAGGTGAAAGTTTTCTAGGGCATGAATATTTTATATGGTGAATTAGAACCCCTCCCCACTTTAAGAGGGGGGGGCTCCTATACAAACGAAATACAAATTTCCTCATAACTCGAGAAATAATCAAGCAAATGGAACCAAATTTGACACGTGGGTGTTTTTGGAGACAAATTTTTTTTCTATGATGAACTGGGACCCCTCCTCACTTTAGGGGGGGACTCCTATACAAATGACATACAAATTTCCTCATAACTCGAGAATTAATCAAGCAAATGGAACCAAATTGGGCAGGTGAAAGTTTTCTAGAGCATGAATATTTTATATGGTGAATTAGAACCCCTCCCCACTTTAAGAGGGGGGGCTCCTATACAAACGAAATACAAATTTCCTCATAACTCGAGAAATAATCAAGCAAATGGAACCAAATTTGACACGTGGGTGTTTTTGGAGACAAAATTTTTTTTATGATGAATTGGGACCCCTACCCACTTTAGGAGGGGGGGGGGCTCCTATACAAATGAAATTCAAATTTCCTCATAACTCGAGAACTAATCAAGCAAATAGAACCAAATTTGGCATGTGGAGGTTTCTGGAGGCAAAAATATTTTCTATGGTGAATTAGGACCCCTCCCAACTTTAAGAGGGGGTGCTTCTACACAAATGAAATACAAATTTCCTCATAATTCGAGAACTAATCAAGCAAATGAGACCATATTTGGCATGTGGGTGTTTTTGGAGGCAACCATTTTTTCTATGATGAATTAGAACCCCTTACCTTTTTAAGAGGGGGGGCTCTCATACAAACGAAATACAAATTTCCTCATAACTCTAGAACTAATCAAGCAAATGGAACCAAATTTATCATGTGGGCGTTTTTGTAGGCAAGAATATTTTCTATGGTATATTTTCTATGGATTTCCCCACTTTAAGAGGGCGGGGGGGCTCCTGTACAAATGAAAAACAAATTTCCTCATAACTCGAGAACTAGGAGGGAGGAGAGTTCTCGAGTTATGAGGAAATTTGTTTTTTTATTTGTATAGGAGCCCCCCCCTCTTAAAGTGGGGAGGGGTTCTAATTCACCATATAAAATATTCATGCCCTAGAAAACTTTCACCTGCCCAATTTGGTTCCATTTGCTTGATTAATTCTCGAGTTATGAGGAAATTTGCATTTCATTTGTATAGGAGCCCCCCCCTCTTAAAGTTGGGAGGGGTCCTAATTCACCATAGAAAATATTCTTGCCCTCGAAAACTTTCACATGCCAAATTTGGTTTCATTTGCTTGATTAGCTCTCGAGTTATGAGAAAATTTGTATGTCATTTGTATAGGAGCCCCCCTCCTATCAAATTTGACATGTAAGTGGTTTTGGACGCAAGATTTTTTTCTATGGTGAATTGAGACCCCTCTCTTCTTCAAAAAGCGAGTTATGGCCCAGCGGGCGGGCTTCCATACAAATGAAATGCAAATTTCCTCTTATCTCGAGAACTAATCAATCAAATGGAACCAAATTTGGCATGTGGGAGATTTTGGAGTCTTGAATTTACTTTACAATAGTTAGAGACCCCTCACCCCTGTGGTAGGGGGATATGGACTCTCATACAAATAAAACAGAAATTTTTGCGAAACTCAAAAACTAATCGAACTCGAGAAATTCGAGACTCTTCCATAAAACATTAGTCAATACAAGACCACAAAAACTATCTATAGTAACACTAGATCATTCAGGACGAGACGGTCACGAGTGTTGCCGGTGACCCGCCGTCGGAAGCGCCGCCCACTGGGGAGCTTGCAAAACTCGAGATTGTGACAAAGATCATCCGAGATTCATGATTTATGTACAACACAGGTTAATTTGTGGCAATACGAAGTTTGTCGGGTCAGCTAGTATTATATAATCACGGCGAATATTGCTTTCCGCTTTATTATCCGCTTTCTGAGTAAGCAATGAGGGCAGTTGTTTCTACTCTACTGTGAGGAAAAATTGCAAATTTGTATATTAAATTAAATTTGTATATTATTATATGTATATTAATGTATATTTGATGGTGATGGTGATGATGGTGAAGATTGAGTAAGATTGCACAAAGAACCAATTGAATGATGCTTGGGAGTAACATGACATTCTTATTGTGCAACTTCTACTGATTCAATACTTTAAAAATTGACCAATAACGACGCCAGCCACTACCAAAAGACGGTACTACAAGGGAAAAGGAAGAAATATTAGTCTGATATTTGTTGTTGCTAGAGACCACGGGTACCACTGCATCTCCACAAGTATTACGGGATAGGATTTGTGTTAGTGGGGGTAGTGTCGGGTCAGCTAGTATTAACAATAGAAAAACTTAAATGAAATGCAACTTATCCCTAAAATCAAGCTAAGCCTATTTTTAATATTCGCTGGTGCCATGGTAACATTCACTATATGCTGTAGATCGTCGAAAGCTTTCCTGAAACTGCACATTGTCTCATCTTGAGAGTAATTCCTGTTTCAATGAGGTGTTTTAAACACCCGGGCATTCCGAAGCGCAACTTGGCTGTGATTGAAGTGCAACCATGAAGCAAGCATTTGACTGTCGGCTCGTCCAGATAGGATGTTTGTGGAGAACACTCTGTTGGCAATCTTATCTTATGTCTGCAGTGGATTGTGTCAATGTTGACTAGAGAGCATAGGTCGGGATACGGCGGCAGCTCATCTGCATTGCACCTCAAGTTCCGTAATGGAAAATGAACACTGTCTCTATCCGTTGCGGACGCCAAACTACTATTCAGTTGGTTCTTTGTGCAATCTTACTGGTTCGACCAATCATGGAGTGCAACTACGGGCAGTCTACCTAAGCTAAGCCTACATGTTGCGGACGCCAAACTACACTTGCAAAGTCTAAATTTACTTCGCACAAGACGTACATATATTGCAAGTATTGCATATGTATCCTTCAGGTCACGACCGTATCGTCTCACAAGTGCGAATAGCTTGAAGCAGTCTTTAATAACGTTGTTTATGTGACTTGAAAACGAAAGTGAACGATCAAATATGATTCCTAGGTCACGAATGGTTTCCTTGCGTGGCAAAACGATTCCGTTGTAGGAGTATTGAAATTCGATTGGGCGTAGTTTTCGGAAAAAAGTCATAACAGATCATTTATCTGGGTTGATGTTCAAGCCGCTATTGGAACAGAATATTCCAATGTTATCCATGTCAAGTTGTAGCTTAAGACAAGCACTGTCAGTCTTGATAGGTAAAAAGATTTTTACATCATCCGCGTATATTAAGATTGTAGCATTGGACAACATATCCGGAAGCCTGTTTATCACCAGTACAAAAAGCAACGGTCCTAGATGACTGCCTTGCGGTACTCCCGAATTGACAACAAATGAAGCAGAGAGGTTTTCGTTAATTTTTACATACTGAACTCTGCGCGAAAGGTAAGCTTATGAAATAGGATCTGAACCAGGCGATTAAGGATCTGTAGACTCCAAGTTTCTCTAGTTTTCTGGACAGAATTTCGTGATCCACACGGACAAATGCTGCCTTGAGACCAGTGTAGACATCATCAACTTGTCCACTGTTGTCCTTTGTGCGAACGTATAGTGATAGAAATTTGGTCAGGTTTGTCACTGCAGACCGCTTGGGATAGAAACCATGCTGCACAGTTAAAATTCAATTCTTAGATTCAATTTTCTGGTCTCATTAATGAGGAGGTATAAGAGTGGTTGTACATACTAAAGACATTCTTTGTCACTGTTATGAACAGAATTCAATTAATATCAATTATTTACAAATAAACAGTAATGTTTTATGTTTTATTAGTCCAAAGAGAACACTGTTGGAGAGAATACAATAATTAATTCGAAATAGGAGTTTAATTAAATGTGTAACAAGAAACATTGTACACATTATATAGATACATAGACACAATTCTCCACTTAAACATGGCATTTCGCGCGTTAGCGGCATCCTTCTTACAATTAAATCTAATTAGTAACAAAGGTTAAAAAATAGCAGCAAACGAAGCAAGCAAGAGCTCAACGGCATCCACGCAAGCCGGGATTACGGCAGGCAACAGGAATTTGCCGATAAGTAGATCACCAGTCCAATTTAATCCAAGCGAAGTCAAAAAGTGACAATTTGCTATCAATGTAATTATATCCCTTTTTTTGCCAGACAGGCCGGCCGGGTTGATTGGAACCATCTTGCACCGTACGTACACAGGATGCGTATCTTGCCGGCTGTCGCTGTCATCGGCCTTTCCTCGCTCTTTCGCAACGGCCGGCCCCGTTTTGGCCTAAGACTTCTCAGCTTGCAGAACAAAAGAAATCGATTCCTTTCCATATCATCATCGTCGTCGTCGTCGGAACAATCGAGAAACACAAACCAACTATCGATAGGATGACCTGCTTGATGGGCTAAAACTTCCTTGATTTAATTATTACTTACTCTCTGTGTGCACACTATAGTGTTCCAAAGGCAAAGGCAGTCAGCCAGTCAGCTAGTCAGCTAGCCAGCCAAACGAAAGGCTACGGCTGCCGATGAACGGCAGCAGAGCAAGCCGATCAGGAGCAAATTCTTTTCATGTTGAAATAAACGAGAAAGGCGCAAAAAAACTACGAAGAATCTAAGAGGCGCATTAGCATCGTCAATAAACCTTTGCACGGTGCCTAACCTCAACTCTGGTTTGACGTTTTTGTGTGTTTTGTTTTGATTCCCTTTGTAACCTAATTTTATTGCTAGTGAGTTTATTACTTGTTATTCGTGCCAGTAGTTTGCGGAAACCAAAAATACCCGACTTTTCCGAAGCAGGAAAATGATAACAGTTCTGTACAACATATATTTTTGTCCTTTTTGCAGTTTTTTGCTTCTGGGTCTTGCGAATAAGTAATCAAAACAAACCCCACAACACTGTCAAACCTGGGAGGAAAAAAACGCACTGACATCTGCGTGCAATGCTTTATGGGCCCATTTGGGACCGGCTCGTGTTCGTCTGCCTTAAGCCAAGCTATGTACATAGCTATACACTATAGCTGCAATACAAGCCTGGGTTTCTTTATGATAGGAGGCCGTAGCCCTGCGGGCCATTGGCAATGACTTGGATCCGGAAGAAACTGTGGTTGCGACTTACACCGTATGGAAGTTCAATCAATTCAATTTCAAACAATTTGATGTAATATTGATCCGTTTAATTCAATATTTAAGTCATTATTATGTTAGTCATTACTACAGCAGATGCAGTTTTAAGGATTCTAATTTGAAATTGCTTTATTTTAGATTTTCGCACTGATCTGAGGGTTTGCAGCTGAACCACAACAGCAACGAATCTGCTCTTGTCATCTGTCCGGTTAGAAAACCAGTGCTGAAAAAAGTTATTCCAAGAGCTATGTTTCGAATGACATGAATGCAGCGAGAAATGCATGCCCTTTTCGTTTTTCTCTGCAACAAGGGTTGCTCTTAAAGTTGTTTAAGTGAAAAAACTTTTCTTGAAAGTTTAGTTTTGGGCTCCCAAAAGTAAATTATTTATGAAAATCCCTGTTCACATTTGTATTTAAAATGGTTGAAACTAACAAACGGGTGGACGGGTGCTGTATTCCGCTTTCAACTGTTTGCGAAACTGTTTTAGGCGGTGAAAGTTTTCAACAGGCTAAATCTTTCCTAAATGGATTGGACAGCTAGCAGCGGACCGGACCAAACAAAAAAGGGCTCTGTGTACAGGCTGTAAATATGCCACGGCAACAACGTGCCGAAGTGAAGTGTAGCCGGAACGTGTTTCCACTTTCCGTATATATCAAATATGGAAGAATATTTTTTCTGCCTTACCAGCCTTGTACTGTACGTCAACAAACTAAATTTCTTTGTCAAAACAGAAGCGTTGTTTGTTTCTGTTCAACTAATATTTTAAAACTCTTTAAATCATTACAAAAGGTTTTAAAGTTATTGTTGAAGGTGACCCTTGTACCCAACGATTATCACAGGTAGGACAGAACGTGAATTTTCAGCAACGCAAAACGTGCTTACTTTATATATCAGGGATATGGTTCGATCACTTTCGCTCAATTTTGATTCATTTCCCAATACCTACCGTCTCAGCCGAGCAAAGTTTGACAAAATTATGTATGGAACATTTGTAGAACTTGTTATTATCTATAATTTCGCTGAATAAAGTTTTGCTGTATCTTACGCTGCTACAATGCTAGTAGTTCATTAGTAGCTAAGTGCAATTTCTACCACTTCCTTCATCTATTGTAAATATTACCGTTATTAAAAATTATTCAAATGTTTAACTTTATATAATAATCTAATACCATAAGCACCTTATTCTGTCTTAAACGATCGTACCGCGCGTCCTAAATGCTTTACACAATGCTGCAACTAATACATATGCACCTAAACTACAACTGGTGTGAGCCCTTCGTTAACACTCTCTTATCCGGGATAGGATTGTTTTTTTCGTCAATTGCGGAAATGCGGAAACTGTCTGATATTTAAGCATATTTTTGGAAGTAAAATATTTTTTGTAGCCAAAATCGAACCATGTCAAATTCGAATCCCACTGTACTTGGAATACAACGATGAACCACGGTTAAAAGCCCAGCGCCACAGCACTATAATTAATAGCAGAGTGCGTATCATTCGATGTTTGCATGCGAGCACTCTCTGTTGACTATTTTGTATGTAAAGTTTATCTGCGAGATATGCATATATAACATCATGCTATATTTATATATGCATAATTTTATGTCACAATTATACCTGATATTAAACTAGACTAAGAAAAGACTAGACTAGAAAAGCGCTATTTGTAAAGTTCGGGTCACTTGAGTAGTCATGGTTGGGCCACCATAATTTTAAGCGCAGAAGCGCATTAATCGCTAGAGAATGTCAGTCACGTAAAATGTGACAAAATAAAGTAAAATTAATACGATAAAAACTTAGATTTTTGTATTTTTCTTCATTGTAGTTGTACACTTCGGAAAAGGCGTTTGTAGCAATATTGATTTTACAAGATCGCCAAAATGTTGCAAAAATGCAATTAAAAATAGGGTATTTGTACCTATATGAGCCGTTGTTTACGGAATGCATTCTTTTCATGTCTCTATATAGAATTTCAATACGCATGTCTTAGATTTTATGCGGTGGCCCAAGCTGTACAACATGGCCCGACTTTGACAACATTTTTTGTCTTCACGTAAATGCCTATAACATTTTTATTTTTCAAGCAATCAGTACATCTTATTCTTAGACCTTTGCAACGATGTATTTAGATTTCCAAAATTCCTTTTGAAACGAAAGTTATGGGCGAATTCCAAAACTAGGCCCAACCACGACGACACTCCCTTACAAAATGTTATTTTTTGTCGAAAAAAGAAAACTTCTATCTCTTAAGAGAACGAAACTAGGGTGCTACAAACTAATGTATCCCCTTAATACCAATTTTTCTATTTTTTTTTTGTTATTTTCATTTCAATTCAGTTTTGATGTTCCACAAAGTTTAACCTACTATGAAAACACATCTTTTTGCTGAAAGAAGTGTAGCTCTACCTTTATGGGTTTCTGAGCTATACCAGCTTTTGTCTAATTTTCAAAGAAATTTTAAGGGCTCAGGTACGCGCAGCCAATCTCCGCTACTTTACGTACTGCAATATATTATATTGCATGTCATATGTATGTCACGGTCGATACGGTGGAACATTTGAGAAAACGCTAAATGAAATTCCCAGTTTTGCACCATTTTTTTGGTTTGAAATCGAAAAACGCCAGGTGTATATGCCAAAAAATATCAAAAGTAAAAATGATCAGATGTGAGTGTCTCAAATAAGCACCGCAGGCCATGCCACGTAACTGTTGAATATTTTTGGCAATATTTTTTCTTGCATATTTTGGGTATGAAATGGGGAAGGAAAATGAGGAGCGTCCAATATAGCTCTAGCCATCCCAAGCCCCTACCTAGCGCCTCCACGTGGCACAGTGGGGCGACTCCATACAAATGCTGGCCAAGCAAAAAAATCTCTTTAAATCAAGGATAATATGTGGTTCTTAAGTAATCTGGGGGTGCTGAGCCCGAATTTCAGGTTTATTTTGCATTAGAACGAATATTTTTTGTGTAAGGCAGAATTTTCAACTATTTTTCAAGTATTTTTAAGTATAATGACGTATAAGAAATGAGGGTCATTTGGAAAACTATTGCAGATGGATTTTTATAGGATAAAACATTATATAAAATAATACAAAGCAAGTATGAGCTTTAATAATCAACACAAAATCCATATGAGTTAATATTAATCAAAAACCAAAACTTTTCCCCTTATTAGTTTTCTTAATCTTCTTTATCTCCATCTTCTTTTTCTTCTTCTTTTTCTTCTTCTTCTTCTTCTCCTTCTGCAGAATCACTCGTTTCACGTTTCGTCTTCAATAGTTATATAGCGTTCTCAGAGAGATTTTTCTAATTACTTTTTTCGTTTCGAAGAATCTATAAGCTTTATCCGGAGAAATAAGAAGACGAATAATTCTATCACGATTTGTATTTTCACACTCATTTTTGCATGTAAAATATTGTCTTGTATTTTTATCACTATTTTTAGCTTAAAGCAATAACCTTATTTTCGTGAGGGTCAATACCGGTGTAGTGGACCGTGGTTCAATTCCCAACCCCGCAGAAGTCACGAATGACCCGAGTTGTTGAAGTTACTATAATTAAACAAAAAAAAAACTTATTTTTGTGCTTCTTCTGTCATTCATCCTATCAGCAATATTGTTGTCTAGATTCATTTATGAGCGCGAATTCAAATTCTTTGCATTGCAGTGGACGTATTCTACGAGGACTATACCCTGACATAAAGGTTTTTGGTATACAAACAATAAGTTTCGAATTTTTCTGAAATAATGTGTTCAAGAACTTGGTATAAGGAAATTTCTCAACCTTTTAATTAATTTCATATCTATACCCGTGATTTCAGAACTAATACCAGGATTGGTATAAGATCTTCAAGCTGTATTTCCGTCATTACTATGGCTGTATCCTCCAGATTTCCTCCAACCTCTAAAATCTAGTCAATATGCAATATGGACCATACATTCGAAGCAGGTTATCCAACCATGTAAAGGAGATATCCCATAATAAAGATATCCTACGTTTACTTTGAGTGTTTGCATTTTGTCTATATTGTTGAATTCTGATATAGTAGCCTTACAAGCGTAACATCTGTGCTCTGCGCTACTCTGCGCTAAATGAGACTATATCCAATTGAAAGCTCATATTTTACGCTAACTTTTACCGGTAGTGTCAATAGTGGCGAACCTTGGCTTCAAAACTTTTAAGCGTGTTTTACGCGAAAATATGGCACTTTTTTAATGAAAATTAAAATTGTGGCATACTATGATAAAATTACTGCAAACTCAATTAATGGACTTTATTCAGCACTATTTTTTGAAGAACTTTTCCTTAGACACTGTTGAAATCCGAGCTACCATTAGACCTCTAGCATTTTTTGAAATATTGGGTTATTTTTCAAAAAAACGCTAAAACATGCTGAGATTGCCTACTTTCAAGATTCATAGAAAATTCAAATTTTGTCAAATTGATCTAAAATTTTGGATTTGAACACTTCAATAGTATAGAATCATAGCAAAAATACAACGGAGAGTCGAAATGAACTTTCATTTTTTGGCTGCTGGCCAGCGATTCCCCACTGTGCGTGGCCATGCTCTGGTGGTAATGCTCTATTGAGTAGCCAAGCTAGGAGGTGCGATGCTGGGTGATTCCCGGTTGCCTGGTCTCAAAACCGCAGTTTCGGGCAGACGGCGGAGCCAGACGGCCTACTTAATAGGTAACCCAAGCAACACAGCTTGTTATAGAATAGTATAACATTACATACATCAGAACTTCTTTATTACCAGAAAAGCGCAAAAAATTGAAGTCTAATGAAACAACAATTGAAAGAAGTATGAATTAGGTTATTTCATACCATTTTAAAACGTTATTATAGCATAAGCTACAACTTGTTCTTCCAGTAGTTTAAATTTAGTAGTGGAGACATAATAAAAACTTCGTGTTGACATGTTGACAAAAACAAACATTATTCATTTGATATGAGCTGTCAAATAAATTCATGTTATCACAAAACATCTCAAAGCCTTAATAATAACGACACATGTTTTCAAAGTACGTTTATAGTACTCTTAAACGATTACTTTCCATGAAGATTATTTTCTAACTTGTTTTGTGTGTTACTTGGGAAGCCTAATAGTTAGTTAGTTTAGTTTAGTTAGGTGGCTTGCCGTCCTAAGACAAAGCCTGTTGAACAAAATTTCTCCATGTAACTCGGTTGAGGGCTACCGCTCTCCAATTCCTCGGACACCGAGTATTCTCCGCCAGATCTCGCTCCACCTGGTCTAACCATCTTGCTCGCTGCGCTCCTGGTCGTCTTGTTCCTACCGGATTTGAGGCGAACACCATCTTTGCAGGGCAGTTGTCCGGCATTCTTGCAACATGCCCTGCCCATCGCATCCGTCCAGCTTTAGCCACCTTCTGGATACTGGGTTCGTCATAGAGCTGTGCGAGTTCATGGTTCATCCTCCGCCTCCATACTCCGTTCTCCTGTACGCCGCCGAAGATCGTTCTTAGCACTCGTCGTTCGAAAACTCCGAGCACTCGCAGGTCCTCCTCGAGCATTGTCCATGTTTCATTCCCGTAGAGAACAACCGGTCTAATAAGCGTCTTGTACAGGGTACACTTTGTACGGGGACTTAGTCTGCTCGACCGCAATTGCTTGTGGAGTCCATAGTAAGCACGACTTCCGCTGATAATACGCCTCCGAATCTCACGGCTGGTATCATTGTCCGCCGTTACCAGTGAGCCAAGGTAGACAAATTCATCGACTACCTCAAACTCATCGCCGTCGATCAATATACTACTGCCCAAGCGGTGTCGTTCGGCCTCGGTTCCGCTGGCCAGCATGTACTTTGTTTTAAACGTATTTACCTTTAACCCAATCTTTTTTGCTTCGCGCTTTAGTCTGGTGTACTGTTCAGCCACCGCCACAGATGTTCTGCCGATAATATCCATGTCATCGGCAAAGCAGACGAATTGACTAGATTTGTTGAATATCGTGCCCCGCGTGTTGATATCTGCTCGGTTCATAACACCTTGTAGCGCTATGTTGAACAGCAGGCATGAAAGACCATCACCTTGACGAAGCCCTCTGTGTGATTCGAATGAACTTGACAATCCACCCGAAATTCGAACACAGCACTGCGTACCATCCATCGTAGATTTAATCAGTTTGATGAGCTTCCTGGGGAAGCTGTTCTCGTCCATGATTTTCCATAGCTCTTTCCGGTCGATGGTATCATATGCGGCTTTGAAGTCAACGAATAAATGATGCGTGGGAACTCTGTATTCGCGGCCCTTTTGGAGGATTTGCCGCAGTGTAAATATTTGATCCGTTGTAGACCGACCTTCGACGAAGCCGGCTTGATAAGTTCCCACAAATCTATTCGCAATTGGTGATAGACGGCGGAAAATGATTTGGGACAGCACTTTATAAGCGGCATTGAGAACGGTGATCGCTCGATAGTTCTCACAGTCCAACTTGTCGCCCTTTTTGTAGATCGGGCAGATAACCCCATCTTTTCACTCCTCCGGTAGCTGTTCCGTATCCCAAATTCTAACAATTAGTCGGTGTAGACAAACGGCCAGCTTTTCTGGTCCCATTTTAATAAGCTCCGCTCCGATGCCATCTTTTCCAGCTGACTTGTTGTTCTTTAGCTGCATGATGGCCTCCTTAACTTCGCCTATCGTTGGGGCTGGCACCTCTTCCCCGTTTGCTGCACCGTCGAAATCGCTTTCCCCGCCGCCATGGTTTTCCGCCTGGGCGCCATTCAGGTGTTCGTCGAAGTGCTGCTTCCACCTATCCGTCACCTCACGATCGTCCGTCAGAATACTGCCAGTCTTATCCCGACACATTTCGGCTCGCGGCACAAAGCCTTTGCGGGATCCGTTCAGTTTCTGGTAGAACTTCCGCGTTTCCTGAGAACGATGCAGCCGCTCCAACTCCGCATATTCCTGCTCTTCCAGGTTGCGCTTTTTCTCCCGAAAGATTTGGTTTCGCTGCATCTTCTTCTGTTTGAGTCTTTCCACGTTCTGACGTGTGGCACTGCGCATCTTGGCCGCCCGCGCAGCGTTCTCCTCATCCATCACCCTCCTACATTCATCGTCAAACCAATCGTTCCGCTGATTCCGGGCCACATGCCCGATGGAGCTCTCCGCTACACTGCTGATGGCTGTTTTGATAGTGTTCCAACAGTCCTCGAGAGGGGCTTCGTCCAGCTCGTCCTCTTCCGGCAGTGCAGCTTCGAGTGAATGCGCGTAGTTTGCGGCGACGTCTGGCTGCTTCAGCCGCGCGAGATCTAACCGAGGCTGGCGTCGGTACCGAATGTTGTTCACAACGGAGAGTCTTGGGCGCATCTTAACCATCACCAGGTAGTGGTCCGAGTCAACGTTAGCGCTTCGATAGGATCTGACGTCGATAATGTCTGAGAAGTGCCGACTGTCGATCAAAACGTGGTCGATCTGTGATTCTGTCTGATTTGGTGACCTCCAGGTGTACTTATGGTGGATTCTGTGCTGGAAAAAGGTACTACGTACGGCCATATTCTTGGAGGCGGCAAAGTCGATAAGTCTTAGGCCCATTTCATTGGTTCGCTGGTGTGCACTGAACCTTCCAATCACCGGTTTGTATTCCTCCTTCTGGCCGACCTGAGCATTGAAATCCCCGATGACGATCTTGATATCATGTTTTGGGCAGCGGTCGTATTCACTCTCCAACTGCGCGTAGAATTCATCCTTGTCGTCATCGGTACTTCTGAGGTGAGGGCTGTGCACATTGATGATGCTTATGTTGAAGAATCGGCCCTTGATTCTCAACCTGCACATTCGAGGATTGATTGGCCACCACCCAATCACCCGTTTCCGCATCTCGCCCATCACTATGAAAGCTGTACCCAGCTCGTGTGTGTTGCCGCAGCTCTGGTAGATGGTATGTCCATCTCTGAACGTACATACCGTTGAGCTCTTCCAGCACACCTCCTGCCGCGCTACGACGTCGAACTTGCGGCTCTTCAATACGTCGGAGAGCACTCGAGTGCTCCCTTGGAAGTTGAGAGATCGGCAGTTCCACGTCCCGAGTTTCCAATCCATAGTCCTTTTTCGTCGCGTGGGTCTATTCCGATTGTTCCAGTAAGAATATATTTGTTCTTCGTTCCATGCTTTAATATTTTTCGTGGTGACGGCTTGCAAAGCCTGCTACACCAACCCCCTGTTTCGCCGGAGGGCCAACGAAGCTCGAAAGAGCCCTCCTTTCCTGTCAGCATACGACCTTGGCTTCCACCGGAGTTGGTTACCCGATCTCCACCAAAGTTGCTCGTATCTCGGCTGGTACCACGAGGCGGTAGGAATAGGAGTTGCTGAATAAGAGGCTATGAACCACTGTAGGGTCTATTTTATGCCTACACGTGCACAAGGCACCGACGGTACGCATTATTCAGCCGTTTACCAGCCGGGAAGCCTAATAAGTTATTTCATTTATTTTTTTCGATTTAGCTTTTAGAAAAAAGCAATTGAGTGCGGTCGCAATGAAAATCCGGATCTCTCGTTAAGAAAACTTGCCAAAAAGCTTGGATTTCCTCCAAGCACTGTTCACAGTGTTTTAAAATCATTCGATACTCGCTTGACAACAGCTAGGAAGAAGGGAAGTGGAACAAAAACGGATCTGAGGAACCACCACAAGGATGCGAAGGTAAAACAAATATTACGGAGGAGACCAGAACTTTCTGTGCGTACCATTGCTCGTAAAATAAAAAAGTCGCCAACATTCGTGCACAATTCGAAGCAACGTAAAGGCATGAAGTTTTTCAAGGTAAGGGCTGTGCCAAACCGTAAAGATAAGCAAAATACGACGGTCAAAAGACGCGCTCGTAAGCTTTATCGCGAATATTTAACGAAGTTTCCTTAATGAACGATGAAACGTATGTCCTAGAAGACTTTAAACAACTTCCTGGTATGCCTTTTTACACTGCCATGAAATGGAATGGCGTTGCAGAGCATTTTAGGACAAAGAAGAAAGCCAAGTTCCCCAAAAAATATTTAATATGGCAGGCCATATGCAGCTGTGGTCGAGTAAGCAAAAGTTACATCACTACGGGAACGGTTAACAAGGAAATATATCATGAAGAATGCCTGCAGAAACGATTGTTACCGTTCCTACACAGCCATGGTGTACCCACGCTGTTTGGGCCTGATTTGGCATCCTGTCACTACGCCAAAGATGTTTTGGAATGGTATGATGCTAATGGAGTCCATATTGTACCGAAGGAGGCGAATCCACCTAACTGTCCAGAGTTACGCCCCATCGAGCGGTATTGGGGTTTGGTGAAGAGAGAGCTGTCCCAACACAAACAAGCAACAACTATTCGCTATGTGCGCGAAACGGTGCTGCCACCTTCCCAAGTTTGTTCTATTTGTGAAGTCTGTGCACAGGTTTGTTAAAGAGTGAAAAGGATAGACAAAACTTTGCACCAAATCTTCACAAACTTTCCATATGGCAGTTCCATGAGAGTACAAGATATCGATTTGTGCTTACATAGCGAATAGATAAATTTCGAAAATCTTGGACAAACTTAGCTAAATTGGTTGCCAACAAGTCTGCACTGACCCTCATTAAGGGTAAACTCCAAAGTTCGCCATTTTATCATGCAGACCAAATAAGTAATGTTAATTTGTTTGATAATTACACACGATACACACATAAATGATATAAAATTGTTTCATGGATTAAACTTCTAGCAAATTTGTTTTATTGCAAAATTGAGGTGTTTTGTCGCGAACAAGCCTTATATAGTAAAAACTTTGGTTAAAACGAATTTAATACTGCATATGGATACCAGAATGAAAAATTAAATTAACTATTAAAAGCACTTTGGAACCTCAAAGGACGCTACTTTGTTCCATACGAAGGACTGCTGGTGAGATTGTTCTATTTTTACCAATATACCACATTTCATCTTAATATCATATTATTAACATTATTAACATTAACATTGATATCATAAATGTGGAAGGCTGGATGATGGAGTGGATTGCCAACCTGAATCCTTAAGGTCTGAAGCAAATGTGGCACTTCTCAATTCAAAACAAACAAATCATCACGTGGGTTAAAGTTGGTATAGCGAAATTGATTATTACATGGAAGGATCCTAATGCTGGAAGGCGACTCTTATAACCCCGGAATGCGCACAAGTGCCTCTGCTTGTGGGTCCGCCCAATGCCTTTTGGCCGTTCTGTAACAGCATTAGTGTGAAATTCATTCGATAATCAAATTTGGATCTACTGTAATTCTACCCACATACATTGGCAAGTCCTTGAAATGATAGTGGCTTTCCTCTACATACATACATATTTTTTCTTGCATTTTGATTCTGAACAAAGAAATCATGCGAAATTGCGAATTATATTTGCAGTTTTCTCAAATGTTCCACCGTGATCCACCATGACATACATGTGCCATGAAACATAATATACTGCAGTACGTAAAGTAGCGGAGATTGGCTGCACATACCTGCGTCCTTTAAAAATAAAGCCCCTTAAAATTTGTTTGAAAATTAGACAAAAGCTGGAATAGCTCGAAACCCCAAAAGGATAGAGCTACACTTCTTTCAGCAAAAAGATGTATTTTCGTAGTATGTTAAACTTTGTGGAACATCAAAACTGAGTAGAAATGAAAATAACCAAAAAAAAAATAGAAAAATTGATATTAAGGGGATACATTAGTTTGTAGCACTCTAACTGCGTTACATTAAGAGATAGAGGTTTTCTTTCTTCGACAAAAACTCCTTAAATAACATTTCGTGCAACTTCTTCTTAGGAATTGTTTATTTTTGGGTTTAAATAAAAAAGTTAAATCATTTAATTTTTGATTCACCCCCTTAAAGCAATTTTTTTGTTAGATTATAGTCACTTTAACAGCTTGGGTCATTCGTGACTTCTGCGGGGTTGGAATTTGAACCCGGGTCCTCGGCGTGAATGCTAACCACTACGCCGGGACTGACCCCTAGCAAATTTTTTTTGGATCTAACAAAAAAGTACCGTCAAACGGGGTAACTTGCAACAGTTCTCAACTATTAGTGCAAGTAAAAACTTATCTGTAGTACATTTGAGGACATTTAATTAATGCAAAGTTATTCGGTCTAGGATAGAACAATTTCACATATTGAGAAAAAATTAGCGATCAATATTGGCAGTTGTAGAATTTTTTAACTAGTTTGTTACTAGTAACCCCTTAAACGGGGTAACTTGCAACAAGCAATTGTTTTTGGAAATTGAACGAATTTAATGATTTGTATGAGTTTCTTTTGACTTGAATATGCAAATGATAATCCGACTTGCGATTTTTAATGCTTTTGCTATGAATATACGCATTAACGTCCTATGTCACGTTGGTGAAAATAATTTATGAGCCCCGTAACGGAAAATTACGAATTAAACCTTTTATATTATTCACGCAGTTGATATTCCTTGTCTAGATCCGATAGAGCTGCCTTCTTTTAGGTTACGGACCATTCACATATTACGTAACGCACTTAGGGGAGCGGGAGTTGCGTAACTCACTACACGTCGTATATCCACTATGCAAAATCACGTCATGAAGTGGAGTGGGGGAGTTGAAAATCATCGGTATCTTGGTTACGTAATGTATGAATGTTCATTACGTTACGAGTGACCGTAATTAGACACTGTCATATTGCTGGTTGATTTCTCCCAGTGAGGATATTTTCTTTTTAGCCTCTTCTATAGCCATTTTCGGTATACCCAGAGAAAAACTGGCATATTTCTGACTTACCGAAAGTATCTTACACTCTTCGTTGTACTTTAGTATTGCTTGATGCAAAATTAAATGATAACTTGCCTCGTGAAGTTAACGGAACACAGCCTTTTATATCCACCAGCTGTTGCAAGTTACCCCGTTTAAGTGCTTTAAGTTTAAGTGCCCCGTTTAAGTTTTACGAATAATGTGGTAACAAGCAGGATAAACAAAATTAGTCATCAAAAATCAATTATTTTGTTTCCTTATTATTCATTTTACTATAAAAAATATATGTTAAGCTTCTTTTATTTGAAGTGCTTGTGGGCGACACAAACGTTTCACAAACGAAAAAATGACGATGAATTTGACATCATCTTGTGCGATTTTTTACAAATCACCGAAACAGCAAAAAATCACCATAACATTATCCAAGGCTTCTTAAATCTGTGAACAACAAGTTTCAGTGACTGATATAGATTAAAAATTGAAGTAAGAGATCAAAAAGTACAATAAATTGGATCGATATAGCGTTGTTGCATGTTACCCCGCTGTTGCAAGTTACCCCGTTTGACGGTACTTCGAAAATCTAGAAACTTTTGTAAAGACATCAATGCAGAAAACTTAGTAGGTTCTACGCGAAATCTGATGTCCTCCTTTATTTTAAACCGTTCCACTGTGCGTCTTGTCGTAGAGGTGGATCGGGCATACTTTGAGAAGAGAAGTAAGCGCATTCTGTAGAGAATCTGTAGGGATCCTCTCGGACGACAGTGCGGAAGAGGAAAACCCAGACGTTTAAGTCGGAGTAGCCTTGCAAATGATATTAAGTTTTTTTTATTTCGAACGTCACTGGGTGGAAGGCGAAAGTGAACTTGACTTCATACCTTTGGTCAATGGAAACGGAAAGATGGAGATGGAGATGGAGCTGGAGCTGGAGCTGGAGATGGAGCTGGAGCTGGAGCTGGAGCTGGAGCTGGAGCTGGAGCTGGAGCTGGAGCTGGAGCTGGAGCTGGAGCTGGAGCTGGAGCTGGAGCTGGAGCTGGAGCTGGAGCTGGAGCTGGAGCTGGAGCTGGAGCTGGAGCTGGAGCTGGAGCTGGAGCTGGAGCTGGAGCTGGAGCTGGAGCTGGAGCTGGAGCTGGAGCTGGAGCTGGAGCTGGAGCTGGAGCTGGAGCTGGAGCTGGAGCTGGAGCTGGAGATGAAGATAGAGATAAACTGGCAGACCAGCTTGCGCATTGGCTTGGATATTGACTTGTAGATCGCTTGGTCGGGACTTGGTGATCAACTAGAAGATCGACTTGCAGATGGAGAAAATAGGAAAGGACTGGACTCAAAAATACGGTGCATGGATAAAAGTAAAACAAGCCAAATACATGAAAATTTGCTACTGTCTGGCTGTAGATTATAAGTTGCTATTATGCAGGTCGAGGAAATATATTTCGCTTTATTTTGCATGTCCGTCCTCCAACACCTCTACCTTTATAAGCAAGTCTCTTTATTTTTGTTCTAGTTTTTTGAAGCACTATCGCAACCTCCATCTTTGTAGCCAGTCGTGTCAGCGTTTTCGTTTATTAGGTGGTTAGGTATGTGAAGTGTTAATAGTAAAGTCTAAATAATAAATTATCAGGATACGCGAGTCTTTAGACACCAACCAGAGGCAGGATCGTTGAAAAATAAAACAAAAAAAAAGTGGCCCAAGTTACTACCCTGCGGTACATCAGATTTATTACAGTCAAGCGTTACCTGCAAAACGCTGTGGTACAAATGCGTGCGTAGTCATCGGACAAACCGTTGCGAACCACCGAATCGTAAACTTTTATCTAGTAGCATGCAAGGTTTGACACTGTCAAAGACAGCTTTGAAGTTAGTTTTTTCGTCACGTCCAACAGTGGAGCGGATCACAGAAACACGATCATTAGCTTTTGCGAAAAAATGCATTATTTTACAAGCATGGTACCTATGAAGAAGTTTTAATCGAACAATCTTGACACTGCTCGACTACACATTGTTCTAAATTGGCTTGAAAATAATTGAAAAATAGCTGCTGGGTAGTTTCATTCCACCCGCCATATGCACCAGATTTTTCTCCACTTCGACTGCTTTTAATTTCGATCAATGCAAAATGCCGTTCTCGGATGACAAAGCCTTTGGGCGGGGTGGAATGTATATGCTAACTACATATAATGAGTTCTACCTAATAATGTTGTTTGATGATATTTCAATGCGGACTCCCCCTATGTTTTGCTTGAATTGGTATAGCTAAGCTCATTGTACCAAAATAAACGAATAAATTCAAGAAAACCAGAACGACCTAGTGAATACCAACTAGCTGCTTTTAGTCAATGTTTAACCGAACAAACAAAGACTGAGGTTGGAAAATGCTAAACTACCTTCTTAAGCTTAAGCTTGGTCTTGAGCATACAAAGCCCGCTCAATGTACGAATAATGTGGAATATTTTAGCAAAAACAACACAGCACAGCGAATCATCCCTCGCATGTTTTCGTTTGTTGCTTTTATCCTGTACCCGACAAAGCGCACATTTTTGCCTTCTTTACCACAAAAGGTATAAGCATTCCGCCCGACAATTGCGGTGTCCACCAGCAAAACAATTCCTTGCGCTGCTGGCTGCTTTGAAGAAAAGTTTGCCCCGATTACCACATCATTTACATACTAATATACCGCTCTCGCTCGTGAAAGCGATGCGGGCGAGCAATGTTTTTGTGCGAAACAGAACACTTTCGACCGACCAAAAATATAACCGAGAAATGAAATTTTCCGTCTTCGCCTGCGGCCCGGATCATTGCACGAATCGTACGGAAAACCCCACCCGCGCGCGTCGCGATCCGAAATAATACAATACCGTCGAATTCAAACCCGGTAAAGGATTAGCTCTAGGCGAACGGGATACACACTTCCAGTGCAATTTGCTGTGGCAGGTCCGTGGCATGACTTATGATGGCTGAAATATCGGAACATATCAACGAGCCCGCGCGCGCGTTTGTTTTCCGCTCTAGCATCTATTTAGTGAGTGAGCGAGCGGGCGCAGAAAAGACTAAAGGAAAGTACCCCCGGGTTGGGGTTTCCTGCTTTCACGTCTCATTAGCGCTCTAATTTATCATCCGTGTCGTGTTCGGTTCAGCCTGTTCAGCGCATTGGATCTTTTCCGGATTCCGGGTCGGATCGGAAGAGCAAAGGTCCTTTGTGTTCTGTTGGTTAGTCGGTTGGTTGGTTGGTTGGTTTGCTGTGCACATCCCAATCAATATTGCAACGGCCTCTGGTATCATCAATCTAAGCTCTCAGCTCGGTGCGGCTGAATTAAAATATCTATAGGCTTGTTCCGATTGGTGTCCCGGAAATGCAAGTACGGTGTAGCTCATTGGACTATTTTCAAAGCCACTGCTAGTCATTTGCAGTGGAACATATTAGGCTGTTCACTACTTTTCACTTCTACTGAATTAATATCTTTAAATGGAGTCACGGCTGTATTGGATTAAATGACGTTCTTCAAATCACAAGCATTGCTTTAATGTTGCAATTCGAAATTAATTTCACTTTAATGTATCGAATTGGTGTATTCATTTTGAATTATATTTATTAGAGTTCCACGACTGCAAATCAAAAGCTGAAAATTCGACTGCCCTTCAATGCAAATCATGCCTTCGTGCATTATAAAATCTCATTGCCGGCTATACTTTTAGTAGTGTTTGCCATGATTGAATCATTATGTCACCATCACACATTTCGCATAATGTCCGAACAATCGAATCACACTAATGGCTAGTTTAAACACCCTTTTGCTAATGACTATATTTTCCATTCGAGTATCGTACTGATTGGTTCCAGATTGTAAATCGATGGGCTTCACACCGATTATCCTAGAGAACCCGAGCAGAAAGAGAATGTAAAATGATATCAAATAAAATCGTTAAAATTACTAGTAAGTTTACTAAACAAATATTGAATATTGAAATTAAATAATACGATAATTTCATGCACTCGAAAGTTGACGCTGGAGTGAAGTGATAACTAAACATTACACCAACACAGCAGTTCGATGAAAGCCACCACACACTCTGGCAGGCAGCCCGTGAACATGTTCTGGCAACAGAAACAATCAGAAAGATTGGTGGTACAATCGGTGCATGTGATGGATGATAATTTGCGAATTGTTTCACAATAGTCCCCACATATATAGATGCACATGTGCGCACTGAAATATGCAAATAAATGCCAGGGCAATAAAAACACGAGAACGGGATCCTGTAATAAAAACCACACTCGGACATGTTCGTTTGCCAATCTCTACGACTGGCCATTTGCCTAATTGAAACATTGGTTTATGGTTTACGGATGGAGCAGTTTTTGATGGCGCTTTTCCTTCCCTGGAAATGTTTTGTGCCACTCAGCGCAAAACTATCGAGCGGAATGGATTTCAATAGAGTGATAGCTAAATGATATTCCAGTTTGATAAACATCAATTAGCTCTGTCCAACTGCGACTGACAGGGAATAAACAGTCAAAACGAGTTTTCGGCGATGGAGATAATTCGATCACAATGAAAATCCTGTGAAATATCGGCACGTGAGTTGGTGGAACTGTTGAATTATCCCAAATCCATGCTTCAATCCTAAAGCTCATTCGAAAGTGATGGCTCTCTTTAAACGGAATCCAAAGTTGCTATCAAGAGACAAAAATGGCAGAAGTTTCGTAATCCTATATCTATAAAGCAAAGAATACGATTTCCTCATAAAAGATGATGACACATACTTCAAGACCATTTTCGGACAAGATTTTTATACCGCTTTCGAAGTGCTCTGGAAGACTGCAGAATAAATAAAGGGATCGAAGTTCCTGAAACAGTTTTTCGTTTGGGAAGCAATCTGCAGCTGCATACTGAAAAGTGACATAACTTCTGTAACCATGAACCAGAAAATTTATCAAAAAGAGTGACTTCAGAAGAGGTTGCTGCTTTTCTGCGATTGATTACCTTTCATAGCTCATAGTGACAAGCTGTCACTATTACACTTACAATGTTATATCTATTACACTACTGTGTTACACTACACATTGTTACTCTATGATATATGTACTATGAATAATAAAATTACATTCAACCAGGGATGGAAAAATTTGCTTCTAGTAATCAAAAACATACAAGTGATTAGGTTCAGATTTATTGACATCATTACTTGTAGACGATTAATAATTTGCAATAATCGGTATATGTTATGAAATACTACATAACATATTATGTTCCTTGCTTGAGTGCGTTGAAATATAACAGATAAGTAATTCTGGTCAAAATAGGGCCACTACTGACAAAAGGTCTTCAAATTGTGTGGTCTGAATGCCCTCGATACAGAATATCGCTTATCTCAACATCGAAACATGTCTCGCGTAATACACCATCTCGATAGTGTTACGTTACGGTACCGTCGCGATAACATCGGTACATCATCGTAGCGGCAATCATCAGTATTTGAACAATCATTGTTGGTGAAGCATATGGTTCGGTACGACCATAGATGAATTAAATTGTTCGGTACGACCATTGATAAGTAAATGGTTCGGTACTACCATCGATGAATTAAATTGTTCGGTACGAATATTGATAAGTAAATGAATCGGTCGGTACAATCCTTGTTCAGTGAAGTATAGGATCCATTTTGGCAACACGCCAGAAAAATGAATGTTGCCCAAATCAAACTATGCCAAAAACGAACAGTTTTTAAATTTTTGATTTAATGTCACTATTGATTGTTCAATACAAAAATAATGTGTTACAATGCATTATAAAGATCATCAAACATACTTTTGTTTATTTGTTTAATTAAAATTCAACTAACAAACATGTCTTATTGAATATTATTGAATATTGAATAATAAAAATCTTATACTATTTAATTTATGTGCAAACTTATACGACGGTTCATTAAACTCGAAAAGACTGTCAACGTTCCTGAGATCCGAAAAGTTGTCTGATGGAATCGCGGCTGCAGCAATCCGGTCGACCGAGGTGAGTGTTGCGACGCACGAAAGTTTAAGGATTGTCGGTGAATCGATTCCGCCATTTAATATCTTCACAATTTCAAATCTTCAATTAGCAAAGCCTCGGTGCTACATTCCGTTATCGAAACTTGACTTTCTGTTTTTATACGACAGGCATCGCAGCCAGCTGTTGCAGTGCAGTGCAGGACAATTGCAGGGCCAGTTGTTACGATCCTATTGACTCTAACAGCCTCTCCCAGTCGGGATTCGAACATACGACGACTGGCTTATTAGGCCAGCAATATATCACGAAGCCAACAGGGAGGCGAGTAGTAGACGTATCAAAGAACAATATGGTGCCTTTAGACAGTGAGGATCATTGAAATCACGAGCAACTTTAGCGATGAACCCTGGGGCAGGTCGAGGAGCTTTCGCTATTACAGAGTTTGGGGTCAATCAGTACCCCAAGGTCGGTAACTTCATCAAGTCTAGTGAGTACACGGCGGTTTATTTAATAGTTGTAGGCGATTGGATTGGCGATGCGGCTGAAAGTGATTGCTTGCCATTTTGGAATGCTGATCACAAGCCAGTTTTTCCTGCAGGAAAAACAAATCCAAGAGCCTCTGCAGCCAGACGCAGTCAATAATAGAACTAATCACCGAATAAAATTTCAGATTATCAGCATACTTCAGTTTGCATCCAACACTAAGCAGCGTCAGAATATCGTTGAAAAACAACACAAACCGGAGAGGCCCCATGGTGCTGCCTTGAGGAACACCCGAGTAGTTGGTAAACTGAGAAGAAAAAGAAAGCTGGAGGAAGCAGTCGAGCTCGACACGTAGTACTCTGCCGCCGTACAAATACCATTTTGAATTGAACCATTTTGTGAAATTATGAGTTGCGACGTGTCGCGAAATTTTCTGCAGCGGTATTTTATTGTCAATACGATCGAACGCTGCTTTCAGATCACCAAGTAAACATTTTCATATGCATATCAGAGTAACAAATGAGTTATATGTACTTATATATACTCTGAAAAGTCGTATCTGATGCACAAAACTAGCATATGCGTACTAATTTGGAGGCCATATACGTACTACAAAATATACATTAACAATTCAATTTTATAAGTCTTTGTATGCGATTAGATCCGACTCAAAGCGATTAGTTTTATAATGCTATACAATTTTGTACTGGAAGTCGTAGGTCAATCAATTGTTATCGTCAAATACGACAGAATATGAATTGGTATGCATTTCGTTAGGCTATATTTACGATTCTGAATTTATTAAAAGTCAATAACGATACTTTTCGTACATTGATATACGAGTTGGTGTTTTCTGAGCAGTACAGATTATTCAATCTGTGTTTTTTTGTTCCATACAGGATATACAGGTGGACGTGAAATCCGTAAGGTTTGTGCTTACGAATCGAGCAGGTATAAATCCGTGTTGGTCGGTAGAGATATAGCATTTTGTTCTGCCGAGGACGAAATTACTCACTACTATTTGAAACTGTTTGGATGCAGCAGAAAGGCTGCTAATACCACGATAGTTCCAAACCTTCCGACGATCGCCACTTTTGAACACAGAAAACATGAATGACAACAGCTGGAATACCATCATACCAAAACTATTTTTAAATAACGCTTCAATTTTGGCACATGTGCCAAAAACGAACCGTGCCAAAAGCGAGACGCGCCAAAATCTAAATGATGCTGTATATGGTTCGGTACGACCATAGACGGATGAAATGGTTCGGTACGACCATAGGTAAATAAGATGATTCTCTATGGCATTTAATTAAAATGGTTTGGTACGACCATTGGTAAATAAAATGGTTCTGTATGGCAAAGAATTGAATGGTCCGGTACGAGCTTAGACAAATGGAATGTTTCGGTACGTTTATCTATACCTATAAAAAAGGATTTCTGTCTGTCTGTCTGTCTGTCTGTCCCTATGTTCCTTTTAGAATCGAGAACTACTGAACCGATCGGCGTGAAAATTTGCATTGGGTTTTTGGGGCTACGGAAGGTTCTCTCGATGGCAAAAGACCCCTCCCCCCACTAAGAGGGGCGGCTCCCATACAAATCTATGCCTATAAAAATAGATTTCATTATGCTCTATGCTCCTTATAGAATCGAAAACTATTGACCGATCGGAGTGAAAATTTTCATGTAGGGGTTTTTGGTGCCAGGGAAGGATGATGAATCTCATGATGGTTAGAGATCCCTCCCCCCACTAAGACGGGGGGCTCCCATACAAATCTATACCAATAAAAATGTATTTCTGTCTGTCTGTCCGAATGTTCCTTATAGAATCGAAAACTACTGATCCGATCAGCGTGAAAATTTGCATATAGGGGTTTTTGGGGCCAGGGAAGGTTCTTATGATGTTTAGAGACCCCTTCTTCCACTAAGAGGGGGGGCTCCCATACAAATGAAACACAAATTTCTGCATAACTCGAGAATTAATCAAGCAAATGGAACAAAATTTTACATGTGGGTGCTTTTGGAGACAAGAATTTTTTATATGATGAATTAGGACCCCTCTCCCTTTTTATGAGGGGGGGCTCCCATACAAATGAAATACAAGTTTCCTCATAAGTCGAAAAGTAATCAAGCAAATGGAACCAAATTTGGTATGTGGGGGGTTTTGGAGGCAGGAATTTTTTAATGATGGTTTGAGACCCCTCACCCCTGTGGTAGCGGGGATAAGGACTCTCATACAAATAAAACAGAAATTTTCGCGTAACACAAAAACTAATCGAATTCGAGAAATTTTAGACTCTTTCATAAAACATTAATCAATAACAAGACCACCAAAAACTATCAATAGTACCATTAGATAATTCAGCGCGAGATGGCCACAGGCCGCGAGTGTTGCCGGCAACCTCCCGTCGGAAGCGCCGGCCACAGCGGGGGGCAGCCCCCTGTAGAGATCGTCTCTATCTAGGTTTATTTATTTTCCTAGATCTACTGACCTCTATTACTTTCCTTCAGTTGAGTCACCCCTGCGAAATGGTACTTTCTACGAAAAGATTTTCTGTGAAATGGTACATCCCGCGTAAGATTTTTCGCGAAATGGTATTCTGCGAAACTCTACATTCCGCGTTATGGTCAACCGAGAATTGGTGTTCCGCAAAATGGTATTCGGCGAAATGGTTCGTAATGATGGCGAATATTTAAGTGCTATCCGCTTTATTTTAACAGGCTGAGCGATGGGGGGAGTTGTTTTCTACTTAACTGCGAGGAAAATTTGTATATTAAAACACTCATGAACTCCTCAGAAACTTGCAAAATTCGAGATTGTGACAAAGGTCATCCGAGATTCACGATTTATGTACAACATAGTTTAATTTGTGGCAATACGAAGTTTGTCGGGTCAGCTAGTATTTTAATAAAATAAAGAGGTTAAAAAACACGTGCCCATAAAAGCGCGGTAAATAAAACTAAATCATTGATGAATAAAGTACATGGTTCGGTACGACCATATATGGATGAAATGATTCGGTACGAGTGTACGACCGTTGATAAGTCAAATGATTCGGTAAACTCATAGATGCAAGAAATGACTTGATACGCATTGGTAAATGGAGTAGTTTTGTACGATCATTGTCGAAGAGATGACTTTAGGAACAGGAAAAATCTCTCTTCTTCTAAGGAGTTAAATATATCCCGATGTAAAATGATCGAAAGTCGGGAACACTGTAGAAAAGCCAAAACAAATTCCCCGAGGTGTCGCGAGGGCTTGCTAATTTAAATTACTCAAATGGTTATCCAGCATTTCCACAAACACCAAAAGTCCTACTGTCCCTGTTTTTCGAAGAAAAGTATCAGCTAGCATGCTGAGCCTTAAATTATTTGCCTATCAACAAAAGTCTTCTCATTATAAACGCAATTCGATACAACTGTAATTTTAGTTCGGTATGTTATTTTCCCCCGTCGTAAGACGGCAAAAAATCAGGTTGATTGAATAATCTCAATATAGAATTAACTAAAGAGTGGTTATTTAGCAGCCTAAACACCAATTATGGCAAATATATGATATAATAATTGAGCAAAAACCGGGCATTTGATTGAACGAGAACCGATACAGTATGAAAAAACTTCTCCTGACCTACAGTACACAAAGGTAATCGGTAGTTTGCCTGGGTAAACAATAAATCAAAGGACAAAATAAGCATCGTGTAGAATTTCCACCGGGAAACAAGCATAACCTTCAGCTGTCAGACTAAGCTGCTGAGCATAATGGGAAACGTGTGTTTCCATTTCCATTCCCGACCTACGTCTGCTACTGCCGTGCCGGCGTCGCGCCGGCTCTAACCAACGAGCCTACGAGCCCGGAACCCGATCAGTAGCAATCGTCTACACCTTCAGCTCGTATGTTAGCGTTTCTGTAACAAAGTTCCCATTACGGTAAATTAATTCAATTATTCATTCATTGGAAGAGAAAAGCTGCTCCGACACACTCGGCACGGGTCTTAAGTAGCTAGACGGAATTACCATTCCGTTTGCCGGTCACCGTTACCAATCTCCCTTCCTCCCCCCCGCCAGGACTGCCTATACTCTCAAGTGCGCCCATGCTGACTTTTCTCCATTCTCTGCCGGTAACTCGACTCGGCTCGCCGAAAATGGAAAGGGGATTCTTCTGTGAAAGTGCTCCAGTCTACCCAACCAACATCCGTCGCTTCTTTGTCCGGGGATGACTATGGATGAGTTGACAAGAAAAAAAGGACGAACCGCGTACCCCCTGGTTGGTGGTTGCGGAAAAACAACCGGGCCCCATATAGGAAAATTGTATTTCGCAGCTCAGCACTCTGTTAGTCAATTAAATGCCTAGCGGAATGAAGGTAAACATCCATTGATTTCCTTCCGTACCTCTCCTCCTTGCGTACCACGTAAGCAAACAATTGCGACTAAAACCCCAAACCGACCCGGGCTGCCGAATAATTTATCCCATTGTGAGGTAAACTGGTTACCTGACGTTATTGGGCGTAGAGTGAAAGGTAACATTGTTGGTTTGGCAATTGAATCCGGCTTTCAAACTGCAACCGAACACAAAACAGCATCTGACGTGAATAATTTCGTTACATCGTCGTCGTGTGACACGCCAACAACCGGCAACGCAACGCACGTGTGCTCTGTGCTGCTATGTACGAACAAGGATCAGGGGGCGGACGGACCACGGAGGGAATCGTGCCGTAATTACGGTGTAAATTGTAATTTATTTAATCTAGGTGGGGACAAGGACTAAATCAATGCAAGGTATGTTAATAATTTCCGAACCAGCTTTTGCTAGGTTCTGCTACGTTCTTGTGTTGGATTTTTTTTTTCATTTGCTTTCAACAACGAAGTCTTTGTCTCACCAACGTGAGTAATTATTATGTGCTCCAGTCGATGTCGTTTCTGTCTTCTATGTAAATGACAACGATAGGATTTCTCAGTTTTTAACATACTAAGAGTTTATTTTTTTAGCTAATCCGCTTACAGGAAAACTCATTACTTTGCATTGTCATTTGATATGCAATACTTTCAATGCCTAGCACAGACATAGAAGGAATAATACTTGTTAATCTCTAAATTTACTTCACTGTAGCATGTGTCTCGATTGGAATAAAATTAATATTAAAATCGTGTAAGTTACGATTGAGTTCGAAACTCAAATGACTGATTTTAAGTCAATTTTTATTTTTATTCTTACTAATGCCCTAAGAACAAAGCTCCCTATAAATGACAAGAACGTGGTACCTAAGCCACAAGTACTGATACTAATGCCATGACAACCACAAAAAATAATTACTGAAAAATAAATTTAGTTATTTTTGATCTTAGAAATATTTCAATTTGTTTACTTGTCAGCTTTAACATTTGCAATTCGTCTGAAATACATCTTAAATATTATTGCTGATTGCAAGGAAAATTGTACCATACAAAGTGCGATATCGCACATAAATGTGCTATTTTACATTACATCGTTTCGGCATCTTCGACGCACTTTTTCCTTACAATCCAAGCAATAAGTGCGCCGAAGAGGCCGAAACGATTTAAGCTGAAATAGTACTTTTATGAGCGATTGCGAACTTATTGCGAACTAAATCGGCTGTGGGACAACTTTTGAGTGCGATATACATAAATAGTTACATTTTAAAAACCAGCATCGAAATGAAACGAAATGGATGAGCAACTTAGACAAATGTTTTATTCGCTAATTGTTTTTGCTTTCCTAGGTCCATTTTACTCCAATCTTCCTGCTTCATCCAAAGCTGGGATTTCTAATTGTTATCAACTAGAGCGGTTAGAAAGAATAGGCTGGAGTGGCCTATGTCCAGCTGGGAACCGAAACCTCTGGCCACGCGGTGCGTTTAAAATTTCTGACAATTTTTTTTTCCATGGTAAATCAATTTCACATAGTTCTACAATAAAATACATTAAATTCACATTCCAAATCTGTTTTTTCAAGTCTTTTTTTAACATTGAACTTCTCAAGTAACATTTGCAGTTTTAATGCATTCTTAATATGAATTTTATAACCAATTTTGGTTAGTAGAACCGTTAGAAGTGCATAATAAAACTAAATATGTTACTTGGAAGAGGGTCAAGGACAGAGACAGGGTCAGGGTCAGATACAGGGACTGGTACTGGGACTGGGACTGGGACTGGGACTGGGACTGGGACTGGGACTGGGACTGGGACTGGGACTGGGACTGGGACTGGGACTGGGACTGGGACTGGGACTGGGACTGGGACTGGGACTGGGACTGGGACTGGGACTGGGACTGGGACTGGGACTGGGACTGGGACTGGGACTGGGACGAGTGAACATCGCCGGCGCTCAATTTAGAAGTTAGCGACATACTCGTTACATTAGTTGTAACATCGCACACTGGTCCAATCAGCGAAATTCGTGATCGTGTGATATTGCGCCTAAACGTGAGGTTTTTCGCATATAGTATCTTTAGGAACATTTCTTGGCCAAGCCCCTTCTTGTGAGAGAAATCTTTAGGCGATTAATTCCCTTAAAAGTGAGATAAGAAATTTATTTTCTCGTACATTCGAGATACAGGTTTGGTACATTCAGCAAAGTTGTAGTAAATATCAATGCAAACAACTTTGTCAAAGACACTATACTTGTATCTCTTCATGGAAATTGTCTATGAAGCGTTATTCGTGGACAAACCCTTCAAAACAGTTTTTAAACCCTAACTTATTCTGGTCAACTTTTACGTGTTCATAGTTTTCTAGAAAATTGTTTATCTTGCTAAAATCAACGTTTTTGTAGAACATTACTATAAGTGATTTTCTGCAGTTTCGGAGATTTTGAGCATTTTTGCTGAAAAATAGTACTACTTTGAGCTTAAATAATTGCCAAGGTGGCAAATGGTGGCAGACCAAACAACTCCTACTTAAAAGTACAACAAAAAACCTTTAAAATCAAATGTCAATTGACTGTATCTGTTTGTATCCTCAAAAGTTATAATTGTTTTAAAAATCCTTCACAGTCATGTTTATCGAACAATTAAAATGTACTTCGGATGCAATAAACGCCATTTTGTTTATGTTGACAATCTCTTTCTAACAAGTTGAGTTACCAGCAATTTTTTCGCCTATTTTCGAGTCGAAAATGAATGTAGACTCAAAATTATTTGACGCAATTCTTAACAGAAAAGCTTCCAAACAACTAACTTAAGTCTATTTTGTTCAATACCTTCGATTGGTGTCTTTTCAAAAGATCCCACTCATAATGGGCTGGTACCAAATGGCCGAAACACAAATGGTCGAATCCCGAATGGCCGAAATCCAAATGACCGAATTTCAACAACAGTCACAGAAGGTCGAATTTTCTCGGAATGACTTTTTAGTCTATTTAATTAGAAAACACGAATTGACAAGTAGTTAACAATTAACTTTACTCAAACAAAAAATAAAATAAGCAACACATCTTTTTGTTGTACTTTTAAGTACGAGTTGTTTGATCTGCCACCATTTGCCACTTTGGGAAATATTTAAGCTCAAAGTAATACTATTTTTCATCAAAAATGCTCAATATCTCCGAAACTTCAGAAAATCACGTATAATAATGTTCTACAAAAACGTTGATTTTAGCAAAATAAACAACTTTCTATAACACTATGAACACGTAAAAGTAACCAGACCAGACCAGAATAACTCAGGGTTTAAAAACTGTTTTGAAGGGCCTGTTCATGAATAACGCTTCATAGACAATTTCCATGAAGAGATACAAGTATGGTGTCTTTGACAAAGTTGTTTGTATTAATATTTACTACAACTTTGCCGAAAGTACTAAACCTGTATCTCGAATATACAAGAAAATAAATCTCTTATCTCACTATTAAGGGAATTAATCACCTAAAGATTTCTCTCACAAGAAGGGGCTTGTTATACCAACAAATGTTCCTAAAGATACTATATGCGAAAAACCTCACGTTTAGGCGCAATATCACACGATCACGAATTTCGCTGATTGGACCACTGTGCATCGGAGAGATATTGCGTATAACAGAACTGAGACTAGAACTAACAGGGACAGGAGCTAACTGGAATAGGAAGTAAATGGGATTGGAAACAACTGGGACAGAACCGAACTGGGGCAGGAGTTAGTTGGGACAGGAAGTGTCTGGGTCAGGAACTAACTAGAATCAATATTAATTGGGATAGGAACTAACTGGGATAGGGACTACCTGGGACTAACCTAGATAGGACAGGAATTAACTGTGATGGAAACTATCTGAATAGGAACTAATTGGCACAGAAACTATATGGGACAACAATTGTCTTGGGCAGGAACTAACTAAGACAGGAACCAATAGGGACAGGAATCATATGGGACAGGAATTAGCTGGAATAGGAAATAACTGGAACAAGAACTATCTGGTACAACTAGGACAGAAGTTTTCTGGGACAGTAGTTATCTAGGATTGGAACTAACTTGGATAGAAACTGATTGGGAGAGGAGTCAACTGGGACTGAAATCAACTGGGATGGGAAATAAACAGGACTGGAAACAACTAGGACAGGAACTAACTGGGACAGGAAATATCTGGGACAGGAACTAACTGGGATAGGAAATAAATCGGAATGGAAACAACTGCGACGAAACCGGGTTGGGACAGGAACTATCTGGAACTGCAACTAACGGAGACTGGAACTATCTAGGACAAGAGTTATCTAGGACAGGAATTACCTTGAATAGGAACTAATTCGGGCAGGAGCTAAGTAGAATCAGAATTAACTAGGACAGGAACTATTTGGAACAGGAATTAACTGTGGCACGAAGTAACTGGGACAGGAACTATCTTGGATAAGAGGATAGGATTCACTTAGGGCTGGAATTAGCTTGGATAGGAACTGATTGGGACAGGAGTTGTCTGGGACTGAAAAAACTAGGACTGGAACTAACTGGGATGGAAAATAAATAGGACTGGAAATAACTAGGACTGGAACTAACTGGGACAGGAACTATCTGGGAAGGGAACCAACTGGTACAGGACCTAGCAGGGACAGAAACTTACTGGGATAGGAACTATCTGGGACAGAAACTATTTGGGACAAGCGTTATCTAGGTCAAGAATTATCTGAGACAGGAGCTAACGCGGACAGGACCTAAGTAGCATCAGTACTAACTGGGCCAGGAATCATCTGGAACAGCAATTAACTGGGACAGGAATTAGCCAGAACAAAAACTAACAGGGATAGCAACTACCTAGGACATGAGTTATCTGGCACTCGTCTTAGCAGTTAGCGACATACTCGTTACGTCAGTTGTAACATAGGATCATTGCATAGGGGGCGTCGCGTAAAACAGAAGTGAGATTAAAACTAACTGGGACAGGAACTAACTGGAATAGGAAGTAATTGAGATTGGAAAAAACTTGAACAGAACCGAACTGGGACAGGAGTTATTTAGGACAGAAGTTATCTAGGACAAGAACCAACTTGGACAGTAACTAATTAGCACAGGAGTTGTCTGAGTCAGGAATTAACTGTGACAGGAACTATCTGAAACAGGAACTAACTGGCACAAAAACTATATGGGACAAGAATTATCTGAGACAGGAATTAACTGAGACAGGAACTAATAGGGATAGGAATTATATGGGACAGAAATAAGCTGGAACAGGAGTTAACTGGGACAGGACCCCCCAAGTAGTACACTTTAGGTCCATTTAGTTGAAGCAACCGAATTACGACTGAAATTAGTCATCTTTCGGTTACCACAACAACTTTATAACAACCGTGCTAGTAGAGCTATCTGGTATAGGAACTAACTAGGACAGAAGTAATCTGGAACAGTACCTATCTAGGACGGGAACTAACTTGGATAGAGACTGATTGGGAGAGGAGTTTTCTGGGACTGGAATTAACTGAGACAGGATCTATCTGGGATCGAAACTAACTCAAACAAGATTTCACTAAGATTTGAACTAACTGGGACAGGAAATACCTGCGATAGGAATTGGCTTGGACTGGAAACAATTGGAACAGGACCGGACTAGTACAGGAACTATCTAGGACAGGAATTAACTGGAGCAGCAAGTAACTGGGACATGAACTATCTGGTAAAAGAACTAACTACTACAGGAGTTATCTGAGATAGGAGCTACTTAGGACTGGAACTAATCTCGATGGGAACTATTTGGAACAGAAACTAACTGGGACAAGAACCATTTGGAATAGAAACTATCTAGGATAAGGGTTATGTTGGAACAGGAATTAACTTGAATAGGAACTTACTCGGACAGGACCTAAGTGAAATCAAAACCAACTGGGACAGGAATTAACTGAGGTAGGAAGTAACTGGAACAGAAACTATCTAGGATAGAAACTTACTAGGGCATGAAATATCTACGACAGGAGTCACTTAGGTTAGGACTGGAACTAGCTTGGATAGGAACTGATTGGAACAGGAGTTATCTGGGACTGGAAAAACTGGGACAGGAACTAACTTCGATGGGAAATAAATAGGACTGGAAATAATTGAGAAAGGAACTATCTAGGAGAGGAATAAGTGGTACAGGAACTAACTCAAATAGGACATAACTGTAATTTGAACTAACTGGGATAGGAATTAAATAGGAGTGATATTACGTATAACAGAACTGAGATTAGAATTAACTGGGACAGGAACTAATTGTAAAAGGAAGCAAATGGGATTGGAAATAACTGGTATAAAACGGAATTGGGACAGGAGTTATTTCGGACAGGAGCTGACTAGGACATGAACTAACTGAGGGAATTATCTGGGATGGGAACTATCTGGGATGGGAACTATCTGGGACAAGAGTTATATAGGACAGGAATTATCCGGGACAGGAACTAACTCGGACAGGACCTAAGTGGAATCAGAACTAACTGGGTCAGGAACTATCTGGAAGCAATTAGCTGGGACTGGAGTTAACCGAAACAAGAACTAACAGTGATTGGAAGTAACTGGGACAGGAACTAACCGGGAAAGGTATTATCTGGGACAGGAATTGACTGGGGTAGAAAGTAACTGGGATAGAAACTATCTGGGATAATAACTAACTAGCACACGAGTTATCTGAGACAGAAGTTATTTAGGACTGGAACTAACTTCGATAGGAACTGATTGGGACAGAAGTTATCTGAGACTGTAATTAACTGGGACAGGAACTAACTGGGATGGGAAATAAATAGAAGTGGAAATAACTGGGAAAGGAACTATCTAGGAGAGGAATACAGGAGCCGGTGTAGGAGCTTACTCATACAGAACATAACTGAAATTTGAACTAATTGGGATTGGAATTAAATCGGAGTGGAAAACACTGGGACAGAACTAACCGGAACAGGAATTATCTTGGACAGGAACTAATTGGGACATACGTTTTCTAGGACATGAGTAATCTGGGACAGGAGTTATCTAGGACAGATACCTTGCATAGGAAATAATTAAGACAGGAGTTGTCTAGGACAGATAATTTGCATAGAAAATATTTACGAGAGGAGTTATCTGGGACAGCAACTAACAGGGATAAGAATTAACTGGAACAGGAACTAACTGGGATAAGAGCTCTCTGAGACAAGAACTCACTGCGATAGAAAATAACCGGGACAGAAGTTAACTAGGACTTGGGATCTTCAGGTTTCGTAATCGCTAGTAGCACAGTTGTTACAAACCGGTAATGGCAACCGATTTAGGACTAATTTCAGTCATAAATGAGTTGCTGCAACTAAAAGTGCTAAATATGTGCTGCTAGGGATATTAATTACGTGCAACAATTGGCGTTTGTAGAGTGATTTTAAACTAACACAGCTCAAAACTCTTGATTTTAAGAGCGTGTGAATATTAATGAATGGAGGGAATGTTTTCCGTTCCTGTATCTGTTTTTGGTAATTTTTCAAAATGGGAGGAAGTGTCTGGTGCGAAGAATGAATAATTGGATGAGCTGGAAAATTTCGATATAGACCAACAATATTTCGGGGCCCTGGCAGGTGGGGTGCGAATGAATACAACGTTCTTTCGGTTGGTATTCGAATTTTCCACTAACTAAACTACTGCCGCCCGTTATATTTCTTTCCGGACAGCACGTTTTCTGAAATTTTGCGGAAAATTGTTAACGAAACAACTACTACTCCTAGAACGTATTTAACTAACGAAGTGTAACTATTCAGCTAACATTGCCCAACTTTTTTACATTGTAGGTTGCATGAATAATTCTAGGTAGAATTTGTGCTTTTGCTTCAAATTTCGCCTACACAACTGTGTAGATCGGAACTTGAGGGGAGACCCTACTCTAGAAGGTCGAAAAATAATGTATTTTCGTAAAATTTTTTCCGATGCTGTAATTAAAGTAAAGTGCTGGTGTATTTTGGTTATTGGTTAAGGTATATTTGAAGATGCATTTTGAATTTTTTGAATGCCAAAATAATGATTATTATGGTGACGGCAGCTGGGCGCGTGGATGCTCTCTGGAAAACGGTTCCTTGCTGGCGGTACGTTCCGAGAACCAACGGAGTATCGGAGAATGGATTTCAAGGATGATTTTGAAGCTTTAGGCCTAAACCTAAATTGTTTCGTAGCGGTTTTTGCATGAGTTCTACTTAATGTTTGTTCTAAATTTCACAAGAAAATTCTGTTTTGCCAGAAAGTCCATGTTTGGTAAAATGGATACATTCGTAAGCAAAGTTGGAGCATATGGAGGGAAGAAATTTCTCCATCAACCAATTGATGGTTTTGTTTTTTGAAAATGATTACGACATTTTTATACCACAATTGAGTGCCTCTAATCTGGATCATCTATAGTTTCAACAAGATGGCGCAACATGCCACTCCACGTGTTACAATTAGTTTTAATTTATTGACGAAACGAAAAAGTTCGCCTAATGGAGCAGTGAATTGCCTTCTGAGATCTGTTGGACAGTTGTTTGCGAGACAGTGTGAATTTTCTGGTCAAGAGTTGGACCTCCTCTGAGCCAGCGGAGGTAGCGATGTGCCGGAAATCACATTCATATGAAAATGGCAAAAAATTATCTTTTAGAGAAAGACTAGCTCTTGGCCATTTATACTATTTATCTGTTTCCTATTTTAATTAAAAAGTACTAGATTTGCTGACTGCAGATAATCCAACAATTCGACTATGATTTGACTATTAAATTCGGAATAAAGCATTAAATCGTAACTTACCAGATCACGTCCTGGGGGCCATGGTCACCCGGAGCCTGCAAACAATAATAGTAAGCATTAAGTATAAATTTCGTCCTATTTTCATATTATAACTGACGAAGAAATTGCCACTTGCCAAGGATATTCCACAGATTTATGTATTAGTAATAAAAAGAAAATTAATAAATTAGGTTTAATTATTGTTCTATTGTAAAACAACCTTATGTGTGTTTTGGATTCGCATCATGAATGGCCGAGTATTCCAAAGTCTATTACCCATCATTTTCGTAACCTTTGATTTTGGTATGCAAGAGAACTAACTAATATTCTGGCTAAATGTCAGTTTGCTTTACAGCGAACCAATAATGAAAAACTGCAAATGAATGAAACCGTCCTTCTTAGAAGCTATGTCAGCCATGCAAGGCTAAAGCAAACTTCGTCACATCATTTTCGCTCTCATTATTCCAGTTTCTTATCTAAGTATCACTTATTGTTAGAAAATCCTTAAAACAGCTTGCTACCAGCATAGTACTGAGGGCGGTTTCGTTCGTTTCAATTAAAAACATACCGCATCGCAAGCTAGTGGTTTAACTTTCCCTTCCAATTTGAATATAAACCACTTTTTAATCCAAACCGTATCCTCATTTTTAGTCTGTTTTAATTGTCCACCCGACAAGAAATGCCACTTTGGGGTTCGGATTCACTGGATGTTTTTACCCAGCACTGGAGGTTTTTTCCACCGCAGCCCGCAGCTCTACAGATGAAAAACCGCCACCGCCACGAAAGATGGTAATTTTCGTCGTTCCGGTAGGTTTCCAGCACAGCAGTTCGACGTTGCCTCAGGCTCTATTGTTGTGCCGAGAGAGCATAATAAAAAACACATTCTTCCATCTCAAACTTAGCGGGGGTGCTTGCGTGAAAACTGCTGACAGGTGGCACTAGTAGTCAAAATAATCCAGCTCCAGCTCCCACCAGCTCGCCCCAGAGGCAAAAGTCCGATTTTTATCCGAGTGCGTGTTGAATGGATCACCGGGGAGGATTATCTTGCTGGTCGGCCAGTCGTCATTCGGGTCCTACGTCGTTTAGCATGCCAAGCAAGCTGGTATCTAGTATAACGGCAGCAATGGCATGCGGGTGTACGGCCATCACCCACGCACGTACGGCTTCCGGTTGCGGCGCGGTAATGGATCCGGCACCATGATGGCATCCTTCACTCAAGTGGTGGCCCCAAAATGGAGCAAATTCTCGTGCTAGAAAAAATGACGCCAATCGCAATGAGGCGGAGTGAGTGCAACTTGCGAAAGCGCTGGCTGATGTGAAAACGTTTCATTGCAAAATTAGTTCAAAATGGTCCTGCTTGATTGTGTACAGTTTTGTAGTGTTTATTCAGCTTTAGTGATCCAGTATAGAAATAAATATATTGCTAAGTACCGGGCGATAATGCTGTCATCGAAAAGTACCCTGATTATATACTTTACACTATCTTGCAAGTAAACTTTGGCTGACTGAGCGCATTCCTATCGCTTAGCAAAACATGTGTACTGTTCAGTCTTTAGCCGTTCTTTTGAATGTAAACACTGAGATTACAGCAGGAAGGATCGAGTTTCCCATAAACCTTCGGCGCTCGCTGTTAGCCTTTTGAATCACACCAGACTGTAGCTCGACACCAACATCAACACCATAAATCACTGCAACTGCTCACTGCTGCTGTTGCTGCTGTCCCTCCTGACGGTGACACCCCCTTTTGGTTAGAACCGCGTTGGATCGCCGACGGCCGACGGACGGGTGGCATCAATTTATCTTCATTCATTTTCGCTATTTTGTAAAACCCGTGCAATGCATCGCACATACTGGATTAGATTCCCTCTCTGCAGTTCCTGCCTAACTGTCTGCAGTGCACTGCACCCGTACGGATAGAAGCTAGGGAAAGAGTGTTATATTTTTAAATTTTAACACATGAGAAAGAGACAGAGAGAGAGGCAAGCTGTGCAGCCTTTTGTTGTAGGACGTGATGCCCCATATTCGGTTGAAGAGGTAATTATTTCCGGTTACCACCCAACACTAACCAAAATTGCCAGTTTTTGGTTTTATACTGCGTGGAACGTACTGCACGTACCTACTACGTGCGGGTATAGAGGTAAAAAGTAACTTCCTGTACGGTATTTGAAAACTTAAAGACAAGGACGAAATTCACATTCAATAAAAGTACCTGATTATTGAGAACAGCAATCAGGATGCAATCAAAAATCTGTAATCAGAATGCAAAAACTGGCAACCAAAGCTAGCTATTAATTTCAAAATAATCGTAAACTTTTTTGTTTTGGTATCAGCTGCTATTTAAAATTATTATTTTTATTATATTTTTTGATTTGAATAACTTTATGAGCTTATCATTTTGTAATTTCTTAGATTTTTGATCCACTGCTTGCCAGACAATTTGATAATCTGTTCGTTCTTTTACTTCCTGGTATTGCTGTTTTCCTAGTGGATAAATTTTGAGTGCTCAGATTCTTACTCAGACTCGGTATTTTCATAATTTAGTTGATAATTTATTTCATTATTATATTATTTCCGATATTCTCAACCTCTGATTTCCTCTGATCTTCAGTTATCCGTTGATCTTAATTTTAGTAGTAAGAGGTTATTATTGCGTCTTATTTCTGTTCCGGATTTTCTAATATCATTGATTTTATTGGTTACCCATTTTTTTACACTCTAGTTTTCTAAGGATACTTTGCCGGTGTTTTTTTTTTATTTTCAAGCTCTCTGGTTTTTTCACTTACTGATTGAAAGTGCTTCTTGAATTTTTTTTCTATTGTAATTGTTATTAATGTTGAGGGTTTTGAATTTCTTCGGTTTCCAAGCCGTTTATTCGGAAATTATTAGGCGCAATGCATGATACTCAACATCATAGATCATCTTTTCAAAAATTTTAGGGAGACAATTTAGAATTGAAACTTTCTACACCGTTGAAAAAATGTTACGATCTAATTACCGACTAAAGATTATCAACACGGACGAAGCGAGGGGGTTAAATAAACGAAGGTTGCAAACTATCAGCGCCAGAACCTTTCGAGGAATCCGCCGATGAAAACGGCTAGAAGTCGTAAATCGAAGTTTGACTCGATTTGACTGTTCGATTACTGCACTCGACTGCTC
Organism: Sabethes cyaneus; assembly: GCF_943734655.1. Lineage (NCBI taxonomy): Eukaryota > Metazoa > Arthropoda > Insecta > Diptera > Culicidae > Sabethes > Sabethes cyaneus. Next base: position 45,680,759 of record NC_071355.1, read on the forward strand.
GATTTAACTGTTCGACCGGACTGCTCGACTCGTATGCTCGATTCAAATCGACTGCTCGACTTACCTATTCGACTTAACTACCCGACTTGATTACTCAACTTGACTGCTCGAGCTCAGCTTAGCTTAATGTCTGCTTTCTTCAAACAGTAATCTAGTTTATGTCAACTAAATTTTCAACTATTTTTCTCGCGTATAGTGATAATCTGATTTTCTTATGATCTCAGGTTTTCTTATAACGAAATTTTTGTCCCAGTTTCAAGTATGCTGACTTTACATTTGCTGGTTGCCCGGTTTAATAAAATCCCGATTTTCTAATACGTTGCTTCCGATTTGTCCAATGCTGGAAGGTGCATGAGTCGAGCATGGTCGAGTTGGACTAAAGGTAGGAGTCAAAACGACTACTTGTTAAGCATAGCTACCAATGTCTCCCCCCCCCCCTCTCCTCACCTTTCCGCTCTCCTTCACCAAAAATTTTTATTTCTTTCCCTACCGTCCCTTCATCGATTGTAGAACCATCGTTTCAAAAAACTTATTAATATATATGTATGACCGCATTCCAAGGTCAAGACTAAAAACTTGAGATTAGTCTAATCCTAATTATGTTACATTGTATCGGCAGCGGCAGTGTTTGATAGTTACTAAGGTAACGTTGGTAACTTTTGTACGCCAGACTTTAGGTCAAAGCAAGCTGGTCTTTTTCTTATGGTTTTTGCAGTTTATCCCTTTCGTTCAAGTTGCTGATAAAGTATTGTCTTTAATCAGCCGACTGGCGACAAAGAGATATTTTATTGTATACCTGCATCGCCAACAACAAACGCTTGTGAGAGCGAGTGTATATCAAAATATGTTTTCATCGAAAGTTGTCCTACTTGTTGGTGTGAATGGATATTCATTTGTCCCAATATTTTGATACATTCTGGTTGCTACGTATGTTTGTTTTATAGGCAGAGAATAACTGGTTTATCGCTCTTCGTTTTTGTCGGTTATTTCTGCATTCCCTGCTCATAATATATTTAGCAATTATGTTGCCTAAAGTTGACTAGTGACAAGTCACACAAAAAGTTTCAAAATTCGATATCGTCGCCAATCACCAGAAAAAGTGTAATTGTGGCCTGATGAAAGTCTCAATGGAACTGCAAACTCTAAGAAACGGAAAAAACTGATATACAAAGCACGGGAATTTAGGAAATTTAGGCTTGTCTTCTTGTATTAAATGTATAGAAATGTTTCAGAGCAGTTTATTACAGTACAGTAAACTAAAAATTTGCGTAATAAACATTTGCAAAATGTCAGGCTTTGTCGAATTGAACCTGCATTCGTAGTTCTATCATCATCATCATCATCATCATCATCATCATCATCATCATCATCATCATCATCATCATCATCATCATCATCATTATCATCATCATCATCATCATCATCATCATCATCATCATCATCATCATCATCATCATCATCATCATCATCATCATCATCATCATCATCATCATCATCATCATCATCATCATCATCATCATCATCATCATCATCATCATCATCATCATCATCATCATCATCATCATCATCATCATCATCATCATCATCATCATCATCATCATCATCATCATCATCATCATCATCATCATCATCATCATCATCATCATCATCATCATCATCATCATCATCATCATCATCATCATCATCATCATCATCATCGTCTTTTTGAACCATCATTTGACTGTTTTTCGAATCCAGTCAATCTGCCGCTTGCGCTGCTGCCGTCTTACAATTCATGCGGCATCTCAGCAAAAGCAAACGGTCAATCTCCCGTTTTGCTTTGCGCTTTGAGAATATGAACTGCAAACTGACTGGAAGCATACGGTGACGTATTTTTTCGTTTCTCTTTTTGTCTCCAAATCGGCTGCTCACAGTAATAGTTTGTCACCCGGACGTCGGTCCGACGCAAGCAAAATATTCGTTTGTATTGGACGGAGTCCGACCGACTTCTTCCATGCACATGTAGTGGTTGTTTTTTTGTAGTATTGAATCATACGATTGTGCGGTTGCTTTTCGTTAGCGTGGTGATTGTCAGTCATTTGACTGTTTTGCAGTCATTCGCTGCTCCAAACGGTAAAGGCAACTTGATCGAAACGAAAATGTCAAAAAGCTTTAGAACGCGTTCATTCTGTTGCGTGCATTCGGCGTTTGACTGAGCAAACTGCCAGTTGTGTTATGCATAGCGTTCGTATTCCACCTCTAAACGGACGGTGTGAACTTGAATACGCGTTGGTGTGACTGTGGTAGAAAAAAAAAACGATCGGTCGAAGCCCTGGTTTCGTCACCTATCGTTTTCCGAACCACATCAGGTAGATTGTAATTATTTAGCGTATAATATTGGATGATATGTTCCGATTTTAATTTTGGTGCTTTTTCTTTAATTTTTGTGAGTTTTGGAAAGTGTTTTCTTTTTCTTCTTATCCCGCTCTAATTTATTATGCAAGAAAAGATACGAACTCGAACTTGAATGAGTGGACTTGAAGTTTACATCAAAATATCCAAACGTTGATACAACCAAATATAAGTGAATATGTACGGTACGGTACGTTTATTGTATAATTAAATAAATGGTTCGGTACGACCATAGATGAACCAAATGGTTCGGTCGATCAATGTTGAATGAAGTATATGGTTCGGTACGACCATGCATTATTTCAACGGTTCGTTCAGTTAAAACAGCTAAACTAACTGGAAAATGACTCTTGTAACCTAGATAACGAAAATGCGAAACATCTGCTTTGTAACTGCGTAGCACTTAAGGACTGTATCGAAAAGTCTTTAGCAACAACTACCCGTGAATAAAAATGAAATACGAATTATATTTCAATTTTTGTTTTCGGTTTATTGAAGATCAGTATGACTTGAAACAATAATATGGTATATTAGTCAAAATATTAGGTTCTAAAGAATGAGCGTACTTTTGATGAAACTCCTCCCAGTAAATTCTGCACAGTAGCTTTTGTGCATTTCCTGGATGCTGCTATTCAATCTTTCTTGAATTCCTCCATGCTTTGGGAAACTGTTCCTTTCCTCCTGAAAATCCTTTTCACAATCGACCAGTAACGGTCAATTGGTCGGAGCTCTGAACAATTTGGTGGATTGATGTTCCTCTCGACTAGTTGGATATTATTGTCTGAAAGGCACTGTAGTACAGGCTTATCGCAATGTACAGATGCCAAATTTGGCCAAAAGAGAGGGGGAGGTTGATACTGTTTGTAGAGAGGCCACAATCTTTTTTACAATCATTCATCTTTGTAAATTTCAGCATTTATTGCACACTTTGTTAAGAAAATACGCATCGCAGACCACAAGTACAAATAGCTTACAATACTAAAACCTTCTGCCTAAATTTTTCCAGCGCAGTCGTACGGTCGGTATCGTCCACCACTTCGTCCACCGATTTCGTGTAGAATTTCGGCCCTGGAAGCGCTTTTGAATCCTGTTTGATGTAAGTTTCGTCGTCCATATCCCCCATCCCCCTTGTAGTGACGCTTCTCCATTTTTCTTAAATTTTCGAAAAAACTCATTTATCATTGCACTAGCTGACCCGACAAACTTCGTATTGCCACAAATTAACCTGTGTTGTACATAAATCATGAATCTCGGATGATCTTTGTCACAATCTCGAGTTTTGCAAGCCCCCCAGTGGGCGGCGCTTCCGACGGCGGGTCACCGGCAACACTCGCGACCGTCTCGTCCTGAATGATCTAGTGTTACTATGGATAGTTTTTGTGGTCTTGTATTGACTAATGTTTTATGGAAGAGTCTCGAATTTCTCGAGTTCGATTAGTTTTTGAGTTTCGCAAAAATTTCTGTTTTATTTGTATGAGAGTCCATATCCCCCTACCACAGGGGTAAGAGGTCTCTAACTATCGTAAAATAAATTCAAGACTCCAAAATCTCCCACATGCCAAATTTGGTTCCACTTGCTTGATTAGTTCTCAAGTTATAAGGAAATGTGAATTTCATTTGTATGGGAGCTCCCCTCTTAAAAGGGGAAGGGGTCGTAATTCACCATAGAAAAAATTTCTGCCATCTAAAACTCCCACATGGCAAATTTGGTTCCATTTGATTGATTAGTTCTCGAGATAAGAGGAAATTTGCATTTCAGTTGTATGGAAGCTCACCCTCTTAAAGGGGAGATGGGCCATAACTCGCTTTCTAAAGAAGAGAGGGGTCTCAATTCACCATAGAAAAAAATCTTGCGTCCAAAACCACTTACATGTCAAATTTGGTTCTATTTGCTTGATTAGTTCTCGAGTTATGAGGAAATTTGTCTTTCATTTGTATAGGAGCCCGCCCCCCGTCTTAAAGTGGGGAAATCCATAGAAAATATACCATAGAAAATATTCTTGCCTACAAAAACACCCACATGATAAATTTGGTTCCATTTGCTTGATTAGTTCTAGAGTTATGAGGAAATTTGTATTTCGTTTGTATGAGAGCCCCCCCTCTTAGAAAGGTAAGGGGTCCTAATGCATCATAGAAAAAATGGTTGCCTCCAAAAACACCCACGTGCCAAATTTGGTTCTATTTGCTTGATTAGTTCTCGAGTTATGAGGAAATTTGTATTTCGTTTGTATAGGAGCCCCCCCTCTTAAAGTTGGGAGGGGTCCTAATTCACCATAGAAAATATTCTTGCTATCGAAAACTTTCACATGCCAAATTTGGTTTCATTTGCTTGATTAGCTCTCGAGTTATGAGGAAATTTGTATTTCATTTGTATAGGAGCCCCCACTTCTAAAGTAAGGAGGGGTCCCAGTTCATCATAGAAAAAAATTTTGTCTCCAAAAACACCCACGTGTCAAATTTGGTTCCATTTGCTTGATTAGCTCTCGAGTTATGATGAAATTTGTGTTTCGTTTGTATAGGAGCCCCACCTCTTAAAGTGGGACCCCTCCATTATTTACCATAGAAAATATTCTTGCCCTTGAAAACTGTCACATGCCAAATTTTGTTCCATTTGCTTGATTAGTTCTTCAGTTATGAGGAAATTTGTATTTCATGTGTATAGGATCCCCCCTCCTAAAACGGGGAGGGGTCCCAATTCATCATAGAAAAAATTTTTGTCTCCAAAAACACCCACATGCCAAATTTGGTTCCATTTGCTTAATTACTTCTCGAGTTATGAGGAAACTTGTGTTTCTTTGGTACAGGAGCCCCCCCTCCTAAAGTGGGGAGGGGTCCTAATTTACTATAGAAAATATTCTTGCCCTCGAAAACCTTCACATGCCAAATTTGGTTCCATTTGCTTGATCAGTTCTCGAGTTATGAGGAAATTTGTATGGAAGCCCCCCCTTTTAAAGAGGAGAGGAGTTATAATTCCCCTGATAAAGAGGGGAGGGGTCTCAATTTACCATAGAATAAATTCTTGTCACCGAAAACACCCACATGCCAAATTTTGTTCTATTTGCTTGATTAGTTGTCGAGTTATGCAGAAATTTGTGTTTCACTTGTATGGGAGCCCCCCCTCTTAGTGGGGGGAGGGGTTTCTAACCATCACTAAAACCTTTCCTGGCCCCAAAAAACCTCTACATGCATATTTTCATGCCGATTGGTTCAGTAGTTTTCGATTCTATAAGGAACATACGGACAGACAGACAGACAGACAGACAGAAATCCTTCTTTATAGGTATAGATGTCACATTGATCAGTTCGTACTAAACTTTAGGAAATTTAATGTGGGGTCGGAATGAGCAATTATACCAAATTTGGGTGAAATCGGAGGTGGTCGATTACAACGGATGTGATCACTTGAGAGGGAATGACCCCTATATAACCTTGAAAATTGAATTTTGTAAAAAACCCAAGATAGAATATTTTAAGACCTTCTCAAAATTAATCGTTTTGACCAATACTAACACCTTGTGAAGAAAAATCTGAGGTGCATGAAAGTTAAATAATAATTGCCTTCGGACATAGCGTGTGACATTGATTAACTGAATTAATGCAATGCTTGTTTTAAGTATTTTAGCCAAATAATATGATAGTTTAATATGACTTATTACTTCAGAATCTACCGGGGCTAACTGGAACCAGGTTTTCTTCCGGAACAAGGCAGATCCTTCAAGGATAACTTTTTTCCTCATATATCGATGACATTTTTACGCTTGTGTGGTGCACTTTAAACCGTTTTGCGATTTGGTTGGTGGAAAACACCGTTTTCAGTGTACCACGTGTGCAGATTTTTTTTCTGATTTCATGATCAATCCGTGGCATAGCGAAAAGTAAAAAAATAATCGATAGTACAACTTTTTTAAGATGTTTAAACAAACTTTTGCTTGCACGTACATAAAAATTGCTTTACCCATTTTTGAGTAAAATCATTTTGAAAATTGCTAACTACTATTCGTTATAGTCCTTAATAATAGAAGAAGCAAATTCTTTAGTGAGGGCCATCATTATCAGTTGTCTGGACAAGTACACTGAAGTCGCTTTTTACGCGGTTTGTTTTTTACGCGACTATTTTTACGCGAATTTCGGAATTCACGCGAATTTCGGAATTTACGCGGTTTGTACGCGATTTTCGGAATTTAAGTGGATGTGCTCAAAACGTCTATTTTTTCGCGTAGTGTTGAAATCCACAAAGTTTTTTTTACGCGAATTTCGAAATTCACGCGGTTTTTTACGCAGTTTTAATTTACGCAGGTCGTATCCTTCGCGTAAAAAGCGACTTGAGTGTACTTCCAATAAGACTATAAACTTTATTCGTTATATAGTACCTTATTGGGACAATGGCATCTGTCAAAAAGTGGAAATTACTCACACTTATAGTGATACGATACCGTAATGTTGCCACAGTAAATAGGGGTCCGCCACAATAGATCAAGTAACTGGTCGCAGTGCAGAAAGTGCCCAACAAGGAAAAAAACTGTTCGCTACGATAATTTATTAGTAAAATGATTTGGTGTAATCAGTTTTAAATAAAGTATATGATTCGGCACGGCCATTTATGATTCGGTAGGATCATTGGTAAATGAACTATTTGGTTCGGTACGACCATAGATGAAATAAATGATTCGGTACGGTTAGTGTTCAATGCAGTATATCGTTCGGCACGTCCATAAATTGTTTACACGGTTCGGTACGACCATTTGTAAGTGAATTGATTCGGTGCGATCATTAACAAGTAAGAGTTGGGCGATTCTTTGTGGTTATAATTTAGGCGTGTGATTCGAAAAAAGTTGTCTTAAAACCGCCGCAATCTAAAAATCGTCACAAGATAATTCGCAGGAACTTAAAAATTGTCGTAAAAAGTCCGCGTTTCGGTAAAAATATTTACCGAAAAAGCCGTTTAAAATCCAAAAGTCGTCGAAAAAACCGCTCGAGTTTAAAAACCGCAGAAAAATGCGCTAATTCGAAAAAATGATGTGAAACAACTGCATTTATTCAAAAATCGTCATAAAAATAAACCTTGTAAATTAAAAAAAAACAGACAGAAAAAAACCGCGGTCATTTAAAAATCGTATAAATAAACCGTTGAAAAAAAAGACTGTCTCGGTGATTCTCTCTTTTGTTCTCTGTTTAGCGTATATTTCGATCATATAGCACGAAGATTAATGATCCTCGGATACTGCCTTGAGGAACTCCAGTTGGTATAGGAAAGCAATATGATTTAGCTCCTTGCACATTTACGAAAGCAGTGCGACCAGTTAGATAGGAGCGTAACCAAGTGCATATCCACTCCGGAAGGCTTGGACGCTTAATTTTTTTAACTATTAGGATATGCGCAACCTTATCGAAAACCTTGGAGCAGTGGACATGTATTGTATCTACCTTTGCATAACGCTTCTCCATTTGCTTGGTAGTCGATAATGATATGGCGAACAACTTCGTATAGTGAGCAATGTACTATTTGCTCAAACGCTTTTGACATACTGTTCAAAACCGAGACACCCCGGTAGTTCTCGACGTTGTTCAAGTTGCCAGACTTATGAGTTGGAGTTGCAGAAGTGTACTTTTAAGTACAAGAGAAAACTCCAGTGGTAAGAGAGCTGTTTAGAAGCATTGAGGGTGCCGGAGTAAGTGTTGTAGCTCATTGTTTCGTGAAAAGCGATGGCAGTCAATCAGGAGCGTTTCAAAACTCGATATTATACTACCTAACAGAAGGATACGGGGGAGGTGTAAAAGTATCGCACTTCACCGACAGTCGAGATTTGCGGGTTTAAGCCCCACCTACCTTAGAATCCAATCTACTGTCGGTCTATATATCGAAATTTTGCAGTGCTTTAAATTTACCATTTTTCGCAACATACATTTACTACCTTTCCAAATCAGAATTATATTGAATGATCGAGTGATTTAATTATCTAATCTTCATATCGATTAGATGATTAGATGGTTTCATTTTTGAGCTAAGAGACGATTCAACCTTTAACTTTTAAACTATATTTAACAGTTGAGATGATCGAAACTGCTGACGCAAGATTGTTTTACCCTTATTCGCCACCTAAACCGTGTTTTTGCTTAAACTATTCCAAAGTAGCAGCTGCAGCATCCCGCTTTTTATGCAATTTTTCTTCATTTCGCAACGTTTTTGTTCCTCTTTTCTCATCACTCTTCACAGACTCGGTTTTCTCACAGGGCGCCGCGCTGCTGAAATAACGAAACCGGAAGGAGGTGTGATCCGACAGGTGCTAATGGAAGTGGGTGTTCTTCTTCTGCCCTGGTGGTGCTGGCTCCTGTGGTTTGTTCGCTCCATCGTTCGCCGCTCGTCGAGAGACGTCGGAAGAGACGTGAGAAAGTAGTGAGTTGAGAATTGTGGAATAGTTTCGAAAATTATAAGCCGAAAGTAGAAAAGCCCTACCCGCCCTGCGCTAAGAATATCCTAGATGGAAAAAAAACTATTCGTCAGGATGAAAAATTATTCTGCTGAAAATGCTGATTTGAAGCGAATGATTTGATATGGAGTAATAAAGTGGGTAGCTATCACATGAAGATGCACGGCGGCGGACTGGAAAGCAACCCACTAGAGAGTGTTGAGAAGCGGTGGAAAAATAATGCATCGAAAGAAGGATTGACTAATAAATCCTGGGATTATTCGTGCCAGCAATGATTTTTCATTGCGTTGGTGCAGCTTGCAATTATGGTCCGACTCTATTAGGTGAATTATTTATCCCCAACAGTTGGTGGTTTAATTTTGTGGATGTATTTTTTTTTGAGTGCAGTTCCGGCAGACCGTTACCTAGATTAATAGCAATGAGAAACATCATCTTTGAATAATGATAATCCATTTGCATCAGTTTTTCACCTTCTTCCGTACTATTTTGCTCAACTACGGGTACTAACTTCTTCAATTGAATCAATATATCTTCCATGGTATTCGAACACCTTTTCGCCGAAGCAGCGAAAGCTTAAGCGCGACAAAGTTAGCTTCTGTTACCGAATCTAATCTGTATGCAAGTAACCCTCCACCTGAGGCTACCATTTCGGAAAACCGGGAATCTTCCTTTTAAACTTATCCCTAAGGATGAACGAACCTGTCCATTTTCAGGGGTGCTTTCGTTGCTGGCGTCTCACTTATTGCGAGTTACTTCATCTGCGCTGGCAAGTTTCCTACCATCCGCATCGTGCCAAGCAAAAAGCGGGACTATTTATCTTGCTAAAATTAATTAAAATATTTTTCGAATAACTTTGTACCTTGTGCTTGGTGGGATAACTTCCCGTTCCTAACGGTGATATTCACGGTCTTGGCTCTATATGTAAATGAGACTGCTCAAGAACACATCCTAGCCTAGGTGGGAAGCGACTCCGGACCCAAAACTGGGAGGACGACGAGAGCAGTAATTCCCGAATATCTGCGATGATGCATGAGTTCCATTCTGTAGTGTAGTTCAAAGCGATTGAAACTTTCTTCATTTGAGCATCCCGATCCGGAGTGGGAGTGGAAGCTGTCATATGCATTCATGCGCGAATGGAATGCAGATGAAGGTATGCCGAAAACGGAAAGTTTAACATATTCTTGCTTCGTTGCCAAGTGGTTGGAACTGGCAGGCGACGGTATTGCAACAATGTGGCAGAGTAGCTTACGAGAGCAAAGATGCGTTCATAAGGATGAACAGTGTAACGGGTTCGGTAGACGGACATGGTTAGCAATCTATGCTGCTGCTGCTGCTGCTGCTGCTGCTGCTGCGCTACCATAACTGGGTAGCAATTGGCAACAAGAACAGCAGCATCGTGTGCATACACCCTTAAAATCCCTACGCTTGGCATTGCAATTATATGTCAACCATTGATTGCTACCGGCAAAGTTGATACCACAAGCTTTGGTTGTGCTTGTTACGAGTTGAGCTTAGCGGTAAGAAAATAGATTATGTTTGTTTAAGATCAAAGCTCGTTGCCAGACGTTGCAATGCACACACACACACAATTCCTGTACTCACATATTGTATTCCTTTCGTTACGGGGATTGGCGAGGAGCTTTCACAGCTATGCGCTTGTTCAACATTGTGGCCGCATTTTCTCGTTACCAAGGCAAATATGATTGAACACACCGAGTTGATACAGTCGGTACACACAGTTGCTATCCTTTGTTTGATCAGACCGCCTACAGTCAGCGTCCGGACGGGACGTTGGAAGTCACAAGCACTCGGTTATTTTCTTTTCTTTTTTTTTGCTGTTAGGAAAATAACCTATCTACATATCAGATTTTATTATAATTAAAAAGTGAATTAATTTCGCATTCGAAACCTGACCTACCCCTTCATTCGACTTGTTTTCACAATCAACTTTTGCTGTGTGAAAATCTTTTTACTTAGTCCCTGTTTTCAAGTCTGGAACAGAATCCGAACCAATAGTTTTTTATTTTATTTTTATTAAATGTGGTTTCATAATCAGTTGTCAAATGCTTACAATTTTTCGAGGAATGACTTCTTCGGTACGAAAAACGTACCGAAGATAGGGGATCATCCCAAGAAGTCTTACTCAAAAAGTAGTTAGGCATTGAACGTTGCTACCCAAGCAACAATTTAGGTTTTATTACATTCCTATAATATAACCGCAATAAGAGCGTAATACTACTCACATTGCTACTTTAGTAGCTTTGAGATTTTCTGATCGATTTTTAACATTTTTGCACCAATCGATCGGAAATTCTTCTACAATTCTCGCTGAAACGGGGCCACTACTGCCACGAGGTCCTCAAATATTGGACCTTTTGCGCTTAATTGGTTGAAAATGGTTGAAAAATAAGAATTACACTTTTGATACCTCGAAATAGTGGATCCCTCGTTCGCCAAGGGGTCTAACAGTTTCAAAAAAGTTGAATTTTGAGCATACCTGGAGACCTATATCATGATATATTTCATAAATTTGCCATGAAACAACTAGCAAATGGCCCGGTTTTTAAAGAAGAAGAACAGGGCTTTCAAATGAAATAAAAATATTTTTTGGCGGCCATTTTGAATTTGGTCGCCATATTGGATTTTATAAAAAAATCGCCGTTTTCGCCATGAGCCTCCCAAACGATTTTAATTTTAAGACCACCATCGAAAAGCTGTGAAAAAATGCTTCGAGGAACAGGAACAAGGAACAAACAGTTTTTTGCTGCTATTATGAAAAATACCGAAGTTCAACATCAAAATCATTTTTTTATGCGAGGCCATATTGCCATATTCTAATATTTTGTTTTAGCTCGCAAAAAAAAAATCCATCGAAGCAAAGTGTTTTGCAGAAAGAAAGTTATTATCAATCGGGTTTCCTGTCAGAGGGAGCAACTAAAATGATTTTGCTAGAAATTGAAAGTGACTAACTGAATATTTTGTGCTACGAGTATGTTCTAGTATCAAATACGAATCATTTATAATAACAACTGTATGTGCGGTACAAAATAAACCTACAAATGTTTTTAAAAGGTGACATTTCTATATCAGTTACGAATAGTTTCACAAATATTTTTTTTAAAACATGACATTACGTTCTCTGTGTATTCTCACTAGCAATTTCAATTAAAAGCTTCAAATACTCGTTAAGGTCCGATTTATTGTCTAATTCAAAGTAAAACCTCCAGTCTAAATTACGCTCAATTTAAGTCCAATTTCAAGTCTAATATTTAGTCAAATTTCCAGTTCAATCTGAAATAAAGCTGTAAGCCCAAATTAGTCCAACTTCAAATCTAATTTAATGGCTTATTTCAAGTCCCATTTTAAATGCAATTTTGACTTTAATTCTGGTCGAGTTCCAAGTCTAATTTTTAGCCAAATTTCAACTTTATTTTTCAATCCAATCGCACTCGAAAGTCTGCAGTTTTCAACCTAACTGGTCGGCATTTTTGTGATAAATAATATTAGATTCACCATCCCACGATTGCTCGATTTTCCAGGCTAAACATTCTTCTGAAAGGTCGGCTGCCCCACTTTTTGTTTATAGTCTGGGCATGCTAGTGTTGATGACGAAGGTTCAACTCTGAATGATCTTGCTCGGCTTAACGAGGTTCTACTAGAACTTCTAGGAAGAACATTTTTACTAGTTAGGCACAAGCACAACGTCACACCGGCCGTTTTTGTTTTCAAAAATTGTGCCAAGACTTTATAAATATCGTGTTGAAGGATGATTTCTTTCAGCAATAGATAAATAAAACAATGTTCTTCATTAAGAGGCAATAAAATATGCAAAAAACTACAAGGTATACAGCCCTAAGGGTTGTACAAAAGGGTGGCGTAGGACTATATCAGATCAAAGACTAATGTTTTAGGAAGGGAGAAATGTCTAATGCGAAGAATGATAGATTGAGTGAACTGGAAAATTTCGATACAGACCAAAAAGATTTTCGGGTAGTGCAATGCTAGGTGGAACTCGCACCCACAGCCTTTCGATTCTTCGTATAAGACATTCCTCCCTTCCTAAATAATAGAGTTTACGTTCATGATCGCGTATAGTGTCCTATACAAGTAAATAAAAAGAATCCAAAGACTAATGTAAACTGCATTACTGGAATATGTATGTTTATAAGAATCATTGTTTAAGTGAATATTTAAAAGAGAAGAGCGAAATATTCAGATTCCATTCTTCATTGAATGCAATAGTGGATTTGAAAATACGTGGACGGGGGTTCATAAGTATAACGCCTGCAACCATTGAGACACACTTGTGTGCATCATAAAGGTTGAAATAGTAATGTATGACCAGTCTACAGATTATTGTATTAAATACGAGTATGCGTAGCTTGACATGTTTCAATAATCTTACTTTAACTTGGTTGTGGCCTTTAAAAGGGCCATTGGTCACAAATAACATTAAAACCAAAGCACGTTCATCGTAAATATGACATGTCATTCGAAAGTCCTTCTCTTTTGACATGAATGGCAATATTTGCTGAATATTTGCTTGATTGGTTCTCGAGTTATGAGGAAATGCCTCCCCCCTTCAATGGATCTATGGTATGGATGGTTCTATGGTATGGATCCCCCCTTCTTAAAGAAGGCAAAGGTCCTTATTCACCATAGAAAAATTACTGGCTCCAAAAACCCTCAAAATGTGTTATTGGAAATCGAATAACTCATATCAAAATTTCGTCTTGTTTTGGCTGACATAGTTGGTAAAATAATGTCAAAATTTTACTCCTTTAAGGACAAAAGAATAACTACTTGTATTATTTGAATAACAAAGCAATAACATGACTGTATTCAGAGTTTGGAATAACATATTTTAGTATTATTAAGGTATTGAATAACAAATGCAGTAGAATATGAGACATTAAAAAATCATTTTATAAAATATTTATAATCTAAAATCTCTTTAATCAATAAAAAAAATTTTATGATTTATATCGAATGTCATTTTAAAGCCAAAATAAGATATGATAACAAAATAAGTTATTAAACTCATCTTACAACCACTGTTTTATATATCTACTCAATAACAAAATGTGTTATCAATGTATCTCCATATCTATTCAATAACAAAATATACCATTATAACACAGTTTGATATTGTTTTGATATTATTTTGCTCTTCGCTCCTGCTCGGGTAGTTTTCGAGTATTGGGGAAATTTGTGTTTCATTTGTATAGGAGCCCCCCTTACACCGTCCATAAAATTGTTCTCTCGACCCCTCCATAAAATTACCGATCATTTTATCTTTTATCTTTATTGTTTAGTTTTGTTCAGTAGTGTAGTAGTTTTTTTTGTAAGCCAGAAGGGCATTGGGTTAAAAGGCCAGTTTAGTATTTACAGTGGTATTCCGATTATATCTACACCTGGTTTAATCTACACCCGAATTTAGGTACCCCCGATTTTGTCTACTATTTAGACCCGGTTTTATCTACCGTTTTTTAAATTGTCATTTCGGCATGAAAATTTGGAAGATTTCATGATTTTATGCATTACAGGGAATATTTCTCTGTATTTTATAGTTTACTATATGGCATCTGTGGTATGTAATTATCCCCTCCAAGGTCTACATCATTTTTATCACCGCAAAATTCACTAAGATAGTCGTAATTTGTTATCTTTAGAATTTTTTCACCAAATTTGGAGGAATTCCCGAAAATCTTTTCTATTTTCATAATATCTATAGATAATGGCCATATGTCTTACGGCCTCGGAGTTATTCCGGAGTTCCTTGAGGGACCGCGACATGGCTTTTTTTAGATAAAGTGGCCAAATAGTTAACACTTCTTTGAAATCTGTTGATTTTTGGAACCATATTATCGACTGTGACCATATTAGTTACTTTGCCGCAGATACGAGCCATGGTACGTACCATCCGGATCCGGGGGGACACTTTGAATTCGGAACCGGTTCCTATCAAGGGACATTTCAGCATCAGTAAAGTATGTCGTGTCGCATATCAAAAAACATCAGCACCCCCGAACCGCGTGGCGCGCACCATGGCTCGCAATTGCGGCAAAGTAACTGAGATGTCCATAGTCGATGACATGGTTACAATAATCATCAGATTTCAAAGAAATTTTAACTATTTGACAACTTTATCTAAAACAGCCATGTCACGGTCCCCCAAGGAACTCCGGAATAACTCCCGGGCCATAGGACATATGGCCATTGTCTATAGATATTATGAAAATAGAAAAGACTTTCGGGAATTCCTCCAAATTTGGTAAAAAATATTGAAAGATAAAAAGGTTACGACCATTTTAGTGAATTTTGCGGTGCTAAAAATGATGTAGACCTTTGAGGGGTTATACACAGAATGGGTATAATAATGCTGAAGTCAAATACGCAAAGTAACTTCCATTTATTTTGTAACGCATACATGCACTATGGATAATGGTTGATATGAATAAAATGAGCCCTATGCGTAAAATTACGCTAAAATAATACATAATTGAAGAAAATGATCAATATTAACAATATTTTTTGTTTATTTAAATTATTTTGGAGCAATTTATTTTTCTCCAAATTTGTCTACTTTCCAAATATATCTACCAAAAATTTTCGGATGGGTAGATAAAATCGGTAAACCACTGTATTAGCATTTGAAATCTTTCATTCCAACGTTACACTTCTATTTTCGTTTTCACAAAGTGCTACCCAGTCCCAGCTAGTAAACAAAGACGTAGTCCTAAGCTAAGTCCATGTCTTAAGCCGCCCGCTACGGATTAGACGCTGTGGTGAGCCGCTCATAACCTAGAGTACACCTGTACACTTGTTTGAAAAATCGACAAGCCATCAAAAACTTAAAATAATTTTAATTCATACAATCAAATGATCGATTATGCAGGGAGTAGAGAGTAGGGAGTAGGGAGTAGGGAGTAGGGAGTAGGGAGTAGGGAGTAGGGAGTAGGGAGTAGGGAGTAGGGAGTAGGGAGTAGGGAGTAGGGAGTAGGGAGTAGGGAGTAGGGAGTAGGGAGTAGGGAGTAGGGAGTAGGGAGTAGGGAGTAGGGAGTAGGGACTAGGGACTAGGGAGTAGGGAGTAGGGAGTAGGGAGTAGGGAGTAGGGAGTAGGGAGTAGGGAGTAGGGAGTAGGGAGTAGGGAGTAGGGAGTAGGGAGTAGGGAGTAGGGAGTAGGGAGTAGGGAGTAGGGAGTAGGGAGTAGGGAGTAGGGAGTAGGGAGTAGGGAGTAGGGAGTAGGGAGTAGGGAGTAGGGAGTAGGGAGTAGGGAGTAGGGAGTAGGGAGTAGGGAGTAGGGAGTAGGGAGTAGGGAGTAGGGAGTAGGGAGTAGGGAGTAGGGAGTAGGGAGTAGGGAGTAGGGAGTAGGGAGTAGGGACTAGGGAGTAGGGAGTAGGGAGTAGGGAGTAGGGAGTAGGGAGTAGGGAGTAGGGAGTAGGGAGTAGGGAGTAGGGAGTAGGGAGTAGGGAGTAGGGAGTAGGGAGTAGGGAGTAGGGAGTAGGGAGTAGGGAGTAGGGAGTAGGGAGTAGGGAGTAGGGAGTAGGGAGTAGGGAGTAGGGAGTAGGGAGTAGGGAGTAGGGAGTAGGGAGTAGGGAGTAGGGAGTAGGGAGTAGGGAGTAGGGAGTAGGGAGTAGGGAGTAGGGAGTAGGGAGTAGGGAGTAGGGCGTAGGGAGTAGGGAGTAGGGAGTAGGGAGTAGGGAGTAGGGAGTAGGGAGTAGGGAGTAGGGAGTAGGGAGTAGGGAGTAGGGAGTAGGGAGTAGGGAGTAGGGAGTAGGGAGTAGGGAGTAGGGAGTAGGGAGTAGGGAGTAGGGAGTAGGGAGTAGGGAGTAGGGAGTAGGGAGTAGGGAGTAGGGATGTTGTTGTTGTTGTTTAATGTGGTTTTAACCAGTTGGTCATTCACCAAAGTAGGGTGTTGGGTGTAGGGAGCAGGGAGTAGTCCCCCACCCATCTGGATACACAGCTGAGTAGGGAGTGGGGAGTAGGCAGTAAGCAATAGGAAATAAGAAATAATGAACAAGAAATAAGAAGTACGAAGAAGTGCAAAGTACGAAATGAGTAGTTTTAAAGTTTCTTTTTAAGCGTCTTAGTGGAATATGAAAATTGAATTAAAGGAAGCTTGGAATTTTCAACTATTGATTGATGAGTCTATATTAGGAAAAAATCATAAAATTCTTACAATTTTTGATTCTCCTTGAAAAATTCCTTTCTTGCAATATTTTGTTGCTGTAAATAATCGATTCAATTAATTTTATTGCAGGTCATATTCTTTCGATTTGGGGTATTATAATATACATACAATAATTGATGCACCTCCGCAAAGTCAAAACATTATTTTCTAATGATTTTTTCATTGTGAATTAGGGATAGAAACTATCATTAAAAATCGTTACTGATATCCATTACAGGTCGGACTCAATTATCCGGATGAAAAAAAAATGATGTTAAACACGTTTTGAACGTATACACATTTCAGTAATTTGCCAGGGGTCTCACGAGGGTGGCGCAACCAGACTTTTAACATCCGATAAATCATACAAAAATGTCAAGAGTATAACGTTCCCACGCATCACATCTTTATTGATTTCAATGCAGCATACCATACAGTTGATCAAGACCAGCTATGGCACATAAAGCACTAACATGGGTTTCCGGATAACCTAACGCGACTGATCAGAGCTACATTTGAACAAGTTTTTCGTGCGTCTCGGGGACACACTCGAGTTCCGGCGGCGAGGGTTGAGACAAGGTGACGGCTTGTCCAGCATGCGGTGATCCGACGATCAGGCATCGAATCGAGAGGCATGATTGTCATCAAGGGTGGTCAACTGCTAATTTTAGCAGACGAGTCTGATAGCATAACCAGGAACGTTGCGATGGCGGAGGCAATTTACGCCAGATAAAGCCGAGTTTAGAAAGATTGGGTTAAATATAAATGCGTCGAAGGCCAAATGCATGAAAGGAACAGGCTCAAAAGAAACAAACGCGTGCCTCCCACAAACCGTAACCGTTGACGGTGACGAACTAGAAGTGGTATGTATATGAGTTCGTGTATTAGGGATAGCTGGTGAGTTTTCTCATCCCTACAGTGAATAATCGAATCCTACAGACCTCTTCGCTCACATAGATTTCACAAAAATTATGAGCGAAAAGTCTCTAAGCTTTCACATCACCACTAGGTCCCAGCAAGTCGGACATCGGGAAATAAACTTGGCTATCACCTTATATGCAAGAGGCCGTTATATGTAAGGAGATGCCACGTAAGTTTACCTAGGAGTGACTACAAACGATAACAGCGTGCGGGCTCCCGATCGCGAAGCGATTCGGCGATAAATCGGTCAACTGAAGAATACAGAGCCGCCGGAAAGAACCGACATTCGAAATATCTCTACAAAAATAGCCAAGAGTCGCTAGCAACGGCACTTCATTGGATAATTCCAAAGATTCGGGAGGGTGAGAAACTACCGGAAGAGTGGATGGATGGTGTGATTTGTCTTATCTACAAAAAGGGCGATCGACTAGATTGCTGTAATTACCGTGGCATTACGCTGATCAACGCCCGCATACAGGGTGCTCACTCAAATTTTGTTGCGTCATCTATCCCCAATAGCAAGAGAATTCATAGGGCAGTCTCAGGCGGGCTCTATGGAGGCCTATGCTACTACGGATCAAATTTTTACTCTCCGACAAATCCTCCAGAAATGTCGAGAGTACAATGTGCCCACGCATCATATTTTCGTGTGTTTCAGGGCAACATACGATATAGTTGAACGCGAACAGCTTTAGCAGATAATGACGAGTACGATTTTCCGGATTA
Organism: Sabethes cyaneus; assembly: GCF_943734655.1. Lineage (NCBI taxonomy): Eukaryota > Metazoa > Arthropoda > Insecta > Diptera > Culicidae > Sabethes > Sabethes cyaneus. The sequence continues at coordinate 45,699,398 of NC_071355.1, forward strand.
AATATCGCTATTGAAAGTGTGATCTGGCGAGCGGACGTCGAAACGACAGAAACGATCTTCATCTCTGATAATTTAAATCTCATCAAACAGTGTTCACCCGAACATGGTCCAGTCCTGCTGCAAGCTTCTCTTTCGCTAAACTCCTACTGCTATGCACTATGCAGTAGGTAACAAAGATGGCAACACTCTATCTCATAATTTTAATGGCGCCATAAGACTCGCGAATCGGAATTAATTGCCAAGTGTTTTAATTTAATGCGAAATTGTCTTGGCTCGTGAATTAACTGGTATCAAACCCACAACTAACGACTAACGAAAAGTGCACCTGCAGTCGGTGAAACTCTACAAAGACATCATTAGAAAAAATACCCTCTTCAGATCGTTCGTTCCGAAAAACTTGATAGAGATCTACGTTAATATATGAATGAAATTTTTTTAATTGGTACACTGCCTGACCATTTTCCACCAGCGCAGCTGTTCTGGTCTAGGACAGCAGTCAGAGTCAGTCGAGAAAAGCACTACGGCGGCGGCACACGAAAGGACAGGAAATGGCTGCCAACTTGCTGTTGCACATTAGTTTCTCTTCTGCTGACTGCGCTGTTTCGGTGGCAATTATCATAAAAAATTAAAGACCTGCATTCACGTTGCACATTGCTGTGCTGCTTTGAAGAGCGGGTGCCATTTTCGGCAGCCCGGGGAGGCTTAATTGGGAAAAGCCAATTAAGTGCTTGCCAGCGCAACCGAGCGAAAGATCGTCGTCGGTTGTGTTGTGTAGCAAACAGGTACCACGGGAGGAAATGCTGTTTATTCCGAACGGAACGAGCTATGTGCTCGTTCGAATGTATGTGGGAAATAAGGCATCACCTTTTGTGAAAGTGGCACTTTAATTGAATAGATATTGTATTTTACTCGTTCCACTTGTTTGGCACTAGTTTAGTATGCATGCTGAAAAGATGAGTAAAGTTTATTGGAATCTTTATATTTTATCGTAAAATTATTATTATTAATAATCTGCAGCTTCTCATTTGAAAATTCATTACCATTAGGTCAGTACAAGAAGATGCTTCTCCTGTATTTTACGAACTGGTCGAAGGTCTGACAGCTTATTTTCAGTTTAACCGTTCAATCGTGTATAAAAGGATGGAAAAGAAAAGGGAAAATTGCTTTGAAATGGAAGCACTGGAAAGCTCACTAGCAAGCAGAGGTCAGTATCAAAATGTGAAATTGATAAAGTGCTTCGTTCTACTCCAGGGAGCACCCTTTGCCGGTGCGGTGGAATCCTGCCGGAAGCAAATCGATATGTGGGGTAAATCGGTTTTGACTCTTCGAAGGAACGCAGAAGGTAATAGAATTTGTCACTGCTTTGCGAAATGTTGCTGCCCAGCTCCTGGTAGGGTGCGCTAGTTACTGTAGATAGGAACCTAACAGAGCCTGTAAATATGGTAATTTTTCTTCCCACCCGATCGAACGGCTTTTTGATTTGGGCCTTTGCCACCGGCAGAGCATCATTTGAGACCAATTTTCCTGAACGGAAATGGGGTTAATGGACCATATCGTGACGGATGATTCAGTGTACTTTTGGCAGTAAAATCGATCGTATCAATGAATTAAAACTTCTGTTTTACGGTGTTTGGTTAGATAGATTGAATTTAATTGAGCACTATAATATCACACGTTACTTTTTGGGAAGTTAAAGTGAAAATAATCATCTAATTCACCGTATTATCTCAGCATTACCACTAAAATATGAAAATGAAAAGTTTCTGAAATCAGCAGCCATATAAATCAATTACGAAAACTCATTCCTACCACCTGGTGGTCGTCTGGATTACGGTGTAGCTCAAAACAGATGGCTTAAATTGTTTCAAATGGATTTTAGCACACGTCACACTCGCCGTTCTATTAGTCGAAACGAAAAAAGAGAAAACCATCCACCATTTTTGTACCGACCCTTTCAGAAGTCTAGCGGAAAACCTTCCGAATTACCTCAGACTGAATGCACATAGCCACCCGACCCGGGTCAGTCTAAATAACAAACAGCAGCGGGCAACGGAACAGCGCGGTAGCAGCAGTGACCAGGTGGACGGGCGGCTTGCAGGATTATGTGTGCTCGGAAGGTCGTCGCTTTCGCTTTTGTCGGGTTTTTAAGTTTTGCTACTTACAGCTGGATCAGACGACGAAAAAGTACCGACGCAGACTCTGCGGGAGTGAAAAAGTTTTTTTTTTCGTCTCTTTAATCCCAACCTGAATTACACCTGTTAAGCCTTTTAAGTCCCAAAGTTTGGGTCGAGATCAGTGAAGCTAAACGAATGCGGATCTATGCCGGAACCCGCTGCTGGTTTGCATTTGAAGGTGAAATTATCATTCTATCATTCTAAGCATGTTCACATTTTCTTTACTTTTTCTTTTGAAAAGTGAACCCGCAAAAATAAACGAAAGTCAGTTTTTTATTCAATTTTGTCTCTTTTTGAATGGAAAAGCAACTGAGCAACTCCTCCTTTCTTTCCCAACCCCCCGTCAACGTCAGCTATTTTGTTGCAGATAGTCATTCGGTAATCGCATTAATCCTACTTCCGGGTATGTGGCACAATGTATCTATTTTTTGCGTCTTTGAGGATACCATATAGATACAAAGCTGACAGCATCTCCCACACGACCGACAGCACAATAGGAATGTAATTTGAAACCATTGATAAGTCGGCGAAAGATTCCCCGTAAAATGATCAGATAGGCGAAAATTTTCCATCTCAGCCTACCCAGTGATGTTCAAGGCAAAGCGTAGGGTAGGGAAACTTAATCCGATTTGACGTCGGCGTCGTGGAGTCGTAGGAAGGTTTTCCCGGAAGATTTCTCCTTTCGCGAGCTTCCCGACGCGGCGTCGTAGCATATGGGCTAGCTCGATGTTCGCAACTTGAACTTGGGCTGAAATTTGAAAAGCGCATTCTCAAATGATCTTCTTTACACAGCTTGAATTTAGCTTGAATGAAATAACATTCGGTCATTTTATCAACTTCAAAAAATTACGTAAATATGACAAACGAGGTCTATTTTGATTTCCGATATGTCAGTTTTTTTTCAGAGAAAACAGAGATTTATCTAGACCAACCTAGAGGTTTTAGTCTTGACCTTGAAATGCGGTCAAACATATTTATTAATATTTATTTATTTATACGGTGGTACTACAATTGATGAAGGGACAGTAGGAGAAGTAATGAAAATTTATTTGGAAAATGGAGAGGAAAGAGTGAAAAGGTAAGGGGGAGGGGGGGGTTCGAATCCGGTTATAATCTCTGATTATTGCTTGGTTCGACCCATACACTTTCCAGCATTGGACAAAAGGTAGGAGTCGCAACGACAACTTGTTAAACGTAGCTACATATTACCCCTCTTTACCTCCCCCCCTTTACCTTTCCACTCTTCCCCATTCATTTTCCAAATAAATTTTCATTACTTCTCCTACCGTTCTTTCATCAATTGTAGTATAGGGTTTATTTCTAATTCCCGTCGTAGTAAGGAAAGCCACTCTAATTTTCATCATTTCTTAGGTGGATTTAATGAATACTTAAAAATTCTGCTGCTGATTTGACATAAATACCCTTATCTTCCGATCCGTGCCCCTTGTATTCACTAAAAAGCGATTATTAAAGCATTTTATTGAAATTACGCAACTGACTTTATATCTTAAATTCGTCGTACCGTTTTAAAATCCGTCCATCAAAATTTTTCATCGTCCGAACTAAATATAACAATAATGTTTACGAAACTAGCGCGCATGAATTTGTATAGGACGGCATGACAAATGGTACTCTGCAAAATTTCTGCAGGTCATGCAAGTTTTCCCGGCTGCAGAATAACGACGATGCGTTGCGTGAGTTATTTTTATTTTATGAATGACGGAAACTGAAACGTTTTCTTATTCGTCGTGCGTCTTTAATGAAAAAAAGCATTAAAATAGATCTCAGCTCGCTTTGAATTGATCGCGTATGATAGTCAACGAACTAAAATATTAGAGAATAACTAATTTTGCATTGTGTGTCATAATCGCTGATATTTTTAGTAATTTGTGTTGGATAGGACGGGAATGAGGAATTACGACGAAGCAGCAACATACCCTACCACCGCTTCAAAAAAATATTAAGAGATTTATCTATTTTTCGATAGGCGTCAATATTAGGGGAGTGTCGTCGTGGTTGGGCCACGTTTTGGAATTCGCCCATAACTTTCGTTTCAAAAGGAATTTTGGAAATCTAAATACATCGTTGCAAAGGTCTAAGAATAAGGTATATTTCCGGAAAGTTTTGAACTGATTGCTTGAAAAATAAAAAAGTTATAGGCATTTACGTGAAGACAAAAAATGTTGTCATAGTCGGGCCATGTTGTACAGATTGGGCCACCGCAGAAAATCTAAGACATACGTATTGAAATTCTATATAGAGACATGAAAAGAATGAATTCCGTGAACAACGGCTCATATATGCACAAATATTCTATTTTTAATTGCATTTTTGCGAAATTTTGGCGATCTTGTAAAATCAGTATTGCTACAATTGCCTTTTCCGAATTTTACAACTACAATGAAATAACAACAAAAATCTAAGTATTTATCGTATTAATTTTGCTTCATTTCATCACATTTTACGCGACTGACATTCTCTAGCGATTATTGCGCTTCTGCGCTTAAAATTATGGTGGCCCAACCATGACTACTCAAGTGACCCGACCTGTACAAATAGCGCTTTTCTAGTATTTCACCTTAGCCTTCCCAAACACCTTACTGGAGGGGATTTTTCTATAGTCTACGTGTGCAGCACAATTTATCTCGATAATTGCATTTCATGAATCATTTCCTGAAGAAAAGTTCGTTGCGCGTGGAAAACTTTTTTTTGGAAGATTTAGTCACTGAATTCAGTACGGGTGTTTTGAATACACGATTGAAACTCACAATATTGTGAAAAGTTAGCTATCACACTAAGAAGTTTTACAATGATTGTATCATAGATATCACGTGTTACTAAAACTGTAAAATCGTGATGGCCCGACCATAACAGTGGCCCGACGATAACGACAATACCCTATACTATTTTTATCGTGAGCTTTTTCGTACATTCGTATAATTTACGAAGTATTTTTTTAAATAAAATAAAGTTTGTAAGGTTATAAATTTGTTTAAATGTACGAAATAACACACCGAAACCTAACATGTGTAGGGAAGAGGTTGGGGATATAATAACAAACGAGCGCGAGGTGGTCGACAGGTGGAAGCAGCTTTTCGATCAGCACCTCAATGGCGATAAAGCAGAAGGAGATGCAACGAAAGTTATCCTAGAAGTGCCCATCAAACAACAACAGTGCGCCAAAAGGTCGTTATGCCAAATTTTTTTCTACCAAATTGTGCAGTATGTTTATGCCGTAAGTATGTATGTTGTTATGGCAAACGACGCTATGCCAAGCAGCATTCGGTGAAATGAATCTATGTTGCATGGGTTGCCCCGGTTCTCATTGTATTGTGACGCAGTGGCGGCGATGATTGACTCAAGTGCGCATTCGTCTGAAAGCGAAAATTGTAAATTATGTCTAACGTCTATTATGCCCAATGTCCGTATGCCTAACGTCGCGCATCCGAGGGGAAACGGGACATAAAAAGTGGAAAACAAGCCGAAAAAGAGGAGACTGGACTGAAACATATGAAGAACGGAAGAGAAAAGAAAACAATAAGTCAAACGAAAGAAAAACGATAAGGAAAACATGGAAAACGAGAAAGAAAAAGAGGGTAAACTCGACAGAAAACGACAAAAAGTTAAAAAAACGGAATAGAAAAGGAGGAAAAGAAGTGGAAAAAAATAATGAGGAACAGAAAAAAAGAAGAAAATGGAGAAAAAATTAAAATGGAACACAAACGGCATAGAACGAAAAACAGAAAGTGACGTTGAAGGAGGAAAAGCAGGATCTAATAAGAGCAAAAGAAGGAACAGATCAAAGCAAAAAAAATTAAAATAAGGTAATGAGACAGAAAACAAAACAGAAAAGAGAAAACTAAGAGGAAAATAAATATCCGGACTAAAAAGGGCGAACAACGGGACAGGACGAATAGAGAAGGAGGAAACAGCGGGCAGCAAAAAGGAATATCGAGAGAGAAAAGAAAGGAAGATGACGCAAATACGAGGAAGCCTAACAGAAAAATTAAAATAAAAAACTTAACAGAAAAGAGGAAGAAGCGGGAGAAAAGATGGGAAATGAGATAAGACAGAAAAAATGGAACAGAAAACAAGATAAACCAAGAAGGGTAAGAAGAATAGCGAGAGAGAGAAAAAAGTAAACCGTTAGAGGAAAGGAGGAAAACAGAAAAAAGAGGTCAAACGGGATATAAAAGGACAAAGATGGAACAAAATGGGAAAGACGGAAAAGGAAATGAAACGGAGCAAAAGAGTAAAAACACGAAATAGAAAAGGGGGAAAAGAAAACAGGAGAATATGGGAGCTGGAAAATTGGAAAACAGAAAGAACAGCAAAACAGAAAATGTAGGAAAAAGTGAAAACGTAAGATAAACGGAATACAACGAAAAACAGAACGTGACAGACAAGGAACGGACTAAAACAAAAAGATATAAAAAGAGTTAACGAGTCAGAAAGCAATAAGGCCAAATCATTTTTAAAGTTTTTGTCAACCCCGTTTTGGAAATTGGGTTGAAAAATCGGGGGGCAAAAAAAATAATTTGTAAGATATGAGTTAATTTTTTTATAAAATCAATTGTCTGCGGGCCCTACAGCCTGAAAAACTCGAAAAATGAGTGTACGAGTTGAGTTAACGCTTCTAGCATGAAATAGGAACGGCAGTTCAAATAGTGGAATTTCCGAAACTCGGCCAAAAAAATATTCTTTCGTTTTTGTCTTTTTGTTCGTAGATTTTTGCATGAAAACAACGTATTTATTAAAAGCAAGAATAGATTTGGTTTCCACGTTTAAACTTTGAGTAAAAATGCCTAAAATCCATATATTTTTTGCTCGATTAAAAAATTCTCTTTGTTTTTTTGACCCCCCCCCCCCCTTCAGTGGCCCACAACAGGAGGGACAATAACTTTTTTAAATATTTGTAATGGCCTTACCGAGACTGAAAAAGAGGATAAACTTACCTGGAAATGTGATTAAACGGAAGAAAAAAAACAGGAAACAGAATAAAAAAGAGAAAAACAAGAGGGAAATCAAGACCAAAAAGGGCGAAAACCGAGACTGGAAAGGAAGAAAGAGCGGACAGAAAACAGGAAAACAGAAGAGGAGAAAGAAAAGGAGGAAAAATGAGACAAATACGAGGAAATGAGAACAATACGAGGACAGAAAAATTAGAAAAAAATTGACAGAAAAGGAAAGAAAACGAGAAAATACGGGGAAACGAGAAAAGGAAAACGAAACAGAAAACAAGAAAAGCCAAAAGGGGAAAAAAGAATAGCGTGAGCGAAAAAAGAAACCCCATAGAGGAAAGGCGGAAAACGGGAAAAAGAGGTCAAACGGGATATATAAAAGGAGAAAGATGAAACAGAATAGAAATGACAGAAAAGAAGATAAACCCAAGCAAAAAAGGCAAAACGGGATAGAAAAGGTTGAAAAATAGAGGAAACGCGGGAACTGGAAAATTGAGAAACAAAAAGACCAGAAAAAGACGAAAATAGAGAAAAAATGAAAAGGAAAGATAAACAGGGTAAAACGATAAACAGACATTGCAGAAAAAAATGAAAAGCAGAAAATAAACAATATAAAAAGATATCCAATGAGGAACTCCATCACCGATGTCATCAACGGCCGATAGCAACAGAAATTCGTGAACGTAGGTGGAAGTCGATCGGACACACCTTGAGGAAAGGAGCGAACGAGATCTGCGGAGAAGTATTCGGCTGGAAGCGTTGAAGAGACAGACCCAGAGGCTCATGTCGACGCAGCTTAACCCGAGCAGGAGCGAAGAGCAAAATAATATAAAAACAATATCAAACTGTGTTATAATGGTATATTTTGTTATTGAATAGATATGGAGATACATTGATAACACATTTTGTTATTGAGTCGATATTTAAAACAGTGGTTGTAAGATGAGTTTAATAACTGATTTTGTTATCATATCTTATTTTGGCCTTAAAATGGCATTCGATATATTTCATACATAATAAATAATTTTATAAAATAATTTAAATAATTTTATAAAATGATTTTTTAATATCTCATATACTGCTGCATTTGATATTCAATACCTTTATAATACTACAATATGTTATTGCAAACTCTGAATATAGTCATGTTATTGCTTTGTTATTCAAATAAAACAAGTAGGCCAAAAGAATGGCCTTAAAGGAGTAAAATTTTGATATTATTTTTTGTTATTTTACCAACTATGTCAGCCAAAACGAGACCAAATTTTGATATGAGTTATTCGATTTCCAATAACACATTTTGATATTATTTTGCTCTTCGCTCCTGCTCGGGAACCAACGACATTTGGGATGTAGGCGAGAGCCTGTCTTGGCGACGGGTAAAAGTCATCGCGGATAACCGTCAGCAGTGGAGATCTCTGATTTCATTCCTTTGGACTGCCGGACCGGCGGACATGGACACATAAGTAAGTAAGTAAGTTAGTACTGTAAAAGAGGAACAAACGGGCTGAAAATGAAGTAAAACGTAAGAAAAAAGACGGAAAGATAAGGTCAAACGGGATATAACAGAAGAAAGCTGGAACAAAACAGGAATGGGAAATGAAAAAGGGATGAGAAAAAGGGATAAAAAATCAAGAAAAGAAATGTTTGGATTGGAAAAACAAATCGTAGAAAAACGTAAAACTGGAGAGAAAAGACGACAAACGGAGAATAAAAAAGGAGAACCGGTGATCAAAGGAAAAACAAGGAGCCAAAAATAGAATATCTGTAACATAAAAGAAGACTGAAGTTTTTGGAGCGTCTTAGTAGAATACGAAACCTAAAATTAAATAAAAAGCATAAAACTTATCCAATTTAATTCTACTATGTATATTTCATTCACGACAGATACGTATTTCGCCTACGACTTGCAGGCTTCCTCAGTGTTTGTTTTCGAACCAACAGACACTGAGGAAGCCAGCAAGTCGTAGGCGAAATACGTATCTGTTGTGAATAAAATATGCATAGTAGAATTAAATTGGATAAGGATCTTCTTTTTATTTAATTTTAGGTACATAAAAGAAGAAAACCGGAGTAACTAAAAGAGGAAAGTAAAGAACGAAGAGGAAAAATGAAAAGGAGGAGAGATAGAAAAAGACGAAAACAGGAAACGAAAAATGGTAATGCGTAGTGATAAGACGAGAAATGAGAAAGAAATTTATAATAAAATGAGTAAAAAACAAGAAAAGATATTAACGAGAAAAATAATAAACGTGAGAGAACTAGGAAAAACAAGAACAGAAATCAAAAAAACGGAACAGAAAAAAGGGAAAAATAACACAAAAAGAGGAAAAACGGGACTGGAAAAGCGAAAAAAGGAACAGAAAACAGGTAAAACGGGTGGTAGAGTTAGATGAAATATGTCAACCCTAATTTCAAGTAAAACTTCTTGTTTAATTGCGTGTCAATGTCCAAATTCAAGTCTAATTTAATTGCCAATGTCAAGTTCAATTTCAAGTCCAATTGTATGTTTGATTTTTTGCTCAATTTTAATTTATTACCAATTTTATGTCGATTTAAAGCTTTGATTTCAAGTCCAATTTCTAGTACAGTTTTGATTCAAATTTTGAGATCAATTTCGTGCATAATTTCAAATCCAATATAAAATCAAATCTCAAATATGACTTTAAATACTCTTTTAAGACTGATTGAATGTCTAATTCCAAGTAAAACGTCCAATCCCAATAACTCCAAAATTAGATTCAATTTCAAATAAACTTTTCAGTTCAGTTTTAGATAGTGGCTCAAGCCCAAATTATACCAAATCCAAGTCAAATTTAATGTCCTATGAGAAGTTCGATTTCAAATCCCATTTTAACTTTAATTTCTTGTCCTGTTCCAAGCCTAATTTGTCCAAGTTGCCAAGTGTGCCAAGTTGAATTGGACTAGATTCAACTTTGATTTTAAATCCAATTGCACTCGAAAGTTTTCAGTCTAATCGGTTTAGTATTTTTGTGATAAGTAATGATTCGCCATCCTATGATTATTTTCCTAAACCAATCTGATACTAATGCAGCCAATTCGTGAAAGCGTCTTGTAAAACGACGATTACATTACTATCACTTTTTGTCAACGGCTAGGCCAACTGCGTAGCATTTACCACAGAGAGAATTCCAAGGTACTAAGTGGAACTAGAAATAATAGTTGACTTTATTCAACTTCTTGAAATTGCAAGTACGGAAGAAAGCGTGGACCTCCCGTACCAAACGCTTCCCATATAAAGTGCTTAGAGTCGTTGGGAGTTTCCTTGCTAATAAAGGTTAAGTATTACGGACTCACGAGGATGATGAACAGTGATGTTAAAAACTCGAAATCTCAAAACCCATCAAAAATCAAAATCAACTGTGAATCATGTCAACTTGATCCTATGCAGAAAAAACTCACGCGTGAGTTTTTCTGTTTTCATAGCAAGAAGCACAAAACTCACACATATTTCTTCCCGCTTGATCATATTCTGTTGCTTCAACTGCTACCCGGAGCTATACACCTATACATACAAATTCGTTGTTGAACAGCATAGGCATTCTCTCGTGCGATACGTAACTGTGACTGAGCGTAAGAGAATGAATCTCTAAATAAATCGTAAAGTTAAATTAAAACACACATTTAAACTACATGTTTATCTAATTCTTATTAGGCTTTTTACTTTCTAGTTAAGAAAATGTCGATTCCCGCGAAGAAAAAATGTAGATTCTGCCAATTTGTTTGCCATCTTCATTCACGAATGTGTGCTAGCTTTTTTCGCAGCTGAAGTTTTCTCTGGCGGTTAATTCTCTTTCGCTCTCTGGTTCGTTGTATGAAATGCCAGCTGTGGAAGAAGTAAGCAAAATGCTCACAGATGAATTTGGTTCACATCGCATAGCAACAGAGACATCGCATATACTAGCGAGAGAAATTCATATGTGAGTTAGGCGCTTCTGATCAAAGTTGAAATTTCTTGTGCTTGAAATCTCATTGAGTTTTTTGCTGCTGTGAATTTTTCAACACTGAGGAACGGAGTAACGTCATTTGGGCCAAAAGTCAAGCTCAATAGCTGCAATAATTTTTTTTAATAAAAGTACCGAGCAAAAGAACGCACAAATGGTCAAACTGGGAGTTAAAAAATTATTATAGAAAACTATGACGGGGTAAATGATATTAAAATCGCTGCCAGTATATTATCTTTAAGCTGGGAGAGGTTGCAAGATTCAATAGTATCAAAGCTCTAGCCCTGCAACAGTCCTGTATTCCAGCAACTGGCGAAGCCTGTTCAATTAAAACAGAAAGTCAACTTCCGAAAGTGGAATGTAGTATTAAGGCTTCGCTTCTGCTATCTTTTTTTATGGATGTAATCAAAAATCAGTAAAAATATATAACAGACTGATATCTAATGCACTCCAAATTCCTGGAAAACGTACAACAACAAACACACGAAAACGGTCACCGCCAATGGTAGCTCATTTGTCACCGATTCCTGAAAGTTTTCGATAACGGTACCGATCAATTCGAAAGCTGAAAAGCTTTTATATCGCTCTGTACTACATTCCTCCGCTATTTATCGAAAATCAAATGTTCATTCCAAACAGAAACCTATCCCATGGCCGCGCCGGCACCCGACCCGGAAGGTGCTAACGTCGCTTTTGATTCCGGAAAAAAGGACAGGAACCTCTTTTTCACGTCTGGCGGCCTAAAGTGCGGTTCTCTTTTATAATCCGAGAAAAGTTATCTTTCAACGTCCGCCGCCGTGGCGTCTCCCCGCCGCCGGCCGGCCCGTTGTTGCAGCACACCGATATTACAGCTGCCCCAAGTCAGGTTGCAGACAATGCCCTCTGTTGGCGCTTTCGGAAGGCGCGAACCGAAATAGATCAACGGGTTGCCTGCTATGTATAATATCTTTGTCGCAATGGCGTTCGCGACATGACGAGGGGGAAGAAATAGGACGATGGAACGTTCCCGTTCGTCCTTACCCATACAATGGATAAAAAGGTTTTGCTCTGGCTACAAAAGCCTTTTTTGCTGCCGCAAAAGAAAATTCTGAGGAAAGGTCTACTTCTCGTTTACCGAGGGATTCATTGTCCTGAGTATACCAACCATGCAGCCATCATTTGATATTGATGCTCAGAAGCTCTTAACGTTAAAAATTGAATTCCAACGAAGGTCACAGCTCGATAACTAGCCTGTCGATGGCAGATTGCTACTGCCCTAGAATATAATCGTGTAACAATTTCGAATTAGTTAAGCGCGAACTTAACCTCACAAACGTATCCCGGTAGAATATCCGATTACATTTTCAACCATCCAAGTACAATATATTTCATTTATTTATGTCTGCGGTAGAACCGCATCAAATTTGGCCTCGTAACAGATAGTACCGGTGCAAAAGCGTGTAACACTCTGTGTATGACGCTTATTCACAAACCAATGTTGCCGGCTGTTGAACGGAACGGAGGGACATTCGGCGGGCGCAGCGGTCGTAAGCTCCTGAATCGTGCCTTGTTTTTCCAATTTGTCTCAATTTCCGCACCAGGAAACTGAAATTCGAGTCCAGCTTGTTGCCAGTTCGAGTTTGTTAGGAGATCGGAAAGCTTCAAACAACGAAGTTGAAAACACTGAACACCGAACTATGCATGCTGCCTTTCTTCCTGTTCACGAGTATGTGCAATAATGTTTACACAGCAGTTGTACGGTTGGTTATAGTGCGTTTTGCGATGGAATAAATTTCTGCTGTAGTCATGACCTTCTTCCAGTGCCAGCGCTCGGCTATCATAATGCAGAGATTATACGTTGTTTTGTAGAATGGTTCATATGAAATATTACACACACCATAATATTCCGACATTAGTTAGTTCCACCTTTTATGAGATATCGGAACAAATGAAATCGGACCAGCAACAGTAGCGAGCTGTCGTAATACACAATATGTTTCAAATGCACTGCTGTTCTGTTCGCAACATATCGATAAGTAACGACCTCACCCACAGTCCTACTGCGGACGAGGGGTGGGAAAACTACAGTAGAAGTGGTTCGAGCGGGGCTCGCGACTACGTTATGGTATTTGAATTCGGAAATTGTGCGTACACACGCTCTCTAAATGGAACCAAAAACCACTGTGGGTTAGACGATAATCGGTTATACTAATGAGTATCGATTGGAATATTGTACCATTTTCGAGCAAGTCATTTCAACCACATAATTCCAGAAATTGCTACAGTTTGGATTGCGAATGTTTTTCAAATTGTTCGCTAGTGGTGCGTAGCGGTGAGAGAATTAAACAATTTTGCATTTCAGATTACTGATCATAGCCTCGTTATAGGACACAGCAGCGGATAATACTGTGTCAAATAAAATGTCACTTTATATTATTAGGCATTAAGCAGCGAATTAGATCTCTAATACGCCAGATAATAATACACATTGCCGGTTTAAGGGAAATTGTTAAGTGAAAAGAAAACAAATTATGTTTAATAATGTGATTTGACTAATTTTCAAACACTCTTCAATTGCACAGAGATGGCCCTACAGATACCAGTTGCGCTTGTTATAATCGCGAATGCAAAATTATTGTTAAGACTGATGTGGCATACAAGGCCTGTTAGAAAATTATTCTACTCTTGGCCAAAGAAAAAAAAATCTGGCATACCTGGGAAGCTGGAAACTTAATCACCTTCAAAATCTTCTTGGGTTTACCTTCTTCCATAGATGCCGCATTAATTAGAAAGACTCTTTCTGAATTCAATTTGATTCGGTTGATCATAACGTTCACTCGTAGGTTGGAAAGCAACTGTAACTCTTCGCGGAGAGCCAGATCAGCAGAGTAAGCAGTCTGTTAAAGTGAAGAAGTCCACTTTTTTCCTCATTAAGCTTCATTCAAGTGGTAGGCATGTGCTTGGGTATTGTTGCGATGGAGTGTCCTGTTATTCCTGTAATGCGAACTTGGTGTTGAGTCTGATGTTGTCAATTTTCATCAGTCACTCCATTGTTTAAGGTGTCGATATTGTCTAAATGCAAACCTCGGGTGTAGTCCTGGAAAAGCTCGGTTTTGGTTGGAGTTACTGCCGATGAATGGCATGCATCCAGTCTCGATAACTTTCAACATAACACAGCTGGCTATATATTTATTATCAAAACGTACGTGGACTTTGAATAGTAATCGATTCAACGAGAATGTTAGGGAACGGAACGGTTTTAGGACTTGACCCTCCTTCATCGATAGACCTTCATCGCAATTGCTATCAAGGTACATGACAATTACGAGACTAGTGCAGCGATCCCACTGACTCTAGCAACACGGCCCAGTCGACATTCGAACATTACCACAGTGGTCCGGTTTCGAAAAAGTTCGGACATTAGCAATTGGGTAAAAAATGTTTAATTTTTGAGGGGTGGTGCCTTCGGAGAAGTTTATTAATAAAATATAGCACATCTTTCTGCATTATTAGGGTGAACGTGAATTCACCTATTAGGGTGATACAAACTTTTGTTTTTTAAAATAATTTCAAAAAAAGAAATTGTTTTTCCTCCAAAAAGTTGTAGAACATACTAAAATAAGCAACTTTGCTGAATGAGCAACGTAAGAAACTACTGACATTTAACAAATCTTTCGGCTGGATCCAAGCTCTTTAGAAATGTACTATCTATAGTCAATTTAAAACCCGAATTAATCCACCTAGCGGTGTGACCTAGCCTTTCTACTGCCGCAATAATTATTTTTCTATTTCTCAGTAACATCTATAATCTATAACTTGACTATATTTTTAAATATCCGTTCCTTATTTTTAAAAATCAAAAGATAATACCTGAATTTGATTTTTTTTGTTTTTGTTTAGATTATAGTCACTTTTACCAGTTTTGGGTCGTGACTTCTGCGGGGTTGGGATTTGAACCCGGATCCTCGGCGTGAGAGGCGTGAATGCTAACCACTACACCGGGACTGACATCATCGAAAAAATATTAACCCACCGAAAAAATAACTGAGTAGAGCATTAGATATGAAAAACGAAAAAGAGAAATTGGACTTTTTCTTAGTTGGCGCTCTTTCAGTTAATTATTTTTGCATGAAAATCAAAACTTAAGCTACTTTTGAATAAACTTTAATCAAAAAATAGTCATTAGCTGGATCGTATCGTTTATACGATATTGCCCTTTAGATGTTTTGGGAAACGATGAGATCAAAAAAACAAAAGCGGCGTCATAAACATCCTTGAGGATGGGAAATATGATCGATATAATTTCAAGTGCTTGTTATTTTCGCTGGTATGAGTGGACCCATATTTATTTACATGATACATGACATATGACTATTCTTTTTTAAAGTGTCACTAGCGAAAACAAATCGTACAAAATTATTAGGAATCTTTTCTTCCTCTTTTTCATATAAAATTTCTAAGCTCTAGCATCTATTGATTGGAAAAGCATCTATTGATGCGTAAAATTTGTTTGAAATTGGTATAAATTTATTTGGAAAAATCAACTCATTAGCATTTGCAATCCTATACTGTACCTATATAGTTAAATCCAATACTTTTCTTCGCTTTTTACTTTGCTCGTCCGATTGCGAGTAACAGCAAGTAAAGAAAATGACAATTGAAATGTTTCTCACTCTTCTTGTATTTCTATGCAAATTTTTAAATTGCAAATCACATATGCATACATACACACATACATACATACACGCATGCATGCATACATGCACATACATAACACATACATTGAATACAATCGACCCTTGATTAATTTATTTAGATTTTACACATTTTAACGGTTTAATATGCGGTGCTGAAGTGTGAAAGTTTGAATAATTTTTGAATGAATCGTCAGATTTTCAGTAACTTGGTTTCGTTTGATAGATCTCAACAGTATCTTTCGAATAATAATAAATTGTAGGATTTTTCCCTTTGAATTAATGCTTATATGTAACAAAAAACTGTTTTAAATAGATTTTTTCCACATTTCTTTATTCAACTTTCAAACCACAAGTCCATTCGTCATGAAATCTGGAAGTTAGGGTTTTGAAAGGCTCCCCTGTCATATTCAATTAATTCTGTTCATTTCGGTCAAAGGACCTATGAGATAATAAAGTCCCATATTTTTCGTAGTTTTATACATAACTTTTGAACTAAAAGTCCGATCAGTATGAAATTAAATAGCGAACAATGGGACACCTGGACCTTTCATTTGACACTAAGATCATTAATGGATGGTAAATGGTTGAATAATGCGCTCCAGAACCACAATGAGGTTCCACAGCCTTTTATTCAGCAACTCCTATCTCGACCTCCTCTGGGTACCATCCGGGGTACGTGGAAATCGGACAACCGGTCGAAGCTAGGGTCGTATGCGGATAGAGAAGGGGGCACTCATGCGAAGGCTGAAGTGTAAACTCTCCGCCTGCAGGACGGTTCTCTTGACTCCCTGGAACCAAAGCAGAGGGTCCAAAGCCCCTAAAGGAGATGGTTGTAATAGCTGTTATCCATGGATATTATGTGAAACCTTGAATGGATAAACCCGTAATCCAAGGTGTGACGCGACCCGTGCCGAGGAATGAATGGTGGAGGGGGTTCTATAAATTCTCTCGCCGAAACGGAGCCTGTGGAGTACCAGGGCGCCCTCCACAGCAATTTGCCCGTGCTGCATTAAGCCAGTCACTGATGCAGTGGACGATTTCTTACCGTGCAAGCTCTCTCTGCCGAAAAACAAAGAAACGAATGAGGTGGAGAGGAGAGTTGGTGAGGAGCAGGACTTGAACGATGCGCTAGCAGGGGTTCAGTTCTGATCCTCGTCTATCCTCAACACGCCGACTCGTTGTGAGTCGGCAAACGAAGATGTGGCTCCAAAACTTTCTACTCACGGATCGAGATTCACTCTGCCTGATCTCTGACTGTGTGCTGGAGGGTGGGCTGAAACATAAGGAGAGCCGAACAGTTATGGCCAGTAGAATGGCTGTACAATCGCTCAAACAATCTAAATAAATATATAACGTCGAGTATCCACCTCTAGGTTACTCAAAAGTTGCTGAGTCTCAATAAGAGAGATCGCAGCAAGCTTACCGGTCTTGCCACAGGATATTGTCCGAGTAAATATCATCTTCGGAATCTCAGTTGCGTATAAGATGATATTTAACCTCAGAACCCTTGCTCTGCAATCGTGGAGCACATATAGTACGCAGACTGCAGTATCTCAAAAATGGGAGATCTGGTTGGCGTCGCCGATCATGGTACTAGGTTCATAAACCTAGTCATCCCTGATTGGCACATGTCTCGCTCCAGCTACCAGCCTTTCACTTCCTCAATAAGTGATAGGTAAGCTTGAAGCGTATAGTAAAACAATATACCAATACCACAATAGTTCAAAATAATGGACGCAGTGGTAAGAGTACCCAACAGAGGAGAAGAGAAGATCATTAAAATCGGTCCAGCCATCTCCGAGAAAAGTTGACTGAACCAAAAGCGTTCCACACACACACACACACACACACACACACACACACACACACACACACACACACACACACACACACACACACACACACACACACACACACACACACACACACACACACACACACACACACACACACACACACACACACACACACACACACACACACACACACACACACACACACACACACACACACACACACACACACACACACACACACACACACACACACACACACACACACACACACACACACACACACACACACACACACACACACACACACACACACACACACACACACACACACACACACACACGCACACACACACACACACACACACACGCACACACACACACACACACACACACACAGCCACGTTCATAGTGCAAGTGACACAACTCAACCTGAACCACTGCAGCACGGCTCTCAGCAGCTGTTATACCAAGCAGTTTCTGAGTCAGCAATGGATAATCTCGGATCCATATCGCGTTCCTGCCGGAAACAGCAACTGGGTCTCGGATAGGTCTGGGACGGCGACTATATGGACGACAAGCAGGTTCCCGGTTCAGGAGGTTGTGTCAACTGTAGACGAGTGATTTGCGGTTGCCAAAGTGGGTGGAGTGTTCTACTGCAGCTGTTATGCTCCGTCGAGTTGGTCTATCGAGCAGTTTGCGCGGATGGTAGACCGAGTATCAGTTGTGCTGACTGGTTTAAGGCCGGTGGTTGTGGCGGGCGACTTTAACGCTTGGGTGGTAGAGTGGGGAAGTCGTCGCACGAACCATATGGGTCGGATTTTGCTTGAGGCTCTGGCAAAGTTTAACGTAGATCTGGCGAACGTCGGCAACACAAGTACCTTCAGTAGGAACGGTGCGGAGTCCATCATCGACGTGACTTCAGGCAGTCCTGGTCTGATAGGAGATTGGAGGGTAGACAATGGCTACACTCCAAGTGACCATCAGGCGGTCTGCTATGGTGTCGGTCAGATAACGAGGCGGCAGGTGGCGAGTAAAGCCGACACTCCAAGCACCCGTGGATGATGGAAGACATCATACTTCGATCCCGAAGTATTTGTGGAAGTGATCCGAAGAGAGCGCGGTGATCGCGGATCGCCCGATCCGAACGCTGATCATTTGATTGAGGTACTGTCACGAGCGTGTGACGCTGCCATGCCTAGGAAAAGCCGACCTAGGTGTGGGAGGTCAACGGCTTACTGGTGGTTAGCTGAAATTGCGGAACTCCGCGGAGCCTGCTTTCGTGCAAGGAGAATTATGCAAAGAGCTCGTTTGGACGAAGGCAGGGCTGAATGTCGAGTAGCACTTGTTACTGCACGCGCAGCGCTTAAGAGTGGGATAAAAGCTAGTAAACGAGCCTGCTTTGAAAGGTTATGTGCTAGTGCTAATGCGAACCCGTGGGGTGATGCCTACAGGGTCGTAATGGCAAAGACCAAGGGCGTGATGGCGCCCGCAGAGCGATCGCCAGAGATGCTGGAGCGAATCATCGAGGGCCTCTTTCCGCGCCACGAGCCAAGGCCCTGGCCTAAAGCCACTGAGTCGTCCCACGGCCGACGTTCCAGTATCTCAGACCATAGCGTAGGATGGTCGGCCTCCACGCCGAACATCCAAAGTAACGTGGGCGACGGCGGCTTAGAGGTTGGGGAGGAAGCGACGGCTACGAATGAGGAACTCATCGCTAAATCCCTAAAGGTGAGCAAGGCACCGGGACCAGACGGAATCTCGAATTTGGCCATTAAAGCGGCTATTTTGGAGACTCCCGAATTATTCGGAGCAGTAATGAGTAGATGCCTGGAAGATGGCCACTTCCTGGACAGATGGAAGCGACAGAACCTGGTCCTATTGCCGAAGCCGGGAAAACCTCCGGGTGTCCCCTCGTCATATATGCCGATCTGTCTACTCGATACTGCCGGCAAGGTGCTGGAGAGGATTATCCTTAACAGACTCGTACAGTACACGGAGGGTACAAACGGTCTGTCAAGGAACCAATCCGGCTTCCGAAAAGGCAAATCTACGGTGGATGCCATCTTATCTGTCACTAAGACAGCTGAGGTGGCAATCCAGCGTAAGAGGATGGGTATCCGCTATTGCGCAGTTGTCACGCTCGACGTGAGAAATGCGTTTAACAGCGCTAGTTGGAACTCCATAGCCAACTCGCTCCGGAACGTCCAAGTGTCGGTGTCGCTGTACAGGATTCTGGAAAATTATTTTCAGAATCGGGTGCTATGCTACAACACGGAGGAGGGTCAGAAGTGCGTTCCAATCATCGCAGGGGTTCCGCAAGGCCCGGTGTTGTGGAACGTCATGTATGACTAGGTGTTGAAGCCAAAGTTCCCGGTAGGGGTGGTGTTTGTCGGCTTTGCGGACGATATCACCTTGGAAGTCTACGGTGAATCTATCAGAGAGGTTGAGTTGACGGCTACCCACTCTATAAGCATTGTCGAAGATTGGATGCGCTCGTGGATTGGAGGATATCGTTGTGAACAACCGCAAGTCAGTGCTGCAAGCAAATATCAGCGTCGAGGACTGCACTATTTCGTCAACGCGGTTCTTAAAACTCCTGGGAGTCATGGTCGACGACAAGCTCAAGTTCGGGAGCCACGTCGACTATGCCTGCAAGAAGGCTTCTACAACTATTTCGGCATTGTCTCGTATGATGTCTAATAGCTCTGTGGTATATGGCAGCAAGCGTAGGCTTTTAGCCAACGTGGTCCAGTCCATACTTAGGTATGGCGAACCGGTGTGGTCATCGGCGTTAGGAACCAAAAGCTACCATGGTAAGCTGGAAAGTACCTATCGTCGCATGTGCTTGAGAGTGGCGAGTGCATATCGCACAGTTTCATATGACGCAATCTGCGTCTTAGCGGGTATGATCCCTATTGGCATCATCATCAGCGAAGGCGTAGAGTGCTTCAACCAACGTGGAACTAGGGGCATACGGAGTACCACAAGATCGGCCTCGATGACCACATAGCAGCGGGCATAGTCTGATTCCACAAAGGGCAGGTGGACACACCGACTTATTCCGGAAGTATCCGGGTGGGTCGACAGGCGCCACGGCGAAGTCAACTTCCACCTGACACAGATTCTGGCAGGGCATGGCTGTTTTAGACAGTATCTACACAAGTTCGGGCATGCGGAGTCCCCCAGGTGTCCCGAATGCGTGGATGTTGAAGAAACTGCAGAACATGTTTTCTTTATATGCCCTCGTTTCGTGGGCGCAAGAAACAACATGCAGTCAGTGAGCGGACAGGACACAACGCCGGACAACTTAGTCCAAAGGATGTGTTCCAGCTCGGACGTCTAGGGAGCGGTCAATGCAGCTGCTACTCAGATTGTACTTGAGCTACAAAACCGCTGGAGAGCCGATCAACGGCTAGTAAATAGCCTAACTACCATAGTCCAGTAGTTATCTAAGAGGGTGCGTTAAGCACAATAGCCCCTCCCTGAAGTAATACCGATAACCAGGGTGGTACCAGGGAGGATTTAGGCTGGAGACTCGAGTAGGGTTTTAGTGGGTCTAGGTCCTCACACTCCATTAGGGGGGTCGGGATACCAAACCCCGCTCCCTGAGTTGTCTTCTCAGGTGTCTGATAGTACCGTATCTTCTAAGGTGCTGAGCAGATTTCCCTACTCGTTAAAAAAACTCACACACACATACACAGAAAATGACGGATACGTCGCAACGATGCCGGACGACTGTTCAGTGAAATCCGATCTCTTAAAGAATCTCACAGGCGTTAGGACTAGAATGGCCCAACGCGTTAGATGGCTTAACTAACTGAAACTGACTTGCGTGTGTCGAGACGCTTAACGAATTGGCGACGAGCAGCCCAGGACCGAATACAGCGGAGAGGATTTCTTGATATGGCAAGAGCCACCTTGCCGATTCTCTGCTAACAGAAGTGAAGTGTACGCCGATTCACGCCGTCTACAAGATGCTCTCCCAGATTTTGCTATGTTGTATAACCTCAATAGCAAGAGTTTCCGTAAAACAGTACCTGGCGGGATTTTTGGGGGCCCGCGCTACACCGGATCAGATTTCAACTCTCCAATAAATCCTTCAGAAATACCAGGAGTACAGCGTGCACGTATCATATTTTCGTGAATTTCAAGGCAGTATACGACGCAGTCGAACGCGAACAGCTATGGCAGATTATGCACAAGAACGGTTTTCCGGACAAACTGACGCGCCCGATTACAGCTACTCTGGAGCAGGGCTGGAAAAGGGATCGCAAGTTGACTGTAAATGACACGATGTAAATCGTGTGAATGCGTACGCTTTCTGCATTACACTTGCGCTTTGAAGACGCTTTGACTGTTCTTTGAATCCGGTCAATCTGCCGCTTGCGCCGCTGGTTGCCGCCTACAATCCAAAGAAACCTACAGTCGTTCTCTCGCTTTTGAATCATATTGAAGAGTCTAAACTGCAAACTGATTGGCAGCATAAGGCGATATGTTTTTCCGTTTCTCTTTTTGTCTCCAAATTGGCTACATACAGTAAAAATTTGTCGCCCTGTGTCGCGTCGGTCCGATGCAAGCAAAACGTTTGTTCCATGCACATGTATGGCTGTTTTTTTGTAGCAGGTATAAAATCATACGATCGCGCGGCTGTTTTTCGATAGTGTGGTCACTCCCAGTCAATTGACTGTTTTGCTGTCATTCGCTACTCCAAACTGTAAAGTAAAGTTGATCGAAACGAAAATGTAAAAAAAGATCAGAACGCGTTCGTCTTGCTGTATAATCGGAGGTATGACTGAGTGAACTGCCGGCTGTGTTATACATACCGTTCGTGTTCCACCACTAAACGAAAATCCGGAAACAAATTATGTTAATCCGGTATAGATACTATTGACTCTGCCTAAAGTAAGTTGACCAGACGTCCCGAATTTTGCAGGACAGTCCCGGATTCGGATGATTTGTCTGTGACGACAAAGCGTCCCGGTAAGTGTTCCTCATTGATTTATTTTTTAATCGTGCCAGTTGTATGTTAAACCGGTCATAGCAACGTTCATGACAGATTATTAAGATTTTTTCTGGCAGTTTCAATTTGCTTACACCATTAGCTGGAAAGTTTATGTTGGATGAAGCTAACTCAATTGAACTACAATTTATTATTATAATAGTCTAATATGTTGCCAGAATCAGTATCAATTATATTTGTTAAACAAGTTTGACGTATCGTACAACTAGTGGGAGTGGCTGAAACAGTTTGACTAGAGAACCAATTTGGCAAATAAGCCATTGTCCTGCATTCATTCAGAAAATATGTGGCCACTTTAACGTAAAGGGGTCTGACTTTTCTGCCTTTTATTTATATATTAATATAATTACCAAATTTGCATTTCAAATTATTTTGATCAACAAAGATTGCTTTATGAAGTCTGCGAACTATGGCATTCATCTATTAATTGTCGACGCTCAAGAACACTTCCGGTCGTTTTAACAATTTTAAATCACCCATACAGCATAACACATGGATATTCATACAGCCAAGCAAAATAAAGCACGTACATAAACCCGGATGCTTTCATTTATTAAATTTATCATACATCCTTATAAATTGATTGATTGTTATCACCGAAAGAGCACATATTTTTCAATTTTCTCTATTTAACAACCCCTACAAATACGGTGATATAATTGAGTTGGCATCTTTCCAAGCGCAGCGCTTTCAATTCCTGTACCAAACAATAAGTTGTCATTTTCGCTGTAGCAACTAAATTTCGCAAAATATTGACCCATCAGCTCAAAATTCCACTTACCCGAGCGCTAATAAGTTACATCCTTTTATAAACATATGAATATTTATGAGCCTGTATGCCCATTTGTCCCTCTTCTAAGGCAATCGGAGCTCCGCAAAATTTTCAATGAATTATTCAAAATTGGCCCGAAACGTAATTTCCGCCTGCATGGGCCATTAGCTTTAAGTCCCTGGGAAAAAAGCTATTAACACGTTCCCGAAAAGCCTTCCCCCTTTCCGCTCCGTTTCGGGTCTCCGGTGGGTCATAATCCGATGTAATCTATAGGAAAACACATCGTTTCATATCTAAGGGACCAAACCGAACCGTGCACCCGGGCCGCTATATGTGGTATAGTCGGACTCCCCTCGGATGCGGTTCTGCCAGCTCGAAAGCCGGCGGTACTAATATGCAACTCTCGACACCTTTGCAGAACCTCGGGTTGGAATCCGTAATTTATTTATGTTATTTTTGGGGGAAAGTTTGTGTTTTCGTAAGCAATGGGTTACGGTTTTTGCGGTTGTAAAATTATGACGCACCAGGGGTAATCGGTTTGGTTATAGCAACTTTTACTGTGCTAAACCCAAAAGTAATTCATCTTTTTTGATTTTTAAATATTAATTAATAAATTGTTCAAAATTTTAGTTAAAAGTTATTTCCGAATGAGGGTCTTTAATACAGCAATTTTGTTTTATTGCTATGGCCACAACAATATTAGTTTGAATGGATGCCAGCAAATTCGTCCCCAAATTGTTACGCAGTGTTAAACATGAATACGTACAGCCGCTCAACGTGAGTTGCAATAAAGTCTATGTGGGTACCGTTTTGCTGCCAACCGATTCCGTGTCCTAGCTCGTTCGCTCATATTACAGTAAAATATATTGTAGAATAATGACACCGACCTCCGACATTTGAATACACAACCAAACTGGCAGGCTAGGCTCTAGCTGTACGAACCGGATTTGCACATCATCAAAAAGTGGCTGAATATAATCATTGTAATCACCGGCTGCCCTTCAGCCCGTCAGCATCCCACCTTTCTACCCTTGCTTTCGATTAGCAACCCTCATAAAAATCCATAGATAATCGGATCCTCACGGAACGTGCTTCCCGAAAAACACCCTTCGGGTCCTCCCCGGGGTTGGACTCGAACTATGCCTGTGCAGCTCCGGACAATCGGGAGGGAATGTGCAAGGCAGAGAAGGAAAACTTTTCCTGTTGTCGGTTGGCAGGATTATTATTTTCATGTTCCCGTGCTTTATCCGGGTAGGTACAAAGATGGACCGACCATTCAATTCAGACATAATTTATCCCCTATCGAAAATCCGAACGGATCACACAATGGCGATATTAATTTTCCTCTTTTCGTAATTCGTTCCGCAATCCTCGCGCACAAATGTCAGAATACCGGATTGGGGCCGGGATCTGTTGATCCACGGGGACGTGCCAAACCGGGCAAATAAAGAGCCGACTGTGTCAAGCATCCCCTGCCGAGCGGGAAACGACGGTGGGGAGAAACATTGAGTGGCATAAAAATAGCATAGTCATCACGTCACTGCCCTGTCACTGAGCACGGTCGTGCGACCGCCCCAGTCAGGGATGCGATTAATTGCTACAATTTAGGGAATCCTGTCATCATCGCATATCGGTGTACGGGTACAGGAAACTGTGACGGTGGTGATTATATTTTGAAAGGCAGCTAAAATGCATCCAATCATCTGCCTCACAATGCACTGCTTAAATTTGTTCCGCAAATGCGGCTTTGTATCGATGAATGAAAATGGTTCGTTATGAAGTTTTATTGGAAATTCCAAACGGGGAAAGAGGTGAAATTGATTGGACAGCCTGATTGGAGAACCCGTTGTTTGATGTGATCGAATGGGAGGGCTTTTTTGCTCCTTTCCGATTTTTGACTGACGTTTTCGAAATTGATCTTTAGTTTTTGTTTCCGGCAAACTCCGATAAATTTAATGCTCTTATCAATCTCTGAGAAACAATCCATTACGGATGCTAGCTGCCCGTATAATCCACACAGAAAACAATGGAAATAGGCCTTTATTAGAGCTTTATTTCCTAAGCTTTGTAGGCAATTGGTTTGAGAAATGCAAACAAAATGTAAATCTCTGTTTAAAATAAACTGCTTTTATTAGGACAATAATGAGCTTATCTCTACAAAAATATTAGTCACGTCTTAACAAAGACTATAGAGAGACCAATGCCATGCTGTGCGTCGTTTGTAATTTCCGTAATAGATTTCCGAGTTATTTTATTTCAGAGATGCTAAGTAAAACCACACAAATATGCAGAGTGCTGAAGTCTATTATAGAACATCTAATATGGAGGCGTTTTGCATGTTTAGCAGTGACGTATTAAACTCTAAGCTTTCGTCTGCCTACGAGATCTACTCGCTGGACCGTAATCATTATACATCTCAACTACTGCGGGACGGTGAAGTACTGGTAGGTGTTCAACAGCATTTACGATGTAAGTTGGTTCCCCTGGTTAACGCTAACAGTTTGCCAGTGTAGGCAGTATAATGGATCACGCATCCTGTAATACCACTAAAGCGACTGCTCATCGTACCTACCTACTGGATGACTACAATTTGCCAAGGCCATTGTGGAAATTTGGCGCCAAAATGCTTTCTTAGGCATTATACCGATTGAACAAGAAACTGGACTGACACAATACATTCTCAAACGCGGGTTACAGTAAATTCAGGATGAACGTAATGCGAATGACTGGCTCCTTGATTTGGCTTTCGTTAGCGACACTGAGAAGATCGAATTTTTCGAGTCGCCGTGCGTAATTTTAAAACTTGTCGCTCATCAATGACCTTATTAAATTTGACTACATTCGAATTACTGAAGATATTATATTAATTTACTATTACTACTTATACTTTCAAGATTCATACACTCAAAAAAGATCAAGTTTACGTGAAAATACAGGTAATTCTCATCCATCACACTGTTCATGTAACATTCACGTGAATTGTTGGTAACTCGCACTCATACTAACTTAACTAACTAACTGACAGTTTACGTGCGATCCCAGTAAATTTTATCAACTTTCCCATTAACTAGTACATGAAGTTCATGTAAGTTGCTGTACAGAAGTTTACATGATTTTTCACGTGGATGCGAAGTGTCAATTGTTTTGAGTGCAGAAAATTCAAATTTTGTCATATTGATCTAAAATATTGGATTTGAACACTGCAATAGTTTAGAATCACAGCAAAAATACAATGGAGAGTCGAAATTAACTTTCATTTTTTGGCTGATGGCCAGCGATTCCCCACTGTGCTTTGTGAAGAAGCTCAGACGTAATGGAGGTATTCTGCATGCCGTTTTCTACAAAGAAAATTCGGTAAACTAATATGCTAGCAGCAAGAAGATTTTATAACTCACAGCACTAAACATTGCACTTTTCAGGTTGTATTAGTTGAGGTCATAAAGTTCACTAAACGCCGAAACCTATTCACAATTAAAATTCACCATTAGGGTAGACGCTCCATTAGTCGCGTAGCTAAGCAATTAATGCTTCAATTAATGCTTCAATTAATGCTTGTGGGATATAAATTTATCAAACACAAGGTGTTTGTCATAAGGCAAGACAATTGCATTCGTTGTACGAGAAGCTTTATAAAGAAAAAAATGAGTTTTCCGATTATATTGTACCAATAGTTGCGCTATTGTTCCCGTAATTAATTTTATTGTTTCAAATCCCAACCCCGCAGAAGTTACGAATGACCCAAGCTGGTTAAAGTGACTATAATCTAACATAAAAAAAGTTCCTTAAACTGTGTTATTCCGTATACATTGCAAGGTTGCTAGATGAAAAAATATTGTAGCGCAACTATAGAAATGAGCGCCTATATTTGTGCGCTTCAACTGCGCCTATAGTTGTGTTAGATTTTAGAAAATCGGCATTTTAGCAAATAATGCTTTAGTTTTTTTAGTTGGTAAACGGCTGGATAATGCGAAATATAGACCCCATAGTGGTCGTTAGCCTCTTATCCAGCAACTCCGATCCCGACCTCCTCATGGTACCAGCCGGAATACGAACAACCTTAGCGGAGATCGGGTAACCAACCCCGGTGGAAACTAAGGTCGTATACTAACCGGGAAGGAGGTATAGTGAGTTTCGGCACTATAAGCTGGCAGCTCCATCGCGAGACTCGGTAGTGTTGCCCCAGTACGGCTACACACCTAAATTCAAAAATTAACAACAATCAAGCATATTCGGAGCGGAATATTCGGCATCGACCTAGGCGACGGAACAAGGACGACGAATGGAGACTCGGGACTTGGAACTGCAGATCGCTAAATTTCGCAAGTTGCGAGCGGGTGCTGATTGAACATCTGGAACCCCGCAAACTCGGCATCGTAGCTCTGCAGGAAATCTGTCGCAAAGAAGGGAAGGTATGGAAGATCCGTGGCGGAAAGGCCCAGTTTTACCAGAGCGGTGGCGCTACCAACGAACTGGGAACGGGCTTTGTAGTGCTGGGCGGAATGCAGGATCGCGTGATTGATTGGAAGGCGATCAACGAGAGATTGTGTGTATTGAGGATAAAGGGCCGTTTCTTCAATTATAGCATCATTAACGTGCACTGCCCGCACGAAGGTAGACCCGACGATGAGAAAGAAACGTTCTACGCGAGGCTGGAGGCAACGTACGACAGCTGCTCGTCACGGGTCATCAAGATCGTCATCGGGGATATGAACGCCCAGGTCGGTACGGAAGAAATGTATAGACCGGTGGTAGGACCCCATAGCCTGCACACCGACACAAACGATAACGGCCAAAGATGTATAAACTTCGCAGCTTCCCGAGGCCTGGTGATCCGAAGCACCTTTTTCCCGCGCAAGGATATCCACAAAGCCACCTGGAGATCACCTGACCAACGCACAATGAATCAAATTGACCACGTTCTCATAGAGGGGCGGTTTTTCTCTAACATCACGAACGTATGCTTCCGCCGGGGTGCGGATATTGATTCTGACCATTACCTAGTAGCAGTACATGTGCGCTCAAAGCTGTCCACCGTATACCGGACACGTCAAAGCCGGCTGAACATCAGGCAGCTAGATAACCCACAAGGTGCCGAGAACTACGCGCGAGTACTGAATGAGGCACTGCCTTCTTCCGAGGAGTTAGGTGCTTCAAACCTCGAAGACGGTTGGGGCAGAATACGCTCGGCCATCGGAGAGGCCGCTACCGCGGCACTAGATATTGAGCCTCGGAGTACACAAAATGATTGGTTTGATGGGGAATGCCAACAAGCGGTGGAGGAGCAAAAAAATGCTTGGAAAAATTATCTAAGTATTACCACTAGAGAGAACCTGGTCAAATACCGACGAACTAGGAACCAGTTGACCACGATCCTGAGGAGAAAAATGCGCCAAAAGGAGGACAGAGATCGTGAAGAATTAGAGCAACTATTCCGAGCTAATGACACGCGCAAGTTTTATGAGAAGGTGAACTAAACTCGGAAGGGCTACACACCTAAACCTGACATGTGTAGGGACGAGGGAGGGAATCTAATTACAAACGAGCGCGAGGTGGTCGACAGGTGGAAGCAGTTCTTCGATGAACACCTCAATGGCGAATTTGCAGAAAGAGGCGGAACGGAAATCAACCTAGGAGCGCCCATGGAAGATAGTAATGTCCTTGCACCTGACCTCCAAGAAGTCAAACGAGAAATCATGCTGCTGAAGACCAATAAAGCCGCTGGAAAGGACCGCCTACCGGCAGAGCTTTATAAACATGGCGGAGAAACGCTAGCAAAGGCTCTACACTGGGTTATTTCGAGGATTTGGGAGGAGGAAAAGCTACCGGAGGAATGGATGGAAGGAGTGGTTTGTCCCATCTACAAAAAAGGTGATCGACTAGACTGCTCCAACTATCGTGGTATTACGCTGGTAAACGCCGCCTACAAGGTACTCTCCCAGATCCTGTTACGCCAGCTGTCACCGATAGCACAAGGTTTCGTAGGGAATTATCAGGCGGGTTTCATGGGAGCTCGCGCAACTACGGACCAAATTTTTACTATCCGACAGATCTTGCAGAAATGTCGGGAGTACAACGTACCCACGCATCACATCTTTATTGATTTCAAAGCAGCATATGATACAATTGATCGAGACAAGCTATGGCAGATAATGCACGAATACGGTTTTCCGGACAAACTGACGCGACTGATCAGAGCTACATTGGATCGAGTGATGTGTTTCGTACGCATCTCTGGGACACTCTCCAGTCCCTTCGAGACGCGACGAGGGTGGAGACAAGGTGACGGTCTATCCTGCATGCTGTTCAACATCGCTCTTGAGGGGGTGATCCAACGAGCGGGCATCGAAATGAGAGGCACGATTTTTACCAAGAGTAGCCAACTTCTAGGCTTTGCACGCCGCCGCACGAAGCTAACAATGTACAAAACTCTTATTAGACCGGTAGTTCTTTATGGACTTGAAGCCGTGACGCTGCTCACGGACGACATACGCGCCCTTGCCGTGTTCGAGCGGAAAGTGCTGCAGACGATATTTGGCGGAGTACACACTGAAAGCGGAGAGTGGCGGAGGCGTATGAATCACGAGCTACAGGCACTGCTTGTGGAGACTCCCATCGTACATCTAGCGAAAGTTAGCAGGCTACGCTGGGCCGGACACGTCATAAGGATGCCGGACGACAGTGCGACAAAAATAGTCCTCTTCAACAACCCCACCGGCACACCGTGGGATGAAACCCAAATCTAGGTGGACGAAAGTAATTACGCTTAAACCGTTAGTCCTAGGTATAAAGTATCTTCGGAGAAAATTTGTTATTTCAACTTCCGCGTTTTTTGCTGTATATAGCATTAGGGTGACCATCATAGTAAGCGTGTGCAAAATATAAACTTTTTTATGGTTGAAGTTAGCTGAATAAAATGTTCTGCAAAGTTAAAGAAAGTTGAATTTTGAGTAACTTTGCTAAAGAAATAAAAGCCCTATCTTTTATGGTTGATGGACTGGGGTAATTTAAAGTTTTTTGGTCGGGGTGGACCTAAAAAATCTGTTTTTCCTTAATATCTCCTTTCGTGTTCATTTCTCACAAATTATGCCTTCTGAGCACTTTTACATCCATTGAAAGCGCACATTTTGTTTGAAGGAATCAGGTCGCTATCTCCTCAAACTGCTCAAAAGCAGCACATGAAATTTTGTATGGAAACATCCATTGTTTTTTAATCCATCTTATTATCGTAAAAATTGTGATTTTGGTAAGTAAAACGGTAATTTTTACTTCATATTCAATACGGTCTAGCAAAAAAGGGCCGACCTGGACCGATGCGATTTCAATTAATTTCAGTGGCCAATATATTACTAAACATCCATACAAAATTTCATGTGCTGCTTTTGAGCAGTTTTTACGTTATTGACATTTGAAAAAAGAATATTTTTTTAGAAAAACTGTCTGTAGCTTTAGAACCGAAGGAGATAGCGACCACTATTCAGTGCAATAATACTTTAAATTATTTGCTTATTTAAATCGCCGTGACACTAATATTATAAGAACTTGTTGAT
The DNA here is from genome assembly GCF_943734655.1 of Sabethes cyaneus. NCBI lineage: Eukaryota > Metazoa > Arthropoda > Insecta > Diptera > Culicidae > Sabethes > Sabethes cyaneus. Next base: position 45,730,309 of record NC_071355.1, read on the forward strand.
TCTTTTCGGTGAAAATCAAAAACTATTGATTTGGTGTGACGTTTCTGCCTACTGTTTTCGTTTGGTCATCATCAGACGTAATAACGCGTCAATTCTGCTACTTTAAATTGTTAGGAAAATAGATCAGCATAAACCGACATCACAGAAACGAAGCAAGCAGCACATGAGGTGTGCCGCAATTGTTCGATTAGTCAAAATTTAAATTCTACCAGACGATAGAGCAGTCAATTTCAAAAAACTCTTCCAAAGGTTTGATAAACTTAAAACCTAGTTTTCCTAGTCAAAACCTTAGTGCGCACGTTTTCTTTGGTTTTGGGCTATTGTGCGCGCGAGTAAGTCTATTATAAATATTTTATAAAATTTGTGTCTGGTGTTGGGTCACTGAAGCGGAGGGTGGGGGGGAGGTGCTTGTAATATATTCGTTATTATTTTCTATGCAAAAATGTACGAAAAAAGACAAAAACGAAAGAATTTTTTTTTCGGAAATTTCATTGTTCGAATTTAAGACCAAAATTGGTCATTAAGACCAAAATTGGTCTTAATTTAAGACCAAAATTGGTCATGAAAACCCCCATAAGAGTACAATAAAACATACATTATTGCTTAGGGCGTTAACTCAACTCGTACACTCATTTTTCGAGTTTTTAAAAACTGTAGAGCACACCAGACAATTGATTTTATAAAAAAATATAAAAAATATTCAACTTAAATCCTACAAATTATTTTTTTGCCCCCCGATTTTGCAAGCCAATTTCCAAGGGGAGGGGGTCATTCAATTCCGTCAAGCCGTTCTTAAGTTTATCCGTTACATACAAATACCAACTTGGTAAAATGTTTATTAATTTTCGTTTGTTAAAGAAGCACTTCAACTCACCAAGAAAAGAGAATTCTCACTCAACACAAAGAAACAATTCTCTAAGGATTTTAGTTTTGATGGATGTTCTCTGAACTGGATTGATTTTGTTACTCACATGCTTTCACTATCTGAAAAGATAAGACAAAAAATAAATGTATTCTAACTATGTAGGAAGAAGTATCGAATTATTAGTGCTGGTTGATGAAATTCAAGAATCTAATGAAATACTATCGGTAACCATGTACGGCATTGACATGGAATCAAGTAATATTTTTTTTCAGAATGTCGATTAAAATCGATAACTTTCGTTTGAAACTAATCTTAAAGGTTAGATGAAAAGTAGTCCTGACGGTGTTGAAAAACATTACTTTCCTGGTACCATAGAAAATCTTTCATCGGGCTATTGAAGCAAAAAACATACAATGGGTGAGACATGCCTGCAGCTTACGAGTTTCCATCAGTTTGCTTACAAGACCCACAATAAGCTGGCGCTTAACCTAGTTTCCGAAAAGACAAGCTACAAACACGTTTAGTAGCAAGTCATTCTACCGCTTCTATAGTGGCAATAATTTACGAAACCACACCGTCAGGTAGATTGGATCCGGCTTCCAAAGTTCAAACGATTTCCTGAAGTAAAACAGCAATGTCACGTAAAACACATTAGGCCATAATAAATCTCAGGCAACAGCAGCGAAAAGAGCCCGCATCCTTCTCGATCGACATTCACAATTCACAGAACATCCGCTGTATCCTCTGCTGCTAAAAATGGCATTATATGTGTGTGCTCCTTAGCTGAATGAAGCTTCACAAAAAGTTCCACAAGTGATTTCTTTTCCCGGTCAATGGCGGTCGACAGCCGCGAGTGTCGAACAACCGGTCTCGGGTGCGGAAAGTTCCGGCCTCTTTGCACATGCTCGCCGTCGCTGTCGCCTCGAGCCCGGGCTCAGGCCCGTGCCCGGGTAGTTTGTTTCATTGTCATATCCAAATGAAATTAAGCTTCAAGGCCGTCCGCCTTGGTGGCGGCGGTGGCGGCGGCGGCGGCGGCGGCGGCGGCGGCGGCGTGGCGCTCTGTGATAGCCAACCAGCTTTCAACAGTCGAAACCGGCAGCAAACGAGATTTTATCTAAATTGAAAAGTTTCCGCCAGCAGCAGGCTCTTGTCGATTGTCCTCAGCGCGCAGCTCTGCTCCACTTCAGCAGCACAGTGTGAGTGTAATGTCTCAATTAGAAAGTGAAACTTTCGACTGCTTGTGAAAAATGCTGCTCCAATTTAGTCTCGACAACGATGATGCTGTCCTAGTGAGTCAACTTCAACTTTAAGCGAAGGTTTTTGTGTGTGAGAGGGAGAGGAAGATAATTTGGTACGTTGATTGCTAGTCGACGAGAAGTCGACTAATGGGAAAACTAGGCTTTGCTCCATTCGACGGCAATTGACTTCTATCATCTAGTCTTTTATCGGTGGAATAAAAACTTTAACCAACAATTGGATTAACAAGTTAAACGAAGAAGCATGTTCAAGTTATTCCGAGACCGTAGTATGCTGTAGTGGCATCGTTCAGTTTGCCCACTGGTGGTGCTCCCTGATCCCGAAAGCTTAGCGTTTCCAATAACTCATATGTGCTACTTTTATGGCATCCATACACCGAAGGATAACGAATGTTAGCTTTGGGGTTTATTCGTTACACTCGTTCACTCAACCAAGCTATCAACCGTGTTCGATAACTTGATAAATATTAATTCGATTACCATCGTACGCTTCCCGTTTGTGCGCCGCAATTCACACCGCAGCAGCAGAAGCAGCAGTAGCAGCAGCCAGGATTCTGTATCATTTCATCATGAACTTCTGTTTCTGTGAGCTCACGCTTTGGTTTCGTACTCCCCAGTCAATCTGCAAGTCTGTGTCGAGCAGAAACCACATTCACCATTCACAGGGGCTTCCGCCTAAGTTTCGTTCTTTCCTATATGTTGCGCTAAATTGGTGTGCGCACATCTAACACAATCGGCATTCAAGCATTTGGTGGAAATTATGTGATGAAACACCAACGCAGCTTCCCTCAGCTAGTCTGTTGGTATGTCACGATGAAATATACATCCTAACAGCGTAGAAGTACATTACGCTCCGGTAGAGGTGCGGTATGATAGCAATAGACAGCCAACAGCCTAGAGGGGACTCTGAACTTTCCCGTTGCTCGGTTGCTGCGCTGCTGGTGGGTTGCGGAAAAGCTAAACACGAATCGTGAACCCGCTAGACTAGGGTTTGTACCATCATGACAGTAGTGTTGTCATTAAAGACCATACGTTCACCTTTAATGAGTTATCTGTTTTAATGCTGTGGCAGTGGTGGTTTGGTTAGAGGCTTTTCCCGACCGGTTTTGGCACGTGAATGTCTTCAGAGTAAACGTAAGGACATTAAATAAAGTCTCCTGTTTCACTTGGCAGCGTACGAATTCGTTTAAAGTTGATAGTTCGTGGTATCGTAAAAGTGACTGTATAGCTTGTGTCCTAATATTTTTTCCCAGAAACCTTTTGAACTCTCCCAAAACGTTTTAAAAGTGGAAGTGCAATGTGAAATGCAGCAGAAACATCTTTCACCTACGAAAACATGTGCCCAGATTGCTTTCCTCAGAAGCTTCCTTCCTGCGGTACGATGTTTTAGCAAAAATAATTGAGTAACGTGGACAATCTCAATCAATGTTAATGATAGTACCTATGATCAATATCATCGACTGCTATAATAGAAGCATGAATCGATACCACTGAAACGGTTTCGGTACTTATTTTTGGGGAACCTGTTATTTGGAAAACTGCTAACCGGGTAGGTAATTGATAAATTCTAGGAAGTATATTACATTTGGGAGAAACATTACTTTCGGCAAAATTCATTCGCGGAAAACTGTTGGAGGTATTTTGATTTCAGAAACATATTATTCGAGGAAAAGTATCGTTCGAATATGTCTGTGATACGTATACAGGTAGCATCTACGTGATGACGTGGTTTTCTGTTTGTCGTACGATTATGCTAAGCTTTCTGAAATGTCCCAAAAGCGTTGTTTTGGGCCAGTTCTGAATTGCGTTAGTAACGAAGGATGATACCTACAAATCTTTATGAGGGCAGTGCGAAACAACCCAATTGAACGAATCAAGATGTATAATGCCCAATAACCTTTCAAGGAGATGTATGAAGCATAAAAACCTTTTAAGGACAGCTTGTTTCCGTCAATTTTTCGAAAAACTCTCACTACGAAACAATTGCTTTTCCCAGAACGCGTTTAACTGTGTGTACAAAGAGATATGAAGCACAACTTTTAAGGTGACGTTGCTCAACTTTTGTGCTTTGTATTTTGTAGATCACATCAATAAACTACGGCATTGTGTTGGATAGTGCTGACATGGTTAGTCCTTGGTAGAAGTTGGGGCATGCCTAGGTTTAATTTTCATGGCTTGGTTTATCCATTGTTGGTGTACACATACAGAAACGGAAGGTGGGACACTGATCTTTCAAAAGCATGTTTTGGACGGAAAATTATCGAGTAATCATAGGATGAGAGATCTTTGGACTTCAAACTGGACTTGCAATTGGAATATAATTAACTCGCACCAACTTAGATTTATAGGCATGCTAAAACCGACAGAAATAGTGAAATAGGAGTATTTTCCTTTGAGTCCCCAGAAATCCCAAATTGCCAAATGGCGCGGTTTGGTATTAGTTGGTTAACATAGGAGAAAATTGACACAAAATTAAATTTGGAATCGGGTATTAAATTACCGTAGAAAGTTGACCCGTAATCATAGGTGAAACTGGAATCAAATCACTCGACTCGAAATTGGACTTTAAATGGAACGTTAAATTAGACTTGAAAGTGAACTTAAAATTAGACTTGCCATTAGACGTAAATTTGGACCTAAAAATAGAGTTGCAATCCGAAGTGAAATTGGAAATACAATAAGAGACAATATTTGACTTGTAACAAGACATCAATAAACTTAGGAGTTGGACTTCGAATCGGAGGCAAAATTTTGATTATATTAAACATAAAATTGGCTTTAAAATTTGACATTAAAATTGGGCTATAAGGCCATTGCAAATTATAAGTTTTTGTCCCCCCCTCCACCAAAATTTGCTTCAAAAATCGGGAGGCAAAAAATAATTTGTGGGATATGCGTTGAATTTTTTATAAAATCAATTGCCTGTGGGCTCTACAGCTTGAAAAAAACTCGAAAAATGAGTGTACGAGTGGAGTGAACGCTTTTAAAACGAAACAGGACTGGAAATTCGAACAATGGAATCTCTAAAAATCGGCAAAAAAATTCTTTTACTGTTGTCCTCCTCTTCGTAGGTTTTTGCAAGGAAAATAATAACGTCTATCTAAAAAGCAAGAATATATTTGGGTTTCACATTTAAACTTTAAGTAAAAATGCGAACTTTTTTTTTTGGTCGAATAAAAAAATCTCTTTGTTTTTTTTTACATCTCCGCCCCGTCCCCTCCAGTTGCCCAACAACGGAAGGACAAAAACTATATAAAATATTTGTAATGGCCTAATTGGAATTCAAATTGCGCTCAAAATAGGATCTGAAATTGTCCCTAAAGTCCCAAAATTTCAGTTATAATTGGGCCTGAAATCGAAGGAAAAGTTGAATTAAATTACTTGAATTTGAAACTGAAATCGGAACTATACTGAACATTAAATTCCGCTTAAAATGGGACATTAAATTGTACATGGAATGGGAAGATGAAATTAGATGTAAATTTAAATTGAAATGTGATTGAAAACTGGACTTAGAATTAAACATGAAATCAGACTTCAAATTAGACCTCAATTAGATTTGAAATTGGACTTAAAATTAAATTCGAAATTGGGTTGGAAGTTGTACTTGAAATCGGCAGTGAAAGTGAAATTAAAATAGTATTGAAATATGACTTAAAATGGGACATTAGGTTGGACTTGAGAATGTAGGCGCAAATTTTATTACATTAATAATAGCACATAATAGCTACATTTTAATAGCATTCAAATTGGACCTTAATTAGATTTTACACTGCGTTTGAATTGGACTTGCAACTGATTCTAAAATCGGACATTAAATTGGACTTAAAAGTAGACCTGAAGTGGTAAGTGAAATTGATATAAAATTAGACTCGAAATTAGACTTGAAATGGAACATTAAATTGGACATGAAATTGGACATAAATTATACTTGAAATCAGAGGCAAAATTGTAAAAGTCTAATTGGACTTCAAATTGCAGTTGAAATTAGGTTTGAAGTTGACCTTAAATCGGACTTTGAATTAAACTTGACATTGGACCAGAAATCATAGGTGATATTGAAATTACATCAGACTTGAAATTGAACCTAAATTCGGTCATTAAAATGAACCTTAAATTCGAATTGAAATTAGGCTTGAATTCGGAGATGAATTTGTAATTATAATAAATATTAAAATAATACTACTAGGAAATTGGACCTTCAATTGGACTTTTGATTGCGCTCGAACTTAAACTTAAACTTAACTTAAACATTATATTGCATTTGAAACTGAACCCAAGATCATAGGTGAAGTTGGACTTGAATTGAGCTTGAAATCGGATGTGAAATTGGATTTATATTATGCATTAAATTGGGACATTTCATTGGACTTGAGAACAGAAAAATTAGAACGGCGCAATTGTTAACATGAAATTTTCTTTAAAATGAAACATGGAAAGTGGTTGGAGATTAAATAGCACTCCAAAGTGAACCAAAGTGGTACATGAAAGTCACGGTAAATTAGATTTGAAATTAGACTTAAAATGGGACATTTGATTGGTCATGAAATTGGACTTAAATTAGACCTCAATTGGAGCTAAAATTAGACCTCAATTGGACTTGGAATTGGGCTCTAAATCAGGGGTAAAATTGGAATGAAATTAGAATTGAAATTGGAATTGGACATGAGATCGGAGATTAAACTGGAAATAATTTAGAGTCAGAATTGAATCGGAATCGGAAGTAAAACTCGAATGATATTAAACATAAAACTCCCTTTAAAATGAAATATTGAAATAGGACCTCAATTGGATTTAAAGTTGTGCTTGTAATTAGACTAGAAATGGGAAATAAAATTTGATATTAAAAACTTGCAAGTGGAGCCGAAATCGGAGGTAAAATTGAAATTAAATTAAGCTTGGAGTTAGACTTAAAATTGGACATACTATTTGGCTTGATTTTTGAATTGAACTTGGAATCGGATATAAAATTGGCCTTGAAATCGAAGGTGAAATTGGATCTAAATTTAAAGTTGACTTGGTCGTACTTGAAAATGGTCATGATTGGAATTGTAATTAAGTTTGAAGTTAGAGCCAATAGGATCGTAGTAACTGGCTCTGCAATTGTCCTGTACTCTAACAGCTGGCTGCGAAGTCTGTCGTATAAAAACAGAAGGTTTCAAGTTTCGATAACGGAATGTAGCCCTAGGCTTTGCTTTTAATTAGGGTTGAAATTGAATTGAAAACTTGACCTATTTTTACTCTGGACTTTTCTGTTTCATCTTGAAATTACATTCAATTTATAGTGAACGTGGAGGACGTGCCCCAGTCAGAGCACAAAAGAGCTGGAGAGACCGCAGAAAGAATAAAAGAGACTCTCACATCAAATCCAGAGACCAGAAGAAAGCCAAAAAACACCAAAAGAGCCAAAGTAGCCACAAAAGAGCTAGAGATACCACAGAAAGAGCCAGAGGGGCCACAGAAAGAGTAAGAGAGACCCCAAAAAATCCAGAGAGACCATAGAAAGAGCTAGAGAAACTACATAAAACCTAAATAGGTTAAAATATAGCCGTAGAGACCACAAAGAAATGTAGTGACACAATAAATAGAGCCAGAGACATCACAAAGAGAGCCTACTGAACCAAAATAGAGCCAAAGAGGCCAAAAACTGCCAGCAGGACCACAAAAGGAGTCACGTAGATCACAGAGAAAGTAGGCAAGTGAATAATAAAAAATACACAAAACACAAAAAGAGTCAGAGAGACCGCAAAATGATCCAGGGAAACTACAAAAAGAACCAAAGACTATAAAAAAGCTAGCTGGACCAAAACAGAGCCAAAGAGACTACAAAAAAGTTATAGAGATCAGAAAAAGAGCCAGAGAGCTCATAAAGAGCAGGAGAAACCACAAAAAGGCGAGATCACGAAAAGAGCCCAACTACAGAGAGACCACAAAAAGAGTAAAATAGACTACAAAACAATCTGAAAGACCAGAGAAAGCGAGAGAGAGACCAAAAAGAGCCAGATACATTAAAATATAGCCCGACAGAACAAAGAATGAGCCGGAGAGACCACAAAAAGAACTAAAAAGACCATAAAAAATTAGATGGGTTAAGAAAGACGCAGAGACACAAAAACAAGAGCCGGAGAGACCAGAAGAGAGCCAGCAATAATAGCACAAAAAGAGTTAGCGAGACTAAAATAGACCTAGAGAAACTCAATTGAGAGAACGACCAACGTAACTCAGTAGCTCGCGAGTACTCGTGATCATTAAATCAACGACACTCTTTGATCAATGTTTAGCAAAAATTTCAATCATCAAAGAGTGTCATTGGTTTATCGCTTTGATTTATCGTTTGATGAAAGTTATCGATTTACTTGACCATTCATTGAATTTCTCTGAATAGACCCAGAGGGACCACGAAAAGTGTCAGATAGTTCACAAAGAGCCAAAACGAGCCACAGTGGTCCAAAAACAGACTGAAATATAGCCAGAGAGACCACAAAATGATTCTGAGAGACTACAAAAAGATGCAGAGAGACGAAAAAAGAGCCGGACTACCGGAAGAGCCAGAGAGACAAAAAAGATCGACTCGAATATGAAAAAAGCCTGACTACAGAGAGACCACAAAAAGAGGTAACAAACGAACCAGAAAGACCACCCAAAGAGCTAGAAAAACCACAGAAAGGGTAAGAGAAAAATATAAAAACACTCAAAGAGTCCACAAAAAGAGCCAATGGTTCCAATAGAAATGGCTGGAGATACTACAAAAAACCAGAGAGACATAAAAAGAGACTAAAGAGGCTAAAGAGGCCAAAAAACTAGAGAGACCGCGGAAAGAGCCAGAGAGACCAAAAAAGAGCCGGAGAGACCACAGGAAGAACCAGAAAGACAAAAGAACAGCCAGACACCAATTGAACCAGTTAGACCAAAAAGAACCCGCAGCAGTGCGCTGGTTTAAAGAAAAAAAACCAGAGAGACCACAAAAAGAGTAAGAGACTATAAAAAATCAGAGAAACCACAAAGTAAGCCACAGAATCAACAAAAAGAGCCAGAGAGTCCACAGAAAGGACTGATAGAGACCTTAGAATAAGTACGAGAGACTACAAAACCTTCCAGACAGATCACAAAAAGGGTTATAGAGACCACAAAAAGAGCTAGAGAGACCACAGATAGAGTAAGAGAGATTACAAAAAGATACAGAGAGTCCTTAAAAAGAGCCAAAGAGACCACAAAAAGAGCCACCGAGACAGAACAGCCAAAAGGACCAAATAAACCACAGCGAATAATAAAGATTCAGAGTGGCCACAAAAAGAGCCAAAAAGATCACAAAAAGAACTAGAGTACAAAACGAGTAAGAGAGCCCACAAAGAAATTCAGAAAGATCACAAAAAGACCCAATTAGGCCACATAAAAGCCAGATAAACCACGCAGAAAACAATAAAAACCACAAAAAGAGTCAGAGAGAGCATAGAAAGCGTAGTAGCGGGCTACGAAATGATCCAAAGAATTGACCAAACCTCGAGATTTTAGTCATGACCTTGAAATGAGGTCGGGTATAAATTAATATTTTTTGGAACGATGGTTCTACAGTTGGTGAAGGGACGGTAAGGGAAAGTAATGAAGAACGATTTTTTTTGGGAGTGGAGGGGAAAGAGTGGAAAGGAAGAGAGGGGGTAATAGGTAGCTACGCTTAACAAGTAGTCGTTGTGACTCATACCTTTTGCCAATACTGGCAGGTGCAAGGGTCGAACCAAGCTATAATCTGAGATTACAACCGGATTCGAACCCACAACACCCGCCAGGGCATGTAGCTCGCTGGTACCCGTGTACCTATGAACCACAGAGGCACTGGACAAAAGGAGTCTGCACAACCCCCCTTACTAACGTAGCGACATGGGTTGGGCTATTTTTAGACACAAATTGGGCCTCTTGCTCCACCTACTGTAGAGACCGCCGACCGAGAAGTTTAATCTAACTTTGTGTTTACTGGCAGGACGACGACACTATGCAGGCCCTTACAAGGTACTGCATGTGAACGCTGTTCGTTCCCAACGAGCCACATGCCCTGACGGGTGTTGTGGGTTCATATCCGGTTATAATCTCAGATTATAGCTTGGTTCGACCCATTCACCTTCCAGCATTGGACAAAAGGAAGGAGTCACAACGACATCTTGTTAATCGTAGCTACCTATTACCCCCCCCCCCCGCCTTCCTTTCCACTCTTTCCACTCCATTCCCACAAAAATCCTTCTTCATTACTTTCCCTTACCGTCCCTTCACAAGCTGTAGAACCATTGTTTCAAAAAAATTCTAGAGAAACCAAAAAAGAGCCGAAGGGACCACAAAAGAACCAAAGAGACAAAAAAATGCGCCAAAATAAACCAGAGAGACGAAACTAATTGCCAGAAAGAAAGAATCACAAAACAGATGAAGTAAAGGGAAACCAGGCAAAGTGTTAAATAAATTGACGTTTAGAGAAGGTGGCTCATGTTGTATGAAAAATTTGTCTCCATTGTGCTCAGTTATGGGCTATTTGTTGTTGTTTTATTAGCAATACCTTAAAAATATTATAATTTCAAAGTGATTTTTTCCGATTTTATCGATTATTTATAATTTCTTCAGTCTTAGAAGCCTGGATATTTTTACATACTACACATTTTACACATTCAAAAGTCTGGAGATGTAAAATTTTTTATTTTTGCGACACAATTTTTCAATAAAGTAAAGATGCGATATTGCAATGGAGACGCATAGTGTTTTGGTTTTATCTGGTAGGAAATAGATATATCGGGTTCTCTAAAATGTCTCTAGTCTCAGTCTAGACTTCATGCTTATTAGAGTTTTTTCATGAAACCTTAGAGCTTTATAGAGATTATTTCAAGCTATTCCATAAGTGATTGTCTCGAATTTTTTCTCGTGGAGAAGCTCAAACTTGTCAGATTTAAAACAAAATGTTTAATTTAGCTCGAAAAGTCAAAATTCAATACCGTTTGAGGTGACGAATTTTTTGTTTAAAATTCACAGCAATAAGGTGGTAGGTGGTAATTTCACAAATATTTGGAAACCCGGTTCTCAGCTGTTATGCCGTCCGGTCAAAATTGTAGCAAATAATGATCATCTTCCGTAGAAAACTTCCAATACCTCTTTCTATTTTGATACCGAAAGTCAAACGAAATTATAATTTGCTTTTTTGCTTATCCAGCCTTCTCTATTGTTTTACCAGTTAGAGCTACGATTTCGCTGTATTTATGAGTCTCACCCAGCCGAGATGGAAAAAGACGACAACTATGTAACTTGTTAGATTATATCCTGACTGGCGTGTATTCGAACATGGGCACCAATATTTTACAATTTGCCTAGACTGAGAAAATTATCTGTTCTAGTGTTTTTTCACTTAATTAATTTATTGCTCCCATCCCTAACAGTTAGATTCTGTAAGTCTAAAGCGTGTTTTACCATACATATCTCGTAGCACGGGCCTCGAGGTCGATTTCGAAGGACTCTTAATGCAGTATTTATCTCAGATCAATTAAATGATATCAACTGCCATAACCGTTTGTATGCCTCCACCACATCCGAGAGAGGAAATAGCCTGAAGAACAGTTAAATGATGGTTTAACCTTTCCTTGTACGATGGTTTACGGACGGCGACATGATTAATGAGTTGTCATTTGGGGCAAAACACTTTGATTAATATGACAGATCTGATGGGAAAACAATTTTTCATCAACAGACAGTCCCGCAGGTATGATAATGGACAGTTTTGAATATCTAAACATTAGGTCGACAGTGGCAAATTTAAGTTGTTTTGTTGTCATGTGACATCGTTCCAAAAACAAAAACAGAACTCAAATTTGCTATCGATTCCCTATTCGTAGCTAATTGATCCCAACGGAAGGGACCTTCCCGGAGCGTATAGTATTCATAACGCTAAAACACATTGACAGCACTCCGACAGAATCTTGTTAACAGCAGTTTAGTCCTATAACGCTATATTAATCACTTCTTTCGCCTTGGTTTAGTGAATCACGCATCGTTCATTCGGTCCAGCCAACCAACAACGAAAGCAGCGGACGGTGATTCGGTTGGGCTCTTGATTGGGCACTTTTGTCCCGGGAACCGAATAAATCAATTTATTCCGTGCTGGGAAAGTTCAAAAGATTGCCAATCCGATAAACAGTGAAGGCACCGTTAGTTAGTATAAATGAACGGGGAGAAAAAATCCGCCCGCCGCCGGTCGTCGTCGGTAACGCAGGCGGACTTTTCCTCACGGCTTTGTGACTTTTTCTCCCTTTTTCCCGTTCGATGGGCGTTCGTGATTTTTTTCCCGATGTGCTCTGCTACCGTGCTCTCATTGTTGTAGGATCCTAGAACCCGGGACGGACCGGTACCAGAAGGCGAAAAACAGGATTTATGGCTAGTCACGATAAGGTTGAAATATGATTTTCATTCTACTCGCATTATTTCCCATCGGCTGGTTGATTGTTTTCTGGGCGGGGTCGATCGAAAATGATCCAATGCTTTTTTTTCTGGCTGTGCCTCTCTTGCCTATCAATGTTTAATATTTTCCGATGATACATTTTTATATTATTATCAAATAAATATAAATTTATCTAAAATATGGTCATTTGCTGTGAATTGCTATTCTCTCAGCGTTTCCAAATTTACCATTATGAAATATTGGTATAAAGCATTCTCGCGTTCAATTTATCAATGACGCAATTAAATTTTAACTCCAATTCGTGATTATGTTTAATTGCATGGCACTAAAAACCATGCTAAAGTTTCCAAACTACAATAAATTGAATCAATTTACGAATGTTGGTGCCACTTAAAAAGGGTTCTACTGAACCCTTTTTCGGTAAAATTCATAATTGTATGGACCATTTCCCAAGGCCCCGTGTCAGTAAAAAAAAGTGAATTCGAACACCCAGTTATTCATTGCCTCAATTTGTATCGAGTCGAAACAACAGAATCGTGCCGACCTGACCCGATACCTTTCTTATCGAGTCACCATTTTCTGGAAAGCCTCTCACTTCACTCTGACTACATACTTTCCATACCTCCGAGGTCCTCCCAAGCGTTTCGATGCCGAAATCAGACATAAACGATAATCCAATAAAACCGAATCTATGAACTCCAGCCCGGATTTCGATTATTTTCGCACATACATACATCGCTTCCAACCGTGCCCGATTTCGACGACTTGCTTGCTACCCCGGCGCCCGGGGTGGATCAGTTCCACCCACGCCGGGCGTAACTATGTATGGCTTCTTGCTTTCCACATCCACCTGCATCCATACATACATATGCGAATCTATTCATCCAGATAGTCCCACAATGGTTTCCAGTAGGTTGCTGGTGTACTAAAGAGAGAAAAAAGTAAAGCGTCTGAAACGACCAACCGGCGGAAGTAACGGAACTAGATTACATTCCCTGGATGGCATCCAATATTTTACTTTCAAACTCGAATCTGCCCCGCCAGCAGCCTGACCTCCTGAGGCAGCACCTCTCCGCTGCAGAAGCGGTGAAAATTACCGTTCACCATATCCTAGCTCACCGTTATTGGCGGCACATGGAAGGCCTTCAACGGGGTGTGGAACACACGGAATTCCCACCTGCAAACACACTCCGCCATTGTTGTGTGCCAGCAAACTGTGCTCGTCGACTGATATTGACGTCGATAAAGGAGTTCGGATTTTTTGTCCTCATGTACGAGCAGGTTCTAGTAGCTACCCACCTACTCCCGAGAAGAATGCAATGAAACAAGGCTTGTCTCCGTAAGCTGGCTGCTTTTGCTTGTATGCTTGTTGGCAACCTTTACAAGGGAAAACAGCAAGCCATCCCTTGTCTAAAACCGAGAACGGTCGTGTTTTTTTCTTGTTATTTTCACCGGAACGTTACAGCAAAATGAAAAAGATGTTTAATTTCTCTGCTACAGATCATGTTACACCGATTATGGTGTGGATGCGAAAAGGATGCAAAAGCCGCAGGACTTAGGGAGCACCAGGAGAGCACTAGGAGCCGAGAGTAGTGCGGTACGGAAAGAATTTATATGGGGAAATACCGTATGCTTGAACGATTGTGCTGTTACGCTAGGATGAATTATATTTTAATGAAAATTTGAACTTGTCCCACTCTCGGATAACAATGCCATGATATATTCCACCTATAAATTTTCTAGATTCAACAAATGTGTTCTAGCAACTCATACTATCTGTTGGTTGTTCATTTATTGTGGTGGAGAAATGGTCGGTTTTAAAACTCTACGAGTTGATGATGACTAATTGTATCTTAAAAGCAATACAACAAAAACGAACGTCACATGTCACATGGCAGTTCAGCTTTCTTAAGTACCCATTACCTATGACAGAACCAATTCTTCAGTCGTTCAGAAAAATAGCCTTCAGCTAAACATCTTGATGATGATGACGATGACGATAAAAACGGAGTGAAATTCTCCAGAAAACCAAAACAGTTTACACAATCTAAATTTGACAATTTGATGAAAAAAAACTCACAACAACCGCAAAATTGTTGGATGCTTGCTCGGAAGGAATTGAACTTGTTGTCTTCTGACGTGAATTCGTAATTTTATTTATAGAAATTGTCACAAACATTATGATAAATATTTTGTCTCTTTGGCATGACGTACACGGCTTATTAGAAGAATTCGGCGATCCAAATAAATGGAACTTATTGATGATAGCTGGACGTTGTGAATTTATAATCAAATACATACTACATCATGGAAGCAACTGACTCTCGATTCAGCGATGAAATCATGGCTTAACCTACATATTAGACAACATAGGATCATAACATTGTGCTGTCTTGTACCGCAAGACATTCGTGATATTATGATCATCATTCTTGGTGTATTTTCTTAAAAGAATAATTAGAATCCTGAATTCATAAATAATTTTTCTTATAATGGAGATTGAACTATGCAGAAAATGGAAAAATAACTTTTATTCTTATTAGACTATACAAAAATAGGAGGGTCCCTCAAGTAGTTCGTTAGCTTTTGACTCATTAGATGACATGAGATGTATTGCCCGTTAATGCTGTTCTCAAACGATACTTTATGCAGTTACTTAAAGTCCAGTATCTTAACCGGTTGGAGACTGGAATTGAATCAATTCCAAAAGACAGAAGGTCCTTGACGATCAGACTAGGATCAGTTACTACATGACCAATCCCCCCGTGGGCACGAATATACACGCGGTACTCTCGTATTAAGGGCTCACAGGCAGCAATTTCGCTTCTTAAGCAGCTTAAGATTAAAGCATGCTGTTTATTTGGCCGGACTTTCAGAATCTTGGCGACAGGTGAATAATAGTCAGTAACATCATGACAAATCTGTAACAGGACATTTACAGCTTTCATCTTGGGCCGGGAATACACCAATACAAGTCCCAGCTAGCACCAAATCGTACATCAATAACCGAAAATTATCGTAAATAACTTTTAACAAATTCGGAATTATAACTAAAGCTTAATAAAGTCCGCCCAAATTGATTTTCAGTCGTATATAATGATAATAGCTGATATACATACGATATTTAGCACAGAATCGTATAGCAGTACGGAGCGGGATCGGGCTCAATCGGATATTGTCGCATATAATTACTTATATTGATGCCATTGCCTGTTGGTAACAATAAATAAATGAATAAATAAATAAATGATGCTTCATATAGTTACTTATATGAAATGCGTATGTTTATTCCTCATCACGTAGGGTAAGTTATCTTATAGTGGACCCTTTACCTATAGTGGACCTCGGGTACAGTTTCGGCGTTTATTAGCTTGTGCTACTTATTTCCGAGAAAATAGGACATGAAATAGAAAGTACTAAACATACCACACATTCCAGTTCATAAAGATTAAGCTGCATTCAATTATTAATGCCTATAAATCGATATTTTCAACAAGTGAGGGTCCATTATAGGTTAACAACGCAACAGATGTCGCCGTTAGTGGACCCTCTCCATGCAAAATACACTAGAATTCCTATAATGGACTCGGTCGCTATCCTATTGTAAACCACAAGGTCCATTAAAGGAAAACGGATATTCCAATCTGTTTTAAAGAATGTGCAAAATATAAAGATTTTCAACATAAATTGATATTTTTTTATGCTTACCAGTTTTAAAGAACTCGTGGAAGAAAACTACTCAAATACTATCTGGTCCACTAATGGTTAATTTACCCTATATCGCCACCAAAATACCAAGGATATGCCAATTTTGCGCATCAAATACGATTTATTAGCATGTATATATGTACCTAATGCTGATTTTTATCTTTTATATACATATGAAAATGCTAGCTGGGGTTGTTATAAAGCTGTTGTGGCAACTAATTATATGACTAACTCCGGTTATAAATAAGTTGCTAAAACTAGAACTACTAAAATTGTGTTGTTTGCGTACTCTGGATAGTACCTTAGTTGCTTGGTTGAACCTAAAGAGTCGCTCATTCATAATATATAATTGCAATTTCTACATTTCTGACATTTGCCTGTTGTTTTTTCTCTGGCATTTTCGGCTATTTCTCCATCGTTTCTTACTGTTTCTTACTCTTTTTCTAGTTTATCCGTTAATTTCTATTTACTGATTTATCTTTATTGGCCCTTTTTTGTAGCCCAAATTTTTGGTTTTACTAGTTTGTTTTCTGGTTTTCCTGTTTTTTTTTTGCTTCCTATTCTAACTTTTTTAATTATTTTTTGCTGTTTATTGATCTTTCTCTATGATTTCTTGCTATTTCGCTTGTTAATCTGAATTTGTTTCTCTCAAGCTTGCTCCGATTGTCCGGTCTATTTCTAATCTTTCTTCTTTTTTCCAGGTTTTCCGTTTTTTTTGACTATTTTTTTTTTTGCATTTTCGTTTCTGTTTCTTTCCATTCCTCTTCTGTTTCTTCTGGTTCTGTACCTCTGGTTTATCCACCTTTTGCATTGTTTTACTGTCTTTTTAGTTTTTTTTGGCTTTAAGGCTTTGCTTCTTCTGTATTTTTTTGACCAAACTCGTGACTTTAGTCATGACCTTGAAATGCGATCAGGCATATATTAATATTTTTTGAAACGATGATTCTACAATTGATGAAGGGACGGTAAGGGAAAGTAATGAAGAAGGATTTTTTTCTCCGGGAATGAAGGGGAAGGGTGGAAAGGAAGGGGGGGGGTAATAGGTAGATATGCTTAACAAGTTGTCGTTGTGACTCCTATCTTTTGTCCAATGCTGGAAGGTGCACCTGGTGCACCTGGATAGACCTGGTCTAGCGCCTCTGTGGTTCAAAGGTACACGGGTACCAGTGAGCGACACGCCCTGGCAGGTGTTGTGGGTTCAAATCCGGTTATAATCTCTGATTACAGCTTGGTTCGACCCATGCACTTTCCAGCATTGGACAAAAGATAGGAGTCACAACGACAACTTGTTATGCATAGCTACCTATTACCCCCCCCCCCTTCCTTTCCACCCTTCCCCTTCATTCCCGGAGAAAAAAAATCCTTCTTCATTACTTTCCCTTACCGTCCCTTCATCAATTGTATTATTTTGTTTTTTAGCTTAGATATCGTTGCTTGAAAGACATTTGCAACTGCTACGCATATGATTCTGCTAGATCATGCACCTGGCTGGAAGGTTGGAGATCGTTCATTGATCGCATAACCAAGGTTATGCCCACGTTTAAATCTAAGTCAAAAACAAAATTCATGTTCAAGTTGAAGTTCAATATTAATATTAGTTAATATTCAATATTAGCCAAACCCAAGTTTAAGCCCAAGGACTGGTGCAGCCCATGTTCAAAGCCAAATCCAAGCCTTGTTGGACCCAACCCAAGTACAAGTCCAAGCCCAAGCCAAAATTTAAGCACAAAAATCCTTAGTCCAAGTCCAAATCTAAGCCAAACCTCAGGTATAAACATAAGCATAATTCCAAAAAACCCAAGCAAAGCCTAGCCCAAGTCTAAGCCAAAATCCAAGGCCAAGCCCAAGACCGAGTCTAGGCCCCAAAAAGTCGAGGCTCAAGCTTAAATTTATATTGAAAACCAAATCCAAGCCCAATAAAGCCCAAGTCTAGTTCCAACACCAAACCTAAGCACAATCCCAAACTCAAGTGTAAGTCCAAGTCCATATCCAAATCCAAATCACAATTTAAGCCCAAGCCTAAGTCTAAGCCCAAAAAACCCAAGCACAAGCCCATGTCCAAGTACAGACCACAGAAAACCGCAAGTGCAAGCCAAAATCCAAGACCATGCCCAAACCTAAGCCAAGGCCTAAAAAACTGGGGCCCATGTCCAAATCCAAATCCAAATCCAAAGCCAAGTTAAAATATAAGCCCAAATCCAATTCCAAATCAAAGCTTAAGCTCAAGCCCAAGCCCAAGGCCAAGTCTAGACCCAAACAGTCAAGGCCCATGCCCAAATTCAAGCTAAAATCCCCTGCCCAAGTCCAAATCCAAACCCAAGCTCAAGCATAAACCTTAACCTAACCCTAAAACCCAAGCAAGCCACTGTCCAAGTCCAAATATCAGAAAACCTCAAGTGCAAACTCAAATCCAAGCTCAAGGTAAAGCCCAAGCTAAGTCCAAGCCAAAATCTAAAACCAAACCCAGTTCCAAGTTGAGGCCCAAGCCTAAATCCACTCGCATGCTCGCTAAAAGTTTAGAATATATAATCTTTCAAGTTATCATCATAAAAATCGAAAAATATATAATTCTCACAATCGATTTCGTAATCTATTGATGGAAAAATCTGCGGCGCCATGTTTGAAACACTGAAAGAAATGTTCATTAATATTTTTGTAATTTTTTCAATTTTTTTTACTGTGAAATTGTAAAAATTACATAAAATTTCAAATACAAACACCATTCTTATTTCAAAAGCACTGCCAGCCATCATAAATTACCAGTAGTGTAAGCAGTGTGTTGGTTTAGTAACCTATTGCCGTATTCCTGAACTACATATAAGAGCAATTTTAATATTGAACTTTTCAAAAGAAACCGCCATCCACATTTTCTAAAAATCTACAAAAAAGCACTGGAACACTGGAAAAAATGCTCTTGAAAATTTTTTCGATTTTTTTTACTGTGATATTCGCATGGGAAAATTTCCAAAAAACAATGAAAATGTGTCCTGCAGTGAGTATAACATCTGTGATTTTTTTCAAATTTTTATGATAATTGGTTTCGGAGTAAACTGCGAAAAATGAAATTCACTCTAGCGGCCATTACTGATTCAAGATGGCGTCTAATGATCTGAAAATTTGCCAAAATGCTCCTCAGGTCATATACCTTGTTTGAATCATTGCATAATTTAATTAGGTTCGGGGGCATTTTTTTGTATGGAAAACCGGCTAGAGCCTTTAAACCCAAAACACCCAAGCACAAGTCTATGCAACCCCAAGTCCAAGCGCAAGTCCAAGCCAAAATGCAAGATCAAGCCAAAGTCCAAGCCTAGGCCCAAAAAGTTTAAGCTCAAGTCCAAATCCAAGTCGAAGTTCAAATCCACGCCCAATAAAACTCAAGTCCAATTCCAAATTTAAGTCTAGGCCCTAGCCCAAGTCCAAATCTCAATACATCCCAAGTCCAAGCCCATGTTCAAGTTCCAATACAGGTACAAGCTTAAGCCTAAGCCCAACAGGCCCAAGCCTAGATTTAAAAGAACTTATGCAACTCAGCTTATTCTTATTCAACTCCAATTTTCCAGCTAACGGTAACGCAAATTTTAGTTTTAGTATTCACAATTGAAACGGTGCAAAAAATTTCACATTTAGGTATTTCAATTTACTTTTTTTTTGGTTGACCTCCCCCCGCCACTGGTTTCTATTATAACCAGTGATGCGAAGCCCAGACTCGTGTGGTATAATTTTCTCACATACGCGTACTCATTCAAACCAACACGTCGGCATAAGTAAGCATCTCTTTAAAACTCCCGCTCTTATTTCAACATGCACTGCAACCAGGGATGCCACATATAATTCTGTGTTTTTTGTTGGAATAATCTGACAATCTGTACGACGAAGAAAAATATCTGTGCAAAAATCTGTCCAATGCAAAACAATGAGAGTGAAAGAGATAGAGAGTCATTTTGCTGACTATTTCCGTCTCTTTTACTCTCATGTAAAAGCTCAAAAATCTGTTTAATCTGTGTCATTTGGCGAAAATCTGTATTCTATGCATACAGATTCTGTACAGGCGATTTCTTTCAAATATCTGTTAAACACAAAACAATCTGTGCATGTGGCAACCCTGATTGCAACGAGTTTTTGCGACTGTGTGTTTAGCTAACAGCTACAGTCGTCGCTCGTCGTTCGTCGTTACAGCCCGATCTGCTGATACTGATTACTCACGACGGCTCGTGCTCCCACCCGTGAGTAGAATCGAGGACGTAGATGAAGAAAAAGAACAAAAAGTAATGCAAAATTTGTATTCCAGTTCGCCACCAGCTTCGCGGACACCAACGCTAGCTGATTATCTACGAATTTTTTGACTCGGAAACAAGCTATGTAGGAAGACGATGTGAGGATGTACGTGCGCGAGCGTGTGGGTAGCAGAATGTCTGCACACAGCACCGGCGGCTGTTTTTTACGCCTGCGTGTGCGGCGTAAGTGTTGAATGCTATGTTTCTCATACTCTTTCGCGTGTGAGTAGGCACGGTTGATTTCTTGCTCGATTCGCAACATTGCTTATAACTTGTTTCAACCCGCAGATCCCTTAGTTTGGCGAAAGGGAACGAGCTATGCACCTAATAAGCGTTTCTTCAACGAAAAGTCTTACTTTCCTACTCGTTGACAAGGGAGGGTCTTACCCAAGCAGCCACGTGAGTTTTATTGTACTCTTATGGTGGTCATCAAGACCAAGTTTGGTCTTATATGCCATCATAAGAGTGTAATAAAATCCCAATTGTTACTTGGGTATGTTCCGCTATTATAAAACACCTTCGACTTCGCTACTTTCTTCTAGCGTTATAAGCGTCTAGCGTTTGTAGTTTTTTTTGTATTTTTTCGGATATTTCTTTATTTCTAGTTGGCTATTTTACTGTTATTTTGGTTTTTTCTCTGATTTATTTGGCTTTTTCTCGATTCCCGGTTTGCCCGATTTTCCCCGGCTTTCAGTTTCTAAGTTTCCACGCTTTTTTCTATTTTTCCTAGCAATTTTCATGCTGTTTCTCGCGCACTCTTTGCTCATCTTGTACTTTTATAGTTTTGCTGTTTTGGGATATTTATGTTCTTTTTGCTTTTTGCTGGTTTTTTAACAGTTTACTGGGCTTTCTGTTTTTTAAGCTGTTTTTGTTTCTTCTTCGTTTGGTTTTTTCTCTAGCTTTTTCTTGTTTTTCAGTTTGCTATTTCTTTTCTTCATCTCTGAATTTTCGGATTTTTTCTAGTTTCACTAGAAAGTTTCTGCGTTATGCGCTTTTTCTTTATCTACTGCTTCTTTTTCTTTCTCTTGGTTATTGTTTTGTTTCCTGCTGTTTTAATCTTTTTCTGGTTTTCTGTTGACTTTTTTTTCAGTTTTCTGTCATTTATTTTGTTTGAATTTTTTGCTTTTTTTTACTCTTTCGCTGTTTTTATGCTTTTTTGCTGTATCTCGCGTCTTTGGTTTTGCCCCTCGACTCGTCTCAACTCTTGTCTCGTCTCTCGGTTCGTCTAACCTCGTCTCTCAGTTCGTCTCATCTCTCGTCTTGTCTCATCTTGTTTCTACTCGTCTCATCTCGTTTCTTTACTCGGTTCTGTACTTTTATTACCTTATGTCAGAGATTACGTCTCGTTGCTTCATTTGTGTCGTCAAATTTATTAGGCTTTATCCTGGTTTCTATAGCTTTCCCTTTCAGATTTTTTTTATTGAGTTTTCTGTTTTTCTTTCACATTCATTTTTCATGTTTTTTTTAGTTTTTCTCTGCTTTGTTTATCGAAGGAAGACACGCAATTTGGATCTAAAAATAACCCAATTCCGCCTTAAAATAAAGGTTAAAATTAGCTCCCATTACAACGCGCTTTGACCCACGGATCCCTTAACGCCCACCCACCGGTCCTTCTGTCTATTCGAGAGACCTCTGTTATTAAAAATATTCTTTCGTTTCTTACTCTTGATTTATTCTACTTTTTCCAAGTTTTCTAGCTTTCATTCTTTGGTTTTTCTGTTTGTTTCTGTTTTTTCAAGTTTGCTGATTTTTTGTGTTACTGCGATTTTGCGATTTCTCTGCTATTTTCAGGAATTTTCTGCTATTTCTTTCTATTCTCTGGTTTGTCCAACTCTTTTAGTTGCTCTGCCTTTCGTTTTTTTGCTCCTTGTCTGAACCAAATAACTTTTCGTGGTTTTATCGCCTAGAAATTTTAAGTTTATTTTCAAGCAGTCAACAGTTAAAGAAATCTATAATTTAAGTTTGTTGATTTTTTCGGTGAAATATAGACCAATATTGTGTTTTCCGCGGACGTTTCGACCTACTATTCTTCGGTCATTGACTACGCATTAACACGGATATTCTCTACCTCGTCATCTATCTAACTATCCTCAAATTATAAAGTGAACGGTGACTAACTCAAACAATAGTTAAGAAATTTGTTTCTCGCGCTCTCTTTAGTTATCTAGCTCTTTTCTGCCTTTTATGGACTTCATAGACATTTATGTTTTTTTTTTATTTTTCTCTGGCCCTTTTTACAATTTCCTGGACGTTTTGGTGTTTTTTTAGCTCTTGTTGCTAAGCTGTTTTTCTTTTTTTCTTGTTTATTTTTCTTTTTGATTTTTTTTTTGGGTATTTTCATTCTCTGGATTCTCTGCTTGTTTCTAGTTTTCCTTGCAATTCTTTTCTGTTTCTTGCGTTTTTTCTTTATCTACTTTTTCGTTTTCATTCTCTTGGTTGAAGTTTTATCTTTTATTTTTTTTATCTTTTTTCTTGTTTTATCTATTGTTATTATCTTTTACTCCTGTCGACTTTTTTCTTTGCTGTCATTTTAATTAGTTTTTGTGACTTTTTTTTTTGTTTTTATTGTCGACTATTTCGCTGCTTCTTATTTCTTTCGTTTATTTTATTTTTTTCTGGTTCTATTTTCTTGGTTCAGCTGCTGTACCCAGCCCTTTGTTTTTCTATTCGTTGCTTTTTATGGATTTCTGTCTTTTTGTGATTATTTCTGTATTTTTTCGTTACTTTATGACCGAGATTATGCCTCGTTTCTCGTGTCATCTCTCGTCTAGTCTCGTCTTTCGTCTCGTCTCTCATCTCGTCTCTTGTCTCGTCTCTTGAGACGTCGTCGTCTCGTCTCTTGATTCATCTCATCTCATCTGTCGTCTCGTCTTGTCTCATCTCGTTTTTTCTCTCGTTTTGTCTCATCGCCCGTCTCGTCTTGTCTTTCATCTCGTCTCATCACTTGGTTCGTCTCCCGTCTTGTCTCTAGTTTGGTCCCATCTCCCTCGATTCGTCTCGTCTCTTGTCTTGTTTCTCGTCATGTCTCTCGTTTTGTCTCGTCTCATTTCTTCTTTCGTCTTGTCTTAACTCTCGTCTTATCTCATCTCTTGCCTCGTCTCGTTCCTCACCTCGTCTCGTCACGTGTTTCGTCTCGTCTCTTGTCATGTCTTGTGTCCCGTCGTGTCTCTTGTCTTGTGTTTCGTTTCGTCTCTTGTCTCCCGATTCATCTCTTGTTCTCATCTCGTCTCTTGTTTCTCGTCTCACCTCGTCTTGTTTCGTCAAGTCTAATCTCCTCTCGACTCGTCTTATCTTGTCCATGATCGGCTCGTTGGTACCCTGGTCTGAGAGCTAATTAAACAATACTGCAGTTAATAACTAAATCTGCAGGTGTCTCAAATATAACTTTTTCAAGTTTAGGTTGGCTTAGGCAGTACAGTCAAATGAGCATTATCGAAGTCATGAAGTGTGTAAAGCCTTCAGCCTGTGGTTGGTTCATTACTAAATTTGAAGCAATAAATTTGGTCTGGATAATCGTGTTAATGGATAGGTCGAATTTAAATTAAGCACTTCGTTAAGTTATTGTTCTCGTCAATGGCATTTAAACACAACTTTATATAATTCAGGGCGAGATAGAACAAGCAGCTTCAGCCAGAAAATAAATGCCTTCCAGGCAGGGATGCGATTAACAACAGTTCCATTTTTGTTTCCGCAAAAATTGGCGATGGTCTACACAAACAAAATCTGTTTTAAATCACATTACCCTGTATGTTACTTTGACGACTGATTTTACATAAAATTAGTTTAGGATAAATATCTCTCTAGAGATATTCGAAGTTAGGGCCATCCGGATGGGAAGGTACTTGATCTGATTTGAATTTAGCAAGACGGTACGTAATTGAAATTTCAATGCCAATTTTTTTTTATATTTTTCAATACTTTGTTTTTAAATATTTTATAGTGAATCTATGTGGATATTATACACAACCATTTCAGCACTCAGTTGGCAACCATTTCCGGACTCTTATCGTGTAATATAAGCAGACTATAGACGACGGTCTCTAAGCAGTTTTTCATAGAGTTTTGCATTTTTCTCAATTAATCTAATTGAAGCATGAAGCAAATATCGATAGAATCGCGAAACAAAAAATGAAACGCTCTTTCTCGTCAACATGTGTACATTCCTTTCAGAATACGTTCAACCAAACCGACATAGCTCGAAGGCAGGAAAAACTCCGCACAGAGGACAAACAAACCTCTTGCTATAGATTTCTGCGTGTACGAAACGTTCCGGAAGGCAACTTCGATATTCACTCACCGACAATTGTATGTACCTACTGCTATCGTACAGTGAATTCTGCTTGCAGGCCAAAAATACGACCGCCATTGTTTCGAATCCTTTCCGTCCGCCCCGGGGCGCGGCAAAGGCGAACTTCCAAAACCGCTACCGCAGCTAAATCACTGACAGGAGATTACTCTCGTTAACATTCGTGAGTCATAAATTTCGCAACTCAACGCTAGAATAGTACCTAGTCCTACGCGAGTATGGTCATCACCCACGGGCATTGTTGATGTTCTCGTATGTTCGGTAGTCCTGTCAGGTGCCACGGTTTTTTTTGGTTGGTTGTCAGCTTTGTTCACCGTTGTGGGAACTCTTCTAGGGCCATGAAATGCTGCGATACGATATCCCGATTAGTTCAAAATCAAGATTGAATCTTTTTTGGTGTACAACAAATAACGTACGTGTTTAGTGTTCTAGTTTTAAATCTAGAAATCAAGATCGTAATTAGAATTCGAATGCTCATAAGCAAATTACTTGAAACTAATCAAATTGCAATTTTCTAGCAGCTATGCTATGTATTTTCGAAGCTTCGTTTCATCACTTTTATCGGGTTATCCCGATCTTGACTAACCTGCTCGCAGTGCGGCAACCTGGCCGATGCACACCGTGCGACGTCATCGTCGTCGACGAGTGCATCGGTGCACTCCGCCCGCAAGCAGCCAGAATCAGAAATTACTGCACCAAACTGTGAACTGCCATAAGTCAACAAACCACAAGCGGCTGACGGATGGGTTTTGTATTTTGTTCTTGCTAGGACCGATTGTTTGTTATTTTGCGCCGCTGGCCTCTTCTATCTTTTTTTTTGCTTTGTTTCGTGAAGTGATGTCCTGAAAACGCGGCATTCAAACGGAAGCGGAAGTATAGTGAATATGTGTGTGTGCTTTATGTGGGAGGGTGTGATTGTCACTTCAGTTTTCGTCGAACTACAGAAGGCTGCACATTTTCGCAAATAACTTCGCACAGACGACGATGCGGTGGCTGATTTAGAATTCTGTTTGGAAACATGAAGTGGTGCACCTGAACGGTAATATGAACTTATCTAATTGTTAGTTGGAAACTGTTGGTTTTAAGGTTCAAATCATTCAGTAGTTTTATACGATAAAAGTGTAAAAAATAAATAAAAGTTTGGTCAAGTAAATTGATAAATGGATAAAGAAATTAATGAGTAACTTCATTTATCCAGACCCTGCTAGAATATTAGTGATTACCAGGGCACTGTTTTGCTTGAAACCGAGACTATACCTTCGAATGTGGGCGGATTTGAACTCACTCCTGGAACGAACCGAACTACAAAAGCTTAGCTGATTTTCATTGCACTCTCGATAGTGCTGCTCCTCCGAGCGCATCTCCCATTCCGGTGGCGTGATAAAAGTGAATTTACGATTGAGCCCTGCTAAAAACTTTACAAAATTGCCTTCCATGAAAATTACTTTTCCGACACGGCTTAATTGCGTTGCTTGTGTTCCGTGTGTTCAATCCGGGCGGCGGCGCGTCGTCATCGTCGTCGTCGTCGGAATCAGGCTGTAAAATGCAGCCCTCTAATAAAGCTAACCGGGCTAGCTATAGTGTCGGGGAACCGACAAGAGACAACGCAGTGATGCAACTCTGCCAGTAGCACTACAGCTTTACAGCAACCTTAGTGGGGGTGTAATTAGGCCAACGCGTGGTTGATTACTTGCCATGGAAACAGTCGGAGCTGTAATTTGTTTCGGTTTGAAAATAAGAGCGACTCTAACGATGCGGACGTTTAATGAGGACACTTTGGTGAAATCTCTATTTATCAACGCTGTAGTGTTGTGGAGTATAATTTTAATACAATTGAAGTTATCATTCTCACAATAATGAAACATAACAGGTTTAATCTCACTGCTGGTGATAAAATGATTCGTTCAAGGATTTAGTATAATTATTGGAATGGAAAAGTGGAACAATCGTCAGTACTAGAAATATTGATGCAGGAGGCGAACCAGCCGCAGGCTGAAAACCTCTATAATAAAGAATAAAAAAATATATTGGCGTTTTTTACTAAAGGTCGAGGAGCGTTTGGTGAGGAAGAACGGTAAACTGGATGATATTGCGAAATTTCGATGTGGAGCCAAAAATATATTGCGTAGTTTGCGCCCAAGTGTTTTGACAATTAAACTATCAGTACACGGCACCCTATATTAGATAAACTCATATCTAGTTTCGATCATTCCAGTCTAACCAATCGTACGTACCCGCAGTCGCTTCACCCGCCAACGGTAGTTCTTTTTATCTGATTGCTCTTTCTGCTGCTACCGCTGAGAAGATAGACTATTATCATCTATTATTTGTGTGTGCGTACGAATGTAATTTGTATTTGTATTTGTTCTGGCTTTTGCAGGCTTTTTTGCCCTTAAGCACTAATTAGACTACAGTTACAAAAGCATTGACTTAACTTAATTCTGTATATACAAAAAAACTAAATTCTATATAGAGTAGGGCGGGGCATTAGTACGATGTTTGAAGTTGTCATCAATTTTCATGAGATATAAAGAAGGACAACAACATAATATATTTTATAGTGATGCAATAACTCAATGTCTTCACATTCAACTATAAATCATCAGCGGTAATAGTGTTTTGCAAAATAAATTCTTCTTTCTTCTGATCAAGTGCTGATTCGCACTTTTACCCCACTAGCGGGGCAAAAGTGCGAATACCGCGGGGCAAAAGTTCGAAGCTAGAATGCATGAAATTAGCCCAGCAGTAGTTAACAAAACCATATTATCTTCAATCTGCGTTATGTTTCGGTAAGGAATATTCTTAATTTGCACCTTTCCTATTTTGCGTTGGTGTATTGCAGCCTCCGTTAGATCGAAACTTTTCAAAACGTTTGTTTTTTGTTTCATCAGTGGAAACACATTGTTTTTTTTCGGCCAGCATCTGTAGAGCACACAGTTTTCTGCAGATCTTTTATTTCTAGTATCTGTAATATAGTGCCTAAAGCTGTATATAATTAGCTATACATTTTTGCCTCGTCCATGAATCGCACTTTTGCCCCGTCCGTGAATCGAACTTTTACCCCGCTAGGCGCTTGACGGGTTTAGACTAAATTACGGAAAAGCGAAATATATTTTGTAAATTATTTTCACCGTATTTTCAAAACAGATATGCGAGTGATGTAAAACTCTGCTACAAATTTTCAACAAGTAATATCTTCCTGTTGATATCGTATTTGCCATATAACAAAAAATTACATCAAAACCGCCCTAAAATAACATCTGCACATAACTCAGCAACTATGCTTCGTAAGCAACCAAAGTTTACGTTAGATTCAAGCTGTCAAAGTAGTCACTCATCCATGCCAATGTAGAAAATTTACTCGGATTCTGCACCGATAAATCACTGAATCGCACTTTTACCCGCATCGCACTTTTACCCCTCCTTACTTTAATGCCTCTGAAGTGCAAAGTCTTCATCGTAACGTATTCGGTGTCATATCTAATGTTATTATATGGAATGATCGAAACTAGATGTGAGATTATCTAATATAGGGTGTCGTATACTGATAGTTTAATTGTCAAAACACTTGGGTGCAAACCGAGAGATTGTGGGTTAGAGTGAACTCTGTAAGTGAACTACGCAATATATTTTTGGCACCACATCGAAGTTTCTCAATATCATGTAGTCTACCATTCTTCCTTACCAAACACTTCTCCACCTTCAACAAATGTCGATGAGGTTTTCTTGATACAAAAATGATGCTCGAACTTCCAGCAGCTGATGGAGAATATTCCTATCGATGAAAGAGAGATGGTGACCCCGGCGCAGTAATGAATGAACGAAACCATAAATCATCTGAATCCTGCCGTGAAACGACCACCGATGAAACATACAATGTACTCCGAGATCACCAAATTCTACAACCCGCTTGGACTAGACTGGACTTCAACCCCAATTTGAAGTCTAATTTTAAGTGCAATTTTAAGCAAACTTTCTAGTTTAATTTAAAGTAAATCAAATACAAATTAGTTGAAATTCAAGTCTAATTTTACGTCCCATTTCGTGTCCCATTTCAAGTCCTCTTTGAAGTCTCGTTTCAAATCTAATTTGATATCCAATTTGAACCCTATTGCTTTTATTTTAAGTTCAGTTTAAGTTGTCTTAATTTTTTTCCGTAAATAACGCAAATGACAAATTAGTTGAAATTCGAGTCCAATTTTATGTCCCATTTCAAATCCAATTTAAAGTCTTGTTTCAACTCCAATTGAAACTTCAATTTTAACTCTATGTCAACTTCAATCTTAGGGTCAACTTCATGTCCCTTTTCTAGTCTTGTCAGTTTAAGATCTATTCCAAGTTTAATATGAAGAAAAATTCCAAGCTCAATCTGAAGTAAACCAAGCACAAGTACAGGTCATTTTCAAGTCCAATTTCGTGCCCCATTTTGCCGTGCTATTTAAAGTTTTGTTTCAACTCCTACTTAAAATAGAATTTTAACACTACTTTAACTTTAATTTTGGATTTAACTTCATGTCTAACCATTCATGTCTAACCTTTCATATCTAGTTTTCGGTCTAATATCAAGTTCAATCTATACCTACAAAAATGCATTTCTGTCTGTCTGTCTGTCTGTCTGTCTGTCTGTCTGTCTGTCTGTCTGTCTGTCTGTCTGTCTGTCTGTCTGTCTGTCCCTATGTTCCTTATAGAATCGAAAACTACTGAACCGGCGTGAAAATTTGGATATAGGGGTTTTTGGGGCCAGGGAATGTTCTTATGATGGTTAGAGACCCCTCCCCTCACTAAGAGGGGGGGGCTCCCATACAAATGAAACACAAATTTCCTCATAACTCGAGAACTAATCAAGCAAATGGAACCAAATTTGGCATGTGGGGGGTTTTCAAGGCAGGAATTTTTTATGATGGTTTGAGACCCCTCACCCCTGTGGTAGGGGAATAAGGACTCATCTCATACAAATAAAAAAGGAATTTTTGCGTAACTCAAAAACTAATCGAACTTGAGGACTTTTAGACTCTTTTATAAAACATTAGTCAATAACAAGACCACCAGAAACTATCAATGGTAACATTAGATGATTCAGGGCGAGATTGACACAGGCCGCGAGTGTTGCCGGCGACCTGCCATCAGAAGCGTCGGCAACTGCGGTGGGAGGGGGGGGGGGGTAGCAGCCCGCCGTAGAGATCACCTCTATCTAGGTTTATTTATTTTCCTAGATCTACTGACCTCTATTACTTTCCTTCAGTTGGGTCACCCCTGCAAAATTGTATTTTCTACGAAAGATTTCCCGTGAAATGGTACATCCCGCGTAAGGTTTTTAGCGAAATGGTATTCTGCGAAACTCTATATTCCGCGTTATGGTCAACCGAGAATTGGTGTTCCGCAAATGGTATTCGGCGAAATGGTTTGTAATGATGGCGAATATTTAAATGCTATCCGCTTTATTTTATCAAGCTAAGCAATGGGGGGAGTTGTTTTCTATTTTACTATGGGGAATATTTGTATATTAAAACACCCATGAACTCCTCAGAAACTTGCAAAACTCGAAATTGTGATAAAGGTCATCCGAGATTCAGGATTTATGTACAACACAGTTTAATTTGTGGCAATGCGAAAATTTTCGGGTCAGCTAGTAACTCTATAAAACTAAGAGATTTGACAAGCAACCGCGATAAGATCAATTTTGATTGGTGCACCATTTTGTATTGCTACGCCACACTTATGGTAAGTTCATAGGAGACGTGGTATAACCTGCAAGTTCTAACGTGGTAATATAAGCAACCACTTTAAATTTGCTTCATTAACAGTTTTATTACGGTTTTCTAGATAACTTCAAGTGTGTTTGGACTCGTATCCTCCTGGTATTGCAGAATAGCACAATAAAACCCGAGGTAATGACTAATGACCGTAATAAAACCCAGATAAAATTCAAGTAAAACCAAGTAGATTTAGAATTGGTACTTGGGATGTCACCTTTTTTGTCATCTTATTATTGTTTTCTTTTCACATCTGTTAGTTGTTGTTCGTTCTTTTTAACATCTGGCTTTTTGGTACCTTTACATCGTCTTTGTGCCTTTTTTCAGCGATTTACTCTTATTTTTTGTCGTCTTCTACGACGTTTTGGTTGCTCTCCATGGTGTCTTTTTATTGTTATTTGTAGTTTTTTTTTGCATGTCTAGTTGCTGTTTGGCGTCGAAGCGATGAAATCGTTTCCTTATTGCCTTTTTTGCATCAATGACGGTCTTTTCATCAGCTTTTATTTGCTTTTAGGCATTTTTGTCTCATTTTATGTTTTTTCGGAGTCTTTTCGTCGTATTTCTGTTGTCTTTCGTCTTTTTTCACCGTATTTTTGCCTAATTTTTATCACTTTTCGTCGTTTGTTTACTGTATTTTTCGTATCGTATTTTTGTAGTCTTTTCTTGGCCATTTTGCCATCTAGGAAAAGCAAAGCCTTGGGTACAAAAACGTCTATAAGACTTGACCCTTTTTTATCGTAACTTCGCAGCCGGTTATTAAAGTACAAGATAACTACGGGGTTAGTGCTGTAGACTCTAGCAGCATTGCCTAGCCGAAATTCGAATGTACGACGAATGGTTTGTTAGACCAGCATCGTACCTCGAAGTTAATTCGGTGGCTTTTTGTCATCTATGCATTTTTGACCTTTCTTTTGGGCTCTTTTTGTGGTTTCTTTTGATGTTTTTTTTCGAGACCGTTTTGGCGTTTTTCCGCTGTCATTTCGACCTCGTTATCTTGTTTTTTCGTCGTACTTCTTTCATACATTGGTCTACTTCTAATTATTTTTTAAATATTTTTTTCAACTTTATAATACTCTCTAAATGACTTTCTGTCGTGTTTTGTGTGTGTGTTTTCTCTTGTTAATTTTGTCGCTTTTTTGTGTCTTTCTATCGTTTTATATTGTTGCTGTCTTATTTTTGATATCTCTTCATCATATATTCGCCATCTTTTCATCACGTTTATCGCATTTTCGTCGTTTTTACGCCGTTTCTTAATTGTATTTTCTTCGTATTTTAATTATTTCTTTTTTGTGTTTACTGGAAGCTTACATGGTCAACTGTTTTTCAACTTTATCGTTAGCTCCCAGCAAACAATTTGTTTTGTATATCTCGGTTATAACTCAGATACAAAATCATATGCGTACGAAAAACTTATATTTCACACCACATCTGTTTATATAAGAGGCTTATATCTGTACCGAAAACCAGGTTTCTGACAGGACGTTATAAGAGGCTTATCGGTAACTAAAAACAGTTCCCTGTCAGGACGTCATGCTTTCGTACCAATGGGCTGTATTCTCAGTCACCTCACTGGTCGGCTGTTGGACTACTCGATTGCTCAACAGGTTGACTAGACTGCTTGACTGGACTGGCTGATTAGACTGCTCGATTTGATTGCTCGACTGGACTGCTTAACTGAGCTGCTCGACTGCACTATTCGATTCGACTGCTCGACTCAACTACTTGGCTGGAGTGCTTGACTGAACAGCTAATTTTAACTGCTCGATTAGACTGCTCGACTCCTGTTTGATTCGACAGCTCGACTTAACAGGTCGACTCAACTGCTCGACCGGGCTACTCGACTCAACTGCTCGACTGGACCACTCGACACGACTCACTATGGCGCAAAGCTGGCCAAAAGTCAAAAATCCAATTTCCAGTTTTGGCCATTATTATATTTTTTTCATATTCTGAAATAGTTTGGGAAGTTAACCTGAAAATTTTAGCCAGTTTGAAGTTAAAATGAATTTTTCAGACAAATGTCTGAAGTTGAGCATGTTCAATTTGAAGTCAAGCAAATCCAAATAAGTCCTAGTTAGCTTTAAGGTACGCAGCTGGTCTAACAAGCCAGTCGTCGTATGTTCGAATCTCGTCTGGGCGAAGCTTGCAAAATAGAGTTAGTAGAATCGTTGCACTAACCCCGTAAATTGTTTTGCACTCTGACAGCCGGCTGCGAAGTCTGTCGGTAGCGAAGGGTCAAATCTTAGAGAGCCGTTTAAGCCCAATGCTTTGCTTTGCTTTTTTCAATTCCAAATTAAAGTCCAATTTAAAATCTAGTATCAAATATATCAAAATATTTAATTTCAATTCCAAATTCGAAGATAGGTACTCCACTTTTGTTTGTGTTTCAATATTTTTACAGAAAATAAAAAATTAAACCAATTAAAATAAAATGAATAAGTATTTTTTTCGACCATCAACAGGAATCGTACAGAGCAATACTGCATCAGGCGTGAGTTATATCGTATTATTCCTGGTTTACGCTGGTTGACGAAACACATTTTTTTCTAGGTGTAGATCTACAACAGCACTGATTGATTGTGACGCGATTAAAACTTTCAATTATTGGCATGCAGAGGAATATGATTTGAGCTGGTTTAATTGCTTCTGTGCATCGGATATCATTGCGCGTCAATGAATCGGATTTAATAAAACGGGGTTTAAATGTATCCAGCTTGTTCCAGCTAGACTGTACGCACAAACATTAATATGCAATGATATTTTTATTCCTCGTTGTTCAATACATCCTGCTAGACAGGAAAAAATATGTACGTCAATCAATGTTGCATACATTACATCCGCAACGAATTTTTTTTTACTTTTTTTAACGAAACCCATATAATCGATCAACATTGATTGACTGGCGTAAGCCATCGTGTGTGAGATGATATTTTTATCAATTACATGGATTATGACATGATTTAATGCTCATTGATGATGGATTTCTTGCGTGATTTTCGTAGTATCAAAACTGTAAAGGATTATTTCGCCAAGCAACACTGGTATGTTTCCACTTTATTCCTTTTTTTAAATTAGAGTAAAAATAGAATTTATTGTCGCTGGAAGAAAAAACCATAACCTAATTTATTTGGCCTTATGCAAAACTAAGCCTTCGAAATTGTCTCCGACAAAATTTTCGTTGGAGGCAAAAGCCTCCAAGTTTTTTTTTCATCAGTAAAAAAAAATAAAACGAAACAAACCCCACTCCATCGCGAAACGCCATTATTCAAACGCTTTCGAACGGAATTAAATTAGGAAGCGGCCGGGAAATTGGCTCGCTTTCAGCTCTCGTGACGGTTTTCCAATGGACTGTCATAATAATGAACATTAATTCAGCCTTCTCCATTTGCAGAGAGACATCAATTTGCACGCTCTCGCATAGACGGACGGGGGACCTGCTGGCTTGCTTGCTTGCTTGCCTGATAAATGGCGAAACCGAAAACCAGGACCCGGACCAGGACAGCAGAGCAGAGCAATATCCGTGCTGCGCTTTTTTGTTGCTTCTTCATCTTCTATTGGAAGAGCCCCGAAAACCCTGTCACATCCGTCCGTATATTTCCCGGGGTTCTCATCAGAGAGAGAGCTGCATGTTTGGTTGGCGGAATCGAAACAGTCCGAATGCACCGCGCCGCGGCGCTAATCAGTTTGCTGCCAAATTTGAGTCCATTTGTTCGGTCGCCTGACATATTGCTTTCAGCTTTCGAGCCGCACTCTCGAACTCTCGACAGCCGGCATCATGGTCCCCAAAACCTCAAACCCTAAACCTCCCGTTTTGGGCGAAAATTTATTGGATCAGACGGATTATGATTACCTTAGCCACGGTGCCAGGTGCTCTGGGGTGGAAAATCGATTTTTGTTGGGCATCCGATAACGGATGAGTGATAGGTTTTCAAATATTTCCATTTTGCCACCAGAAAGCAATTTATCTGTTATGATTTTTGTAGCGGCTGATTATAGATCAGCAAATTCTCGTTGTGAAAAAATTTCAAATTTTATCATACCGATTTGAGAATATTTGCACGTGCATGTTGCCTCTCTCTGTGTTGCATTATTGATTCTCGGAGTTGATAAGCCTTGCCTTGCTTTGTGCGTTAACTGTCATAAACCGACTGATTTGTGAGAACTCCAGGTATTCAAATAAAACCGCAATTATTACTCTTTTATGGCGTGCTTATATCCTTTTACTACCTATCGTAGAACACCTATAAATTTATATTTTGTTCGTTCGAATCACAATCCGTCGTCGTGGTTTTATTTCCCTAATAAAAACCACTATTCGCATGAGTGAGTGTTCGCTATTCAATTAGGGTTAGTTCTTAGGACGATTTATCCGTGTAGTGCATTGCGTCTCGTTCTGATTAATTACAGTTAAAAAATTTCACGATTTGTTTTTTTTTGTCAAAATACAAATAAAAAAATGGAATTTATGTCAGCGTACGATTAAAGTTATTTCTCAAAGGTGATTTATAGTGGAGATACGCAATAAAAGCAAAAATAATGTACACCAAAATATGAGTCACCAAATTAAAGCAATATTTTAACGTTGTCATGATTGATTTATTTATTGCAATAATAATATTTCAATTATAGAACCATACATCAGTGAGGGATGCTGGAAAGTTAACTGATTAAGATCGCAACCAATCAGTGACAACACGGCCCTTCGTGGTAGCAGAATGCTGACCCTAAATCCATGTAATTATAAATTTTAAATTGCCATGTAATTTTAAATTATATTTTCAATTTTTTTATTTTTTTCACCTCTCACAAGGTAAAGCAATTTGCTTATTTTCGGCAGACAAAGTAGCTATCTTGTTTTATATTATTACCGCTTTCGAGTTGATAACGGATTAACATAGCATTTATGTACTCATTTGTATTAACTCATGCAAACTTGACACTTAAAAAGTTGACACGTCCTTTATCCGTGAAAAATCATGTGAACTTCTGATACAGCAGCTGACATAAACTTCAGTTTCTAGTTAATGGTGAAGTTGACGTAATTTACTGAAATCACACGGCAACCGATTTATATGAGTGCAAGCTTTCAAGAATTCACGTGAACATTACATGAAAAGTTCGATGGATGAAAATCACTTATATTTTCACGTAAGTTTAACGTACCGATTCCTTCGAGTGTACTCTTCATCGCCAGAAAAATTGGCAAACCGATCTTTTAATTCTAAACGAAAGCTTTTTTCTTTGCATATGCTTTGCCTTATACATCCCACCTGATCGTGTCCGGGACAACGATCTAATTGACGCTCATTGCCAGTCAGTTTACTCAGTTATGAGGGACGCTGCGACGCTCGATGAGATAGTTATTCTGGGCGACTTCAATTTGCCAGATATCTCGTGGAAACCTGCCCATAGCGGTTTCCTCTACCCTGACTCGGAAAACTCTACGATCCATGCCGGTGCAATTAACCTACTTGACAACTATAGTGCTGCAATGCTTCAGGACTTCGATGAATGTCCAGCTGCTATCTCATATAATTTCCGTAAAGCTGATCAACAAAGCATCAATGATTTGTTGTTTAGTATTGACTGGGCAAACATACTAGATCCCGACGACGTCGAAGCCGCTGCGCAGACCTTCACTCATGTCCTGATATATGCTTTCGATCGACACGTACCGAAAAGTAGTCTCCGCAGTACATCTCATCCCTCTTGGCACACGAATGAGCTACGCAGGCTGAAGTCGTACAAAAGAGCAGCATTAAGACGATTCACGAAATTTCGTACGCTTTCACTAAAATTCCACTATAGGAGGATAAACAATTTATACAGGCAAGTCAGTCGCCAATGCTTTTCGCGGTATCAACGCAGTATTCAGCGAAGATTGAAGCATCACCCGAAGTCTTTCTGGAATTACGTAAACGAGCAACGCAAAGAGTTCCATCACCAATGGAATACAACGGGGAAGTTGCTGCAACTCCTCAGGATACATGCAGTTTCTTTTCCAAGAAGTTTGCAAGTGTTTTCTCCAATGAGGTATTGAGCGCGGACCGTGTTGCCCTAGCAGCCAACAACGTTCCAATATATGGTCAAACGCTGGGTGCCATCGACATCAATGTCGAGATGATTTCGAAGGCTGCGAACATGCTCAAGTTGTCCTTCAACCCTGGACCCGATGGCGTACCTTCCGTATTCCTGAAGAGACACATAGACTGCTTGCTGACACCGTTGCTTCGTTTATTTCAAATGTCCATTTCCAGTGGGATTTTCCCGTCGTGTTGGAAATTTGCACATATGCTCCCTGTACACAAAAAAGGAAGTAAACGAGATGTAGACAGCTATCGAGGCATCACATCGTTGAGCGCAGTCTCGAAACTATTCGAGCTGGTGGTCATGGAACCTCTGCTTTCCCACTGTAAGCAATATCTAAGTGCTGATCAACATGGCTTCACGTTCCAGCGTTCTACCACTTCTAATCTACTGTGTCTTACATCATACATAACAGAGGGTGTGGCACAACGAGCTCAAACAGATGTTTTGTACACCGACCTGTCGGTAGCCTTTGACAAGATTAACCACGCCATCACAATTGCAAAATTACATAGACTGGGTGTTAGCGGTAACCTTTTGCAATGGTTTCGCTCGTATCTCACTGATTGACAGCTGGTGGTTGCCGTTGGAGATTGTCGATCCGATAGCTATCCAGCCTCATCAGGTATACCTCAAGGAAGCCATCTAGGTCCTCTGATTTTTCTGCTTTATTTTAACGACGTTAATTTGGTCATTAAGGGCCCACGACTCTCTTATGTAGACGATCTTAAAATGTACATCCGGATCCGCTCGACTGACGACTGTCACTTTCTTCAAAATCAACTCGAGGTCTTTGCCACTTAATGCGACGTGAACTGTATGATAGTGAACCCGGAGAAGTGCTCAGCAATCACATTTCCCCGTAAGAAAGATCCGATCCGGTTTCGTTATACGCTTGAGGGCACAATAATTGAACGTGTTTCGCATATTGAAGACTTGGGCGTTATCTTAGATTCGCAGTTAACGTACAAGCATCATATCTTGTATGTTGTCGCTAAAGCCTCAAGGTCCTTAGACTTTATCTTTAGGATCGCGAAAAAATTTTCTGACATATACTGCCTCAAATCGCTATACTGTTCGCTGGCGCGGTCAGTTCTGGAATACTGTTCGTCTGTTTCTAATGTTTGTTGTAGACAACAGCGCTGAAAGAATCGAGTCCGTTCAGCGTCGATTTCTTAGATTCGCTTTGCGAAAATTGCCATGGAGAAACCCGTTCCGTCTTCCCAGCTATGAAAGCCGCTGTCAACTGATCGATCTAGAACCTCTCCGTGTTCGTTGGGCTAGCTCCAGAGCACTGTTTATTGCGGATAGTTTACAAGGCAGAATTGACTGCCCCGCGCTGCTGGGACAGATTAACATAAATGTTCAACCACGAGCTTTGCGGAACAATGCAATGTTGAGAGTGCCACCTCGTCGCACTAACTACAGTATGAATGGCACTATAGGCGGTCTGCAGCGGTCCTTTAATCAAGTATCGTCATTATTCGACTTTCAACTGCCACGACGGATACTGCAGGGCAGATTCATTCGCTTTTCTCGGGAGAGGCAAACCACGAAGAAGATACAGTTATTTTAAGATTTGTTTGTATACGTTTGATAGAATTTTACTCAATTCGACTTGACTATTTTTATGTTAACCTGACAATCATTGGGGCCAAATCGAGCCCGTTGATTAATAATAATAAATTAGGAATTCGATGGAACGGTGTTTGTTGGCGGCAATAAAATACACATTCCCCTAATTCTCTCGATTTACGTCGAGAAATATGACAATCTAAAACAACTGCAATTTCGATTACTTTGATTCCAGAAAAAAGTGACAGGGCCTTTCCGTCGCAACAGGTCAGAAATTGTTTATTTTGAATAAACCTGGAGCAAGTTGATGTCCTGAACGTAAACAATTTTGCAAAAGTGTAAAACTATTTCTTCCTTTCAATTGCTTTATCATTTGAACTTTGAACCTACGAACTTGCTGTCCTGAAAGTAAACCGTTACAGGAAAGAGCGCAAGCATCCCTTCCGCTCATATTGATATAGTGTAGGAATGTATTCGAAATTGAAGTCTTGATATGAGTACGTGCTAGACGGAACATTCGAGCAGAACGTTAAGAGGCAGGAGTTTTCAGAGTGGAGAACTACACTCAAAGACTGGCGAAACATTCATCTCTCCGTAACGTAAAAACTCTGCGAATCAGATCTTTGACTTGGGATTGGGATTGGGATTGGGATTGGGATTGGGATTGGGATTGGGATTGGGATTGGGATTGGGATTGGGATTGGGATTGGGATTGGGATTGGGATTGGGATTGGGATTGGGATTGGGATTGGGATTGGGATTGGGATTGGGATTGGGATTGGGATTGGGATTGGGATT
The DNA here is from genome assembly GCF_943734655.1 of Sabethes cyaneus. NCBI lineage: Eukaryota > Metazoa > Arthropoda > Insecta > Diptera > Culicidae > Sabethes > Sabethes cyaneus. The sequence continues at coordinate 45,769,354 of NC_071355.1, forward strand.
GGGATTGGGATTGGGATTGGGATTGGGATTGGGATTGGGATTGGGATTGGGATTGGGATTGGGATTGGGATTGGGATTGGGATTGGGATTGGGATTGGGATTGGGATTGGGATTGGGATTGGGATTGGGATTGGGATTGGGATTGGGATTGGGATTGGGATTGGGATTGGGATTGGGATTGGGATTGGGATTGGGATTGGGATTGGGATTGGGATTGGGATTGGGATTGGGATTGGGATTGGGATTGGGATTGGGATTGGGATTGGGATTGGGATTGGGATTGGGATTGGGATTGGGATTGGGATTGGGATTGGGATTGGGATTGGGATTGGGATTGGGATTGGGATTGGGATTGGGATTGGGATTGGGATTGGGATTGGGATTGGGATTGGGATTGGGATTGGGATTGGGATTGGGATTGGGATTGGGATTGGGATTGGGATTGGGATTGGGATTGGGATTGGGATTGGGATTGGGATTGGGATTGGGATTGGGATTGGGATTGGGATTGGGATTGGGATTGGGATTGGGATTGGGATTGGGATTGGGATTGGGATTGGGATTGGGATTGGGATTGGGATTGGGATTGGGATTGGGATTGGGATTGGGATTGGGATTGGGATTGGGATTGGGATTGGGATTGGGATTGGGATTGGGATTGGGATTGGGATTGGGATTGGGATTGGGATTGGGATTGGGATTGGGATTGGGATTGGGATTGGGATTGGGATTGGGATTGGGATTGGGATTGGGATTGGGATTGGGATTGGGATTGGGATTGGGATTGGGATTGGGATTGGGATTGGGATTGGGATTGGGATTGGGATTGGGATTGGGATTGGGATTGGGATTGGGATTGGGATTGGGATTGGGATTGGGATTGGGATTGGGATTGGGATTGGGATTGGGATTGGGATTGGGATTGGGATTGGGATTGGGATTGGGATTGGGATTGGGATTGGGATTGGGATTGGGATTGGGATTGGGATTGGGATTGGGATTGGGATTGGGATTGGGATTGGGATTGGGATTGGGATTGGGATTGGGATTGGGATTGGGATTGGGATTGGGATTGGGATTGGGATTGGGATTGGGATTGGGATTGGGATTGGGATTGGGATTGGGATTGGGATTGGGATTGGGATTGGGATTGGGATTGGGATTGGGATTGGGATTGGGATTGGGATTGGGATTGGGATTGGGATTGGGATTGGGATTGGGATTGGGATTGGGATTGGGATTGGGATTGGGATTGGGATTGGGATTGGGATTGGGATTGGGATTGGGATTGGGATTGGGATTGGGATTGGGATTGGGATTGGGATTGGGATTGGGATTGGGATTGGGATTGGGATTGGGATTGGGATTGGGATTGGGATTGGGATTGGGATTGGGATTGGGATTGGGATTGGGATTAGGATTGGGATTGGGATTGAGATAGGGATTATCATGATATTTCATCCAACCGAGCAAAATTTGCAATAGTTATATGTGGGACATTGGCAGCACTAGTTATTATCTACTATTTAGCTGAATACAATTTTGCTTATCTTTTGTATTCACGGTGCTACAAAGTTGCTAGGAGCGAGGTATTTCATAAATATAAATCACAGGCAATTAAAACCTGTCATTTTACTTCAGTTAGTTATCTATTATCAAGCAGATGACTCCTCAACAATAGAACTGAAGAGCTAGATCAATGTGATCAAAAATTGAATACATATTTACATAATTTTTAATCGTAGTAAACGCTTAAGTTTAATAAAAGAATAAAAGGCAATGCCTTTCTTTATCATTATTGATTCCATTTAACCTATTGAATAAATAAACAGTGATTGCAATTGGTTTCCTAAAATAACAACCTTCCTGCTACATCGTTCTCTATTTTCAAACCCATTAGCATATCTCAAGGGCCCCGTATTAGCGCACTCATTTCAAGCAATTAAACTCTAGAACGCATTTATTGCACCTCCACCTCTTGGTAGCCGTTAAATCGCATTCGATTGCCCAACTAATCGAGCAGGGCACGTGAGCAGCTATCATTCGTGAACCATCACTCGCTTGATATGTGCTGTTCCGAGGCAGGCTCTCACAGCCCACACACTCATACCCATGCACGGTCTACACCACCGCACCGCCCGGTGCAATTTTCCTATGTGTATTTTAATCGAACAACAGAACAACGCCGACCTTCGTTGGATCTGGTGCACCCGTCGAAGGACGACGACGGGTCGTCGAGGGAAATACTTTGACGCATTTGCCTGATGGGGTGACTAGTCGTCTATGCCGTCGCGGCGTCGCTTCTTACCGTGTCACAATGGCGGTGCTTTACCTGTCTAGACCTCGTATATTGTTGCTGTTGTTGTTGCTGGTGCTGCCAGTGCCGATAACAATAAACACCCTGGGGAGAGTGGGTGGGCTTTGAGTTCTGACAGTTATCCTGTTTGCTGAGCTGGTTGGCTACCTGGGGTGTACATGGGCCAAGCTAGTATATCGGTTCGCTGCGCGTGGTGCGTTAGATTTAAAAGCAAGGCACAGTGTTGCGAAGTGCACACGGTAATCAATGTGGGAAATGGATTTGTGCGATTCAATACAATTGACAGCGACGCGAGGCGGAGGGATTAAATTCGATAGCTTTTGCTGTTGGATGCAAATGTAGAAGTGTTTTTGTTCGATCGAATTTGCCATGCAATAATACAATAAAACTGTGGAGTATCCGGTGTTGCCAGTGAGCGATTCTCCGGAGACTAAACATTGTTTATTGGTTTCTGTATTTTGCAATCATTCTATCTCCAATTTATTCTAGATTGATGTTGGCAACCAAGGTAGTATATTGGAATGTTTTTACGAATTTTTGAAAAATGTTAATGGACCCGTGCATTAAACTTCTTTTGAATAACAAATAATTGAAATAACATGAATCACAATTACGCAGACGCGTCCATAATGGCCAACTTTTACCGGAAGAACCATTTCCTGCAGATGGTCGACACTTGAAATGCGTTTTTTATTTCATTCTATCTAGTAGGAAAAAGACAAAACTATCGCACCGAATTGATATTCCTCGCTGCGTTAGCACGTGCAATGGGTATCCTGCCTATGCATATAGGCACGTTTCGATGATTGTCGACAGGCGCCGATTCACGGACTTCCACCAGCCAATCCACATCCACCTAAGCTACTATGTAGGTAGGAGTGCACTAGCCAGCAGCCAAAACGGACGAAGCAAACGTTTCTTCTCGACGACGGCGTTGGCGATGATGCCAACATAAAAGTCAAACGTGCGGTTGTATCGTAAAAGGAAAAACTTTTACCGAACGCCCAGCACAGCGACAATAAAACCGGTGCAGCAAATGGAAAAGCCTTAAACTGTGGCTTTATTTTTATGAGGATGATGATGATAGCCGAATGGAGAGAACCCCAGGTTTCAGGTTTCCGTCGTCTACGGGAGGCATTTTCGGTTTGGCCGTTTTACGATTATGTAACGATTATGTGATGGAAAGTGTTGTTCTGCCGAGCGCCGAGTGTAAACGACGATTGAGGTACCGGTACAGGCACTGCCATTGGTCTGGCACTCAGCTCCGAGGAGTTTACGCCAATCGTGCGAATTTCGACGGTTCTTTTATGACGGACGGATCGAAACGAAACGGGATAATTGAGGGGCTGCTGATGCCGGGATGAATGCCGAAACGTGAGCAAACCTCATTCGATAGGGGATTGATGGGATTCAGCTGAACGTAGCAATAAAACTGATCCTACATTCAGCTAATTAAGCGTCTGTGAGGGGTTGTACCCTGGTGATGTTTGATTTTTCGTTTTCGGATCAAACGGTGACGTTGTCACGTTCGTTTGATGATGAATCTGACAAAAGTGAACAAAATAAGAGCTGTGGTTTGGGTTGTGTACAAGTGAACCACGCCGACAGAGTTCGATTTTATCTCGCAGGGATCACTGAAAGCTTGATTTTGTGTTTTTCTGAGTTTAAAATAGATGGAACTGATTTTTGATTAAAACTCTTTTCTTTTTATTTTCAATAAATAGAATTTTTTCACGTTTAGAGCAGTCAACAGAAAAGATTTCAGTTTTTATAGTTTTCCATGAAAACCGAATTATTTTTACATTACCTATCAAAAATTCAACAACGCATAGTCATTGGTTTTTGATACATAATTTATATTTTTTCCAAATCAGTTAAATTGCGATCATCCAATGGAGATGCATGGTGGTTTGCTTTCACGTACAAGCAGTGTTGGGCACAACAGTTAGCGACGCTAAATTCTGGTTAGCGAGTTAGCGTTTACGCTAAATTTGGAGTACGTTAGCGAAATCATTAGCTTCGCTAGAAATAAACCCTTGAAATCGCTAAAGCTGCATGAAAATTGTGAAATCATTCAAACTTTACCTTGCCATTTTTATATTGCATTGGTCAGAAATAATGTCATAAATTAACAAGTATGTGTGCGGTTTAATCACCAAAATAATAGTATTACTGGTGAATGACAGAGGGAGTATCATGGTATACCGAGAGTTCTACTCATCTTTTCGGAACAAGTGGAACACAAATATTTCTGAATAATAGAAACTAAGTTTCCAAGTTTCTTTTTTTAAGGATAGCAATACACGATGTGGTGATAACGTATGGCGATGAAAAAAACTTTTGTCGTTTCCTTAAATGCTAGGGTAAGGGAACCAGTTTTTCGACTCTGTGCTAGTTATCGCACCACTGCTGAAATATTCATCAAATAAGTTTCTATAGCGATATTTTTACAATTTTGGAGAGAACGGTAGCAGAAAGCCTTTATCCTACCGTTCCCTCCGAAAATTGTAAAAAAATACCGTTATAGAGACTCATTTGATGAATATTTCAGCAGTGGTGCGAAAACTAGCACAGGGTCGAAAAACTAAATCCCTTACCCTACTTCTATTAAGCCTTTTACAACAAATGCTTCGACGTCCTGCCGGTCGGCCTTACAGCAGTTAGCCGGAACCTTAGTCATGGATGTAACGATGAAAAAGGTTCTATTGTTTGCAGCTGGGGGATACTGGAAGGGTTGACGGTATTCAGTACAATGATTGTCTTTAGCCGGTACATCTCCTCTATTGATCTTTTGGCATATTGGGCCGAGGCCAGAGCGGCCAAAAGACCATGTCCTCCATGCGGTAACTTCCAGCAAATACTTCATACGTCATATACGGCCTGTTCGCCACAAGTTCCGAAGGAAAGAAAAGCAGCTTGGACATCCCCTTCTCGTTGATCGTCAGTTACATAAGGTGTTAGGACCTTCTTGCCGTTACCGTCTAACATCGAGTAGGTCTCGTCATCCTTCGCCGGAAAAATGTTTTTCACCAGCACCTTCAGCCTTCAGCCAGCCTTGATTGTACATAAAAATGTCTTTTTTGCGAGGTACTTCTTCGCTGTTTAGTTTCAACCTCCCCAAGGCGCAGAAGGCCAAGGGCACCTTGCTCTCGGTGTCCCTTTTCAGCTTCTACTGCACTTAACCATTCTCTAGAGGATAGGATGTGATATGTACCGGATCGGCCATATCCGGCGAACACGAAGTGATTCACGATGTCCAACTTCTTCCCTCCGGGCTGCATCTGGCAGTACGAACAAAACATCGAGTGTAGTTGCTTGTCTGTTTTCGTCACAACTGCTAAAAATCAATCAATAACGCTGTCAAATTAATCATGCACACAATCATTTCCTACGATTGACGGTACATAGGTGGGTTCATCACCAGTTGGTTGCATAATCGCATGAAAAATTGCTAAAATCAGAATTTGTTATGCATATCAGAGGCTGTCAAATTACATACATTGTCCATGTCCTACTCATTGGTTTTGGTTCTTTTGGTTCTGGTACATACTTAAAGCTTGATTCATTTTAAAACAACTGAAACTAATTAGAAATGAGTTAAACACAGCCTTTTAGTTATAATTTAACTATTATTAGCTGTTATTTTCGATATGCTGGCTGGTTCCAAATTGTTGCCTTCCATGGATATTTAGTCCGTAAAATTTTGACAATTTGACACCCCTGATGCATATATAATGTCCAAAAATTATGAATTGTCGACAGTTATTTGCGCTTTATATAGTAAATGCTCGAACAAAAATATAGTAATTTTCGGGTAATTTAGATTTAGCGATCAGCGATTAGCAAAATTTTCGCTAATCTGAGTATTTCGATTAGCGTTTAGTGATTTGCGAGCTAACTTTTTCGGTTAGCGGATTAGCGAATAGCGACGCTAAATTTTCGGTTAGTGATGCCCACCACTGCGTACAAGAAAGTTGATATTTTCGGCAACGAGGAACCAGAAATAAACGTTTTCTTGCCATAATATTTACTACCTTGCAGTTAAAAACAAAACTCTATGAGTTTCCATTGCATTACCGTAACTCTGTTTCCTTAAAAATCTGTATCTCAAAAATTAAAAAAAAAGATTTTTTGCTATAAAATTTTTGCAGAAAATATTTAGAAGAATTATTATGTTATTTAATCTATACCTATAATAATGGATTTCTGTCTGTCTGTCCGTATGTTCCTTATAGAATCGAAAACTACTGAACTGATCGGCGTGAAAATTTGCATGTAGGGGTTTTTGGTGTCGGAGAAGGTTCTTATGGTGGTAAGAGACCCGTCCACCACTAAGAGGGGAGCTGCCACTGCCAAATGAAACACAAATTTCTGCATAACTAGAGAACTAATCGAGTAAATGGAATCAAATTTGGCATGGGGTGTTTTTGGATGTAGGATTTTTTTCTATAGTGTATTGAGACCCTTAACCTTTTAAGGAAGGGAATTATGACCCTTCCCCTTTTAAGCGGGGGGGGGGGGGGCTTCTATGCAAATGAAATACAAATTTCCTCATAACTCGAGACATAATCAATCAAATGGAACCAAATTTGACATGTGGGGGTTTTTGGAGGCAAGAGGGGGGCTCCCATTCAAACGAATTACAAATTTATAATTCGAGTATTAATCTAGCAAATGGAACCAAATTTGGCATGTGGGAGATTTTAAAGGTATAAATTTATTTTATGGTGGTTTGAAACTCCTCACCCTTGTGGTAGTGGGGGTGGACTCTCATACAAATGAAACAGAAATTTTTGCGTAATTTGAAAACTAATCGAATTCGAGAAATTTTAGACTCTTCCATAAAACATTAGTCAATAACAAGACCACCAGAAACTACCTATAGTGTTGTCAGCGACCTGCCGTTGGAAGCGCTGGTCACTGCGCGGGGTAGCACCCAGGATTTATGTACAAAAGTTTCATTTTTGGCAATATGAAGTTTGTCAGGTCAGCTGGTCTATACTTATAAAAATGGATTTCTGTCTGTCTGTCGGTATGTTCCTTATAGAATCGAAAACTACTGAACCAATCGGCGTGAAAATTTGCATGTAGGAGTTTACGGCCGAGGAAGGTTTTTATGATGGTTAGAGATCCCTATCCCCACTAAGAGGGGGGCTCCCATAGAAATGAAACACAAATACTGCATAACTCGAGAACTAATCAGGCAAATGGCACAACATTTGGCTTGTGGGTATTTTTGGAGATAAAAATTTTTTTATGGTGCATTGAGACCCCCCCCCCTCTTTAAGAGGGAAATTATGACCCCTCCCCCCTTTAGGAGGGGGGGATCCAAAACAAATGAAATACAAATTTCTTCATAACTCGAGAACTAATCAATCAAATTGAATCAAATTCGGCATGTAAAGGTTTTTAAAGGCATGAATTTTTTCTATGATGAATTAGGACCCCTCCTCTCTTTATAAGAGGAATAATGACCCCTCCCCACTTTAAGAGGGGGTGCGGTCTTCAATACAAATGAAATACAAATTTGCTCATAACGCTAGAACTAATCAAGTAACTGGTATCAAATTTGGCATGTGGGTGTTTTGGTGACAATTTTTTGCTATGGTGAATTGAGACTCCTGCCCTCTTTAGGAGGGGATTTATGACCCCTCCCCCTTCAATAGTGGGAGGGAGCTCCCTTACAAATGGTATACAAATATCCCCATAACTAGAGAACTAATCAAGCAAATGGAACCAAATTTGGCATGTGGGGGCTTTTAGAGGTAGGATTTTTGACGTAGGACTACGTCTTTGTTTACTATATTGGGACTGGGTAGCACTTTGTGAAAACGAAAATAGAAGTGTAACGTTTGAATGAAAGATTTCAAATGCTAATAACTACTAAACTACTGAACGAAACTGAACAACTTATATGTCGTTGGATAGACAAAATGATCAGCAATTTTTAACGTGGGCAAGAAGCAATTTTAAGAGGGGCGTAAGAGGGGGGCTCCTATACAAATGAGACTCAAATTTTCTTCAATACTCTAGAACTAATCAAGCAAATGGAACCAAATTTGCAATGTAGGGGTTTCAGAAGGCAAGAATTTTTTCTATGGTAAATTAAGACCCCTCCCCTCTTTAGGAGGGGGGGCTTCCATACAAATAATATTCAAATTTCCTCATATTCGAGCGAAAGGAACCAAAATTGGCTTGTGGGGGTTTTTGGAGGTAAGATGTTTTTCTATGGTGTACTGAGACCCCTTCTTCTTTTAAGAAGGGGGGCTCCCATACAAATGAAACACAAATTTCCTCATAACTCTAGAACTAATCAAGCAAATGAAACAAAATTTGGCATGTGGGGGTTTTAGAAGGCACGAATTTTTTCTATGGTATAATGAGACCCATCCGTCTTTTAACAGAGGGGGGGGGGGATTTTTCTATGGTGGATTAGAACCTTTGCTTTCTTTAAGAAGGGGCGATCCCATACAAATGAAATACAAATTTCTGCATAACTCGAGAACTAATCAAGCAAATGGGACCAAATTTGGCGTGTGGGTTTTTTGGAGGTATGAATTTATTTATTTTATGATGCTTTGAGACCTCTCACCCTTGTGGTAGGAGGATAATTCATTACCATTTCAACCTTTATGATGCACACAAGTGATTTTTAAAAGAAATTTCTATGTCTCAAAAGTTGCAGGCATTGTACTTATGAACCCCTGTCCACGTCTTTTCAAAGCCACCATTGCAATCAATGAAGAATTGAATCTGAATATTTCGCTCTTCTCTTTTAAACATTCACTTAAACAATGGCACTTACAGATTCTTATAAACATACCTATGCCAGAAATGCAGTTTACATTAGTCTTTGATCTGATTATCTGATATAGTCCTACGTCACCCTTTCGTACAACCCTTAGGGCTGTATACCTTGTAGTTTTTTTTATGATGGTTTGAGACCCTTCACCTCTGTAGTAGGGGGATAAGGACTCTCATACAAATAAAACAGAAATTTTTGCGTAACTCAAAAACAAGACGAACTCGAGAAATTTTAGACTCTTTCATAAAACATTAGTCATTAACAAGACCACCAAAAACTATCTGCAGCCCCCCGCAGAAATCACCTCTGTCTAGGTTTATTTGTTTTCCTAGGTCTACTGACCTCTATCACTTTCCTCCAGTTGGGTCCGAACGAGCGACAACGAGTAAGGAGAGGATCACCCCGAAGAACGAAATGGTATTTTACACGAAAAGGTTTTCCGTGAAATGGTACATTCCGCGTAAGGTTTTTCGCGAAATGCTATTCGGTGAAATGTAATACAGTCGCGGCGAATATTTAAGTGCTATCCGCTTTATTTTATCTGGCCAAGTAACGGGGGAATTGTTTTCTACTTTACTGTGAGGAAAAATTGAAAATTTCTATATTAAACTACCCATGCTTTCATAGTGACGTAACTTTAAAAATGAATTATCTAAGGTTGAGCTCCTCAGAAACTTGCTAAACTCGAGATTGGGACAGATTCACGAAGTATGTCGGGTCAGCTAGTGATCTTATATAAGTTCGTGGTGAAAAAGACACTGTTGTCTATCAAATAGAAGCTTCGAGTGTCGATCCTAATGAAACTGTTTTTTGTTCCTGCGACAGCAACTGCTCTTGACATTCGCATTTTTACGACGATGGAATCTTTCTTTCGGCCCTTATATCTCTTTCTGTACGGTCTGTTCTGATTCATAGCAACCACAACTTAGCATTCTGTTCTATCTGGTGCCAACAGAATCTAGATATGTTTTGACTCAGCATCCGTTTGTGGATTTCGAGGCAGTGTACGATTTAGTCAGGCGAAATAAACTGTAGTAGATCTTGCTTAAACATCGTTTTCTAACGAAACAGATCAAATTGATCACGGAGCAACACAAAAATTCTCCTCTGATATGCTTGGTCCAATCGTATTGTCTTGGGTTCATATTTAAGTTCGCCGGTAAATTCAATGACCCGCTTTGCTTCGTAGCTCTCTATTGTTCTATTGGGTCGCCCAGTTGGCTTCAAGGTACGATGCTGGTTTAACAAGCCAGTCGTCGTATGTTCGAATCTCGGCTAGGCGGTGTTGATAGGTTGAGTCAATAGGATTGTTGCACTAACCGCCGGCTGCGAAGTCTGTCGATAAAGAAGGGTAATGTCTAAAGACGGTTTATGCCCAAGGTTTTTTGTTCTATTGTACGGTCGAGGTTGGAGTTCGCGAGCATCGTTCAAAACCCGCACGAGCCTATTTGATCCGCTAGACTAGAAAACGTACAGCGAAACCTGGAAAATAAATAAAAATTTATTTAATTATTTAATTTCCAGGTTTCGTATTTTACTAAAACGCTCGAAAAACTTCAGTACAGCGAAAATTTATTCGCTAAGCGCTTCGTCATCTTCCTTGGAGGGATCAGCCATATATAACGCCGTACGAAGACCGCTGTCGACTGTAACTGGCGGATATGATGCATCGAACACCGAGTTTTACGTCCCAGAATGATGCTACAGACAGACTCCTATTCAACGCGACACGCTGCCAACTCTTTCATCGCGTTCATGACCAGATAACTAATAATCACGCATTTACCGCCAACGGATTCTTACACTTGACAATGTAAATATTAATAATTATGTAATTTTTAAGTGTTCATTCAGAGCCAAATTGTCCGATGAATCGTACGAATAAATAACAAATAACCCAGCAAGCCCCAAAAGCAAAGTCCCCATGTTGCTGCCTTGAGGAACTCCAGGCTTATTGGTAAATACCGATTAAAAACTGCATCCGAGTTTTACACAAAGCATTTTAACACCATGTGCTCAGCCATTCAGCCAACTGTTGGGAAGCACCAAGTTGTTTGTTTGTTTGATGGTAGTGCATGGTCGATTCTATCGAAAGACGCTTCAAGTCAAAATAGATAACATCAATTTGCTTCTTGTCTTCCACATTGCGAGATTCACATCGACATTAACTCTAATAAATTAATATAAACAATTCCTTCTAAACGTCGTAAACTTTGCTTGTGAATATAGAGCATATCGGATTGACGAACGTAGCTATGTAACGACTCAAAACTATGTTCAGAATGTTCAGGGCCTTAACTTATCTTTTTTTTACCTCGGCCACACAACTGCGCATTCAGATTCACACCGTCCGTTTGCATAATACAACCAGCAGTTCGCTCGGTCATACCACCGATTGTACAGCAGAACGAATGCGTTCTGGTTTTTTTTTTACATTTTCGTTTCGATCAAGTTTTCTTTGCCGTTTGGAGCAACGAATGACTGCAAAACAGTCAATTGATTGGCAGTCACCACAGTAACGAAAAACAGCTGCGCTATCGTATGATTCAATACCACAAAAACAATCACTACATGTGCATGGAAGCAGTCTGTCGAACGCCGTTCGACACATGCGAACATTTTGCTTGCCAACAAACTTTTACTGTTGGTAGCCGATTTGGAGACAAACAAAGAAGCGAGAAAGGGAGTTCGACTGTTGGCTTCTCTTGAGAGGCCAAATGCATTTTAGGCGGCAGTCTTCGCAAGCGGCAGATTGACTGGATTCAAAAAACAGTCAAATGATCGTTTTCGGAACGCAGGCGACTTGCGATCCTTTTTCCTGCCCTGTTCGGAACCCCATCAGGATCATGCAGAAAATGATTGGCTTAGTTTTTTAGTAGCGATTATAACTTCATACATCGGTAGTTATATTGAACAAGCTTAAATTGGTCGGGACATGTGCAACCGCCATTTCAGCATTTGAGTTAGAGGCTGTTCCATTAACAAAGACGGAAACGAACAATCATGCAGACAAGTCACAAGAGTCACAAAATTTAGTTAGACTCAACATCATCGTAGCAGATGGTCAGAGGAATAGAAGAAGTTATAGTTTTGGAGTTGACAAAATTCCAAAATATTTTTAATTTTTTGATTTTCATGGACGTCACGAAATTTAAAATCGTCGAACCAAACATCCCAGAGCAAAAAAATGTCTAATAAAAATGGAAACCAATTTCATTGGCAATTGAGAACAAACACAATCTGTGAAAAGTGTTTCAGCCAAACTTTTATATGGTGGGTGGCGGAAAAGTCCAAAGAAACAATCCCCATATAAGGCACTTGGTGACACTGCGCGTTCACTGCGATTTTTCATCTATTAACTAAGCAATAAAGCATCTAGCATTAGTACTGCTAGAATCTATCATAAACTCTTGGTAACTATCAAAAATCGGCCAAAATAATTTGAAGGAAGCTGTGAAATTGCATTGGATGTGCAACACCACGCACCGCCTTATTCGGATGACTGCTGTGTTTTAATGGAGGCGCACGGTGATCTGTTGACATCAATAAGGTTGTCTCGATTAATTATGGTACTTAAGGTTAAGGATTGTTTTTTTATTAAACCATCTAATCTATTCAATGCTCTCGTTATAATTATCAGCATGATTTTATTTTTGTTTGCTATTTACCAAGTCCTTCAACTTGTATACCATCAAATTCTCACTAAAATTAAAACTCGACCTACGCTGTATACGTTATTTTTAATATACACAGGAAATTCGTCCCAAATTTCATGCCAGTCGACGATATTCATTTCCATGGCAGCCACCAGCCAAGCAAAATAACAAGAGCACTTGTTCGCTCGTGCAAAAAGTATCTATGTACACATACCTTGTTCCTCATATGACACACTTACGTGCAATGCTCACATTTTGGCTGGTCAATACCGTACAAACTAGGCTACACTGCCTGTTGGAGCAGCTCGCATAAAATAAACCTACGTGATTGTTTTACTGATATACTCTCTGCGGACTTAACGACCGTGACCCGGAAAAAAAGAAGAATCCTCCCCCACTGAACGCGACTGATCCGCGTCAAGGCTGCTGTGGGATTCTGCTTCGATGATGTGACATTGTACACGGCATAAGAGCACAAAATGTTTGACGTTGAACTGACCAAATCGCCCATATGGGATTTGGGAAGTTTCGCTTGGGCTGATTTCCTAGTTGTTAGTGTACTCTTTGTGTTCTAAAGAGGACAAAAACAAATGTGGAAAACGACATATGCCGTACATGTTTTCAGGATTGTTTTCAAAACAAAACGTTAACAAGCATTAGAGATTTTGTTATACGCTCTGTTGATTTTTGTGGAAGTTCGTACGATGCATGATAATTTTTCACTTCATACTGCAGCAGATGGTAATTCAACGAAGTAAAATGTTGTGGGGAATATCAGAAACAACGCCACAAGCCGGTGGAAAGGAAGGAAAAGGATGTTTGTGCTTTCAGCATACGAATCTAGCAGCAGCTTCAATCACTTGTCTGAAACCGTAAGAAGCATCCAAGCGAGCGCTAGTTGCATTAGCATTTAGAATACTCCGACAACTAGCATGCTAGACGCATTGTGCAAAAGCCCCTTTTCAGCAGACGTTGAAGCAAAACTTCATGCAATGATGAACGTCAATGGTACAAATCGTTGCAGCGAAATAAAATCGACGTTGTTTTCCGTACCGTTCATATGCAAAGCAAGATGAAACATCATTCAGCCGTAAGAAAATAACATTTTTTATTGAAAACATTCAACTCCTAATGGTATGTTAAATGGCTGCAAAGTTCCGTACACCCATTCCTCGCATTCTTGTCGGTGGCGCCCGCCCCGAGCGATGGCCTTCGAGCAATCTGGAAGGCATCTACTGCTGGCAGCCTTCAGTGTCAAAACAGTAGGTCAATTGATGCGGACAGTTTATTTACGTTCCAGTTTTGACTATGCTATGAGACGAGTCTCGCATGCTTTTCATAACTGTGAATGGTAACTTTGCCGCGTGACCGAAAAATATTTCACTTCAGAGATGTTCCACCGAAATTCCTCGTCCGATCCAAAATGACTGTAGCAAATTTCCATATTCATTGGGTATGACCTACATTTTTAACTTGCCCAATGTATAATGATTATTTTAGACTGTAAAGAAGAGACAACAAAAAAGCTTCAATCAAATATAGGATTTCTCTCTTATTGAGGGTCCCAGAACTTCGAGAAAAGCTGAAATCTCCCATGAATAGCACAACAAGTTAGTGACAGTAATCCAGTAGGTACCATGTGGGAAAAGTCTCTTTCTCCATAAGGTCTAGAAGGTTGAGACTTTTTTACACTCCACTGACTGGTGGAAGACAATCTCAAACTTTTTAAGCCGGAATCACTTTCATATCAGTCATGCCGTGGCAGTCTCTCTCGGAGCAGAATCCGTGTCGTCGCCGGCGATGATGCTACGCAGTGGCGTTCTTTCTTTCGCTTGGGACCATAAAACATTTACAATGGCAACCAACCTCATTCAACCAAGTTCTCGGTTTTATCGAGACAAAACCGGTTGTCGGTCGTTATAAATGTACCACACAGTAAATGTTTCGCTTTACAACAACAATTTACAACAGCTCAAGTGAGCTGATAAAAATGTGTTGGCGATAAAAAAAAAGTTTCGTTCATAAAAATGATAGCCGGTGCTATCAGCCGGTCGGTGGTTGAAGGATTTTTTTCTGATTGATTATTTTTCGTCTGCAGCTGTGTCGTCGTCGGTGTTGTTGTGCAAATCACCGAGAGCCTGCTTGGGGTTCTAATCTAATGGTTCATTGAGCAACGGACTCACTAATTCTACTTTCTCGTGTCATCTAATGGTACTTCTCTAGAATTGACAAATCGTGAACGAATTCATGAACGATCTTGAGGCAATATGTAATTTCTGTATCAATAGCAGGATGCATATATGTATGTTCGAAAATAGTAACAAAAACTGACAGTTTCCTAATCACATTCTAAATTTAACCGTATATCTGCTATGTCATTTAATATTTTTAATTTTCGATTTTGTGCGCTTCGACTATGACAACTTATGACCAAATTGATTCAAAGCGAAATAAAACAAAACTATGCTAACTCGTTCAAAATTTGATTAAATAAAAGAGATCAAGATAAAACTAGAGTAACATTTTAACTAAATTAAGACAAAATATCATAGCATCAATTCAAAATCGGGTCAAAATGAGATTAGAATTGGTACAAAATTACAACAGAATATGCCAAATTAGCTGATAATGGGCCGAAATTCGTATACAAAAACTAATTACCGCCTTATTGCCTAATTCTGCGCACCCTACATTTCAGTCAAAAATCCAAATTACTGCAAATTTTTATCTTAATTACCACATCTAGCAAAATATGTGTGCATAGAGCTATTCGCTTGAGAATGCTACGGTTTTTAAGGAAAATATGCGGTGCGCAGTATTAGGAACCATTGCGCAGAATTAAGTGCGTCTAGGATATGCGACAAAATTAGTGTAAATTTGAAACCAAATTAGGACTGAATGTAATAAAATTATTATAAAATAATTTGTAAGATATGAGGTAATTTTTTTAGTAACATCAATTGTTTGTGGGCTCTACAGCCTGAAAAACCCGAGCAGGAGCGAAGAGCAAAATAATATAAAAACAATATCAAACTGTGTTATAATGGTATATTTTGTTATTGAATAGATATGGAGATACATTGATAACACATTTTGTTATTGAGTAGATATTTAAAACAGTGGTTGTAAGATGAGTTTAATAACTGATTTTGTTATCATATCTTATTTTGGCCTTAAAATGACATTCGATATATTTCATAAATTCTTTTTATTGTTTAAAGAGATTTTAGATTATAATTATTTTATAAAATGATTTTTTTAATCTATACACTCAAGTACTTTTTTTACACGGTTTGTTTTTTCGTTTATAAAAAACGGGGAAACTTACGGACCATTCATTTATTTTTCAATACAGTTCGGAGAAGCCCGACATTCGTCACGTAGTTTGAAAATAGTCCCTCAGTAGCACCGTTCTTGAGTAATCGAAAAAAACAAACCGTGTAAAAAAAGACTTGAGTGTACCTATAAAGAAGGATTTCTGTCTGTCTGTCCGTATGTTCCTTATAGAATCGAAAACTACTGAACCAATCGGCATGAAAATATGCATGTAGAGGTTTTTTGGGCCAGGAAAGGTTTTAGTAATGGTTAAAAACCCCTCCCCCCACTAAGAGGGGGGGCTCCCATACAGATGAAACACAAATTTCTGCATAACTCGACAACTAATCAAGCAAATAGAACAAAATTTGGCATGTGGGTGTTTCCGGTGACAAGAATTTATTCTATGGTAAATTGAGACCCCTCCCCTCTTTATAAGGGGAATTATAACTCCTCTCCTCTTTAATTTGTATGAGGGCTTCCATACAAATTTCGTCATAACTCGAGAACTAATCAAGCAAATGGAACCAAATTTGACACGTGGGTGTTTTTGGAGACAAAATTTTTTTTTATGACGAACTGGGACCCCTCCTCACTTTAGGAGGGGGGGCTCCTATACAAATGAAATACAAATTTCATCATAACTCGAGAGCTAATCAAGCAAATGAAACCAAATTTGGCATGCGAAAGTTTTCGAGAGCAAGAATATTTTCTATGGTGAATCAGCCCCCTCCCAACTTTAAGAGGGGGGGCTCCTATACAAAAGAAATACACATTTCATCATAACCCGAGAACTAATCAAGCAAATGGAACCAAATTTGGCACGTGGGTGTTTTTGGAGATAAAATTTTTTTCTATAATGAATTGGGACCCCTACTCACTTTAGGAGGGGGGGCTCCTATACAAATGAAATTCAAATTTCCTCATAACTCGAGAACTAATCAAGCAAATAGAACCAAATTTGGCATGCGGAGGTTTCTGGAGGCAAAAATATTTTCTATGGTGAATTAGGACCCCTCCCAACTTTAAGAGGAGGTGCTTCTACACAAATAAAATACAAATTTCTTCATAATTCGAGAACTAATCAAGCAAATGGAACCAAATTTATCATGTGGGTGTTTTGGTAGGCAAAAATATTTTCTATGGTATATTTTCTATGGATTTCCCCACTTTAAGAGGGGTGGGGGGGGGGCTCCTATACAAATGAAAAACAAATTTCCTCATAACTCGAGAACTAATCAAGCAAATGGAACCAAATTTGACATGTAAGTGGTTTTGGACGCAAGATTTTTTTCTATGGTGAATTGAGAAAGCGAGTTATGGCCCATCTCGCCTTTAAGAGGGTGGGCTTCCATACAAATGAAATGCAAATTTCCTCTTATCTCGAGAACTAATCAATCAAATGGAACCAAATTTGGCATGTGGGAGTTTTAGATGGCAGAAATTTTTTCTATGGTGAATTACGACCCCTTCCCCTTTTAAGAGGGGAGCTCCCATACAAATGAAATTCAAATTTCCTTATAACTTGAGAACTAATCAAGCAAATGGAACCAAATTTGGCATGTAGGAGATTTTGGAGTCTTGAATTCATTTTACGATAGTTAGAGACCTCTCACCCCTGTGGTAGGGGGATATGGACTGTCATACAAATAAAACAGAAATTTTTGCGAAACTCAAAAACTAATCGAACTCGAGAAATTCGAGACTCTTCCATAAAACATTAGTCAATACAAGACCACAAAAACTATCTATAGTAACACTAGATCATTTAGGACGAGACGGTCGCGAGTGTTGCCGGTGAGCCGCCGTCGGAAGCGCCGCCCACTGGGGGGCTTGCAAAACTCGAGATTGTGACAAAGATCATCTGAGATTCATGATTTATGTACAACACAGGATAATTTGTGGCAATACGAAGTTTGTCGGGTCAGCTAGTATCTCATATACTACTGCTTTTGTTATTCAATACCTTAATAATACTAAAATATGTTATTCTAAACTCTGAATACAGTCATGTTATTCCTTTGTTATTCAAATAACACAAGTAGTTATTCTTTTGGCCTTAAAGGAGCTAAATTTTGATATTATTTTTTGTTATTTTACCAACTATGTCAGCCAAAACAAGACCAAATTTTGATATGAGTTATTCGATTTCCAATAACACATTTTGATATTATTTTGCTCTTCGCTGCTGCTCGGGAACTCGAAAAATGAGTGTACGAGTTGACTTAACGCTTCTAACACGAAACAGAAATGGAAATTACAGAACAGAGTAACAGTCTATTTTGTTTTTATTTTTCTTTGGGAATGTTTTCGCATAGAAGCGAATAACAGCAATATAAGCACTATCACTACAAAGAGACTTTTACGTAGTCCTGCGTCATCCACATATGCGGTCGTGTCTTGTACACAACCCCTCTGATTTTTTGTGTGAGAAAATATAGACATAGTTTCTTCGGCAATGTTGTAAACAACATAAAAACAAGCGACTTTGCTGAAGAAATAAAATTTCTATCTTTATCGAGTGCTGAACTATAGGGCATATTCTTTATAACTTCTTTAAAAATTGGTTTTTCATACTTAGCTTTTCTTAGTTGCACTTTACAAGAATACAATGTTCTTGGTTGGGGACAAGCGGAACCCATACAAGTTTATAGTACATAACTTAAGCTTTAAGATGAAGCACTGATTTCATAAATCCACTTGCCCCATTTTACCCATAGGCTCATGAAGCTATGTAAATTTAAAGCTTAAATATATGATAACTTAAGAAGTAACATTTCCAGAGATTTGCGGTCTTCTGAAAAAAATGTGTACTTTAAACGCTTCGATAATTTCCTAGAAAAATTTGTTCTTGTAAAATGCAACTAAATAGAAATTTTATTTTTTCAGCAAAGTTTCTTGTTTTGTATTATTTACAACTTTGTCGAAGAAACTATGTCTATATTTCGTAACACAAAAGTTATTTTTTTATTTTCATACAGTAAAGAGTTGTATAACGCGGTGGGTGGTGCTGTCCGCCCATCGCGAAATCTCAGCTGTCCATTAACCAATAAAGTTGATTTTTGGTAGTTGAATAGGTTACACCACATGCTAACAATGTACCAAAAATCGACTTTATTGGACAGCTGAGATATCGCGATGGACATAGAACGCCACCCACCGCGGTATACAAATCTTGACTGTAATAGTAAGCAATGACTAACTTTTGACAGTTTTACATTAAGGGGGATATTCATACGAACAAAAGTGCTGAAGACCATAAATGGAAAAATGAAAGCAAAAGACGCTAGGAAAAAAGTTCCACTTTTAGCCCTTTTGGACCACTGTGGCAGTGTGCTGTGCCCGGTTCATTGAGCTTTCGGTTGACCAATTGGGGGTTAAAATGTAATTTTTAGTAGAAGTGTTCGTAGTCAGTATTTCAAGGCCTTGAGGATATATATGAATATATATGAGGATATATAGAATATTATGAATTATTGATGAGATCTTAATGAGCCATTAATTCACATATATTGTTTAGTTATTCAACAAATCTATAGAAATTTCCTCACCAACGCCTGTCGATTTAAATTAGATTCAATGAAGGCAATAAACTAAAAGTGAAATGGTTACATTTGTAATAAGCATAATGCAATCGATTCCAGCAGTTAAAATTTAAACTTCATGAACAACCCTCTTGTACACTAATAATATTTTATGGTTCTTCGAACGACGGACGTTCACCTTGAGATCATTAGAGAACGCTTCAAATTCAAACAGTTTTCGCTTAACTGAATAAACACGGAAGCAAAGTAAAAGCCCCGCATTTACATAGTTAGCCCTACGCAAATTTCACCGGAGAAACCCCAGCGAAGTACCTGTCGGAGGTCGTCTTACGCAAATGGTGCCACAATTTATGCTTAATTTTATTTGTTTGCCCGAAGCAACAATTTCCGTTCCATTGAGTGCGGCAATTACAAACAAACGGTCCCACCTGGACAGTTTCTGAGGTTGGCAAGTACCGGCCATGTTGTCCCCACAGCAACACAGCACCGGCACCACCATAACCGCACCGGCATGGCAGCACCGGTGGACCGACTGGTGTAAAAACAACCCGAGTATCCACCCACCACCGGCAAACACAATTAACCCGAAACAAATCACCGTTCGATTCCGTAGCGGCCGGCATTGTAAAAGGTCTCGTCCTTTCTGCCGATTTCGAATCGATTTTACCCGCAAAAAAACTCATCATTTGAAAACGGTAGTAGAAGGGCGTCCGGGCGGACGTTGAATAGACTTCATAACGTCCCTGCAAGTACGGAACAGGTACGAAAAACCCTGTACTCGAGTACTGCTGCTAGAGTAGCCTGATACCGACATGCAATCCTCCTGTCGAGGAATGGCACACAAGAAAACGGAAATAAAATAGCGAATCGATTACGGGCGCGCGCGTTGACCGACTTTTTGGTCAATGTTCTCATCGTCGATTTAGCCCCCGGGTGGGTGGTTAGTCCTTGTTGAACGTGAACGGAGAAGCGGTCCTGAATCTAGAACAATAAATTACAATAATCGATAAAATTTACCAGTAAAAATAGAATTTTATTGGTTTTTGTTTCGTTCGGTTGTACAATGGGGTACAGTTTCGAAAATGGTCCGCAAATAAAAGTCATCATTCGAGATCGAGATTGGGGTTTGTTTTATGCTATCTGGAAAAGCTTGTCTTGACATTGCGAGTACAGACTATCATAACGACTCAATGATGAAACGATCGAAGTGGAGTTTTTTCCACCAGTGACGATGAGATGAGCAAAGATTTTGGAATAAGAAAAAAAACTATCACTGAATACATTAGAGACATAACCCGGCTAGTAGAAAGAGATTGGCAGCATCTCGCAGAAGCAAAACCATAGGAAGCATCCGGCTGGACAGGCCGCCATTATTGGCGTCAGTTGGAGACGGAAGCGGCGCCACCAACCACCCCGTTCAGCCATCCTCAGTCGGCCAGCAGTGGATTGTATCGAGATTTTATGAGTTCTGTTTTTATTTCGATTTTCCGATGCTTGTACATATTTTTGTTTATTCTCTGTGAGATGAAAGTCATTCCGTAGGGTGACGCAAAATGATAACATTTTCAGGGGCATGTTATTTCATTAGGCTCAGAAAATAAAATCGGATAATGATTTTCGGACACGATTGCGCATATGTATATGTTCTGCTGATTGCTATGTTTAATTTGGTGCTAACAATTGGTAGTACGGTGTAAATTTCAGGGCTGTTTTTCGTCTGGCTATCTGAAGCGTTTCATCCAAACTGACCAGAAAAAAAATTCATATCGACTTCCATTCACTTATCGAAGAACTTGTACAATAGATGCAAGAATATCAAATAAACACTTTTATAGTGATAGCTTAATAATTCCAAGAACAATTTAACCGTCATCTATAAGCTCGATAGTCCTGAATTTATTTGCGTTTTATTGTACTGGGGTATTTTCATTGGTGGAAAAACTAACGCGAATTATAAAAATACCGATTCTAGCGAGCCCCCCAACGAACAGCAAAACGTATATCGTAAACATTGTCTAACAAAATGTGCACAAGTTGATATTCAAACGTGTATAATAATATTTAGCAATCAATTGTCAGTACAAAGTTACATAGCATTAAACCATATCCGTCGCACACGGTGATCCAGCATGATATGCGTAATGTATGAATTCGTGCAGTTTTCAGACACTAATTCAACACCGAAAACGATACGTTTAAAATTAAATCGCAACGAAACTAAAAGAAATAGCCATTTCACGTCCAAGAACGAACTGTAGAACGGTACCAGAGCTTTAAATTGGTACATAAAAGCAGTCAACTTTGTCACACTTTTTTAGGTAAAATTTGATGAAAACGCCTTAAGAAACAGTTATTTCAAAACTTTATACAGCTATAATAGCTATAACTATAACAGCTATAAAACCGTTTTGATGTCTAGTAGCCACTCTTTAGAAGGTTTTTAGAGCAAGCCATAGAATTATTGTTATTACTGATATAAACCTATTTGGTTGTTGACCAAACTCGTATTTTTTTAATCTTTGACCTTGAAATGCGGTCAGGCATTCATATTAATATTTTTTTGAAACGATGGTTTTTACAACTGATGGAGGGACGGTAGGGGAAAGTAATGAAATTTTTTCTTGAAAGGAGGGGAAAGAGTGGAAAGGAGGGGGGTAATAGGTAGCTACGCTTAACAAGTTGCCGTTGTGACTCCTATCTTTTGTCCAATGCTGGAAGGTGCGTGGGTCGAACCAAGCTATAATCAGAGATTATAACCGGATTTGAACCCGCAACACAACCACTGGTACACGGGTACCAGCGAGCCACGCGTCCTGAATTAATTCACCTAGCAGTGTGACCTGGCCTTTCTACTGCAACAATTTTTTTTATTTCCCAGGATCATTTATAATTAAGTATAATTCTAATTATCAGTTATCAAAATCGTTATTTAACAGTAAAATTTACAAGAACGTATTGCGTACAATAATTATATTTTCTTTCCTGTGGCGCGTAGTTATTTGTAAGCGTCATTTAATTTACTTTATTTAAATTTAGTTTGATAATATTTATGTTAATTTTTGTAGACCTGAATGAATATAAAAGAAAAGCAAATCCATGGATATAAACGTTCTTAAGAACTTGGCCCTTGTTTATCCACAGACTTCTCAGCCGGTTATTAGAGTACAGGACAATTACGGGGCTAGTGCAAAGATCCTATTGACTCTAAAACAGTATCGCCTAGTCGAGATTCGAACTTGGCTTGTTATACTAGCATCGTATCTCGGAGTTAACTAGACAGGCGAATGAATATATGTAAAACATTAGAAATTAAGGAAACGAGATGAAATCAAAAAAATAGTGCAATGGTGCAAACATGCTTGAGCATGGAAAAAATAATCGTTTTCCAAGCGCTAGTCTTTTTTGATGGCTTGAGTTGTTCCATATGTACTAAATTTGTTAGAATTTTGGTTAAATTCATATGGAAGAATCAACTTATTGGCATTTTCAATTCTAGACGCCACTATATATGCTTAACCTTAACTCGTATCAACTCACATTCATAGGCATGCTAAAACAGAACAGAATTCACTCGAATTGGCCAAGTATTCGAGTGAATTCCTGGCGAAAAACTTTGTCCACCGATTAAAAGATCTTGGTAGTAGTAGTAGGGGAAAGCCACCATCATTTCAAGGACTTGCCAATGTATGTGGGTAGAATTACAGTAGATCCAAATTTGATTATCAAATGAATTTCACACTAATGCTGTTACAGAAGGGCCAAAAGGGATTGGGCGGACCCACAAGCAGAGGCACTTGTGCGCATTCCGGGGTTATAAGAGTCGCCTTCCAGCATTAGGATCCTTCCATGTAATAATCAATTTCGCTATACCAACTTTAACCCACGTGATGATTTGTTTGTTTTGAATTGAGAAGTGCCATATTTGCTTCAGACCTTAAGGATTCAGGTTGGCAATCCACTCCGTCATCCAGCCTTCCACATTTATGATATCAATAATAATACTGTTAATATATGATATGATATTAAGATGAAATGTGGTATAAATGATAAAAATAGAACAATCTCACCAGCAGTCCTTCGTATGGAATAGAGTAGCGTCCTTTGGGTTCCATAAATGCTACTTATTTAATTTTAATTTTTAAAAGTTAATTTAATTTTTCATTCTGGTATCCATGTGCAGTATTAAAACTCGTTTTGGCCAGTTTTTACTATATAGCAGGAGATGCATCATAAGCTAAAACGAAAAAAATAATTAAAATAACTTATTAGGCTTACCTATTAGCTAGGCCGTGTGGCTCCGCCGTCTGCCCAAAACCGCGGTTTTGAGACCAGGCATCCGGGAACCACCCAGCAACGCACCTCCTAGCTTGGCTACTCAATAGAGCATTACCAGGTATGGCCACGTGGAGGCGCTAGGTAGGGGCTTGGGATGGCTAGAGCTATATTGGACGCTCATTTGCCTTCCCCATTTCATACCCTCCACCGATTAAAAGATCTTGGTCTGCGAAAACCGTATTTCTTTTATTGTCAGCATTTCGAGATACATATACCGAATTACAGCATGTGGATAAAATTGAATTGCATTAAAATTTTGAAAAATTGGAATGAAATGAAATGAATTGAATTGAAAATTGTAAATTGTAAATTGAACACTCATACATCATACAGACACACATACAAGATACATACATACATGCACACACACATACAAACATATATACATACATACACATATATATTGAATACAATCGATCCTTGATTGGAATATTCTATTTTTACACGCTTCGAATGGTTCAATACATGACGCTTTAGTGTTAAAGTTTGAATAACTTTTGAACGAACTGTCAGATTTTCAAAAACTTGGTTTCGTCATTGCATTATTGTTAATATGTTTGGAAAATATGTTTTGAATACTTTTTTCTGCACATTTCTATATGTAACTTTCAAACCACAAGGCCAATTGTCATGAATTTTGGAGGTTACAGCTTTAAAAGGATCTCCTTCCATTTGCAATTAATTTTGTTCAAATCGATTGAGGGACCTCTGAGAAAATAAGGTCTCCTATTTTTCGTATTTTTATGCATAACTTTTGAACTAAAAGTCCGATCAATATGAAATTCAATAGCAAACTATGGGACAACCAGACCTTTCATTTGATTCTAAAATCATTAAAATCAGTCCAGCTATCTCTGAGAAAAGTGGGATGGAAAAAAAGCGTTACATACATACACACACACACACACACACACAGACACGCACACACACACACACACACACACACACACACACACACACACACACACACACACACACACACACACACACACACACACACACACACACACACGCACACACACACACACACACACACACATACACACACACATACACACACACATACACACACACACACACACACACACACACACACACAAAATGCTCAGTTTTCGAAACTGAGTCGAATGGTACTAGACACTCGGCCCGCAGGACCTCCTTTCAAAATTCGGTTTTTCGTGTGATTGCTATACCTTTATAGGTACTATATATTTATGTAGTAGAAAGGCAAAAAGAAAAGCCTTGGGCTTAAACGTCTTTCTAAGACTTGACCCTTCTTTATCGACAGACTTCACAGCTGGCTATTAGAGTACAGAACTGTTACCGGGTTCGTGCAACAATCCTACTGACTCTATCTAGTAACACCGCCTAGCCGAGATTGTTAGACCAGCATCGTACTTCGAAACCAACTAAGCGGTTTATTTATTGATGAAATAATTAGAATTTTTGCTTCGGGTCTAAGAAAAGATGCTAGAATGTCAATATGGCCTAGCATAAAATGCAGGTTTTCGTGATAAATTCAATAAAGTAGCAGCAAATTATCTGTTTGGTCAGCGCTTTACTGTTTCAAAGGTGTTATAAAACTATTTGAGCTATTGCGGTTTGATTACCAAGCACAAAAAGAATCAATTTGTATTGCTACGCGTTCTCTTGAGAAGATCTAGAGCAGTTTTATGAGAGATGTTGCACAACCAATTGGTTTAATAGTGATTATGAAAACAACCGCAATTAGATTTTGGTTGGTTTTAACACAGCAATTCGAAATAGCTTCAGGTATTAGATCCTTTTTTGGGAAATGGTATGTACGCCAAACCAAAATCGTAACCGCAATAAACATTGTTGTTTCACTTCTTTACCAATTTTTAGTATTTAATCTTCACTCACTAACTAGTACCGAATAATTTTGTCTGACGTTGCCTGTATAATTTTGTCTGAAAATGTCTAAAATTATTGCTGCTGCCGTATGTTTTCATATTAGGTTAGGTTTGCTATTAAAGCCATTTTGAAAAACTGCAATTGAATCAAAAAAAAAAAAAAAAAAAATACTACAACAATCGTTGCAGTTCAATGCAGTCCGTCATAGTTTGAACGACAAGAAATAATTTCAGATCATCAGCGTAGGTAAGCATCCAGCAACGCAGCATAATAAAGCACACATCATTGAAGAATAAGGCGGACAGCAGCGGTCCCAGGTTACTCCCCTGCGGAACACCAGACGAGGTTACGAGACTGGCCGTCTCAATGTGGCCTAATTTAACAAAGAGTAAGCTTAAGATTCCAATCACTCAGTAAATAGTGTTGAGGTTCCCAGCCTTTCAATTTTCGCTAAGCTAAGAAAGGGTGATATGAACGATCGAACGCCGCTTTCAAATTAGTGTAAATATTATCCACCTACCCGTCATGCTTTCCATGCTTCTAATACCATGCGATGTGAACTGCAGTAAATTTATCGTCGTTGATCTACCATAGAGACCATACTGATTCATGGATTTGTATGACTTAAACTCCCAACAATAGTACATAGTACATTCCCAACTAGTGTCTCAAATAATTTAGATCCAGCAGAGACAGAGTAATAGCTGGAATGCCGTCTGGGACGCTAGAAGCAGAGTGTTTTAAACTTTTTCATAGCCTCAAGCATATATTCGTTGGAAAAACTAATGCGACTCAAGTTTATTACATTACAAGGGACGTCACGAAGGACATCTTCTACTTGTGTCGAACTAGAAATATCAACTGGAGCTCATACATATTACAGATTTTATATCGTTGTGTGGCGGAATTTGCCAAATAAACGATATTAAAATTCTTTGAAAATCATTTTGTTCACACTTAAAAAACTCAGCAAAATTTACCGAACACTCGGCTGTCCAAATCTCGGCAAAATTTTGCTGACTTCGGCACTTTTTCTTAAGTGTGTTAGTCTTACTTCTACTCAACTATTCATAGACGAGACTGCTGTATAAATCCACCGGAATATGAAATAATATGAAACTCAAACTCAAAGATTATTTTCACCATCATTTTTTCTGAATCTGAATGCAGACTTATTACACGTTTAAGATTCATTTCGATCCAAATGCATATTTCTTCAACAGTTTTGAATTATTCATTAACATTAATTTAACACAGCCGAAAGAGAACATATCTGCACTGCACTGGTTGGATTTGTTGAAAATTTTCAACAACCGACCGTTTTTGGTTTTAGTGTAACGCACTTCATAAATTGTTTGCTTTTGTTGTTGAAATCAAATAGATTTCTACATTTCTCCTTCCACCTTCATTGTCAACGACAGCACCTTCTCCTCTTATTATATAAAGATTTTCTGAGCTTCCTGCACCCCATAACACCAACTTGTGACTCGCTTTGTGACATGATAAAATGCCATAAACGAAAGGTACACATCAAGTAATCAATTGAAAGAACCCTTGAAAACACTTACGTGCAGATGCCTGCGGATGATACCGGATGAGGGAAACTTCTTCTGTTCGCTCTTCAGAATGTTCCACAGCGGTCGATGACTCCGACTCCGAAACTGATGACGGGATCGTTTTTCTTCTTCCCCACTTTTTCCCCACAATCTTACGTGTAAGTTAATCCCATGTTTATTACGGCTCAACTCGTTCGCTAATCCTCACTTCACATCACTTCCGACAACACTAAGTGGATTCGCTTACTTGCTCTGGTGGCAGCGGCTGAGGAAAGACGAGGAAAAAGGGCAAGCACTTCTACGCTTGCATACTGGGAGCTGGAGCTTTTCTTTCCTTTCGGTTGGTGGTGTTTTCTTCTTCGCCAGCAATTCGAAATGGTTTCACTACCAAACTAGGGACTAGACTGACACGAGTACTAGACTTCTCTAAAGAGCACTCAAGGCCGGATCTATCTTCTTCACATTCGCATAAACTTATATTTGCTAAATTCTTCCACTTGACGATGATTTGGCACTGGTTTGATTCTTCTCAAGCCTGTGAGAGTTGAAGTGCAAAATTCCAATCAAAACAATACACACCGAACTTTGATGGATTC
Source organism: Sabethes cyaneus (assembly GCF_943734655.1). Lineage (NCBI taxonomy): Eukaryota > Metazoa > Arthropoda > Insecta > Diptera > Culicidae > Sabethes > Sabethes cyaneus. The sequence continues at coordinate 45,797,354 of NC_071355.1, forward strand.
TCCGATGATTCACTGCCTCGAAGCCTACTAAGAAGCACCTCAACGAAGCATTTTTGCTAGCGCTGACCTAGGTCAACCAGCTCGCAGCAGCCATTGATTAACTTTTACCATTTAGCTTTTACCAACCATTTGTCTGATTGTGTTTTTTTCTTATTACTTTTCTCGCAGCCTCACTTTTCCACTGCCCTCGAGCCTTTTGCCACTGTTGACAAGTGGATTTTTCTCCGAAAAACTACACTACGTACACTAGACACCCGTCGTTTTTGACGTTTGGCACACATGCAAAACACTCACACACCCCGTGGAAAAGGTTTCGAACGCCAGAAAAAAACACACTCGGTTGCTAAGTTACTCCTGGCAAGGAATCTGCACCATCAGCGCTAGATCAATCACCCACGGGGGGCTTGTTTTGGGGTTAACTCGGAATCACTGGAATATGTGCCACTTTAGAGCCTGCAACACTTTATTTTAGCTCCTGATGCTGGAGGCATCCGGAGAGCCTTCAAAATGGGAAGAATCCATAGCAGAGAGGGAGCAAGCGAGAGCGAACGTCAGCATCCGTCACTTTTCGCATCCCGTATTTCCACTGTCACGCAGCAGCACTCCCTTTCCCGTTCGTGGAAATTGATTTTGTTTCACATTATAACTGTGTTAATCCTCAGCTGTAATTGAAGCCCATTCACGTTGTTGATCAGCGAATTAGACACGGTTCAGATTTTTATCTAACAAACTACATTTTTTCCTCGTTCACTGCGGAGTCTGTGACGTACGGAAAGGCGTGTATCACACACAAACACACACATACACACACGCACGGGTTCGGATCGCGGCCAGACCGAGAGGGAACACCGTTTCAGCCCTTAGAAGCGTAAAAACGACGACCGACAACGCCAGAAGCTGTGCCAGCAGACACGAACACCCGAAGAAGACTAACCGGTCGTCAGTAAACTAGGTCCGGAGCCAGTACACCCCGTCTAGGTCGGGTCCATCCGTGTGTTGCTGATAGCGTTGTGACGACGGGTGCCCCTTTGGCGAGGGCGCATGTGCCGGATGGCTCCGAACAGGCCCGAATCGGTCTGCTGGCGCTCCGTTGTTGGCGAGGATCGGTCCTTTTGACAAGCACTGGACTGGACTGGACTGGTAGAGAAGCTGCGAAAATTAAGGACGGATTCACACTGACAGCATCGGGTCCTCCGCTGGTTGACGCTTGCGGGACATGCGCAATCCCCGAAGGAGCGGTGTTTTGGGAAGGACGTTTTGTGCTGAATGGGCCCAAAACAAACGGCAATTGGTATCAGATGTTTTTGCCGGTTAGTGAAATTCAGCAGCTCAATCAAGTTCAATATTTTTTAAAGTGGGACTATGTCTTACGATGATGAAGCGGCAATACTAAATTAAAAATAAATCTAATGGGAACTATCCATTTGTTTCATAGCAAACATTGATGAACTTCAAACAAAAGTATCAGTAAGATAAACCAAATAAATTGGCGGCAAATGGGATGGAACATGAAAAACAGAATAATGTAATATAACAAAAACCCATCTGCTTTATTATTTGTGAGTGGAGCTCGTTCAAATAAATCGAACAAAAAAAAAAGACATGGAACGCCATGTTCCAATTAAATAACGGCAAAAGAGGATATCACACATTTGTATTCCTCTCACCCCAGTCAGTAGTAGGAGTTCGTATCGGTTCCGCTAATTGGAATTGGAATTATTTCCAATTGTAACGACTCACATAACAACCAACCATTCCAGATTATTCGCTGTCTCATTTGAAACCGCAAAGAAAACACACACATTGTCCGCAGTTAAGGAAATAGATACTTGATCTCATTTCGCCCTTAATTAGAACGAATAAAATCACAATAAAATCAAACCGCATCATGGTAATGGTAATCAAAGCCAGATGAAGCAAACCTTAAAGTTCACTAAACAGGGTCCTAACTTAGGTCAAGTTGCTGCCGGCTTCTTTGTGTTTGTGTGTTCGTGTGCGCCTTTTTGTGGCCGCCGTGTGTGTGGGTGTAGGTTTGTGGTTTCGAACGTAGCAACCGGAGGCGAATCGAACTAGCTAGGGTACGCTTTAATTCACGTCGTCTGCAATTTACATACAAATTGGCTCGTATCGCTTCAGGCATTCGAATCCGCCAACCAGCCAGCCAGCCAGCCAAGTTGGGGTTCCGCTTTTTTCCGCACCAGTTTGCTTGCAATAATTGGGCTGTTGTCGCATTCGATTATCGTAATGTTTTTTTACCTTTGTCACTGTGACGAAGGTGCAACAATCAGTCCTTATATGCACAAGTTATTGGAGGGACGGGAAGGCAAGTTTTCCAGGTCAATGAACTCAGTTTGGCGCATTGAGATTGTTTGTTTTTTAGGTGTTTGAATGTGCGTCCCAGTTGACCTAGAGGTACGACGCTGGTCTAACAAGCCAGTTTTAATATGTACGAATCTCAGCTGAGAGAGGCTGTTAGGGTTAATTGGATCGTAGCACTAACTCCGCAATTGTTATGTACTATAACAGCTGGCTGAAAAATTTGTGGAATAAAAATAGAAGGTCAAGTTTCTAAAACGGAACATAGCACCTACACCTTGCTTTGCTTGTGTTTGACTAAGATAGGGATAGTTATTATTTGAGAAAGAAAGAAGGCCAAAGGTCAGATTCGACAGACAGAGTTTTGAATTTTAAACTTCTTATCATAGTTGCCTACCCAGCTGCTAATGTTCGCTGTAAGAGCTGCATAACCAGAATTTTGCGTTCAAAAACCTCAAGCACTCATCGGTCAGCTTCTTTTAGCGTCCATGATTCATGCCCGTTCAGAGTCACCGGGCAGTTTAATATTCTGTAGAGCGCCAGTTTTGTGCGAATTTACAAACTACGGGACTTCAGCTGGCTACGCAATCCGTTGAAAGCCCAATTCGCGGCTGCAATTCGTCATTTTACTTCGCGGCTCATATCGTTGTCACATGTCACGAACGTATCAAGGTATATGAATTTCTCGTCTACTTCATATCGTTCGCCATCCAGCTCCACCTCGGCACAAACATCCTTTGGACTTCTACGTTCCCTGCCAGCAACTATCTACTTCGTTTTGACGGTGTTAGTGGTAAGTGACAATCCGAATCCCGCTGCTTTCCGTTCAAAAGGCCTAAAGGCCTCTTCCACTACTCTACGGTTGATTCCAACGAAATCAACGTCATCCGCAAAACCAAGAAGCGTATGAGATTTCGTGGTGGTAGTCCCGTTCCTTTTCACGTTTGCTCTTCGTATTACACCCATTTCCCAGGAAATGTTGAATAGCAGGTTAGAGAGTGCATCCCTTTGCTTCAGTCCAACCAACATCACGAAAGCGGCTAAGGTTTCACCCGCTATCCTGATAAATAATTTTGACCCATCCAGCGTCGCACGAATCAGCGTAATTAGTTTCGTCTGAAAACCATGTTCTAGTATTATCTACTATAGCTCATTTCGTTCGACTGAATCGTACGCCGCCTTACAGTCCACAAACAGATGATAAGTCTGCAAGTTGTACTTTCGGAACTTGTCTAGTAACTGACGCAGGTTATCTTGGTGTGATCCTCATAAAAATCAGCTTGGAACTCATCGACGAAGGACTCTGCTAGCGCTCTCAGTCTACAACCCATCTAGCACCAACTCGTATATCAATGTACGAAACTTATCGTAAATATCTCCTAACAAATTCGAAATCGTAACTAAAGCTGGATAAACTGGGACCAAGTTGATTTTCTATCGTATATAATGATAATAACTGACATACATACGATTTTCAGCACAAAATCGTATAGTAGTACGGAGCGACTCGCGCTTAATCGGATATTATCGTATATAAATACTTATGTAGTCGAAACGCTCAAAATTATTCGTAATCACGTATATCGCCTCCAAAATATTACGGATATGCCGTAATGCACGTAATGCTGATTTTTCTCTTTTTTATACATATGAAAATGCTAGCTGGGAATACAGGCATAATTGGGCAATGCAATACCTCGATAATTTTGACATTCTAACAAATGTCCTTTTTTGAAAATATGGCAAATGAGGGCCATCCAACCACTGCTTCAGCATTTGTTCTTCCTCCCAGATCCCGACAATGATCCGGTGGATTGTTTTGTACAGCCACACGATCCCCGCTCTTAGAAGTTCAGCCGGGATACCATCCTTCCCATTTTTTCAGCCTTACCGTTTTTCAGCTCACTGATTGCCTTTTTAACCTCCTCCTGTGTTGGTGACTCCACACTATGACCATCGCTTACAATTCCTATCCTGTCCTTGCTCATCTCCGTATCTGGAAGTATCTGGAAGTGCTGGCTGCTACCGCCGTTTTGTCAGTAAGCAGGTATGCCACAAGGGCATTGGATTAAAAGGCCATTGTAACAATCTTAATGATCATCTTTTGAGGTAGGCTCCGATTCCTCTATCAGAGTTTACGGACTGTCAAAATTTTCGCACGTATATTGGCTCCACTTTGGCACTTATATGTTCTTATCTGGCGTGAAATATAATTTTTTCGTTCAGATATGATGTCGTATTTCTCAGTTGCAATTGATATATACAAACCAAATGGTTTACTGGCAACCAAGTTCTGCTGATTTTTCCCTATTTTGAACAATGTTAGCAAAACCTAATACTTTCTGATGACAATTAGGGAAGGGGTGGGCACCACGCGATTCGTCGGAAAATTTTACATAAGATCGCTTATATTTTATCAGCCGGCAGGCCATTTCTGAATTCCATTCGTTTTTGGGCTAGTTTTTCCCGTAGTGCAATAAAGTGTTAATAAATTTTCAAGTTTCGAATAATCACGGGAGTGAAATACATTAGTCGACATAACAATGCATTATATTGCTCAAATAATTAGCACACTTAAATAATAAAACTATAAAAAATTTGCACGAAATTGTTACTTTTATTTAAATACTAGCTGACCCGACAAACTTCGTATTGCCACAAATTAAATTGTGTTGTATATAAATCGTGAATCTCGGAAGACCTATGTCTCGAGTTTTGCAAGTTTCTGGGGAGTTCATGGGTGTTTGAATATACAAATTTTGCTCAAAATAAAGTAGAAAACAAATCCCCACCATTGCTTAACCTGATAAAATAATGCGGATAGCATTTAACCCTCTAACGGGTAAGACCGTCTGTAGACGGCCTTCGCTTTTTGAGCTCCAGAGCCGAATACGAAATTTGTTTTTAATTGGCAATACGCAAAATGTATTCAGATCAGATTTTTTGACATTTTAATACTAATATCATAACATTCTGACCATGCATTCAAAAGTTATCATTTTTCAAAAACAAAAATTCCGAAGATGCGCGAATATTCCCTTTTTTACTTTAGAAGGAAAAGGACATCTAGAACAAAATGATTAACCTAAAAGAAATTTCTATGAGTAAATTTCATGCATTGTTTTAATTTTTTAATATATCTGAATTGAAAAAATATCTGGGCAGAGCGTTAGACATGAAAAAAGAAAAAGAGAAATTGGACTTTTTCTTACCTGGCACTGCTCCAGATAATTATTTTTGCATGAAAATCAGAACTTAAGGTTTTTTGTGTGTACTTTCATGATAAAATAGTCATTAGCTTGATCGCATCGTTTTTACGGTGTTGCCCGTTAGAGGGTTAAATATTCGCCATCATTATAAACCATTTCGCCGAATACCATTTTGCGGAACACCAATTCTCGGTTAACTATAACGCAGAATATAGAGTTTCGAAGAATACCATTTCGCGAAAAACTTTACGCGGGATGTACCATTTCACGGAAAATCTTTTCGTAGAAAGTACCATTTCGCAGGGGTGATCCAACTGAAGGAAAGTAATAGAAGTCAGTAGATCTAGGAAAATAAATAAACCTAGATAGAGGTGATCTCTACGGGGGGCTGCCCGCTGCAGTGGCCGACGCTTCCGACGGCAGGAATACTCGCGGCCTGTGGCCGTCTCGCGCTGAATTATCTAATGTTACTATTGATAGTTTTTGGAGGTCTTCTTATTGATTAATGTTTCAACTAATATTGAACCGATAGTCGAGTGAGACAGTTGTTTGTTTTCGCTGCTCCGAAGTTTTTATCTTTTTGTGACGATTTATTGAGTGAATTTCACCAAGTTTTTTCCAAACGTACTCTGTGACTTACTTAGTGACTATATTCAATAAAGTATACGTAATCAGTGATAGTATTTGCCGAATATTCTGCTGATCAACAGCCGTTGCCTCATTTCATCTACCGTAGCACCAAGCTACGCGCTCTATTGTACCTACTGTTCCAAAACAAAGTTTAGATCGATCAAAGCGAAATGGATAGAAAGCAGTGTGGAGAATGCAAATGTGAAATTAATGATCTCGAGCCACTTCGCTGTGGTTGCTGCGAAGCGTTTCTACATATAAATCAACAGTGCTGTGGTATTAATGCCCGTGGGTTGAAAGAATCCTTTGCAGCCGGAAAAATTTTATTAATTTGCTCAACCTGCAGGGCTGAGCTCAAAGGCCGCAGTATTAGCCGCTATATCGAAGAAACGAAACAATGCCAGTCACAGCCTCCCGTTGCCGATCTAACTACACAATTTCAGCAGCTCTGCGGTGTTGTTGAAGCGCTAAGATATAAAATTGACGGGTTTGCCTCTAAACCTATACCCGTTGCTACTCCGTCCATATGCGATACTCCAGTTTGGCCCGCGCGTGGTGCAAAGCGGCGTCGTGATGAACACCAGCCCCTCATTCGAGCGGCTGCTGAGCGTGGAACAAAAGACATCAGTTTGAACGATTTGTCTGTTCCTTCTATCCTCCCAGCTGCACAAAATAAATTTTGGCTATACTTATCCGGCTTAAACCCGCTCGCTACGAACAGTGACGTGCAAAAAATAGTCTCTTGTTGCTTGGATATTTCTGATGCTTTCGAAGTGATACGGCTTGTTCCAAAGGACAAAGACGTTACTAGCCTGTCATTTGTATCATACAAAATTGGTCTTGACCCTGCGTTGAAAGAGATAGCATTGGATCCCTCTTCGTGGCCTGCAGGTTTAATGTTTCGAGAATTCGTTAACCAGCCAAAAAACGCATTCCGTCAGTCGAGGATGGAGCAAATGTCTTAATTGAAGAACAAATTGCCCCTGCGGACTCGCCTCACACTGTCACCGATTCAACTTACTCTGGATGCGCACCGACTGGATCTGGCCCGGGGCGCACTGATTTAAGCAAATTGGAAGCCCCTAATCCGCTCATCACAGTCGTACCACTGCAGCCAGCGATCATCAGCCGTCCCGGTCCTGTGTTTGAGTACGGAGAAGGGGTCTTCCAGCTTGCTAGCATGGGCAAGTATAATTCTATCTTCAGGTTTAGTTGAAAAATTTTCGGTGAAATAATGAAACTGATGAATATATCGCGTAACGTTTCAGCCTACTACTCTTCAGCTATCGTCTGACGCATTCTTCTAGTATTTACGCCACATTCATGTCAGTTATTCAGCCTTCATCAGTGGGCTGGTTTTCCTTCCGTCCAACTGGCTTGTTGTTGTTACTTGAGTAACAACAACAAGCCAGTTGGACGGAAGGAAAACCAGCCCACTGATGAAGGCTGAATAACTGACATGAATGTGGCGTAAATACTAGAAGAATGCGTCAGACGATAGCTGAAGAGTAGTAGGCTGAAACGTTACGCGATATATTCATCAGTTTCATTATTTCACCGAAAATTTTTCAACTAAACCTGAAGATAGTGATTTTGCGGTGACTTAAAATCAAAGAATTAAGCAAGTATAATTCTATCGATAGCAATTCGACACCTGATTTCCCCGAACCTTCCAGACATTCACATGCCTACCCTCACCAACTTGACTATGACGCTTCTGGACTTCGGATACTGTATCAAAATGTCCGTGGCCTTCGGACTAAAATAGACGAATTCTTTTTGGCTGCAACCGAATGTGATTACGATGTCATGGTATTGACTGAAACGTGGTTAGATGATCATATTCACTCTGTGCAGCTGTTTGGTAACCTTTTTAACGTGTATCGTTGCGATCGCAATCGCAATAACAGTAATAAGACAGGCGGCGGAGGAGTTTTGATTGCTGTCTCAACCAGACTGATTAGCTTTGTTAATCCTACGCCGGTTTGTGACACAATTGAACAACTGTGGGTAATAATCACAACACCAATTCGCAAAATCAATGTCGGAGTAATGTATCTGCCCCCTGATCGCCGAAACGATGTCAACGCTATTGAGCTGCATGTGTGTTCCATTAGCTCGATTATGTCTCGTTTGCAGTCTGCTGATTTTTCATTGTTATTCGGCGACTACAACCAGCCGGGATTGCGATGGATTCGATCGAACAATAATGTGCCTGCTATCGACTACCTCCATTCAAATATTTCGCCTGCCAGCTCCGGCTTATTGGATGGTTTCAACCTGCATGGTCTAACTCAAATCAATTATGTGACAAATAGCAACGATCGTCTTCTTGATTTGGTACTAACTAACAATGTTACTTTGTGTGAGCTGTTTGAGGCTGTCGAGCCACTTGTACCTCTTGACTCTAATCACCCGGCACTGATTATAACGGTACACCAAACCCTGCCGGTTCAATTTGAAGATACTCCAGTGGAAACGTGTTTAGACTTTCGCAGAGCAGACTTTGATTCTATAAGTATTGCCATCTCACAAATTGATTGGAGATTTTTGGAACTTAATCCTGCTCTCGATGATGCTATCGTTAGTTTCAGTAATGCTGTTAATAATGTGTTTGTAAATTGCGTTCCTACCCGCAGACCGTTGCGCAAACCACCGTGGTCTAATTCCCGCTTGCAGCAACTTAAACGAAAGCGATCCCTTGCATTACGTAAATACTGCAGACGCCGCAATACCATTTTGAAGCAGAGTTTCAATCATGCCAGTAACTTGTATCGCAGATATAATCGTTACTTATATAAACGGTATACCCATCGAATACAGCGTAACATCAGGACGAATCCGAGGGTCTTCTGGTCATTCGTAAACAAAAAGAGGAAAGAAGATGGATTGCCGAAAGATATGTTTCTGGGTGACTGTCATGGAAGCACGTTGTCAGAGAAATGCAGTTTGTTCGCCCAACATTTTCAACACAATTTCCGAGACTCCGCCGCTACTATGGCGCAAACCAACGCGGCATTAACTAGCATTCCTGTAGATGTCCTCGATTTCAATCTACCTGCAATAGCAGACCGAGACGTAGAAGCTGCAATTGTGAAACTAAAGTGTTCATTTACCGCTGGTCCGGATGGAATTCCATCATGCGTTTTAAAAAAATGTCTATCTTTTAAATCGAATGCTCTATGTAAAGATAGGTAATCAGCAGTCTGCATATTTCACGAACCTCTCCGGTGTTCCACAGGGCAGTAATCTGGGACCACTGCTCTTCACGCTGTTTTTAAACGACGTTTCATTGTTACTCCCGGAGGATTGCCGATTACTTTTTGCTGACGACGTGAAACTGTTCAAGATTGTGAACGATACTGCAGACTGTTTAGCGCTCCAGGGAATGGTTGATATTTTTCTTCGTTGGTGTTCCAGCAACCTACTAACGGTTAGCACCGAGAAATGCAGTGTGATTTCGTTTTATAGAAAATCTAATCCGATTACGTTCAATTACACCATATTTGGTAAGACGGTAACTAGAGTAAACCAGGTTCGTGATTTGGGCGTTACTTTGGATACTTCGCTCTCATTTAAGCCACACTATAACGAAATAATTGCTAAGGCGAATCGACAGCTTGGATTTATATTCAAAATTGCTGAAGAATTTCGGGACCCCATGTGCCTTCGATCACTTTACTATTCCCTGGTGCGTTCCGTCCTTGAGACCAACTCGGTTGTGTGGTGCCCATTCAATGCTAATTGGATAGCAAGAATTGAAGCCGTTCAGCGAAAATTCGTGCGATATGCTTTACGATTTCTTCCATGGCGAAATCAACACCAGCTACCACCGTATGTAGAGCGCTGCCAACTTCTTGAAATGCAGACTTTGGAGCGAAGGCGGTTCGAAGCTCAAGCTGTCTTTGTGGGAAAGGTTTTATCTGGCGTGATCGATGCACCTGTTATTCTACAACAGCTTAATATGTATGCACCCGAAAGAACTCTAAGGCCCAGAGATCTGTTGTACTTACCTCAGCGAAATGCAACGTACGGGCAACATGACCCTATCCGCTTCATGTCGACAAGCTTTAATGCTGTAGCTGATTTGTTTGATTTTAATATTACCGTAACAACGTTTAAACAACGGCTTCGAAGATGAATATGTTTTTTTTTGTGTATATCTATACTGCTTGTTTTGTGCTGCTTATTAATCATTAAGACTACTATTGTCAGATGATGTATTTCATAACAAATAAACAAATGAAAGAGTCTAAAATTTCTCGAGTTCGATTAGTTTTTGAGTTACGCAAAAATTTCTGTTTTATTTGTATGATAGTCCTTCTCCTCCTACCACAGGGGTGAGGGGTCTCAAACCACCATTAAAAAAATTCCTGCCTCCAAAACCCCCCACATGCCAAATTTGGTTCCATTTGCTTGATTAGTTCTGGAAATATTAGGAAATTTGTATTTCATTTGTATGGGAGCCCCCCCTCCTAAAAAGGTAAGGGGTCTCAATTCATCACAGAAAAAATTCAAGCCTCTAAAAACACCCACATGCCAAACATGGTTCCATTTGATTTATTAATTTTCGAGTTATGAGGAAATTTGTATTTCATTTCGAAACGATGGTTCTACAATTGATCCTTTCCGCTCTTCCCCTCCTTCACAAAAAAAAATTTCATTTCTTTCCCTACCGTCCCTTCATCAATTGTAGAACCATCGTTTAAAAAAAAAAAATAAAAAAAAAATATTAATATATATGCATGACCACATTTCAAGGTCAAGACTAAAAACTTGAGATTAGTCTATGTATTTCATTTGTATAGGAGCCCCCTTCCTAAAGTGGGGAGGGGTTCAATTCACCATAGAAAAAAAAATTGAAACACCCACATGCTAAATTTGGTTCCATTTGCTTGATTAGTTCTGGAGTTATGCAGAAATTTGTGTTTCATTTGTATGGGAGCCCCCCTCTTAGTGGGGGAGGGGTCTCTAACTATCATAAGAACCTTCCCTGGCACCAAAAACCCCTACATGCAAATTTTCACGCCGTTCGGTTCAGTAGTTTTCGATTCTATAAGGAACATACGGACAGACAGACAGAAATCCTTTTTTATAGGTATAGATATACAAAGGTATCCAGAACATTCAAATTTATTATGCCGATCCTATGTTGAAAATGCATCTTTTTCATTGGAACACTTTATTTAGTCATGAAAATGTCCGGAAGCTTCAGGTAGACGTGTTTAAACGATCTTTCACTAACAATTCAGCTAGAATTACGCATACCCCAGATATTTAAAACCCCATATCTCCCAAACTACCAAAATTGTTTTTTCTGGTTAAGTGATTCATATATAAAATTTTCTGGCGAATATTTTGAGCATATTTATTTGAAAATAAAATTGGGGGTGTTTTGAGATATTCGCATTTTTCGTTATAAATTGCAAAAAAATGTATGATGTTGACCAATTAGATAAAAACTAATAGTATCATTCGATTGTGCGGCCAAAAATCCATAGAAAAAATATATTGGCATGTCTTCACATCAAACTGTTTCAGAGATATTTGAACCCGAAAAATGACTTTTTTTGAAAATCTGTAAAAAAGGAAGTAGCACCACTGCTAGGGGGACTGATCAATCGGCATAATACTTTGGGAAATTGGTTGTAAAGTCGGAATGAACAATTATGCCAACTTTGGGCGAAATCGCTGATGGTCGAATCCAAACCTTGTGTACGTTTGAGATGGAATGACCCACATGCATCTTACAATTAGTGAAAAGCAGTTTTCACAGAAAACGTATATTTTAGAATACTGAATAACTTTATAGAACATTCGAAAGCAATAAAAAGCAATTGTTATTGAGTGTAATTGATTTTTAAGTGCACTTTTTAAACATATAGATAGTGAGACAGTAAGACATAGATAGTTACTATATTCTGCAAAGTTGCTTATTTTTGTATTTTCTACAACGTTTTGGAGGAATTTTTTTTAGATTATCAAAAAAAAACTTTGAATCACTTTAATAGGTGAATTCACGGTTACTTTGATAGTGCAAAAAGATGCGCTTTATTTTATCAATCAATGCCTCAAAAATTACGCATTTTTTACCCAATTGCTAATGTCCGCTGTTTTTCGAAACTGAACCACTGTGCCTTCGTAGGTAATTCGAGGAAAGAGCAGAGGTCCTAGGATGCTTCCTTGCGGTACGCCGGGGACATTGCTGAAAGAATTGAAAAGCTCAAATCCAATCTTCATAATTAGCCTAACGGGTGTGTTAGATACAAATGTAGCCACTCACAGAACTCACAGAACACAGAGCAGCACAATTTGTCTCGTTTCACGGATCCAGGAAAATGGATATAAGCATTTTTATTTTCAATTTATCATTTTCATTTTCATTTTACTTGGAGTGTACAAATGACTAGAATTTCTTCGGATTCCTGTGAAAATTTCCTTGCATTCATAGAGTAAATAGTTTATACAGAAGACGGTTCGAGGTTCCAAAAACACTAGAGACACGGTTACAGTATTGCTTTGTAGCTAGACAGCGATATAAAAACAATCGATTTTGGTTTGAAGTCCACGCACGTTCTGGTAGTAAGTTCGGAGCGTATTGGAAGAGCTCACTTGCGGATCAGGCACAGAGCTGGAAACGGGGACTTCATCATCGGAAGCATTGATACAGGGGTTGTCGTACTTGCCTGGTATGAAATTTTGAGAAACCCGTTGAACGGTTGTTGTATCATAATTACCAAAGTCATTGCATCTCGGTATATTTCTCAGATGTCAGAAAAGATACGGTGAACGGTTGCCTAGAGTACTACGCCTGTGAGTTCACTAGAATGCTCCACAATCGTATCTTTTAACTTCGAATGGTTCATGTCAATTTTATGTTAATGCTCATTTCAAACGAAGAATTAATGCTATCGGTACAGTCTCAGGTACAGTTTCTTGTAACGGACTGTTATGATATCAGCCACTTAGGATCTATTTTTGTCACTAGTAATAGTTCGACACAAAAAAAACGACTGTTTTGTAGTATTCGTTTGGACGCATCTTCGCGTTAATTTGTGTGACAACAATTTCATACTTTTTTGAATGAACTCCAACACTTTCAAACACAAGGGGATAGATGTTTGTGCACTTCTCCAGTTTTTTTTTTTGTCATTTGGCTAGGACCCTCTTTGTCCTTGATGTCACCAATAACCACCTTTGATGCATTGAAACCACTGCAAAGCACCGTAGCCAAAAACTTCCACCAGAAAATGATTATTTTCGCCCAAAGTTTTCTTGGCAATAAAGTGTGCCAAAAGTATTTTCCGCAAATACTGTCTGTTCCGGCAATTTTCCAAACAGCGGTTTAAGTAGGCGTCTTTTAAAGCATATATCAGTATATTCTAACAAAATATCCTCCCTTAAGCTGTATTATACAAGTATGCATGACGCCTCTCATGCATAGCATAATTTATTGATCACTATCTATTAAAATATAATTTACCACCGCTATCTTCGCTGGAAAACTGGACCCATTTGCTAGTTTAACGAAGGCCTTTTGCACGATTAGGTAGATTAAATCGGGTTTTGAAACAATGTCCGCCCACAGATGGGGGGGAGGGTCTTCCAAAAGCAGGGACCTATCGTATGTTATCGCTTTTGTTTTTCCCCCGCTCTTCGTACAACTAATAACTTATCGCGGATGTCGCATCTTTGTTCATTTCCTCTTTTTTCTCTCGGGATGGCCACGTAGAGCCAATCTGTCGCTGTTGTACCATTCTTTTCGAGAATCTCTAACTTTCAGCTTGTCGGTGTGTTTGTGTTTCTGCACAAAGACTAACTTCGCCAGCAAAAACAATCAAGATGATGGCGATGAGATAATTGAATTTATTTGTAAAAAAAAGAGCCATGAAACTTTGAAGGTTCATAGCATTGCTCGTTTGGAAAGAAAAAAATTTAAGGCAAAGCTCTGCTGCGGTGGGAAAATATCCATCCACGCCGTTTCGCATTCAGTCTGCTCTGTGGAATGAAACACGCAATCCCAAGCAACAGCCACATTACCGATTAGTTTAAGTGAACTTTTAATCGTTTCACAAATTAGTAATTACTAACTCGCAACACCAACGGACTAAAACAATTGGAACAACTTATACCTAATCGAAATTTAATAGAAAGTTTCCTCTGGCAATCCTGATTCTCTATTATGATAGCGGCTGTACAACAAGAGAGAACTCTCGACTCGGCATTTGCCACCGACTCCGTTATCCTGCTTCCTGCAGCTTCCAAAACAGCAGCAGCAGAGTGGCAAGCTAAAATTACTCGCTTAATTTACTGCTACATGATAGTCTAATTAATTTCCATATCAAATAAGACACTGCCACCATATGAATATGTTAATAGATAATACCTTATACGAGTGTAGCGGACTACCGCAACCATCCATCGCGTCCCTTCCCGGCCTGCCAGGGCCAGCCTACAATACCGATCAAGGTGTAACAGCGTAACGATAACGCACAAAATGAACGGCGACGGCGGCAGGGCGGTGCCCTGCAAATGTCCACATTTAATCAACCGGCGCACAAATTGGAACTGCCTGCGAGTAACTGGCCGACCGACCGACCGACCGGCCGGCCTTCCGTCGCGCTACCGGAATATCCACGACGGCGCTCATTATAATACGAATTGCCTACCAGCTAATTAAACATCGGTTTTAATTATCAGCCAGAGAGAGAGACAGAGAAACAGAGAGCGAGGCACACAAAGAAGGTTGGCCGCACCGTGTAGCCAGCCAGCCAGCCACCCAGTAGGCGGCGGCGGTAGTTACCTTTTAGGATACCGAACCGTACCGAGTGGGGTTTATCTGATCAGATGTATCCGAAAAAAACACCTGATTTGAAAAATGGTATTCTACAATTCGTCCCTCGAGAAAAAACAAATAAAAGAAAAATCATGGTATTCTAACCCACCTTACTTTGCTGTTTCACTTTTACACGGTGACGGTGAACAGGAGGAAACCGGGATAGTATCTCACCTGTCGGGCTGCTCGGGAGCAGCTCGGGATGGGATGGAAGTCTGATGAGAAACATTAGAAGCCAGCCACCAGCCACCACCGACCGGCAGTGCGAGAGTGCGAATATTATGGCGCACAACGATAAATCACAGAAAATGGGTTGGGACTTGGGACGACGACGACGACGGTGTGCTAGAGGTACCTATATGTAGGTAGGTATAGCGGGTGTCACTTTTCGGAACAATTGTCGGAGCGTAACGCTTGGCGGGTTGGGGGGTCCGACGATCGGGGGAAGTCGTACGCGCTTTAAAGTGTTTACATCGGTTCGCATTTAATGTGTGATTAATTATGATTAATGGCGGCAGCGAGTGCGGAATGAATTATTCAAGCTGCATTTGTTCCGTGGTAGAGCAGCGATTGGGTGGGGCCGAAGTCGCGTAGTGCAAAATAGGTACCGTTGATGGTGGTGCTGGTCCTGGTGGTGGGGGCTAATGAATTCCTTCTAATATATCTAACCCGACAGATCGGAGATTGCGGTGTAGTTCAATGGTGGAAATGAGATCAGTTAACGCTGTGCGCACATACGCGGTTTCGTCCTCGAGCGTACGTGTTCGGTTAGCGTAGAGGACGTTCGCGTGAGTTATAGGTAATAGAATTACAGATTTGAATAAAAGCATTAGAGATGACGTGATAAATGATAAGAAAGTTCACTCGCAAATTGATACAAATATTTGACTCTTGTTAAGCACCGTCAATTAAATTATTCCTTTTCAGTTTACTTTCCGTTTGTTAAATATTTATAACGCTAGTCTTTGTTGTACCAAAAAATTCATTACAATATAATTAGTAATATTTGTTTTGAATTTTGAATTAATACCACTTTTGGTTTTCACTTTTTGCTAAATATCTTGGATTGTTTTCAAGATAGCAACACCGAATGATCAATAAAGTTCGAGCGGACCTCAAGGATTCCACAGATAACTATGCCCAGGAAGTGGAACACTGAGGCATGTTTGCCGCTTTTTAGTTAAAAATCTCTGAACAAGATTACTGGATTACATTGGATAATACTTCAAAGTTGGGAGATTGTGATTTTCAATCACTATTGGTATTTATCACGAGTTCAGCACATCAATGAAAAATAACCATGCGCCTCCTTTTTCGTTGGAGTCGATGGAGATGGTTTGCTCAGTGCAGTTGTAAAGCTTTAGGTATGTGGTATTAGACCTGGTAAAAAACAAAAAAATAGTGAGTGAAAGATTTTTTCTATTTGATTTTGTTACTTTACAAAAGTATCTTCATCAATATTTGCTATTTCCTTGTTCAGTCGTAGATTTGTTTTATTTTCCGGTCTTGCATGCCCCTAGCCACTAGCATGCCCAGGCTGGTACACACTGGGACACGTGCCCCACCTTCTGTGAAAAATTTAATGTAAAACAAAATAATTTTCTGAAATTTTTGGAGTCTTAGTAGA
Source organism: Sabethes cyaneus (assembly GCF_943734655.1). Classification (NCBI taxonomy): domain Eukaryota; kingdom Metazoa; phylum Arthropoda; class Insecta; order Diptera; family Culicidae; genus Sabethes; species Sabethes cyaneus. The sequence goes on from NC_071355.1 coordinate 45,813,972, forward strand.
ATATGAAACCTAGAAATTAAATAAAAAGAAACCTTATCCAATTTAATTCTATTATGTATTACATAGTAATACATAGTAGAATTAAACTGGATAAGGTTTCTTTTTATTTAAGGTGAAATTAGTCGTCATCGATTTTGTACATTTCAAAAGCAGTTTTTTTTGTTTAAAACAAACATTTTGTTCATGAAAATATATTCGCTGTGTTTAGATTGGTAAGAAGAATGCAGTGAATACATTTCTATAAACAGAACCCTGCTTTTGGGCTTAAAAACTGCTTCCGAAACTGGGCACTCCGACGAAAAGTTAATGACTGCTAATTTTCCGTTAATTTCTAGAAAATAATTTCTGTAACTAAGAAGTCCGTAGTTTATAATTTAATCGGCCATTTTTGCGAAAAGCAAATTGAATTTAATTGAGTATTTTAAACTCATTTATCTTCAGCTGATTAAAATAGGCGACCCCTGATGAATCCGTTCTTTAACCTCGATAACTTGATGATCTTCATAACCGAACAACTCAAACCGTCCTACCAGGCAACACGTCTCCTGCTCTCCTCCAGAAAAAGAAGCCATAAAGAAAAAATGAAACAAAATGAGAAAAACCGTGAAGAGCCCAAAAAAAAAGCGTGGCAAAAACTGAACAAGCGGTTTGGGAAAAGAATACACTCAAGTATTTTTCGCACGACGGATACGTGGCGCGTAAATAAAACCGTTTAAAAAATCCGCGTTAATTCAAAAATGGTCACAAAAACCTGATTTAATCCACCTAGTGGTGAAAAGAACCTTTGTTATACCATCTAATTTGATATGGGCCTTTCCAGCTCAAATAATAAATCGGCTTGTCTCGACTATTTTTGATTGGAATAAGTTTTTGCTGAGATATTGGATACCACACAAGGATTCATTTTCCATTAAACATATTTTTTTCGCCAAGAGTAACTTTTCAGAAGGACGTATTTAGAAATGAGATTTTTTTTATTTGATCAAAATGGCGTCAAAGGAAAAGTCGTAGGAAATTAGAAGTATTTTCAGATCAAATAAGGCCACTGCAAATTATTTTTATAGTTTTTGTCCACCCCCCCCCCCCCCCTTGGAAATTGGCTTGAAAAATCGGGGGGCAAAAAAAATAATTTGTAGGGTATGACTTAATTTTTTTTATAAAATCAATTGTATGTGGACTCTATAGCCTGAAAAACTCGAAAAATGAGTGTACGAGTTGAGTTAACGCTTCTAGCACGAAATAGAAATGGTAATTCAAACAGTGGAATTTCAGAAAATCGGCAAAAAAATCAGAGGGATTGTGTACAAGACACGACCGCATAGGTGACGTAGGACTTCGTAAGTAAATTTACAGCGATAGTAGAATGTATCCTTGTATGTAAAATCCGGAATATATATATATATATATGAAAAGCTAGAACCATTACGCAACACTCGTACTATAAATTTCCGCATTCCACAGCATAGCTCTGCGTATTACGGTCAATCTCTGCTTGTAAGAGGCATTTCCTATTGGAACAATCTTTAAAAACTTGTTTATCGACAAATGTTTTTAGAAGAAATCTCTTGTCAAGGCTCAGTGACTTAAATTAGCACACAGGAACTGAAAATATAGTTTATAGTTTTGAATTGAAATTAATTTGCATTACCAGAGATCCACCTAATTATAGCATCAAAAAAGGCATTATGTCTTACGTTACAATAATTGTTAAATAAATAAATAAATAAATAAATAAATAAATAAATAAATAAATAAATAAATAAATAAATAAATAAATAAATAAATAAATAAATAAATAAATAAATAAATAAATAAATAAATAAATAAATAAATAAATAAATAAATAAATAAATAAATAAATAAATAAATAAATAAATAAATAAATAAATAAATAAATAAATAAATAAATAAATAAATAAATAAATAAATAAATAAATAAATAAATAAATAAATAAATAAATAAATAAATAAATAAATAAATAAATAAATAAATAAATAAATAAATAAATAAATAAATAAATAAATAAATAAATAAATAAATAAATAAATAAATAAATAAATAAATAAATAAATAAATAAATAAATAAATAAATAAATAAATAAATAAATAAATAAATAAATAAATAAATAAATAAATAAATAAATAAATAAATAAATAAATAAATAAATAAATAAATAAATAAATAAATAAATAAATAAATAAATAAATAAATAAATAAATAAATAAATAAATAAATAAATAAATAAATAAATAAATAAATAAATAAATAAATAAATAAATAAATAAATAAATAAATAAATAAATAAATAAATAAATAAATAAATAAATAAATAAATAAATAAATAAATAAATAAATAAATAAATAAATAAATAAATAAATAAATAAATAAATAAATAAATAAATAAATAAATAAATAAATAAATAAATAAATAAATAAATAAATAAATAAATAAATAAATAAATAAATAAATAAATAAATAAATAAATAAATAAATAAATAAATAAATAAATAAATAAATAAATAAATAAATAAATAAATAAATAAATAAATAAATAAATAAATAAATAAATAAATAAATAAATAAATAAATAAATAAATAAATAAATAAATAAATAAATAAATAAATAATAATACAATTCTTCATGTATATACATGGTCCATGCGTTGTACGTAGCATTTATCAGAGTAGGAACATTGTATATGTTCAATCCTCAACAGATTTAGGGGTTATTTCTATGAATTGATTGAATCTATTTCATTCAAACGAATCAGTCACACTAAACCAGACAGTAAATAAATTTTCTTGATCTGTTTCTACGTTGAATATTGCTTTTCCTCTGGTAATCGGTACACGGTACGCGCTGGATTTCAAAAAGCTGAAAATTTAACGCAAAACTTTTCTGCGGCTTACAAAAGAAGAACACTGATTTACAAGCTGCAGACGTTTTGGAAGTCGCAGAAAATGTCGCCCGTGACCAGAAAACTTATCTCCGTCATTTGTAGGTCGTCCGCAATGGCGAAAAATTCAACTTTTCCTTCGATGCCTGTGTTATTATGGTATTAACTAGGCAAGAAAATATAATAAACTCTTCAATCGTGTGGCCTTTAAAAGGACGGATTGTTTGATTATCATAACTCCAGCTTGCAATAAACTTGCACTAACGCACCTAACGTAATTCTCTGTTCGGTAAATTGAAGTACCGATAACCGCAAACCAGGCACGGCTTGTTGCAACGGACCAATCGGAAAGCCTCAGCAGCTATGCGATCGACGAATTCGTTCGTGTATGGTCCTGAGTCACGATGAAATACCACTCCAAGTGCAAGTGACGTGGGATGATTCTGGTCGTTTTGTTGTCGCGAGCAGCACATTTCCTGTCAATTCCAGAACTTCAGTAGCCAGATATTTCATCACGGTAGCGAAACGAGTGCTCCAGCTGCAACACACCCTCAGCATACTTTCCTTTCCTCAGCAGCCGATGAATACGACCGACCGGGAACTGCAGACGTGCACGACTCGAGTGTAACTTTTGCTTGTCCTTGATGCTTTCTCCTTTGTCGCGTCCAGACATGCCAGTAAGTTGTTGGCAGTAGCTCTGCTAGCGTTTCAATAATACTGTTCGCCGGCTTACCTCGTGTTATGTACCAGAGCAAGCGACAAGAATCAGTTCCGCCTATTTTTCGTGGTCCGTTATTCCATCATCTACGTTGAATAAAATGGAGCATTTCAATTTCAGTCTGAACAAAAGAGTAAAGTTATCAGTGAGCCGTTCGTCTTTTGCTGCCAAAGAAAAATTACGTGGGTCCATAAACCAGCAGTAGTAATTTCGCAACTGGAATTTTGGATTTATCCGCACGCAAGCGGGCAGATTGTGTGGTAACGAGAAGACCAATCTGCAGCTGGCTGTCCGCATCGACGGAGAAATGAACAAACTTTTCTTCGGAGTTACTAGAGGTGTTTTGATCTCTTTTGTGTTTATCGCTAAGCGCAATATAAAGTTTGACTCCTGAACCAATAAATAGTTGGTAAACATTGTTTTCATTTATTGCGTTCAAGCTGCGATATTTAATTTTTCGAAGAGAGATGTCGCAAACATATTCAGCTGCTGGCTCTCGTACGGTATCAAATCACTTTTCAGGGCTCTCGGATGTCTGGTAGTAAGATGCTATGGAGAGGTTTAGGAAATGTTTGTTTTTTATCAAAATTAGGCAGAAGTCATGAAAATTAATTATAACAGAGTAACTGTACCACAAATAAAATATGACTAGTGATTGTTTTTCAGGTACTACAACTAGAAAAGCGCCATCTCTTGAAAAGTAACGGGTCGTATGGTGTCCTATTGCTATCACTTGAAGATAGAATTAACAAAAGGGCGAATGTCGCAAGCGTAAACAAACCGAGTGAGGGTTGATTTTCCTATGCTGGCCCAGCAAAAAATAACTCTCACCCGTTTTGTTTACATTTGCGACATTCGCCCTTTTGTCAATTCTATCTAGACTTATTCACGGCAGACTATTTTTCAACGTGACGATTATTGAATATTGAGCACAATAAGGAATTATCAAGGCAAATAACAATCAAGGAGAAATGTTAGAATTTCATTTAGTTCTATTGTAACTTTGTTATAGGAGAATTAAATGGAATTTTCCATTGACTTTCTCGTTGATTCCTGAATTGTACCAAGACTTGTTCGATAATAATTGGAAATTATTCCAACCAATCACAAAGCGGCAATTTCTAGTACGACCGAGTTAGAGTTATTTTCAATTTTTCAATGACGAGCATTTAAAGTCAATAGTTTTCCATATTTTAAATATTTTCCAAGTCGATTTTCCGATCAATTCTTGGAAATCTATTGAAAATTGGTTGAATTATAAGCCGAAGCGTGAAAATGCATTTCCACTTTGATGATGTCATTTTCAACAACCAATCACGAAGCGAGAATTCTGGTAAAACATGGGTTCATTATTTTCAATTTTCCAATAGTTCAACATCAAGAATTCATACTTTTCTTCATTTGGTTGGTTGGTTCGTAGAAGATTTTCTAATCGATTGGTGTAAGAATATTGAAAATCGATCGGAAAACCACTAAGCTATTAGCGTTCAAAACCTGACCACCTTTCGAGAAAGATTTTATGGAATGCTGCTACCTTCCTGAACGACGTACGTAAAAATTTTCTTTCGTTTTTGTCTTTTTTCGTAGATATTTGCATGTAAAATAATAACGTATATTTTAAAAGTGAGAATAGATTTGGTTTTCGCGTTTAAACTTCAAGTACAAATGCCTAAAATCCATTTTTTTTGCTCGATTAAAAAATTCACTTTATTTTTTTCGCCCCCCCCCCCTTTACTGGCCCAACACCAGAGGGACAAAAACATTTTAAAATATTTGTAATTGCCTTAGTAAGATCTATTCTCGAGTTCGGGCCAATTGTATGATCGTCCTATGAAGAGATAACGATTACCCGAATCGAATCACTACGCTACTTCCCATGGGGAAGCACCCGCATATCTTACCTTCTTACAAAGATCGGTGTGCATTGATTGGTATCGAAACATTAGAAGATCGATCAACCAGCCAACCAAGTTGTTTTCGGTGCAAACATTTTACAATCTGGGATTGACAGTCCCGCATTGCTTGTTCACATATCCACATTCACATATACGTTCACATATACGCACCACAACACATTCTAAGGATCAGACGGTGAGACGTCCCAAGGAACAAAACGGCAGCACCTAAACAAGCAGGTGTGGAATAAGAGTTGTGTAGTAGCATTCGGTGCTGAACAAGCGAATTTGCTGAATTGTCGGAAAAGCGGAATAAGAGTGGAATGAGCATTGCGCAAACGTATCAACAGCATTACGAAGATCAAGTGTGGAATAATAGTGGAATAAGTGTGGAGTGAGCGTTGCGCAAACGTATCAGCAGCAGCAGCAGAGCAAGTGCAGAATAGAAGTGGAATAACAGTGGAATAAATGTTGTACAAACGAATTTGCAGAATTGCTGAGAGCAAGTGTGGAATAACAGTGGAATAAATGTTGCGCAGCATTGCTGCGAGAAAGTGTGGAATAAAAGTGGAATAAGTGTGGACTGAGCGTTGCGCAAACGTATCAGCAGCATTGCTGAGAGCGAGTGTGGAATAAGAGTGGAATGAAAGTTGCCCAAACGCATCAGCTGCATTGCTAAGAGGAGTTGTGGAATATGTGTCGAATAATCGTCGTACAAACATATCAGTAGCACCAACAAGAGCAGGTGTGGAATAAAAGGTGCTTGATGGCAGCCAACAACACCAATAACTTGAATGACACTTTACATTTTACACTTTATAATTTATGCTTTAAACACTTTATTTTTTTGATACAACCGCCGCAAATCTTTGCTGGTCGTGGAAATCCTTTTATGTGTTGTTGCCTGTACGGTGTGTATCTTTTCCCTCGGCGTGTCGTTATCCCTCGTCGTACCGATAAATTAAATAAACTTATATCCTAAGACAGCTGGCTGCTTGACGGTTTGCGAGTTACTCATAATGGATTTGCACAGCGAGATGAATTCCGTCGGGCTAAAGCCGCCAGAATTGTTATGATCGGGTGACATAGTGGCGATGACCAGCTCCCGCTGCCGGTGCGCGAAAACACCACTGCTTCTCGTGCCATCCGCTGCTCTTTTTTGTTTTTCGTACGAAAAAAACTAAATCAGAGCCGATGACAAATAGATGTGCACAACCAGCGAGCGACTTAAAGCAGCAATAAGCTCTGGACTATCTGCGTAAACTAATGACGGGGTGACAAAAGTACAAAAGTTCTCTGCGGTACTAGCACGAATCACTCCTGCTGTTAACTAATCACTGCTGCTGTTAATCACATCACTGCTAACTAAATGAACAATCACTAGCCGAACATTCTGGATTCCAGTGAATTTTATTAAGTACCACCGCTCACCGTCGTCAATATTCAAAAGAAAAAAGTCTTCTGCGTTGTGACTGTGTTATGTTGCTGGTGGTACAAGCGAAATGCTTTATTTTATTATAAATAGTTTATTAAATGTTTAACATGTGCGGAATAAATACTTCTAAAGTAATCTTGTACAGCAGATGCCAAACATGATTTAAGAAACTACTCTTCAGCGCTTAAATACATTTTAACCAATTTTTGTTCCACGCTTGACAAACTTAAGCTGGTAAATCTACATCGGCTAAAAACTCTGCGCCTGTCATATGTCAGATTATCTCAGATGTGTTCGTTGACGGCTTCCGACCGACAGGATGTAAGTTCGAACCCAGGTGAATTAAAAAAGTATATGGCAGGCTTGATGAATTTTGAGTCAACCAATGATTTCCTACTAAGTCTCTTATTATAAATTATAATATAGGCATACAAAAATGGCCACGAAAATAACGAAACCCACAAAATAAAATAAAAATACTTCCTGCATATTTTTTTTCTTTTTGCTTGTCTAAATGTTGAACTGCTGTGGAATAAACGTAGCTTAAGTGTCATCAGCAGAAGTTTAATAAACATATATACACGTACTGAATAAACGTTTTATTATACGTTGCATAACAGTCATACAAACGCATCTTCCACGCCCATATTCAGCACTGTGCTGTTTAAATTCTCCAAAACCAACTGTATAAGCATTGAACAGAGGTGTTTAGACATACTTGAAAAGCAGCTATACAGCATGTGCTGAATAAAAGCTGTCGGTTAAACGTTTAATAAGCAAAAATTGTTCCTTGGGGTATCATTTGTTCGATATCAACGTGCCCACAAAATCCTTCTGTTAACGTATTCCAAACGCATGTGATATTTTATATGTAACTTTAGATCATTAAGACCATATGTAGTCGGGTGATTTTTATTCGACTTTCCCATGATGGTATGTCCGTATATTGTTCATCCCGAAATATTCTTGTGTGTGATTCACGTCCCAGCGGCGTTATTCTAGCAACAGCCTGACGGTCCATCTTAACCAGTGACATTTACGCGACAGCTCCATCAATAAGCGGCAAAATGAAACATTCAGCTAAAGAAACTGACTAAAGAAAATACACTGGAGCTCAGTCACTCACGGCCTCCTGTCATCATTAAACCTGATTTGCTCAACGATGATTGTTGTGCGTGACTCTGTTCAAAGTTTCTAGGAAAAGTTCGAACAATATTTTTTCGAGTTCAACATTTAGGCGATTTTATGAACTGTACGATGCAAATTTGATTGCCTGGTGTTTTCGTTAGGCAGCACGGATCGATTTCGTGATGATACGATGATATTTGTTGCCGTTTGCTTACAGTCATTATTTTCAGTCGCGTTCATCGACTTACTCCGCAAGTTTTCGAGCAAAAGATTCAGAAGGTTTCATCGAGATTCATGCGCACTTGGTTTCGACGAACTGAAAATGAGTTACTTGTCAATTCTTTAGTCAGTTTCTTTACATTCAGCTAAGTCCGGAGAATAGATGCTTATCGTTTGTTGTAGTAGATTATCAGCTTGAAAAACTCCATTTCAAAGCGCTCTTGAGTATTTATCAAGACTATAGGAAGACTATGCTATTTGTGATCGTCACGGGAGCTATAAGAACCGCAAATACAGATTAAATTCATGGCAGTGGAGTGATAGGAGATAGTAAGTATTAAAAAGTGAATCGATCAGCAACCTTTGCGGAGCTCTCATTGTTCAGTTGGTGGTATTTGAAGCGATGGATGATGAATTTTAAATTTAGAAACGAGTAATTTTCCTTTCAGAAATTGTCAATCGGTTTCCAATATCTACCGCATCTATGTTTGTCAATCAGAATGAAAATAAAAATCCTGCGATAATCGGACCATAATTGAAAACGACAGCAAGAAGACCTACCTATCTGTGGTTCACAGTTGTGAAAGTGCTCTGCAAAACGAAAGACGACAATCTGTGGTTTAGTGAAATGTTGAACTGTATCTCACAACAACAAATGCCACAGATTGCATTTAAATGATACAATATTCCCCATGCATCCGGATCGAACTTGAAAAGTAATTTTAACCCAACGCTTCCATCGCATTCCAATAGCTACCTCTTGTCAGCCGCAGTCAGCGGAAGTGCGACGCCATCCTGTAGTTCATTTATTTTGATTAAATTGCTGACAATCCTGACCCAGTGCGGATGTTTGTCGCGCTTCTTCTCTACCAGGAGGAAATCGGAACGGGGGGTCTGATTGGAGAGCTGCGAAACATATCGGGAACGCCGTTACGGGTATTTTAAAGCCACAACCGCAGTGCCGTGTTCGCTTCAAGAGCCACACGATACGCCGGAAAGTGTAACATCCTTATGCCAATTCATCTCACGCTGATGTTATTGAAAAAAAGAAAATCTCAATGCCAAACACGTTCCAACACGATTGACATCCCCTCGGTTTTCGACTGTCGTCTGTCGTCGTGCCGTCATTCCATCCACCACCCGAAAGAAACGTTTGTATTGCCATATACGGAAGCCAAGGAAAGTCTTTTGAATATCAAGAGAACACTCTGATTGTTCTGCACGTGTATTCTGGCTGCTTCAATCGGCCTGGAACCTGCCGTCAGCCGCGGTGATGTCTTTTCGATGGCGATCTGATCATTGGAAAATTTGCCCTAACATTTTGAAATCGTTCAAACCGAGATTGCAAAATCGTTTATGGAGACGAGTTCGGAGACAACATTTTAGCATGGGTGAACCCTTCCCCTGTCACGATTTAGTGTATAAACACGTACTCCCAGGAAGAACTCGAACGGAAAAAGATTAGTCCTTTTGCGGGTTGTTGTTTTGCAGTGATTCCCCTCGGCTAGTCGCGGCGGCCATCCTGAACGAACCGTTTACACTAGATACTTTCACATCAATTTGACCCAGCCGGTTCCGAGGATGCGCTGCCACCCGTAACCGACCCTCCGCCGGCAGCGAAGGGGCCATGCAGCGTGGGACCCGGAAATGAGCTAAGGGTTTTCTGCCATTTCCGGTTCGGCGCGGAAACACAAGCCAATACGGGCCAGAGACAAGAGCCAATCAACATGCTTTTAACCGGAATCGTAAAATTATTTTACGGTCCATCAATTGCTTTCACGTTCGTTTTTGCATTTCGGTTTTGCTTTTATGGGTAAAGGAATCGGGCACTTTTACATTTTCATAAGGCGCGTAAGGTCGCACACAGGCTGAGGAGATGCCACCGTCTGTGCCGGGCTGGGCTGGGTTTGGCAGGGCCGACTGGTTCTGTCTTTTATTTTCGACCGGAAAATGGAAATGTCAATAAATTGGGTTTTATGAGAAGTTTTGTTTTGCTTCTGTTATCAATTCCGGTCGGTCTTCTCGTGAGATTGAATTACATGAGGCGGAGGTTGGTATCATGTTTTTGTCGTTCCGATGGAGGGGTTCACCCGGATTGGTGGTGTTGCAAGCATCTGCGCTGCTTTCGGGTTGAAAAAATATTTCCCGCGAATGGTGACGTGGTTCGCAACTTTCTATGTTTTATGGATAAGATAAAAAGAAATGACCCATAGAGACAAGCCAGATCAGCGCATATGGGCGATTTTTTCGTCATTCAAGAATGGTCTGCAATTTTCCGAACCGACAAAATCAGTTCGTGAGGAACAGCTGCGGAATGTTTATGATGATGGGTGTCCAACGACCGTTCATTTGCTAAGTTGATTGTGTTGTGACCTCGTACTGTAAGTCGAACGATACTGTTAAATATAATAATGTTACATTTAAGTACATTATTTACAGTTGGGACTAACACTGAACATGTATTTATCGCTTATGTTGAGACACTAACATTAACGCATAACAGATTTTCTTGCACATTTTGACGAAAGAAAATGGTTTCACAACTCATCGGACTGAAGTTTTTGGAGCGTCTTAGTAGAATACGAAACCTAAAAATAAAAATAAGAAAACTTATCCAATTTAATTCTACTATGTGTATTTTATTCAATGACAGATACGTATTTCGCCTACGACTTGCAGGCTTCCTCAGTGTCTGTTTTCGAACCAGACACTGAGGAAGCCTGCAAGTCGTAGGCGAAATACGTATCTGTCATTGAATAAAATACACATAGTAGAATTAAATTGGATAAGTTTTCTTATTTTTATTTTTAGGTAACTCATCGGACTTAAATTTCTATTTACGACTCATGAACCAAAACAAACGCATAACGTGGGATAATATTTAAATACATTTTAATGTATTTAAATACTTCGAAATCTAATTCTCACCACTCACTGGTAGGCTTTCTGATCACTACAAATTGCAATTGCTGCAGTTTTGCTAACACTGTTTTGCTATTACTTCGTCAGCGATCTAACTGGGAAAGACCAAGCATGTACATCTCTAGTATATCCAAGCCTAGACTTCTTCTTCTCGGTAGTCTTTCATAAATTCATCTTATTTCTGTTCCTAAATTCCTAGTTATAACAACGTCTTGACAACAGCTACGATAGCAAAAATTTTTCTACAGCGGAAGTAGGCGGAACGGAAACCGAATTGAGAGTACCAACGCCTCATACTTTCATTGACTTAAGGGCAGCATTTGATACAGTCGACCGGGAGCGTGTTGCGCTACGTGCGGATTTCTGAGACACTAATAAGACACTTCAAATTGCGCAAATGGTTCTGGTGAAAGGATGGACTGGCGGGATCTCTGATAACAGACGAAAACTGTGCGAGTTCATAGTGGTTGTACTTAGGTAGGTTGCCTTACAAGGCCACGTTACCGGCTTACGCGATAGAGCTGCCGCCCTAGTTCCAGCTTGCGAGAAAACTTATCTTTTTTTTTACTTTAGTGGTGACGCGACGGTCCGAAATGGATCTTGAGCCGACTGAATTATGCATCATCCTCGACAGCGCACATCCACCGGGTGCGAGCTCTGCCTTGGAGCCTTTGATAAGTTTTTGATTCTCTGTAGAAAATAGTTTTTTCTGCTCTTTGGTCCGGAAAATATTTAGCGTCAAAATTTGGCAGAATTTTACGCTTAACAAAACCTCAAACATTCGTCGGACAGCTTTCTTCAACGTTCATGAATCATGTGCGTGAAGAGTCACCTGGAGATTTAATATTCTGTCTAAAAACCATATACTAGTATTATCTCCCACAGCTCATTTCGTTTAATTGAATCGTACGCAGCCTTAAAGTCAACAAACAGAAGATGAGTCTGCAAATTATATTCCCCGAGCTTGTTTATTTGCTATTTATTTTATTTAAATTCGTCGGATAGACAGTCTACATGAACATTAATTTATAAGTGTTCATGTAGACTGTCTATCCGACGAATTTAAATAAAATAAATAGACAAGAGCTATGAATTTTAAAACTAGCATTCAATGCAATGTCGTTAAATAACAACAACAACAACAACAACAACAACAACAACAACAACAACAACAACAACAACAACAACAACAACAACAACAACAACAACAACAACAACAACATCAATTGAATGGGCTCATTTTGTGCGTAGCCTGTTGCTGGAGCTTCGTGAATTTTCAACGTCGAAGGTGTCATGGTACTGTGTTTATATTCATTCTGGGGAGAGTTCTCGGTCCACTGATTTCCCCCAAAGCAGTTTACCGACAAACCGCTTTTAGAGGGTGTCCATTCCCAGCAGTCTGCGGTTGCTCATTTGCGTTTTGCCAAGGGAGGCGTCTTAAGGCATATCTAACGAATCTCGATTGGTCTTTTTCAATTCTGTGGATCCAAATGTTACATAACGATAGCTGCTGTTTCTATCGCAGATCGAGCAAAGCTGAAGTACAAGGCCCCTAAGCAGCATAGATCGCGGTATTCGACTGAACTGCGGAAAATGAATCCGTGGTTTCATCGAGCTTCAGCAATCATATGACTGTAATACTCCCGGTAGCTTAGCTCTGGATCTATAATAACTCCTGAATAGCGTGAAACATTCGATCTCTTCATTTCTTCGTTTCCTATTCTGTATTTTTTTTTTCTCATCAATGTAATTACAGAGCATTTCGCCACGATGATAATCATGAAATTACGTTGTAACCGGTCGCAAAACTTAGGGAGAACTTTGCGTGGTAAATGACAAAGTGTGGGAGTACTCCGAGAGTGCTTCCGGGTTGTTTTGAGGTCATCAGCATTTCAAAGATTGGGTGTGGCAGACTTGAATAAAAGATATGATAAATAATAATGGTCCTAAGTTACTGACATGTGGGACACCCGAGGGGATTATAAAATTACTTTGTATCCGTTACTCTTAATTTGACCCACATTTGACTCGAACCAGCAGACAAGATTTGATGACTAACCCAGTCGATCGAGTTGTATCCACACTAATTATGAAACCTATTGATTTCAAAGTACGTACTATTGAAAAATTGAAAATAATGAAGCATTGTCGAACTGGAAATACTCGCTTCGTGATTGGTTGGAAGATTCTTTCAACGATCTAAACCCATGCCAATTTGATATCTGTGCTTGGGAAGTAAGCCAAAACAAGTAACAAAGTCTCCTTGTCTCAAAAAGATTTCTTAATACCGCGATTAAACCTAGGCCATTTTGATGTCCTTGCTTGGGAAGTACGCCAGAAAGAGTGGCAAAGCCTCTTCGTCCCAACAAAATTTCTTACGAGCGCAATTAAACCTAGTGCAATTTGATGTCTGTGTTAGGGAAGTGTGGCAAAAAAATTAGAAAAGGTCCCTTGTCGCAACAGATCGCAAATTCTTTACGGGTTGGTTGGTTTTAATTTGTTAGCGGAGACTTTAAATCATGAGATTCATTCGTCACCGGGAAGCTTTACGGCGAGACGATTAAACGTAGGCGAATTTGATTTCTGTGTTAGAAAAGTGCGCTAAAGCTGTAGTGTTCGGTTATAGTATGATTCTGTATGTATTTAATATGCATGTTATCCGTTTCATTTCAAGTGTAGTGAAAAGATGTGCAGCTGATAAAATTCGCTATTCGCTCCCACGACGGCTGCTTCCGCGTATTCTTACAAAGTCTATAGATTACAGAGGGGACAATGCACTCAAAAACCGCTAAATTTTGAATCAAAATGGAGAGTACCATCACAAATAAAACTAATTCTGAGGGAGAAGAAATGACAAAAGCCATAACAATATTTCGGGAAATAAACCTTGAGGAGTCGACTCCGACAGAAGGGAGTGGAGCAAAAACTTCTCACGGTAAACAATTTGTTACAAGACTGAACGGTTCTCAGCGCAAAGGGTTTAGGCGACTGCTAGAGGAAGGGCACAATGAAGCAGAGGCCCAACTACTTCTAGATCTACTACTACTAGATCGACGCAGTTTGATACTTCTAACTGTTGTGAAGATAAAGCAAATCCAAAACGGAAGAGAGAATGCCTTAAAACCGCTACAGCTCAGAAGAAATCGGATTAGAAGCTCTGCAGGGTCCTAAAACGACCCGACGAGTAAAACTAAAACGCCTCCTACCTACTCCAATGTCCTAAGCCAATGCAAGGTCGAACTACTGTCCAAAAACTACCCTGAGTCTGAGCAATCGACGGTAAAGATAGAACTAATAAAAGAAGCTATCATAGCCAAGGTAGTTGAGTAGAGGAAAGAGATATTTATACCCAAATATAAATCCGCGTTCATGGTAATAGACTGCCTAGACCAGGGTACTGCGGAGAGGCTGGAAAAAATTGTGCCGGACTTCAGGCCATGGGAAACAGCTGAACCAATGGTTGTAGATAGCAAATTTATCCCTGAGCCAGAAATCATGGCTATTATTTTCCAAAAAGCAGCACAAATGATAATTCAACCATTTTGGCTCTAGTAGAGAGCCAGAATGATATTGTCACGGACGCTTGGAGGGTCTTAAAGAGAAAACCCGTCAAGAATCACGTACATCTAAACCTTTCGGTAAACGACGCTTCTGCAAGAAAGATCGCCGGTAGGAAACATAAACTAAATTACAAATTTGGACAAATATATCGACGGAAAATAAAGGCAGGAAATCTCTGGAATCGAGAGCTCAATCCTGTGTGCACGAGAAACAAGAGATGCTAAGAGACGAAAGTGTACTGCAGCAAACTCGGAAAAATTCGGTCTCGAATAAAACTCGTGGAAATGATCGAATTCAGGAGGTGCGAAAGAAGCCCCCTGTAAGTAAAACAAGCAAAAATGTTAATATATTTTAAAACGATAGTTCTACAATTGATGAAGGGACGGTAAGGGAAAGAAATGAAAATTTTTAGTGAAGGAGGGGAAGAGCGGAAAGGAAAGGGCGGGGGGGATATTGGTAGCTACGCTTGACAAGTAGTCATTTTGACTCCTACCTTTTGTCCAAAAATGAATTAAATAAGAAAATACATTCAAGTGAAACTACACCACGCCAAAGAGGCAAGTAGAATCCTTTACCGCAGGTTCACGAATCCAGACAGTCAACCAACAAAGATGCGCCTTGCAGGAATATAAAACTGGAGAAACTTTGACAAGGGAGGAAGGAAGGGAAACAAGGAAGTTGTTTAGCAAAGCCAAGTTAGCTTTTGACTGGAACTCCCACAAGAAATCTTTAAGGGGCCATCCATAAAGTACGTAACACCTTAAGGGGGGAGGGGGGTGATCTAATCGTGACGATTTCTGACGTAGGGGGTGGGGGGGGGTCTGGTATGAAGTTATGTGACGTCACATGAAAAAAATTTCTAATGGAAAATTTCCCCGAATAAATTTTCGGGGAATTATAATTTGGTCTTTATTCTAATTAAGGCTTTACAGAATATACTGTACAGCACTGAAGAGCTACTGTCCTGCCTGATAGATTTTTGCAACCGCAAATAGCAGTTGCAGGGCATATGATCAAGCTCCCTAAGAAAGGAGACTTAACTGAATGCGGTAACAGGCGTGGCATTACGATGCTCTGCATTACTCTCAAAGTACACTTTAAGGTAATCCTCAGCCGGATCCAGGAGAAGATCGACGCTACTCTCCGGCAGCAGCAAGCTGGATTCCGTGCTGGCCGATTATGTGTCATATCACAACGCTCCGCATTATATTGGTGCAGATCAACGAATTCCAGGACTCTCTTCTGCTGGTGTTCGTTGACTTCGAAAAGGCGTTCGACCGACTCAACCACGAAAACATTTGGGGCTCACTTAGGCGTAGAGGAGTTCCAGACAAGCTAGTCCATCTCCTCGAGGCTCAGTACGAGGCGTTCTCGTGCAAGGTCATTTGCATGACGGTGTCTTGTCCGACCCCATAAGGGTTACTGCTGGCGTGAGACAGGGTTGCATTTTATCACCACTTCTGTTTCTCATCGTTATGGATGAGATATTAGTTGGAGCAATTGACAGTAGATCAAATCGCGGATTGCCTTGGAATCCTCTAACGATGGAGCAGCTAAATGACCTCGTCCTAGCCGACGATATTGTCTTGCTCGCACAACGTCGAAACGATATGCAGAGCAAGTTAAATGACCTCTCCGAGAGCTCCCAGGCACCAGGTCTCACAGTCAAAGTAGCGAAAACTAAGTCTATGGTAGTGAACACTGACAATTCCACCAACTTCACAGTAGCGGGACAACAAGCTGAGCAGGTAGACGCCTTTCAATATCTCGGTAGCCAAACAATACCCGATGGTGGTACCAAGAGTGATATAGCCACACGGATTAGGAATGCCAGGGGTGCCTTTGCAGGTCTGCGAAACATTTGGCGCTCAAACCAGATCACTCTACGTACGAAAACCCGAATCTTTAATTCATACGTTAAATCCGTACTGCTGTATGCCTGGGAAACGTGGTGCGTCTCAGTGGAGACAACGCAAAAACTGCAGGTATTCATTAACCGGTGCCTGCGATATATCATTCGTGCCATCGTCAGTGTCATCAACGGCCGATAGCCACAGAAATTAGTGAACGTAGGTGGAACTCGATCGAGCACACCTTGAGGAAAGGAGCGAACGAGATCTGCAGAAAAGTACTCGACTGGAATCCACAAGCACAGCGTAGGTTCACGGCGACGCAGCTTAGCCAACGACATCCGTGCTGTAGACGAGAACCTGTTCTGGCAACAGGTAAAAGCCATGGCGGGTAACCGTAAGCAGTGGAAATCTCTGATTTCATCCCTTTGTTCTGCCGGACCGGCGGACATGGACACATAAGTAAATGGGTAAGTAAGTACGTAACACATATGACTCCGCTGTTGGTGAAGTTTGGCTTCGTCGGTATCCGATACCTGGGACTGACCAATATGACCGTTTTATGCAAGTCGGAGAAATTAGTACTACTAGTGTACGTGCTTATTTGCGTTGTAATATGTTCGGTGCCATTTAGAACAAGTAAGTAGTCCTGTTCGATTCATGGATTCTTCACTCTAGGTAGGTAGTTCGAGTTATCGGACTCATTTGTGAACGTTCGAAACTCCTCCTGTGCCCTCCATGCAAGAGGGATTTGGGAGCGCGTTGTTCTTTTAGTGAAAATAGCGTCGACTGCTCTGAAAACAGATGGCCAAGAACCTATACACTGTAATAGTAAATTTTGGGAACACGCAAAACTCGCGTGTTTGAAAGATTATTTCAACGAAAAAGACAAAATATCACTGTTGATCGAAACATATATTTAGTACTCCTACAAGACTTTAATGCTCTGCTAATTAGGACAGTGGCCGTTCAAGTTTACCATCATTTTTGATGATTTGTAGTTTTTGCCATTTCTGTTTGAGTTCGTCATAAATCCATCCGATACCGTTTCCAAAGGCCATTGCTAGCTGAAAGTTGTTTATCCCCTTTTTACATAATTAATTTGGGCTTTCTAACCTTTCTTCTTTTAAAGCAATCAATGCCAGTTCAAGTTCACATGAAAATATTTTTTTCAAAAATAAAACGATTCTGGAAGTGAATGAATACCAACAGAATGTTGGGTTAGGGCAAATCATAACTGCAATTGGTTTTCTATGAGTATTTTTCAAAGTCTACTTTCTACTGATATTACAGATAGCAAATGGTTGATCAAGAAATGAAAGAGGAAATAAAATTCAATTTACGATTTTAATATAGCAAGGACCTTTTTTGCCTTTTACCGGCCGAAAAATGAAGAGCGGGCGAGCAAAAAACAAAGACACAGCCTGAAACTATTGCTCCTCCCTGGTTGGAGCCGTCACAGACGACAGACGGAAAAGGTGTTTAAATCAATGTAGCGAAATATTTCCCAACGTCAGGTGAGACAGGAGGCAGACTGGCAGCAACGTATAACGAAATCAAGTGATCCGACAAATTCGATTTCGGACTTCGGACCTGTGCACAGTGCACTAACGATTTGCCGGATTTATATCCACCCCGGACCCGACCAGTCCTGTCGTCCGTCCGAGCTGAGCTGAGCTTCCTTTGCAGGCTTGCAGTCCAAGTGTCCACCACTCACTCGGCTGAGCTCAATTTGCCCGGAAGCAAGATGTCACACATTTGAGTTTGCATCTCGATGGCCATCGGTATATTTACGTACCGTGCCGTCTAAGCACTGGGAAAGGTGGGAAGTTTAGTGTGAATAAATAACTGTAGATGATGGTGCAGTTTGCTGAATCTGAACTGAGAGAATTCAGGATAGGAATATTCGGAGCGTTTGGCAGAGGAATGGTGTGTAATATTTCCGCTTGTATTGAAAAATAGTTTTCGAGTTGTTCACTTAGTTTGTGCTTTTTTCTGTTTGCAGATCATAAATTCCAACTACGTGGTGAGTGCATATAGCTATGGGCGATTGCTTGGTTTGGTAGCTATTTCGAGGTTAGTTTATCAATTTTTCGAACCAAACCATAGCATCGAACTCCCTTGCTTGTTGGATGGAGTGAAACTTCAACGTGTTTGTATAGAAATTGGAACGTAACACAAAAGTTCAAACTGCGTTAGAAAGAACACAGCATTAATAATTATCCTTCAACCCATTCACATTATTCGAGTTAAACTGTACTTCTCTGATATATAAGAAGAGAGATGATAGCTGCCGCAGGCTGCCATAATAATGCACATCATAATCGCATTTCCGCTCGTCAGCGCAATTTAATATGATTTCTTCCTAACCGCTGTTGTTGTTTTTGATTCTAAAATCTCGGCAGCAGCGAGAAGAAAAATGAATGCAAAAAAAAACTATGCTGAAAATATATGCATTACTATGCAACATTTGCGCGGAGCTCTATTCCCGTATGTGCACTCAAGTCGTCGGTTAGACGAATGGATGCATTTGCCGAAAAGTGTCACTCGAATACGGCACGTTTCCTCCCCTCCCGGTTTCGAACGTAGACAGCCGTACCTAGCGAGCGATGGGGAATATTTACGAGTAGGGCATTGCACCAGCTGTGCATCCTGTGTTTGCCATAGCCGTCTGAATAAGCTGCTGCCGCTGCTGATACGGCGAAGGGATGGAAGTGTTACGCTGAAGAACGGTTCCGTTTTGTCTTGAAATAATGCGATCGGAAAGCAGGGCAGCAGCCACATTTCTGCATCTTCTTGTCAGGCAGCGCGCGAAAATATGTTGCTACTTTTTCGTCGTTCCTGTGAGTGTGCATGTGTAGTGCATTCTGTGAGGCATTCTGTGCATGTGCAGTGTCATACTTCATATCACAGCAGCACAACGGTATAGTGACTTTCGGAATAAACTAAAATGCGGTACGCTTTGACGATTTGATTTAATTATCGTATATCACTGCTAATGGAGTTTTTGATGCACTGAAATAGAAATTTCTTAGCGTACTCAAGAGGTTGACAAAAGGTAGAAATTACTTATTTGTTACAGGCAAGGAACGAAATTATCGCAAGATATGCGCAAGAACGGGTGCGGCATGTTCTCGTGCGTTGCGAGGCTAAAGCTCTTTGTTTGAGCTGCAGAAGGATAGACTGTTATCTACTTGGTTAGCGTGATAGAAACAGGCAGTCTGTTGCCAGGCATCGCTACGGCAAGTTTAGCAACTTAGTGATCGGACTCTGTACGCGGTCAAGATGTAAACTGTTTTTTGGAAATTGAGGAAGCGCCTGGCGCTAGCAAAGCCTTGGGCTTGAACAGTCATTAGACATTACCCTTCTTTATCGACAGATTTCGCAGCCGGCTGTTAGAGTACAGGAAAATTACGGGGCCAGTATAACAATCCTACTGCCTCTATCTAGCAAGCACCGCCTAGCCAAGATTCGTACTTACGACGACTGGCTTGTTAGACCAGCATCGTACCTCGAAGCTAACTGGTCGTCTGGTGCTTACTTACTTTAGTGGCAACGGTCCGTTACCGATCCTGCGCCGAACGAATTATGGTCCTCCAGTACCGTCGGTCCTGGGCTGCCGTTCTCCAATCCCCACGAACACCAGCTGAACGTGCATCGTCTTCGACAGCACACACCCACCGGGTGCGAGGTTTACCTCGCAGTCTACGGCCTCTTCCTGGTTCTCTGCTGAAAATAGTTTTGGCTACTCTTTCGTCGGGCATTCTGGCCACGTGTCCAGCCCACTGCAGCCTGTCACATTGCACTACCTTCACTATATCAGCATATTTGTGTACTTGGTACAGCTCGTGATTCATGCGTCTGCGCCACACTCAATTTTCGATTTTGCCACCAAGTATAGATCGTACAATTTTACGCTCAAAACCCCCAAGTACTAGTCTTTCAGCTTCCTTTAGCGTACATGATTCGTGTCCGTAAAGGGCCACCGGGAAGATTAGTGTTCTGTAGAGCGCCAGTTTTGTGCGAATTTGCAAACTACGGGACTTCAGCTGGCTACGTAATCCGTAGAAAGCCCGATTCGCGGCTACAACTCGTCGTTTCACTTCGCGGCTTACATCGTTGTCACATGTCACGAGTGTACCAAGGTATATAAATTCCTCCACTACTTCATATCATTCCCCGTCTAACTTCACCTCGGCACCAACACCACTTGAGCTCCCACGTTCCCTACCAGCAACCATGTACTTCGTATTGGCGGTACTAATGGTAAGTCCCAATCTTGCCGCTTCCCTTTTAAAAGGTCTGAAGGCCTTTTCTGCTGCTCTACGGTTGATTCCGAAGATATCGACGTTATCCGCAAAACCAAGAAGCATGTGAGATTTCGTGATGATAGTTCCATTCCTTTCCACGTTTGCCCTTCGTAATGCACCTTCCAAGGCAATGTTGAATAGCAGGTGCATCCTCTTGCTTCAGTCCATCCATCGTCACGAAAGTAGCTGAGGTCACACCCGCTATTCTAATGCATGATTTGGATCCGTCCAGCGTCGCACGAATCAGCGTAACTAGTTTCGTCGGAAAACCATGTTCTAGCATTATCTGCCACAGCTCATTTCGTTTAACTGAATCGTACGACGCTTTAAAGTCCACAAACAGATGGTGTGTCTGCAAGTTGTACTCCCGGAACTTGTCTAGCAACTGGCGCAGGGTAAACATCTGATCCGTCGTGGAGCGACCCTCACGAAAACCAGCTTGGTACTCGCCGACGAAGGACTTCGCTAATGGTCTCAGTCTGCAGAACAGGATACGGGAAAGCACCTTGTAGGCAGAATTGAGCAATGTAATTCCTTGATAGTTTTTACACTCCAGTCGATGTCCCTTTTGGAAAATTGGGCAAATGAGGCCATCCAACCACTCCTCCGACATTTTTTCTTCCTCCCGGATCCTGACAACGATCCGGTGGATTGCTTCATACAGTCGCTCGCTCTCCGCTTTTAGAAGTCCAGCCTGGATACCGTCCTTCCCAGAAGCCTTACCGTTTTTCAGCTCACTGCTTGCCTTTTTAACCTCCTCCTATGTTGGCGGCTCCACAGCTTGACCACCGCTTACAATCGCTGTCGCTGTCCGTGCTGATCTCCGCGTTTACCTCTCCATTCAACAGTGTCTGAAAGTACTCCTTCCACCTGGCTGCTACCGCCGGTTTGTCGGTAAGCAGGTTGCCAGCACTATCATTGCACATCACAGGCATGGCAAAATTCCTGCATCTCACCGTTTTATAGATACTCCGTGTGTCGTTGCTGGCGTATCGCTCCTCTGCGCCCGCGAGCACGTGCTCCTCGTACTTGCGTTTCTTTAGACGATGGATTCTTTTTTCCGCAGCTCTAGTCTCTCTGTACCCCTCTCTGTTTTGACGCGTTGCCGCAGTGAGCTCGGCGAAGCAGACAAATTGACTGGATTTATTGAAAATAGTGCATCGCATTTCGATCGCCGCTCGTCTTATAACACCATCAAGTGCAATGGGTCCAACAAACCACCCGGTATTCTCACACAGCACTGGATCTCCCAAAATTTTCCATAGCTCTTGTCGGTTTACACTATCATATGCGGCCTTGAAATCGATGAACAGGATGCGTGGGGACTTGGAATACGCGGCACTTCTGGAGGATCTATCGCAGGGTGAAGATTTGGTCCGTTGTAGATCGACCCTCCATGAAACCGGTTCGACTTAACTTCCTACAAATCTATCGGTTATTGGCGATAGTCGATGGAAGATGACTTGGGATAGCACTTTGCAGGCGGCATTCAGGATAGTGATCGCACGGTAGTTCTCACAATCCAGATTATCGTCTTTCTTGTAGATAGGGCAGATAACCCCGTCTTTCCACTCCTCCGGTAGTCGTTCCGTATCCCAAATCTTGACAATCAGTTGATGCAAACAGCCGTCCAACACCAACTCATCTACCACTTCTTGTTCGTCGCTGTCAACGATTACCGTCCGTGAGAGACTCATGTTTGCCTCCTTTCAGTCTCTTTTTCCACGCATTTATTATTACCCTAATCCTTCTAGAATCCACTTTTAGTCTGGCGTAGATTGCCTTCGCTGTCACAAAATTCTTAGCTATGAAATCAAAGTCACCTGCGAAGCCTATGAGCTGCCTATTTTGGTTGAAATTGGACCTCTTGTTTCGATTCCCGCTCGTCGGATCGCACCCTCAAGAGCGATTTTGAATAACATGCACATTAAACCGTCACCTTTTTTTTAATAATTAACCCTCCGCTCTCCCCCACACCAAAAAGCTCTCGTGAGCCCCCTGGTAATGGACACCTTATCTCAACCCTCGCTGCGTTTCGAAGACAAATGCACACGAAACACATCCCTCGACTCAATGTAGCTTTGATAGGTCGCGTCAGTTCGTCCGGACAACTGTGTTTGTGCATTATCTGCCATAGCTGGCTTCGATCGACTGTAGCGTATGCTGCTTTGAAGTCAATCAAGCTGTGATACGTTATACAATTCTGCTAGATCTGTCGGATGGTAAAATTTCGGTCTATAGTAGCGCGAACTGCTATAAAGCCTACCTGATAACTTGCTACGAAACCTTATTCTATCAGTGACAACCGACGTAGCAGGATCTAGGAGGGTTTACCAGCGTAATACCGCGATAGTTGCAGTCGAGCCGCTCATTTTGTGTAGATTGTTGGTATTTGAGCCTCATAACAGGCTCAAACTCTTTTTTCAGTTTAATATGTATACTCCCTTTGTCAGTTCCTCTCACGTTGTCCCCCAACCACTTGTAAATCTGTGTTCTTCTCGGTAATCCCTATAAATCGACATAAAGCCTTTTTTACGGCGATTTGAACCTGGCACTTTCAAATGGCCACCCTTTTCCCCCTTTCAGAAATCCAGCCACTTTTACAACTGATATCGTTCCAAATGCAAGAGAAACACACCCCTTCACCCATTTGAACCTTTCTCTTCCTTTGTAAGGGACCGTCACCCTCTTTTGTCAATCCCCCGGCACTGATTCATTTATGCCAAAAACATGTGTTTAACAAACGACGTTTGATGAAGAGCAGTCCAGAAGTTCCGGCGCTATGGCGGAACATACATTCATACTCACGTTCCTCGTCCCCCTGTCCGTTCCTTACCGGTCAGCTCCCCATTCTATCATGTAGCATATTATGCTTTGGTTTGCTCAATGAAAATCGCTATAATGGAAACGAAACAAAGGTTTAGTAGTTAAGTTAAGTTAAGTTAAGGTTTAGTAGTTAAGCGCATTTGCATCTCCGATGATAATTTTCACGTCGTGTTTTGGGCACTCTCCATAGGTCCTCTCAAACTTGTCGTAAAACTCGTCCTTAGCATCATCGTATTTATCATTTGTCGGTGCGTATAAGTTGATTAGGCTGTAGCTGAAGAATTTCCCCTTAATTCTCAACACGCATATACGGTCGTCTACGGGCCTCCACCGGATAACTCGTTGTTTTTGCCTGCAATAGAGTCTACTGCACGGAACGCCCTTTCTTCGAAATTTGGCCACCGAACTTCCTGAATAGTAGCGATCTCCACTCCGAGTTGAGGCAGCTCTCGAGCAAGTAACCCAGCCCGTGCTGGTTCAAGGAGAATTCGGACATTCCAGGTACCAAGTTTCCAATCACTATCCCTTAATCGTTTCCTTGTCGCTTGCTGTGTCCTATACCGATTGTTTCGTCCTGAATTTCTTTCTCCGTTATTCGTGGTAATTGAGTTTTTCGGAATACTACCTCACCGGGGTCGCGATACCTACATCCCGCTGATGGGTCTGCCATCTTAGGTATAGCTTGCGGGATACAGCATTTCATATTCCGCTGCCCGTTCCAAGACAAACGCTGTGTGAGCCGCCCCTCACCTGGAGAACAGGCGCTCTAGTTCGCACCTTCTAGTTTAGCTGCTCCAGTAAGTACATGAAGCATTTCCGGGTAAGGCCATCGATCGTCATCATTTGACTTAGATCTACGTGTAGGGGCTAGGTGGGAGCTTGAGAGAGCCAGAGCTATATTTGACGCTCCTTCTAGGTAACTCTCTTCATTTCATACCCATCGTCTGGTCCTAATAATAATAATAATAAAAATAAATATGTAGAATCCTAAGAACAGAAAAAGACACCAACAAAGTGTCGAAACGTCGGGAAAACATAAAACTTCAGTCTTGACTGCCATACCGAATATTAAGTTACAATTGAATCCAGTCGATTGAAAACACAATCTAAAATTAGATGCACAAGAAAATTTTCGATATTCGCGTTGACGGTCTTTGGCGATCACTTGCACACTCGTAAAAATGCCGATATGTGAAGGCGGGTTTTTTACTTCTTGCTCATTGCTACCATGGTTTAGAATAAAACGCTGAATTCATCAATAGAATTTAACAACTCTTTAAAATACGCTACCAGTTGGTTATTATCACTGACCATCACCATCATTTTTATCATTATCCCACAATCTTCCTCATTGCCAAGAGTGATTATTTGCAACAGTACCTGTTTCCGGAAACAATACCATTTTCCCGGGTTGCTAAAGCTCCGCAAACAGTTTCAAGTACTAGGGTCTAATTAAATGTGGCATTTTTAACCACAAAAAAAAATCGCCCACCATAATGAAATGGAGTTTAAACACTGGGCAATGCGGCAGGCAATGTTAAACGAACGCTTGCCACATGAACGAAACAAAAATGTTGGCCCACGTAAACAGATTACATTGCGGATAAAAATAACACAATGTAAGCATTTATCGGATCTTTCGGTCGGTAACCGACCTCAGCTGACTGAGTGGCGGAAAAAAAATAAAATAAAATCAAGTGAAATGAACTGACAGTCGACACCCCCGGGGCGACACGCATAGACAGCATCAGCAGGACACACGGGCGAACTTGTCAGCCTGCGGAATCATGGCAACGATAATAATGAAGAACGAGTTGTTCAATCGCCCCGAAACAACGCAGCCTCTCCTGTCACACTTGTTCATCTCAAAGATAGGATAGTCATTGAGGCATGGGGTAACAGGGAAGTTAAGAGCACACCATTAGTAGAGCAAACCCACGGTAATCAAACGTCCGATTGCTGATGTTTTTACCTGATAATGAATTGCAAGTTAAATGAAGAGATCAATTGCTGTGACGAAATGATGGTGTTTAATTGGAGTCAATGTTAAATATTAATGATGTTTGTTTGATAGTCCAAGTGAAAGAGCAAAACGACTCGTCTGGTCGCACTGTAAAGTGCAAGTGCAAGTTCATTCGGTTTTAGTTATCTAGCAGAATATTAGTGTGCCCAGGCTGCGCAAAACAATTTCTGTAACCCAGGAATCTGCAGTTTTCGATTCAATCGGTCACTATTTTGGCGATAAGTAAATTAATTGCGTAAAAATTGTTTCGGTTTTAAGGCCTATTTAAAGTTTAGTTATAAATTAAATTTTGAAATTTAGTTTCAAGCCCAATTTTAGTTTAAAATTAAGTCCAAATTTAATTTTAATTTTAAACCCCATTTCAGCACCGTTTTCCAGTTAAATTTTATGTCTAGTTTCATGTTCGAATCAAAACCAATTCCTTTCCATTTTCGAGGGGTAGAAACAGGGAAATCGGGGCGAGAAACGAGGACACTTTAAAAAAAAAGCAAAATCAGCAAAATGCAAAATAAGAAAAATGAGTGAAAAGAGGGAAAAAGCGTAAAGAAAACGAGGGATAAGAATGAAAATGATTCCTTTTTGGAGAATATAGGAAGTTTCGGATGCAAATTAATCGGATGAACTGTAAATTTTCGTTATAGATCAAAAATAAATTGGTTTGTGCAATGTCTGCAATGGGAGAACTCATGCTCTTTCGATTCTTACCCGAATGTTTTACTAGCTAATCTACTGCCGCATGTTATTTTAGGTAGTCTAATACATAGTTTTGTATGACTCCAATTCTATCATTCTACATTCGCACCACACACTCCTTTTGCGATGATATTGTTTTTGTGTGATTGCACTTTGTTTCTACCGCCGAGAAGATGGACAGTTCATGGAGTACTTTTTCGTTTCAATCTATTTGTGAATTTGTGAATAAATGAGGATAAATTGGACAGAAAAGGAGACAATAAAGGACAAATGGGATTGAGGTGGTGGAAAGAAAAGGAGAAAACGTGTGTTGGAAAATCAAGAAACGAACACAAAAAAAGAACGAGGAACAACGGGACGAAAAAAGAAACAAAATGAAGAAAAACTGAAAAAGTAAGGCAAAAAGAAACGGAACAGAAAAACAGAAGGCGACAAAAAATGATGGAAAGAAGGACAGAATAAGGCCGTTACAAATATTTAAAAAAGTTTTTGTCCTTCCGGTCCGGTTGGGCCACTAAAGGGGGGGACGAAAAAAAACAAAGAGAATTTTTTAATCGAGCAAAAAAAAAACATCGGTTTTAGGCATTTTTACTTAAAGTTTAAACGTGAAAACCAAATCTATCCTTGCTTTTAATAAATACGTTGTTATTTTTCGTGCAAAAATCTATGAACAAAAAGACAAACACGAAAGAAATTTTTTTTGGCCGTATTTCGGAAATTCCACTGTTTGAACTTCCATTTTTATTTCGTGCTAGACTAACTTAACTCGTACACTCATTTTTAGAGTTTTTCAGGCTATAGAGCCCAAAAATTGATTTAAAAAAATTAACTCATATCCTATATATTGTTTTTTTTGTCCCACGATTTTTCAAGCCAATTTCCAAGGGGGGGAGGGGGGGGGGGGGGGTGACAAAAACTTTTAAAATGATTTGCAATGGCCTAATGATGATAAACGGAATGAAAACTAAGTAAAATCAGGACGCACAAAATGGAATGATAAAATGGGAAAGGAAAAGAACAACAGGGGAAAAAGAAAAAGACGAGAAACGAGACAAGAAACGAAATTCAGAACAGAAAACAAGAGAAACCAAAAGAAAAACGAAAGAGGAGCCAACGAAAATGGAAAAATGAGGTTAAACGGGATATAAAAGAAGAAAGATAAAACGCAAATGTGGCAAAAATAGAAGAAATGAAAAATAAGAAATTACCATAAAACGAAAGAGAAAAAACGGAAAAGCAAAAGAAGCAAAACAGGAGACAGGAGGAGGAAAAACGAGAAACAGCACAAAGAAAAACGTGATAAAAAACTGGACAAACGGTATAGAAAAAAAAATGGTATAGTGGAAAAACACGAAAGTGAAACAGAATAAAATCTGGCATGAAAAGAATAACGAAACAAAAAACGTAACAGAATGGGAGAGAAAATGGGGGACGTAAAAAGAAAAAAAATGAAAAAGCAGAAAATGGGAGAGAAATCGAGGCAAAAAACGAGGACACATCACAGCAGAAGATGAAGAACTAAAAAATGAAGAAAAATGAGAGACAAGAAGTGACGAGAAAGAAAATAGGAATAAACTGAACAGAATGGTAGAAAAAATGGGACAAATGTGAAACGGAATAGAAGAGCAGGATGAGAAAACGAGAATACGGGAGAGGAAAAACGGGACAGAAAAAGGAAAAAATCTCGAGAAAAAAAGTAATACGGAAGACATAAATGATAAAACGGAAGAGAAAAACAGAACGTGACAGAAAAGAGTGGAAGCACATAATGAGGACAGGCGAAAACAAAGAAAAAATCAGAACCGAGAAAGTTGAAATGGGACAGAACATGACATAAAACAAGACAGTAAACAAGAGATAAACCGGAAGACAAAAACCGGAACAGTGAAAAATCAGGACGCATAAAAAGAGCGATAATACGGTATAGGAAAGTAAATATGGAGAATGAGAGACCAAAAGGGAAAAGAAAAAGTAAAGCGAAAGAGGACAAAGAAATTCGACAGAGTAAACGAGGAAAAATTTATATATGAAAGAGAAAAAGGAGAGAGTGGAGAAAAAAGGACAAAAACTGGTAAAATGGGACGGAAGAAGAATAGAAAAAGGGGACTAAAGCAAAAGGTAAAACGGTAGAGAAAAGAAGAAAAACTACAGAAAGAAGGTAAAACGATAAAAAAGAAGAAAACTAGAAGAAAACGATGATAAGGCCATTTCAAATTATTTTAAAAGTTTTTGTCATCCCCCCGCCCCTTGGAAATTGGCTTGAAAAATCCTGGGGCAAAAAAATAATTGGTAGGATACGAGTTAAATTTTTGTTGAAAAATCAATTCTCTGTGGGCTGTACAGCCTGAAAAACTTGAAAAATGGATGTACGAGTTGAGTTAACGCTTCTAGCATGATATAGAAATGGAAATTCAAACAGCGGAATTTCCAAAAATCGGCCAAAAATATTTTCTTTCGTTTTTGTCATTTTTTCGTAGATTTTTGCATGGAAATTAACAACTTATATGTTAAAATCAAGAATAGATTTGGTTTTTACGTTTAAACTTAATATAAAAATGCCTAAAATCCATATTTTTTTTTGCTCGATTAAAATTAAAAAATTCACTTTGTTTTTTTCGCCCCCCCCCCTTCAGTGGCTCAACACCGGAGGGACAAAAACTTTTTAAAATATTTGTGATGGCCTAACCTGGAAAAGAAGAAACAGGACAATGAAGGAGAAAAGAAAAACAGAAAATGCAGTATAATGGAGAAACGAGAGGATGGAGAAAAAATAAAACGGGTAGACAAAAGATCTAAAACGGAAAAGGAAAACAAATAGAAATATTAGAGAAAACAAGAAAATCGTTAAAGAAAAGGCAGAAAAGAGGAAAGAAAATGGACAATCTGTACATAACTAGAAAAAACGGGACGAGACGATACGAGATCAGGATAATGAGGAAGCGAGTACAAAAAAAGAAGAATTGAGAAACGTCAAAATCGGATGACGAAATGAGTAAAACGGAAGTAGAAGAATAGAACGTAACGGAAGAGGAAGAAACGTAGGTCATAATAAGAGGAAAAATAGAATTGCCGAAAACGAGAAACGGAACAGAAAATGAATGTAAAAGCGAAAAACATAAAAACAAAATAAAAAACAAAACAGAAGAAGAAATTAAAAATAAACGGACAGAGGAAAATCAGGGCGCAAAAAGAGGGATATAACAGAATACTAAATAAAGCATAGCAGCGAAAAAAGAGAACGGAGAGAAAGAGCAACGAGAGAGGAAAAGAGAAAGAAGGAAAACAAGACAAGAAAGGGATTATGGAATAGAAAACAAGAGAAACCGAAAGGAAAAAGAAGAATAGCGAGAGATAAAAGAACCAATAGAGGAAACGAGAACAACGGAAAAATAAGTCGAGAGGGATATAAAAGAGAATAGGCGAGACAAAAACTGGAAATTAGGAAATAAAACTAGAAAAAAAATAAAACTAGAGATGAACAATAAAGAAAAGAAAGAAAACTAGAAAGCACATAAAGACAACCTAACAGAAAAGGAGAAAAAACGAAATAGAGGAGGAGAAAATGCGAGTGCAAAAACAGAGAAAAATAAAAACCGTAGACGGCATAAAATGGGATAAAACGGAAAGGAAAAACAGAACGTGGCAGAAAAGAAGGAAATGCAAGACCTAATATGAGGAAGAACGGAACAGACAAAGCGGGAAACCGAATAGAAAAGGAGTCTAAATTAAAAAACTAAGGCGCAAACCGGAATCAAAAAAAGAAAATAATCGGAACAGGATAGAGAGTGACTAAACAGGAAGGATGAAAAAAGGAAAAACTGGGTCTGAAAGCGAAATAACGGAAGAAAAGGACAAAAAAACAGAACAGAGGACATGGGAAAAACATAGGAAAGGGGCGAAAAATGGGAACGGGAAATAAAGAGAAAAGGAATAGGTAACAGCGGAAAGAAGGAAGAGGAGAAGAAATTGGAGAAAAACGAGACACGAAAGGAAATACGAAACTGAAAATTAGAGAAACCAAAAGGGAAATGACAGAGGAACGGAGAGTAAATGAAAAATGAGGCATAAGAGGAGAAAGGTGGAACAAAAAGTAAATGGTAAAATGGGACACAGAAAGAAAGACTGAATAGTAAGAAAAACAGGTTAAATAAAAAGGTAAAACGGAAGAGAAAAAGACGAGAAACGATAAAGAAAGGGAATACCGAAGAGGAAATGGAAACAGAAAGCCCAAAATAAATGGGGTCAGTCCCCATTTAGTGGTCAGCATTCACGCCTCTCACTCTGAAGACCCGGGTTCGAATCCTAACCCTGCCGAAGTCACGAATGATCCAAGCTAGTTAAAGTGACTATAATAAAAAAAAAACAAGTCCAAAATAAGTTCTACATGACAGAAAAGTAAAAAAACGTGACGCCAAAAAGAGGAAGAAACGGAACATTCAAAGACGAAAAACGAGTATGAAAGGATATAAAAGGAGATAAAGAACGAAAACTTACAGCGAAAAACAGGGAAAAAGAGAATGAGAATGTCGGAATACAAGAGAGAAAACAAAAAACAAGTGAAAACCCTGAAAAGAAAAGAAAGGGGCAGGAAACGTAGAAAACGGAACAGTGAAACAGGAATTACGGGAGAGAAAAAAACGAAAGAAAGAGAGAAAAAACGACAGGAAAGTAAGAGCAAAACCAAAAAATCCTGGACGGGACAAAAAAGGGGTAGAAATGGAGCAAAAAAATTGAGAAAATACGATGGAGCGAAATAATGGCTAATTTTTTATTTTTTTTTAATTCTATATTAGAGAGGTTTTCAGCCTGCGGCTGGTTCGCCTCTTAAATGGCTAATTAAATGCGACCAGAAAACGAAAAAAAATTGATAAAAAATGAAAACGGAAGACAAAAGAGTTAAAACAGAACGTGACAGAAAAGGAGAAAAAGCAAGATATAAAAATTGGAAGACCGGAAAAAACTACTACGAGAAACGGCATAGAAAATTAGTTTAAAAGCGAGAAAAGACGTTACCCGAGGCCGAAAAAAAGGACTAAAAAACGAAATGGAACAGACATTGACAAAAAACGATACAGGAAAGAGGAAAAACGAACCGAAAAAAATAAGATAAAGCGGAAGGATGAAGACGGAAAACGGAACGGAGAAAAATCAGGACATGAAAAGTGCGTAAAATCGGGAATGGGAACGGGAAGAAAAACGAGACAAGAAAGGGAACAGAAAAGAAGAGAAATCATAAGAGAAACGATAGAGGAACTGACGAAAATGTTTTTTTTTTGCTTTATTTAGTCGGCCACCAGCACACCGACAAGCTATTGGGATGACGAAAATGTGAAATTGATATCAAACAAGTTATGACGAGAGAATGATGAAACAGAAAACGTAAAATTGGAACAACAAAAGAAGAAATCTTAATCAGAAAAAAACAGATAGAAAAAGACAAACTGAATAGTAGGAAAAACATGTTAAATGAAAAGGTAAATCGGAAGAGAAAAAGACGAAAAATGGCAAATAAATAGGGAAACCCGAAGAGAAAAGTGAAAAAGGGCGCCCAAAACAGAATCAATATGACAGAAAAAAAGGAAAAATGATACTTCAAAAGAGGAGAAAAATCGGAACAAACGAAGACAAAAAACGAGAATGAAAGGAGATAAGAGGAGTTAGAAAAAGAGGCAAACTGGCAGCGAAAAACAGGAAAAAAAGCGAATGAAAACAAACAAAAACGAGTGGAAAACCTTAAGAAAAAACTGAACTGAAACCTACTGAAAATAACAGGACGAAAATGGGACAGGACAGCAAGAATACGGTACAGAAAAGTAGAAAAAACGGCACAAACAGTTGAAAAACTTTTCTCATTGTGTCTTATTTCGTGTCTATGCCCACTGTGCAGTAAGTTTTCTGATTCAAATAAGTTAAAATTCAAGTCTAATTTAATTTCAATTTTTGGTGCAATTTTAAATCCAACATTAAGTCCCATTTGGAGCTTAACTTCAAATTTAATTTCAAATTGAATTTCAGGTCTAATTTCA
The DNA here is from genome assembly GCF_943734655.1 of Sabethes cyaneus. Lineage (NCBI taxonomy): Eukaryota > Metazoa > Arthropoda > Insecta > Diptera > Culicidae > Sabethes > Sabethes cyaneus. Next base: position 45,846,479 of record NC_071355.1, read on the forward strand.
GGTCCAGTTCACTATGAAGTAAAGCAGCTTCAAGTCAAAATTAGTCTAAATTCAAATTTAATTTAATTTTAATGTCCTATGTCAAGATTAATTTCAAGTCAAAATTAAACTCTAATTTCGAGTCCAATTTCAACTTGGATTTTAATTCCAATGGCACCCGACAGTCCGGGAGTTTTCCGCCTAATTGGCGACTACTCAGTTTTGCTAGCCCAAAACATTCTTCTGAAAGATCGGGTGCCCCACCTTTTGTTTACGTCTAGGCATGTTAGTCCCTACTAGTATAGTTGTTACAAGTCAATTATGGCAACCGATTTATGACTAATTTCTGTCATAAATAAGTTTCTGCAACCATAAGCGCGAAAAGTGTGCTACTTGGGATGTAACCGTAGTGTTATATTCTAGTTGCTTTTAAAATAAATTGTCATTCTATAGTTTTGAATAATTTTTAGAATAATTACCAGCTGCGTATCATAATAAACCGCACATTTCAACTGAACTCTCTGCAGCATTTCATCTTCATTAGCGGACCAAACTGCCAATAACCGCAGCAATCAATCTAGTACTACATACTAGCAGCAGAAGTAGTAAAATGCTAATGATTCCGATTAGCTGAAGCGGTAACCGCAGGATGCAAGCGTTAACAACGTTGTGGCCGGGAAGCATGCCACCGCTGCCGCTGCTGCTGCTCGAGAGTCTAACTTAAGATGCGGGACCTGAGCGCAAGTAAGTAGGTACTGGAACTCCGTCAGGATATTAACCCAGCACTGGCAGGCTTTGTGGCTGCTGCTAACTTAACTTTGGCTGCCAGACTGGTGAGGCGAGCCTCATACAGATATTTACAGGCGGCTGGGTGCCGGCTTTCAATTCGCTGAAATTTGAATTATGCGGGTATGCTTCATCAAGCGTAATTTCCTCGAGGGGAATCAAAGTTCGTCGGATTCATTCCACGTGGCATCCACTCTGACCGCTGCGCTGTGGGGTTTCGTCTAATTTGATTCGATTTAAAATGACGACCGCTTCTCTGATTTATCTGCACCACCAGCTAACCAACTGAATTAGGAAAACAGAATACTGGCTTACTGACGTGTCCCCGTCAAATGACATCAGTCATCGCTAAAAGCGTCGCCAATCCACGTCGCTTCGAACGATAACAAACATTTGCCGAAGTTATTTTTACAACTTGCTACAAAATCCCCGCTTCGTTCTTTGATTACCAACTTGAATCAACTGCATTCCTCAACTCTCGGCTAGAGTTTCTTTTTATATCAATCGCTACAGACACATCATTTTCACGATTGAAATATCCATTTCGACAAGAATTTAACTTATCAAATTGTCTTTTCCTTTGCCAACGCTTCCCTGTCCTGCCGGCGCCGTCCACCTTCCGACCGAGATTGGAAACGAAAAGCGAATTCAATAAAACACCATTGCAGCAGCAATCGCACCCATCCCATAAATTGTCGCTCCCATTTATTGGAAAGCTAGCTAAACTTCCTCGTTTGCTTCGGGCTTTCCGTCCGTCACCAAGACCGCCACCACACACTCAGTCGGGGGCGACCTTGGAAAGCGTCAACTTCTTCTACCGGCTTCAATTTATCCAATTTCCACTCGTTTCGCAAATGATTTATCGGAAAGTTCGCATCCCCGAGTTGTCCTAAGTTAGCTCGCTCTCTTCTTCGCTCTTCTCGTTGAGCAATATTTAGCAAAAGTGCCATCTTTTCTCGAGAAACTATCCGACCAGACCGCCCCTTCCCCCACCGTCGACAGCCACAGCGCATTCCACATGGCGGGGAGTGTACGCTTTTCCGCTACTGCTATCAATGGCTGCGGTTTGCTTTGAGACGGTGAAAAGCGACGACTTACCTTTAGCCGATCCGTGAACACCTTTGACTTGGCGGGCAGTGTGGGGAGGAAGAAGAGAAACCATAAATCTTCATTCGATGCGCGATGGTGGAAATCGTACTGCAACTGCTGGCTCGCGGAAACCCATCCTCTCTGTAGGAAGTGTGCAATCTGGAGCATCATTGGCCCCTAACGTTTGACTCCGATGCCCGTTCCGAAATTGCAATGAAATTGGGAGAATTTATCGGAACATAAAAAGATAACTTATTTCTGTTTGCTAGACACTTTGATTGATTGGGTTTCGGTGTTTGCGACAGGTCTTAGGCAGGCGGGTTGTTATTGCAGTGTAACCACTTTGACACGAATTTATTGTTCGCAGTTGAGTTTCAACCGAAGGCAGGCAGGCAGGCAGGCTGGAAAGTTTTGGGAAAGTAATAGTTTGGTTAGGAATGACGAAAATATCTGGTCTAGTTTGAGATTTATGATCAAAGGGACAGTTTCGAGATTGGTTGTTATAATTCTTCCAATCATTCCAATTAGATTTTGACATCCTAGTCTGAACAGCGTGCCAGATGCCGATCTCGAAGAGATCCGGCGAGAAGTCGGTCAGCTAAAGAATAAAAAAGCTGCCGGATTGGATCGACTCCCGGCAGAACTCTATAAAAAGGGTAAAGAATCACCAGAAATGGCACTTCACTGGATAATTTGAAAGATTTGGGAGGAGAAAAAGTTACCGGAGGAGTGGATAGAGGGTATAATTCGTCCCACGCAAAAAAATGGCGATCGGCTCGATTTCTATTACGCTGATCAACGGCTTTATGACCCGTGGTACGACGGATAAAATTTTTACTCGTGCCCACGCTTCACATTTTCGTAGATTTCAGAGCAGCATACGATACAGTCGAGCACAAGCTACCATGCGGTATCGAAATCCGTACAGCTTCGAAATCCGTACACCTAATACAATTTGATTGATTATATGTGTTTTAAACAGTCTAAATGCAAAATATTAATAATAGGCCTAGACCTGTGGTTTATTAGCATTACGTCAATGTCAAAATATAGGTAGTAGGCCACGAAATACAAGTAATAAAAATTAAAACGTTAATGCCTATCAGATTTCTTTCTAAATTGGCTGTGTTGTTAGCAATTTGCTAAGAAAAAAACTTCCAATAAAATGAAGTGTAAAGCGCACTTTAAGTGATCTTCCTATTTAAATTCCCGAAAATCAATTTGAACTGAAGGTGTTTATCGTTCTACAGCTTAATTTCATTCATTATGGCATTGAAATAATATTTATTCATCATAATTAGTACTGTACGGGTTTTGATTCAGTTTTACTAGTTGAATCTAAATCCGTACACCCGTGCAGTATCCTTAGCGATCCAACTCTTTTTTATGTTCTGCCAAACAAAATGGAAATAACTAAAACTAAATATATGTCGATAAACTGGAAGATGGCAATTTCGATAACATATGGTGGATAATCCTTTAATAAAGCATCGAGATAGTTTAAGTTCCGGTCACTACGATAAGAGCTATGTTGGTTATACCCCGTCGAAATGCACATCTAGCACCACTGCCAATCTACACCACTGATCGTTAGGCTACACCTGTTGTCATTTGAGGGATTGTCGCCCGATGATCGGTCAAAGAGGGCACAGTAAGGAATATGTAAACATTGTACATTGTAAGCGATCGGAAATCTATTGATACACGCTGCTGCTATTATTTTCTTAAAGCTATAAATACTTAAATATTAACTTAAAATAGTGTTAAAACTAATTCCTTAAACCTATTAGTACATCTATTCGCTAAGTGCGAGTGTTCTTATTGCTATATTTGCCAAAACGGTGAGAAAGATTTAAAATAGTGAGTTTATATGCTTAACCTATTGTTCTTAAATTTCTAAAGTGAATAGAATAGTGAATCAACTACCACAGCTCGGAATTAGATTATTACGCCTAAACGGATAGTACTGCTAATCTTAATCTAATTGTGCTATTATCGTTGAGAGGTGAGACTTATACCTAAAAAGTAAAACTGATTAGTAAACAAACTTAAACCTATAGATTACCTAAGCCTAGAAGAATGGTGGGATATCGCTTCGAATTAATTGGTTAGTCACAAAAGACAGCGAGAATCACTAAAAGTATGCTATGAAATATGTTACTTAAATCCTAAATTAAATTTAACTGTACGTTTACAGGAATTTTATAACCCTTCCGTTAATAAAGTGGTTCATAAAATTGGATCTTTCTCGTTGTGACCAACAAGCTACTATATTGAATTGGTACTCTCGAAATACCGGAGTCTTTTTTGCAATTTTTCAGCTTACAGTATAATTTGCAACAAAAATCAAGAAAAATTGTTATATATTGTTTATAAATGAAGTTAATTTACTCTAACATGCTAAAAAGTTTGTTTCTAAGCCTAATATTTCCTGAGGCATAAGGAAAAGAATGTAAGAACATTTAACACAAACGAGGTTGTGTTACAAGTGGATGGTCCCATGGATAGAGGCAATATTTAATCAGTACCAAACCTGATATTTTAACTTTCCGACCGAAAATGAACAATTACCCATAATTTGGCTTAAAAACAACAAGATTGATTCCTTGTAGTGTTCCTACTGTTCGTGTGAACGACTCTTAGATGAGCAGGACTAAAATACAATGCGTCAATTATCAAGAAAAGCATATTTTATAAAGCAATTAGTCAAATAAAGAAAAACAACTTAGCCACAAACTTTAAACTCATTTCGATCAAGCTTACACAGATTTAGATTCAAAATTATGCGAACTTTAATTGATTTTTAACCGTTATGTGTTTGACAGGGTACCCGGGTACCTTTTCAGATTTCAAAGTAAGAAATTCTAAAGTTTTCTTCGGCCCAGGGTACTGAAACTCTGTGACATCTCAGAACTAGCTAAATTACAACTTTTTATAAAATAAGTTTTCATGTAGCACTTAAGGGGGAGGAAAGGGGGGGCTTCGAAATTTTTTACCCTTTAAGTGCTCGACAAGGGTATCCGGGTACCCACAAATTGAAATGCTTGTAACTTTGGCAATATTTGACCGATTTGGACCACCTTACCACCTAAAGATTCAGGAACTTATCCACTTCCAGTGGGGTTACAACAGAACCGGAAGTGGTTCATCTGGTTTCCGGAAATCCGGTATTCCAAGAATGTGTTCCGGAATTAAAGCTAAAAAGTGCTGAAAAGGATTTTTCTATCTTCGCTAAAGAGATAGAAGGTTACTGTCTTCTAAAAAATTTCTTATAATAATATGCTCTAAAACTTTGCAGAACCCGTAAATGTGTTATATTGAAACTGAAGAAAAATAAAAAAATTATTTTACTTTTAGGGGGATTAATCAAAATTTTAATTTCACCAAACGATAGAACTTTTAATTTCAAGAAACTCTTCCAAAGCCTTTATAAACCTAAAATCAAGTTTTCCCACTCAAAACTGTAATACGCACGTTTATTTGGTTTTGAACCACTGTGAAGCCCCACGGGAATATGTTCCGGAATGGCCATGCCGGGGCAAAATCATCAGATAGAGTTAAAACAATGAAAAACGACCTTCCGGAGTTTTTTTATGAATTTAGATACCCATATTGCTAGTGTTGCAATCCAAACAGTTCTGTGGCCACAGGAGGTCCCATGGGAACTTGTTCCAGAATGGCCATTCCGAGGATAAATCATTATACTGTTTTAAAACTATGAGAAATGACCCTTCGGAGTCATTTGAGGAATTTTGGATACCCATATTGCTATGATTACATCCAAAATCTTAACAAGTGCTTTAATTCCGGAATACACCCTCGGAATACCGAATTTCCAGGAACCAGATGAACCACTTCCGGTTCTGTTGCAACTCCACTGAAAGTGGATAAGTTCCTGAGTCTTTAGGTGGCAAGATGGTCCAAATCGGTTAAATATTGCCAAAGTTACAAGCGTTTCAATTTGTGGGTACCCGGGTACCCTTGTCGAGCACTTAAAGGTGTTTTTTTTGTCGAACACATAACGGTTAACATGGTGTACGGATTTTGAGTCACAGGTGTACGGATTTTGAATCAGGCATAAAAAAGTGTACGGATTTTGAATCATGAGCTGCACATTTTGATCTTGATTTTTTATAACTAGGATTAATTTTAGCTTCCTGTTATTCCAAATAACGTTAAAATAAGCATTATACTGTCAAAAGAAAACATGACGAATTGCTTATTACAATATCTTAATTTTATATTGACCACTTAAAATTGTCTAGTTCTTAGGTGTACGGATTTCGATACGGCACGGTATATCACATCAAGATGGTTTTCGGGCAAACAGACGCGGCTGATCAAAGCTACCCTGGAGCGAGTGACGTGCTACGTGCATGTTTCGGGGGCAATCTCGAGTCCTTTTGAATGACGCAGAGGATTACGCACGGAGAAAGACTGTCCCCAGCTAGCATTTTCATATGTATAAAAAAGGTAAAAATCAGCATTACGTACAGATATACATGCTAAATAAATCGTATTTCATGCGCAAAATTGGCATATCCGTACTATTTTGGAGGCGATATACGTGATTACGAATAATTTTGAGCGTTACGACTATATAAGTATTTATATACGATAATATCCGATTAAGCGCGAGTCGCTCCGTACTACTCTACGATTTTGTGCTGAAAATCGTATGTATGTCAATCATTATCATTGTATAAGACAGAACATCAACTTGATCCCACTTTATCCAGCTTTAGTTACGATTTTGAGTTTGTTAGGAGATATTTACGATAGTTTTCGTACATTGATATTCGAGTTGGTGCTAGCTGGGTCCTGTATGTTATTCAATATCGCTATTTAAGGTGGGATCCGACGAGCGGTCATAAAAACGAGAGGAACGATGTTCAGCAAGAGTAGTAATAGTAGCCAACTCGTAGCCTTCGCAGGTGACCTCAACATAACTTTTCTAGTAAAAGTTCTTGGGATGGCGGAGGCAATCTACGCCTTTAGGCCAGGAGGATACAAATCAATACGTTGAATACCAACTATATGGTAGGAAGAAGCTTCAGGGAAACAACGTTCACTTCTCACGGACAGTGACTATTGACGGCGTTGTACTGAAAGCGGTTGATGAATTCATATATTTAGGATCTTTGGTCACCGCCGACAATAATACCAGTAAGGTAATTCAACGATGCTGAAGACGTCCTAAATAAAGAATAATAGTAATAGAAATAATAACTGGTAATCGAGTCTATGTTTCCTTCTCCAATACAATTCCTCTACGACTACTACGTAGTCCTCTACGGACTTAAGACTGTAACTTTGCTTGTGCACTTATGTATTCGAACGAAATGTGTTGCGAAATATTTTTGGAGAGATTCCCCTGGTGAAAGTTGAGAGACTCCATTGCATAGTGGTCCAAAATCGCAGAAAAGCGGATTTTAGCAATGCGCAATTTTTCAAGGGTGGTGTTCAATATTTTCACGTATTATTTATAATTGTAAATCTAATGTTAGAACCACCCTATATCAACTAAACTGATAACGGCGAGAGTCAGGGAACTCAGTTTTATCGCCTCTGATAAGTGTAGTAGTAGATCGTTGCGAGAGAAAAATCAATTAGTGTTCGAATAAGATCAAGATCAAGATCACTTTAGATCAGTAAGTTAGTGCCAATAAATCGTTCGACGTATCCAGTCGTATTTCTGTGTCATCGAAATAAAGTGTCGTTACTAAGTTCCGCGGTTTTTACTGATCCCAATTTACCAGCGACCGCAGGTCGAAGAAGTCATTTTGTACATTGGTCCTTCGAGCCGGATCTCTAGAAGAACGAGACCGGTGGGACAGTAAACCGCGAGTGAAAAGTGCATGAACAATTGCGCTTGACGTGCTATCAGCCATTGCATTTGGCTATTGTTTCCTGAGACAATCATCTGCATCTGGCTTTAGTGGCAGCGTAGCTGCATTACGTCGATCGGCACCCTACGGATTCGCTAGGACTGAGACAGGATCGGCCCACACCGGTATTTTCTACACGGACACGGACGGAAAGATAAGTAGCAGGACAGGTTTGGTTGAGGTGGCGTTCTGAATGCACGATCAGACGCTCTCTGGTTAAGTGGTAAAATTGCATGTGGCTGAAATCCGATTCAATAAAATTGATAAAACTGCATGATCTGCGTTATATTTCTATTAAGAGAAGATTGGTCCGCTGAGTTGAGTATCTGAGGTTGATTGATCGATTTTCCTAAGCTGGTTCGCTTTGCAAAGGGTCTCATTGTCCGTGGGTTCTGTCAATTATTCGGTTTGCGGGTATATTCGGTCGGTCAAACGGTGTGAATTGTGAATAGTGCAGTGTGATTTCTTTACAAAATGGCCAGTAACGAGCTGCGGAAATTATTAAAGCAAGAACGCCAGATTCGAAGCATCATGGATGCCATGAAAGAGTTTCGGCAGAATTACAACGAAATTCGCGATAAGAGTTCATTGCCAATTCGAATTAAAAAACTGGACGACGTGTATGAGCTGTTTTGTGAAGTGCGCATGCAAATCGAATTGATTATTGAGGATACGGATGGAAGTGAAGAATTCGTTGACCCAGATGAAACTGTGGATGCTCAAGCCCGCAAAATGGCGGCAAATAAGCACAAAAGAGACATGGACAATGCGCAGATTCTGAAAGAATTCATCAGTGAATATTTTGTGCTAAAGCAATCATTGGAAGACTTATTGTGCCCTTCGATGTTGAATCCCGCTGCTGGTCCTGCGCCGTCTATCAGCCAGCAACATTCTTCTGTGTCGATGATGCGGGTAAAGTTGCCAGAATTGAAGCTGCCTACGTTCAGTGGAACTTTACGTGACTGGATCACATTTCGTGATACATTCAAGAATCTTATCACTGATAACGCTCATTTGTCGGAGATTGACAAATTCACATACCTCCGATCATCTTTGTCTGGAGAGGCTTTGCAAGAAATTGGATCGATTGAACTCACATCGGATAACTATTCGATAGCATGGAGCCAGCTTGAATCGCGGTACGAGAATAAAAAGCTTTTGGTCGAAACCTTGATGCGCTGCTTTCGGTAGACCAAATGAAAAGGGAAACGTTCGAGTCTCTCAATCACCTGCTCAACGAGTTTGAAAAACACTTGCAAATATTAGGCAAACTTGGAGAGGAAACCGCGAATTGGAGCACTATTTTGGCACACATCCTGGCAAGTAAATTAGATGCCGCAACGTTGCGCCTTTGGGAAACCGAACATCGATCTCGAGAGGTCCCGACGTACACTAAAATGCTTCAGTTCCTAAAAAATCACTGCATTGTTCTGCAATCGGTTGTGCCAAAGAGTTGTCATCCATCCGATTCTAAAAGGTCACAACGGTCGTTCAGCAGCTATGCAGGAACACAAGTTGCTTGTCCTTTCTGTAGTGACGAAAAGCACTTTGGTTCACAATGTAAAAGGTTTAGATCGATGAAAGTGGAAGAGAGGAGGAATGCAGTGAAAAATAATCGATTGTGCTTCAACTGTTTATCCAGAGGTCATGGGTCAAAATCCAGTTCGCGAGGTTCCTGCCGGGTATGCGGACAACGACACCACACGATGCTGCACCTAAGCTCAAATCAGACTGATAACACATCTCCTGTTTCACAACCGACGCGACCGCAACCGACTCACGGGAACCCACACACGACACAGACACCAACAACCTCACGACCACAGACCCAAGCACACACTCAAACTCACCAGCAGGTACCTAATCAAAATACACAAAACGCACTTTCAATTCCAAGTTCAAGAACTCATGCTCAGACGCCACCCACCACAGACACAACCACAAACCACAATATTGTCCTCTCTGCTAACGAAACCAAGGCATCACGATCGGTATTACTTGCTACTGCACTCGTGATACTTGAAGATCATTTTGGGAACTCTATCCTAGCTAGAGCTCTGCTTGATAGCGGATCTCAGCTGTGCTTCATGTCAGAAAACATCTCTCAACGGCTGAAATTTAAACGGTCCAAGGAAACGCTTTCTATCAGTGGAATTGGACAAACCACGAAGAAATGCAAGCAATCTGTCGTGGCTCGCATTCGTTCCCGTGTATCCTGCTTTGCTGAGAAGGAAACATTTTACGTCATCCCACAAGTAACACAGAATTTGCCACTCGCAAGAATAGACACAAATGATCTCAATATTCCGGCCGATTTGGCACTTGCAGACCCCCATTTCTTCGAGCCAGGCTCAATAGATTTACTCATTGGGGCAGAACTCTTCTACGACGTACTTTCGGCTGATAAATTTAAGTTAGGAGATAATGGTCCTACTCTGCAAAATAGTGCCTTTGGGTGGATTGTTTGCGGTCGTGTTTTGAATTGCACAAGCCGTCAACCAGTTGTTGCCAGCGCGTGTGGTGAACGTTTGGACAACTTGATAACGAGATTTTGGGAGCTAGAGACGTGTCGCTCCACTAGCACCCTTTCAATAGATGAAGAAGCCTGCGAGACGTGGTTCGATCGTACAACTATCAGAGACACTCGTGGGAGATTCATTGTAGCATTGCCAAAGAAGGATCACCTTATATCTCGCCTCGGAGACTCAAAAAATACTGCACTCAAACGGTTTCTCGCACTGGAAAGGCGGCTGGTTAGCAACGATAAAATTAAACAAATGTATATCCAGTTTGTCGAAGAATACTTGCGCTTGGGCCACATGAGAGAAGTCACCGAGGATAAAGAATCAACAGCTCAACAATATTATATACCACATCACTGTGTACTCAAACCGGAAAGTTCGTCAACAAAACTGCGGGTCGTTTTCGATGCGTCGTGCTCTACTACTAGCGGAATTTCCCTCAATGATGCCTTAATGGTTGGTCCCACAGTTCAAGATGATCTGCTCTCGATCGTCATGCGCTTTAGGCTCCATCGATTTGCTATAGTCGCGGACATTGAAAAAATGTACCGCATGGTCCATGTTCAGCAGCGTGATTGGCAATTCCAGCGTATTTTCTGGAGAAGCAATCCTAACGAGTTCATTCGCATCTTTGAGCTTAAAACGGTTACGTATGGCACAGCATCTGCCCCATATTTGGCGACAAAATGTTTGAAACGACTGGCAGAGCTCGACGGTGGAACATTTCCGGATGCTGCGAAGGTATTAGCGGAAGATTTCTATGTGGATGATATGATGTCGGGCGTAGACAGCATCGAGGAAGGTGTGCAGCTGTGCGCTGAGATACAGAGACTGCTAAGCGGCGGCGGATTTACGCTCAGAAAATGGAGCTCGAATTGCCCCGCAGTCCTCGAGCGTATACCTGAAGACTGCAAGGACGAGCGGACTTGCTTTGAATTAGACGACTCAAGTGCGACAGTGAAAACTCTTGGACTTATTTGGGAACCGAGATCGGACTGTTTCAAATTCAAGGTTCCTGCCTGGAACCCATCTGATATTTGTAAACGAGTTGTGGTTTCGGATTTGGCACGAGTGTTCGATCCGCTTGGACTAGTTAGCCCTATAATTGTCGCAGCGAAAATTTTCGTCCAGTCTCTCTGGCAACAGAAAGTCACTTGGGACGATATACTCGCTACAAACTTGCAGTCGTTTTGGATCGAGTTTCGACGTAGCTTAGATCGCCTAGAAGATTTAAGAGTTCCGAGATGGCTAGCGTTCGGCAAGGACTGTCGTTCCATACAGCTACACGGTTTCTGTGACGCCTCTGAAAAGGCCTACGGGGCATGTATTTACTTACGATGTACACATTTCGATGGTAGTGTCACATCGCGCCTGATTGCTGCAAAATCAAGAGTGGCGCCGATAGAGGACGTGAAAGGGCGAAAGAAGAAACTGTCGATCCCTAGGTTGGAGTTGTCCTCTGCGCTGGTACTTGCTCATCTACACGAGAAGGTCATAAAGAGTTTAAAATTAATAGTGCGAAGGTGGTTTTGGACAGACTCTGAAATTGTTCGATATTGGCTAGCATCGAGTCCATCACGCTGGCAAATGTTTGTAGCAAACAGGGTGTCAGAAATCCAACACTCAACACGTGAAGGGAAGTGGAACCATGTTCCGGGTACAGAGAATCCAGCTGATGTCCTATCGCGTGGCACTGTTGCAGAACAATTACTAGAGAATCAACTTTGGTGGAATGGACCATCGTGGCTTGTACAGGATGAAAGCACATGGCCAATGGCAGATGATGTACCACTAACAAACTTCGATACCCGTTTCCTGGAAGAAAACACTGCCATATCGGTTGTAGCCAACATGGCTCCACCGAATGAAATTTTCAGTCTGCGGTCGTCTCTCATGGACTTAGTAAAACTCACTGCTTGGTTACTCAGGTTCATACATAATACTCGCCAAAGGAACCACAGCGATAGGCGGCAAGGAGCTCTAATGTTCGCCGAACGGGAAGCCGCACTTATTCAGCTCGTGAAACTTGCTCAGCGGGAGCGGTTTGATCAGGACATCAAAGAATTACTGCGGAAAAATCAAGTGAAATCATCGTCTCGTCTCAATTCTCTCTGCCCGCGGCTACTGGATGGAGTAATTCGTGTCGGCGGCCGGCTCGCGAATGCACAAATCTCATCAGGAAGAAAGCATCCAATTATTCTGGATAAGGATCATCCACTAACTACTCTTGTCATGCTCCATTACCACCACAAAATGCTTCATGCAGGCCAACAATTGCTTATTGCCAGCGTTCGAGATCGGTTTTGGCCTATTGGTGTTTGCAGTCTCGCCCGTCAAACTATTCACCGTTGTGTTACCTGTTTTAGGAACAAGCCAACCGTCCATGAACAATTAATGGGAGACCTGCCTTCAGAGCGTGTTACGCCAGCGCCACCCTTCCTGAGAGTCGGGGTCGATTATTGCGGACCGTTTCAGGTTGTGTATCCAAACCGAAGAGCAGTCCCGGTAAAATACTATGCCGCGATTTTCGTTTGCCTAGTGACCAAATCGGTTCACATTGAGACTGCTGCAGATTTGACGACGGCAGCATTCTTGGCGGCTTTCAGAAGGTTTGTTGCAAGGCGCGGCAAGCCGTCAGTTGTCATGTGCGACAACGGTTGTAACTTCGTTGGGGCTAGACGTGAACTAGACGAACTTCGACGAGTGTTTCTCGCTCAGCAGTCACAGCAGACAATCGTATCAGAAGCAGCCGATGAAGGAATCGAGTTTAAGTTCATCCCAGCTAAATCCCCAAATTTCGGGGGCCTCTGGGAGGCCGCGGTGAAATCGATGAAGCAGCACCTTAGAAGAGCAATCAGAACCAAAACTCTAACACCAGACGAACTACAGACGGTACTTGTTCAGATTGAGGCCTGCTTAAACTCAAGGCCTCTCACACCTTTGAGTAACGACCCGGGAGACTTCGAAGCTCTAACGCCAGGGCATTTTTTAAGTCAACGCCCACTAACCGCAATTCCAGAACCATCACTACAGGAAGTTCCCGAGAATAGGCTATCTCGGTGGCAACGTACGCAGGATTTTCTGCAACGAATATGGCGAAAATGGTCTACACAATATCTGTCCGACCTCCACAATCGAACCAAGTGGACGAGACAGCGAAACAACTTGTTCGTCGGTACAATGGTCCTGGTCAAGGAAGACAATCTTCCTCCACTCAAATGGGCTCTAGGTCGAGTAACACATGTGACTAAAGGCGCTGATGGAAACATCCGGGTGGTCACAGTTAAGACCAAAGATGGCAGTTATACTAGGGCAATTAGCAAGATTTGCGTTTTGCCCATCCGTGACAACGATCAAATTGGTGCAGAAGGGAAGAATTAAAACTTCCCCAACGAAGGCGCGGTGTCGCCTGCGGGAGTCTCTTGGCTCCCGCGTGCCAGTTAAGTCTTTGTTTTTCAATAAATGTTCAAAAAGTCTAAGGAATGTTTCATCTCCCATAGCTTCGTCGTTCTCCGTCGTGCCAGGATGGGCACGACCTTCAAGATGTTCCACTACTGCTGCTTGTCAAGTCTACTCCCAATCAAATTGCTCGGATGAATACCCTTCACTCAACTCAGCTCACCTTTATGATTTCCGAAACGATTTTGCGATGATGGCCACATCAATAAGTCGAACCACGTTATTATATTCGGTTGCTTTCAATTGGTAGGACTGGAGCATCTACAGCATTTTTGGGAGCTTGGTATCAACGCAAGGACTACGATATTACGTCAATATCCATCCGAAAGTTTGCCGTTCATCACCTTACGGGATCTACTATTACTGGCGCGCAAGGCACTGGGTAGATCGAGCTACTGCATCGCATACGTCGGAAGCTGCATTTCATCGGCGCTGGAGCGCCCGCGGAGGCGCGCAAGCCTCCGCTCCAGGGAAGTCCTTATTGATTTGTAATTTTCATGTAAAAAAGCGCCTCTCATCTGTTTCAGCAATGCATCAGGGCGGCCGGGGAGTGCACCCCCGAGGACTGTCATCATTATCCGAACTCTTCTATGGATACCGGTACCTGGCCGGTGTAACCATTCTACGAAAACGCAACCGCGTAAGGCTACACAGAGAGAGCATCTATAATTCAGCAGCAGAAATCACGAGACAGCAAGCAGGAGCATAGCAGCATACCTTCCAGCACGCAGATTGGAGGATTAAGCAGGAGTATCACGAGTCACTCGTTACATCGGAGCATCGTACTGAAGCACCATGTGTCATAACGTACCATTCAACTTAAGTGTTTATATAGAAACCAAAGATAGATATTATTAGATATTGTTAGAAATACCGCATATTTCTAAGGCGGCCGGTGATGTTCAATATTTTCACGTATTATTTATAATTGTAAATCTAATGTTAGAACCACCCTATATCAACTAAACTGATAACGGCGAGAGTCAGGGAACTCAGTTTTATCGCCTCTGATAAGTGTAGTAGTAGATCGTTGCGAGAGAAAAATCAATTAGTGTTCGAATAAGATCAAGATCAAGATCACTTTAGATCAGTAAGTTAGTGTCAATAAATCGTTCGACGTATCCAGTCGTATTTCTGTGTCATCGAAATAAAGTGTCGTTACTAAGTTCCGCGGTTTTTACTGATCCCAATTTACCAGCGAATATAGTGTATCTTTTTGCACTATTATGGTGACCGTGAATCTTCCTGTTATTGTGATACAAATTTTTGTTTTTAAATACTCTCAAAAAAATTTTTTTGTTCAAAAAAGTTGAAGAACACACTAAAATAAGCTACTTTGCTGAATATAGTGACTATCTATCTCTTACTAGTTGCGAAATATAATAATTTATTAGAAAAGAGCACTTGAAAATAAATTATGCTCAATAACTTTGCAGACGATTTTTTCATTGCTTTCAAATGTTCTACA
Source organism: Sabethes cyaneus (assembly GCF_943734655.1). Lineage (NCBI taxonomy): Eukaryota > Metazoa > Arthropoda > Insecta > Diptera > Culicidae > Sabethes > Sabethes cyaneus. The sequence continues at coordinate 45,861,670 of NC_071355.1, forward strand.
AAGTTATTCAGTATGTTAAAATACACATTTTCCGTAAAGACTGTATTCCAGTAAGATGCACAATCAATCTATACCTATAAAAAGCATTTCTGTCTGTCTGTCCCTATGTTCCTTATAGAATCGAAAACTACTGAACCGATCGGCGTGAAAATTTGCATATAGGGGGTCTTGGGGCCAGGGAAGGTTCTTATGATGGTTAGAGACACCTCCCCCCACTAAGAAGGGGGGCTCCCATACAAATGAAACACAAATTTCCGCATAACGCGAGAACTAATCAAGCAAATGGAACAAAATTTTATTTGTGGGTGGCGGCAAAATGGCTGAATATTTTCATTTATATTTTTCCTACATTTAAGCAGTTCCATAATAGGATTTCTGTAGTGCGATAGAACTTCAAAATCAAACGAATGGGGTTGTTCTTTATATTCAAGTAGATTGTTCTATATGCATTAATGTTCAATATGCTCTTTTTACGCGACAAATAAAAACTCTTGGACATTTAATCCTTTAGAAAGCGATGAAAAGATGACTTAACTAAACAGAAAAGACAACGAAGAGACGGCTAAAGACAGCGGAATGTTAACGAAAATGTGAATAGAAATCAATGAAACTGTGATGAAAAGATGACAAAAATACGATAAAAAGACGACAAGAAAACTGCAACAAAAAACACGACAAAAATTGGAAAAAAGACATTTAAAAACTGTTAAACAGGCGATAAAATATGCAAAAAAAACTACGAAAAGATAGCGAATATACGGCATCAAAAAGACGTCGAAAGAACAATGAAAAGACAAGGAAAATGCAGTAATTTTGTTGTATTAGCAACAAATACGACGAAAGATGATAAAAAGATGACAATTAAAACTAAGAAAAGGCGGCAAAATTTCATAATACGAAAATACGATGAAAAGATGGCAAATAATCGACGAACAAGCAGTGAAATGCCTGCTAAAAGACCATGGAAAGACAATAAAAATGTAAGAAATGAGAGAAATGACAATGAGATGACGAACACGGAGAAAAGGCAGTAAAGAGATTACAAAAAGATGAATAATTGGTTCCGAAAAAGCCACGATAATATGACGAATAGAATGATGAAACGACAGCAAATAGTCGACGAATAGGCAGTGAAATACCTGCGAAAAGATATGACAAAGAAGGGAAGACAAGTAGGCGAAAAGTCGAAAGACGACAAAAATACAGTTAAAAGACGCCAAAAACGTTACAAACAGCGACAAAACAAACGACCAACGAACGTTAAAAGACAAAAAAACGAGGGGTCAACACGGAATAGTGGTTAGCATTCACATCTCTCACGCTGAGGACTAGAGTTCAAATTCCAGTCCCACAAAAACCACGAATCACTCAAGCTGTTAAAGTGGCTATAATCACATTAAAACAAACAAAAAACGACAAGAAGATGACAGGAACGGCGGAAAAGTTGAGCAAAAAAAAAACAAAAATTAAAGACAAAATACAAAATAACCAAACGATGAAAAATTAAAGAACTCGGAGAAATAAAGACAGAAGGCGAATGACGAAAGTCAAGATTATGCGTTCTTGAATAATATAGAGGAAATATAAAATGCATCATGAACTGACTCGATTCAAAAAAGTATTAATTTGTTTCAAATGCAATCAAGAATATCTATGCGATTAAAAATGTCACTTGTTAGCAAAACTGAGAAACACTCATGAAGAACAAATGTCGGTCAAACTTCCATTTAAATCAAAAGCTTGATTTAAACTTTGATTGGGTTTTATAATTTATAACCCTTTCCTCTGTGATTAAACACAGATGATAAAACTACGGATTTTTCTTCAGCAAAACCTGGCATCATTGGGGGTCGCTGGTTTTTCATCCGGCATCCTTGCTACGTGCCCAAGTAACCATAAGCATTAACCGAAAACCGTATATTAAGAATAATTCAGCATACCTAGTGCCAAACTACTGTATATCAGTAAGCTTTTTGCTTATAAAACTTATATTAACATTAAAGAAAGCAGTATATACGCATATAACGTTCAATGTAAGGCTTTTATACAAATGCATTAAAACAAGTCGTAAGTGTTAATAAATAGTTGGTACTTGACTCCATATTTAGCTTTTCTACAACTTCAATTGCTGCCCTCTTCCATTTAACAGATGCTGTCTTTTTCTACCATACTGATTTTGCAGAATAGGTAGCTATGTTATGGGTATGCCACCAAGATTTAAATGCGACTAATTTCAACCTGCTCATTTATATCAGCTGTGGTTGAGGTAGCAAATGTGCAAGGACACTTAATGACACTTGACACATTACACTTAACCCAGGTTCGAGGCCCAGTCCAATAGGAGAGCTAATATTTATAATAATAAGCATTTCAAAAAAACGTCTTGCTTCAAATAAATAAATTCTCCCCCTTGAGAAGCAGCAAAAGTAATCTAAAAATAAAAAAATAAGAAAAATTATTCAATTTAATTCTACTATGTGTACTTTATTCACGACAGGTACGTATTTCGCCTACGACTTGCAGGCTTCCTCAGTGTCTGTTTTCGAACTCAGAGTTCAAGCCCTGGTCAGCACTATAAGCGGGCTAGCAGTAAAGTAGCTGTATATGTTGCCAAAGTAGTTTTTATGTATCATGTAAGGTGACTTGCTTATTATCTTGCATTTGAATGGCATTGGTAATGCCAACATCAATTCAAAACAATGAAAATGTACAGAGTGAGTAGTAATGAAAACTGTCAGTGCTTTTTGGAAGTGTTCAATTCAAAATGGGTTAATCACAGATGTGTCTGCATGTTTTTCGTTTAGAGTGTATTAAAGTGTCTAGTTAATATTACCCATCGATGACGATCGATGGCACTACCCGGAAATACTTCATGTACTTACTGAAGCAGCTAAGTTAGGAGGTGCGAACTAGCGTGCCTGTTCTCCAGGTGAGGGGCGGCTCACACAGCGTCTGTCTCGTAACGGGCGGCTGAATATGAAATGCTGTATCCCGCAAGCTATACCTAAGATGGCAGACCCATCAGCGGGATGTAGGTATCGCGACCCCAGTGAGGTAGTATACCGAAAACTCAATTACCACGAACAACGAACAAAGAAATTCAGGACGGAACAATCGGTATAGGACACGGCAAGGGACAAGGAAACGATTAAGGGATAACGATTGGAAACTTGGTACCTGGAATGTCCGAACTCTCCATGAACCGGCACGGGCTGGCTTGCTTGCTCGAGAGCTGCATCAACTCGGAGTGGAGATCGCTGCTATTCAGGAAGTTCGGTGGCCAAATTCCGGAGAAAGGGAGTTCCGTGCAGTAGACCCTATTGCAGGCACTTCTTTTAAGTACCACATCTACTACAGTGGCGGTAAGAAAGCTGAACATGGAGTCGGTTTCGTAGTGTTGGGAAAACAAAAGCAACGAGTTATCCGGTGGAGGCCCGTAGATGACCGTATATGCGTGTTGAGGATTAAGGGCAAATTCTTCAACTATAGCCTAATCAACTTATACGCACCGACAAATGATAAATCCGATGATGCTAAAGACGAGTTTTACGACAAGCTTGAGAGGACCTATGGAGAGTGCCCAAAACACGACGTGAAAATCATCATCGGAGATGCAAACGCGCAGAGTAATTCTTCCGTCCAGTTATTGGAAGACGAAGCCTTCATCTGTCGACCAATGATAACGGTCTGAGGCTCATAAATTTTGCCGCGGTCAGAGGAATGACCATCTGTAGCACCGGAAACATCGGAAACACACCCTGGAGGCATCCAAATGGAGACTCTAGCTCTCAGATCGATCATGTCTTGATTGACGGTCGACACTTTTCGGATGTTACCGATGTATGGTCTTTTCGGGGACCAAATATCGACTCTGACCACTATCTCGTAGTGAGTAAGATTCGCGCAAGGCTGTCGAACACGGCGAAAGCTCGCACTGAGAGGACGCTGCGTTTCAACATCCAGCGGTTAACGGCAGATGGCGTAGCAGTCGAGTACGCTAGTAAGCTTGACCAGTGAATCGCAGAACAGCAGGTAGAAGAAGAAGATATAAATGGGCTGTGGAGGAATATCCATGGTGCCATCCAAACAGCAGCGAGAGAGGTGGTAGGCACGATACGTGGAAAACAGCGTAACAGCTGGTTTGATGCCGAATGCCAGAGAGTGACAGATGAAAAGAACCAGGTCAGGAATCGCATGCTCACTGCGGCAACGCGTCAAAACAGAGAGAGATACAGAGAGACTAGAGCTGCGGAAAAAAGAATCCATCGTCTAAAGAAACGCGAGTACGACGAGCACGTGCTCGCCGGCGCAGACGAGCGATACGCCAGCAACGACACACGGAGTTTCTATAAAACGGTGAGATGCAGGAATTTTGCCATGTCTGTGATGTGCAATGATAGTGCTGGCAGCCTGCTTGCCGACAAAACGGCGGTAGCAGCCAGGTGGAAGGAGCACTTTCAGACACTGTTGAATGAAGAGGTAAATGCGGAGACCAGCAGGGACAGGATAGGAATTGTAAGTGATGGTCAAGCTGTGGAGCCACCAACACAAGAGGAGGTTAGAAAGGCAATCAGTGAGCTGAAAAACGGTAAGGCTGCTGGGAAGGACGGTATCCCGGCTGAACTTCTAAAAGCGGAGAGCGAGCGACTGTACGAAGCAATGCACCGGATCATTGTCAGGATCTGGAAGGAAGAACAAATGCCGAACGAGTGGTTGGATGGTCTCATTTGTCCAATTTTCAAAAAGAGACATCGACTGGAGTGTAAAAGCTATCGAGGAACTACAATGCTCAGTTCTGCCTACAAGGTGCTTTCCCGTATCCTGTTCTGCAGACTGAGACCATTAGCAGAATCCTTCGTCGGCGAATACCAACGGATCCACGACGGATCAGATATTTACCCTGCGTCAGTTGCTAGACAAGTTCCGGGAGTACAACTTGCAGACACACCATTTGTTTGTGGACTTTAAAGCGGCGTACGATTCAGTTAAACGAAATGAGCTGTGGCAGATAATGCTAGAACATGGTTTTCCGACGAAACTAGTTACGCTGATTCGTGCGACGTTGGACGGATCCAAATCACGTGTTAGAATAGCGGGTGAGATCTCAGCTGCTTTCGTAACGTTAGATGGGCTGAAGCAAGGGGATTCACTCTCTAACCTGCTATTCAACATTGCCTTGGAAGGTGCATTACGAAGGGCAAACGTAGAAAGGAATGGAACTATCATCACGAAATCTCACATGCTTCTTGGTTTTACGGATGACGTCGATATCATCGGAATCTACGCTCTACGATTGGAGCAGTGGAAGAGTCCTTCAGGCCTTTTAAAAAGGAAGCGGCGAGATTGGGACTTACCATTACCACCGCCAACACGAAGTCCATGGTTGCTGGTAGGGAACGTGGGGGCCCAAGTGGTGTTGGTGCCGAGGTGGAGTTAGATGGGGAATGTTATGAACTAGTGAAGGAATTTAGCCGTGAAGTGAAACGACGAGTTTCAGCCGCGAATCGGGCTTTCTACGGATTACGTAGCCAGCTGAAGTCCCGTATTTGCAAATTCGCTCAAAACTGGCGCTCTACAGAACAGAAATCCTCCCGGTGGCCCTTTACAGACACGCATCATGGACGCTAAAGGAAGCTGATCGGCGAGTGATTGGGGTTTTTGAGCGTAAAATTCTGCGATCTATACTTGGTGGCAAAATGGAAAATGGAGTGTGGCGCAGACGCATCAATCACGAGCTGTACCAAGTATACAAATATGCTGATATAGTGAAGGTAGTGCAATGTGGTAGGCTGCGGTGGGCTGGACACGTGGCCAGAATGCCCGATGAAAGAGTAGCCAAAACTATTTTCAGCAGAGAACCAGGAAGAGGCCGTAGACTCCGAGGCAGACCCCGCACCCGGTAGGTGTGTGCTGTTGAAGACGATGCACGTTCAGCTGGTGTTCGTGGGGATTGGAGAACAGCAGCCCAGGACCGTCGGTACTGGAGGACCATAATTCGTTCGGCGTAGGATCGGTAACGGACTGTTGCCACTAAAGTAAAGTAAGTAAGTTAAAATTAGCACTGAAAGCAGGCTGGCAAATGAGTGAACATGTGCAAATATATCACCTCTGTTTTCTAACTCCTATCTCTACCTCCACGAGGTGCCGGCTGGGGTACGGTAGCCAAAGTTCCGCACCTGGTGGTACGCAACTTTGGTTGTCGTATGCAGACAGAGAAGGTGGAACACTCGCCGTGTGGTTTCCGGCTACCTAATCATGCAGTTCGGCGCAGGATTTTCGGAGGGCGCGGCTGCGGGATGTGAGCACACCGGGAGAGAGTTATTTTCTCAGCTGGCTTAGCACAGAGAGAGAGAGACTCTTAATCGGTCTGTTTTACACAATCTGCACTTACGCCCTTTGGCGGTTGGGGCCGAATTGTACGTTTGGGCAAAAATTGGGCCACGGGACCTGATCCTGCCGGGAGTCGGCAAATTAGGTGCCCCTAAGTCAAGGTCTACCTCCGTGCCGATGACTGAATGGCTGGAGGGGTGAAAACATGCCAGTCGCGAACGGAGTGCTTTGGGCATCTTGCCCCTACTGTGCCATGCGGGGCTCTGGTACGGTCGATCTTTGTTGTCCCTTGCGTTTCGTGGGAACAGCATAGTAGTCCTGCCCAATTTCCCTTATGGGTTTTACGCCAAGTGCGTTCTGGTCAACTTAATTGGCTTCGCTTACAATTTGCTGTCTGCTCTGTGTTGGAGATTGTTTGTGCATATACTGCGCTAGTCAAATAGTTAGAGTCGCACAAATAAATCTTCAACACAAACGGGCAGCAAATTTGTATTTATGCGAAAAACTTTTTAATGGCTCTGTCACCATCGCATTGGTTCAGGAGCCATATTTTCGCAAGGGGTACTTTCATTCGACGGATATTGGAAACCAGAACTTTGCTGTTTTCAGCAAAACTGGTATGACAAATCCTCGTTTGATGCTCAGGGCATGCATATTGTTGCATAGGTCAATAAGTGCATGCCTTATCTCTGAGTTGACTACTCGAGATATTTGTGCAGTCACAGTAGAACTCGTCGTGGATGATGTCCATAGGCGCTATGTCTACTGTTCTGCATACTTACCACACGATGAACCGTCTCCCAGCGACGATTTCAGAAATGTGGTGAGATACTGCCAATCTAATGGGCTTCCGCTCATTGTAGGCAGTGATGCCAATGCCCATCACATCATTTGGGGCAGCTCGGATATCAATCTGAGAGGCTCTGATTTGATGGAATATTTGAGTAGTACCAACCTTGGAATACTCAACATTGGCAATTGTCCAACTTTCATACGAGCTGGTAGAGAGGAAGTGTTAGATATAACACTCTGCTCTAACAGGATCAGTCATGAGTTGGCACAATGGCATGTTTCAAATGAGACACCAATATCTGATTATTGCTTTATATATTTTGATCATTTGGGTGTCTCCTTGAACGCTGCAACATTTCGCAATCCGAGATTTTCTGACTGGGAACTCTTTGAGGAGGAACTGGCGACGAAATTTCAAGGATTCGAACCGACGATTGAGTCATCGATCGACTTGGATGTGGCTGTAGATGTCACAACATCTTTTATTGCGGAAGCTTTTGAAGTAGCTTGCCCGCTAAAAACTATTAAAACGACTAGAGGAACACCGTGGTGGAACTCTCATCTCGCGGAACTAAAGAAACGATGCAGGAGAGCCTGGAATAGACGTCGGAGGGATGGCGTGGAGCCTTTCAAGCAGGCCCGGAAAGCCTATGCAAAGGCTCTACGATCTTCAGCACGCACGAGCTGGCAGAGGTTCTGTAGCAACGTTTCCAGTTTCGTCGAGGCAAGTCGACTTAATAAAATACTGTCAAAATCGAAAGATTATCAGGTTAATAACATTCGAAGTTCGAACGGTGAATACTGTTCGAATGACAATGAAATCCTGGAATGTCTCTTTTATAGTCACTTTCCGGGCTGTGTGGAACCTGAAGTTCGAAACGATCCAGAAATCGTTTTAGGTGGCTTAGACTCATGGGCTTTTGCTCGGAGACTTGTCACAACTGAAGCGATTGAGTGGGCCGTGAACAGCTTCTCTCCATACAAATCTCCTGGAACAGATGGAATATACCCTATTCTACTGCAAAAAGGATTCAAGTACTTCAAACACATTCTGAGAAGGATGTTTGTGTGTAGTATTGCTATTGGGTACATCCCAACTCAATGGCGTGAAATAACCATTAAGTTTATTCCTAAAGGTGGACGCGCGACATACGAGCAAGCAAAAAGTTTTAGACCTTCACTTAGAAATCACTTGAGCGGATTGTTGATCACCACATCCGCGAAACAAGCTTAGTAGAAGTTCCTCTTGATTCAGCACAACATGCTTATCAAAGTGGCAAATCTACAACCACTTTATTACATGATGTAGTGGATAAAATTGAGGTTGCTTTTTCACAAAAGGAATCTTGCTTAGGAACTTTTTGGGATATTGAAGGCGCGTTTGATAACGTATCTTTCGCTTCCATTTTGGAGGCTGCTCGTTATCATAATGTGCCTTCAATAATCATAAAGTGGATAGAACAAATGCTTAGTAACCGATTGCTTTTTTCGTCCTTACGGCAAGCAAGCATTTGGAAGCAAAGTGTTTGTGGATGTCCACAAGGTGGCGTTCTCTCGCCTCTTTTATGGAACCTTGTGGCGGACGGCCTATTGAGGAAACTCAATGGTCTAGGCTATCCGTCATATGGTTTTGCGGATGACTATCTCATCCTAGTAGTTGGAAAGTGCATAAGCACATTATTTGACTTAATGCAGCAGGCACTACGTGTCGTAGAAACGTGGTGCCGAGAAACTGCACTTTCGGTAAATCCGAGCAAAACATCTATCGTCTTATTTTCAAGACGTAGAAATACCAATGGAGCTCGCGCTCTGCGCTTTTACGATTCGGATGTTGATGTTGTGAACGAAGTGAAGTACGTGGGGTTGATTCTCAACTCCAAGCTTGACTGGTCCACAAATATTGATTTCCGAATTAAAAAAGCGTGCATGGCCTTTGGGCAATGTAGACGAGCAATTGGCAAATCTTGGGGGCTTAAACCCAAATACATACACTGGTTATACACGGTCGTTGTCAGACCAATACTGGCGTATGGTTGTCTTGTATGGTGGCAGAGAGGGGAAGTTGTGACTGTCCAGACAAAGCTAAACCATCTTCAAAGGATGTGTTTAATGGCAATGTCTGGTGCATTTACTACAACTCCTACTGCCGCCCTAGAAGCTATTTTCAATATTAAGCCTCTACACTTCCACCTGAAGCAAGAGGCACTAATATGTGCTTATCGACTACACGCGATTGGCCTTTGGCAGTCTGTGGACGGTTCCACTGGTCATACTCGATTGTGGTCGCAAATTGTTGCTGAGGACAAGTTTGCCCTTGCTCCTAGCGATGTAACGCTCATGCGTACTTTCCCGTATAGGACTTTCTCAAGTGACTTCCCTCCTAGAGAGGATTGGATGTCAGGCTACATGGAAAGGGAAATTTCCGACTATGTGGTCTGTTATACCGATGGTTCCTTGTACGAAGGTCGCGCGGGTGCTGGTGTTTACTGCCGTGAGCTGGAATTGGAGGAATCCTATTCGTTGGGTAGTTACTGCACCGTTTTTCAAGCTGAAATCTTTGCAATTATGTGCGGAGCTCAGTTTGCACTTCAGAAAGAACTGATAGGCAAGATTATCTACTTCTGTTCTGACAGTCAAGCCGCTATAAAAGCCCTTTGTGCGGCTAATTCTAAATCTAAAACAGTCATCGCCTGCCACACCCAATTAGAAGAACTAAGCATTCTAAATGCCGTTCATCTGGTTTGGGTTCCTGGCCATTCTGGTATAACCGGAAATGAATGGGCTGATGAACTAGCAAGATCTGGAGCAGAAAAGTCGGTTTTCGGACCGGAACCTGCTTTACCAATTGCGGCATGTTGGATAAAACAAAAGATTCGATCTTGGTTTTCATCTGAACATGTACGTTATTGGGAAAATCTTGAAACTTGTCGTCAAACGAAAAGTTTCATTGTTAAGCCTTGTGAGAAGGTTGCGAAATTTCTTTTGCAACACTCAAAGGTAAATTGCAGTATTCTTGTCAGATCACTGACTGGTCACTGCAGACTAAATTATCATATGGCTACGATTCAGCGAGCTGAATCGTTTCATTGTAATTTATGTGAATCCGACTACGGTACACCATATCACGTAATTTGCAACTGTCCTGCAGTAGCACAATTGCGTCATAGGATCTTTGGATCCTACGTCTTAAATGAATCGGATTTTAGGAAACTAAAATTACGAGACATTTTGATGTTCCTTACCGAAAGCGGTATTGAGCTATAAGCTCTTATTTATCATGAGTATACCCCCCAGGGGGTGTACTTTTGATAAGTTAACTACCAAGGATTGCAGTATCCCCTCGGGGGTACAAAAATCTCTCGGTATATATATGTTTGTGTTTGTCCAAATTCCTCATCCACCCCTTCCTATTCCTCCTGTTTTCCTTCCCGTCCTCATCAGGTAAATGATGACACGGGCAAGATGGGCAAGGCACAAATCTTCCACATGATTGTGAGGAACGTGCTGCTCGAGCCAAAGATGCTGATACCTGATACCTGAAAGTAAAGTAAGTAAGTTAAAATTAGCACTGAATGTCACTACATCGACAATGTTTTGAAGAACCATTTGCTTTCCGTCGTCAAAAAAACACTACAAGAATGCACCATACTGCTTCCAACAAGATTCTGCACCGTCTCACCAGGCGAAAGCTACACAGGCTTCGCGTGAGGACAATTTTTCGGACTCCATTTTTCGAAACAGTGGCCTCTTCGCGTGAGATGCTAGGCAAACTAGGGAGCACCCAAGGATTGATTGTGGATACTTACAAGCAACGTTTGGAGAAGATTTGAGATGAAATGCCGTGCGTGCAAGCTGTAATGCTTTTCAACAACGATTGCGACTGGTAATTAAGGCAAAGTAAGAAAGATTTGAATTGGAGTAACATAAGACAAATGTTATGGATATACTTTATACGAAATACACTCAAAATAAAAATTTATGCAAGCGTCTTATTTTTGTGACCATTTACTTTACTGAGGTTACCACTGACCCTGTAAATAAAATAACTTGAACTTTGTAATGTTTTGATAAATTTTTATTCACAAACAACTATTTTTAATTCTAATTTTTTTAACTTTAATTGAATGCTCAATACGATAATATCAATTTTGTTCCATTTATTCCTTTAAGGCCCTTGAAACAAATTTTTCCGAGCAGCTCAGTTACAAGTTGCCGTATAATTTTTTTCGAAGGATCAATTCTTTTATTATTAGTATAATATTATCATGCTGACACAGTGACTGAGAAATAACCTATCCAACCGTGCAATTTCCAAGACAAGTCAATCACCTTTGGCATATAGCGTTTTTTTTTTGTTTCTGCCAACAAATGGAAGGGCATATATAAGACAGCACGTGCTGTGCGCAAAGTCGAAGAATTTCCTAACCCGACCCCATTTCAGCGAATTCAAAACGCATAGGCAAAAAGGGTTCCGATTACCACCGACTCGACTCGAGAGGAAAATATCCCATTTGTACCTACATCATTTGACTGACGGTGCTTTTCTACCTGTCAGGACGAATGGTGTTGGTGACGACGATGGTACGTGTGCAGCCTTGAGCACAGCAGCAGTGAGAGTTTCATCTTCAAAAGTCAACCTCTCCGCTTAACGGGTAATTTTTACGAATAGAAAACAATAAAGAATCGTAAAAATTGGTGTAGGCACATATTTACCATTCATATTTTTTTTTTTGTTGCAGACAGCCATCCGAGCTTTGTGCTGAAAACGAGCTGCTGGAGGTAAAAATGAAAACATAAATTTTTACGACTATGCGTTGTTAACTTTAGGCAGATTTCAATGTCAATGGAATACATGTATTTTCAGGGGGAATTTCCAGAGAGTTGGAGCTCTTTGTGTATAATCAATTTTATTTGGCAATTTTTGAATGAATATTACCAGTAGACACCGGTCTCCACATGGTTTTCAATTTGCGTCGTTAAAATTTAGTGTCAATTTCTTCGTAATTTGGCTCGATGGAAACAACGTAAATTCAATTATGTTTGAGCAGTGAAAAAATCACTTCAGTGGAGCCTCGTATCGTTGAAATTAGATAAACATATTATGCAAAAACAGTATAATAAATCACCCAAACTTAAAGAGAAAGAAATCTAGCTACCAGCTTTTTATGCTGTGTTCAATAGATATCCTAAATTAAAGATCTATCTTTCTAAAACAGAAGCTAAAACTGAGCACACCCAAATTAACCATAATAGATCGATCGACTTTCTGCTCCAAAATTGAACTATCACGGTAAATTTGAAGCCATTGTTCGTAGCCCGAACGAATGATTTACGTAAAATACATTTTCAAGACAATATGGCTCTAAGCTCAATTGGTCCATCCACAGCACAGCCTACGATTCAACACCCCCCATTTTGGGCTTCCAACAAATGGTGACCCTTTGTAGGTATATATGAAAAACCAAAAACACTGGCTGCCATGGCATCACGAATGGACTCGGTCAAACAAATGGCCTCGAGCACTTTCTGGCAGCAGCGGCAGCAGCAGCAACAACGGCACAACTCTGGTGCTTCCAACAGGCTCCCCAAGAGTCTACAAAAGGACATAAACTCTTATCCCAGAAGGACATCACTCAGTGTTGCACTCTTCCCTGTCACTGTTGAATCCGAAAATTCCTAATCATTAGAAATGTGTCTGTCCATTCATTCATCCGGACGGACAGACCGCACCGCACCACACCGCACCGGCACCAGAATGCTTGTATGTTGTAACTCCTATTTCCTGTGTGCAGCCTGATTGTGGGGTAAAATAGAGTGAGATGAATGTGCTATCGCTTTTAATGAGATCGGAAGCACAAGATAGAAACTCTGGATGGGCTGCTGTCATCGTCGTCGGCCACACAACAGTAGTTGATCACTTCGGTCCCGGTTTTCTAGTAAAACAAAGAACCCGAGACCATCTTGGGGATTAAGGGGTTTTTTCTCCAAAAGTATGGTGTGGCGGAACTTTTCACCCAGCCACAGAAACGGAGAGGGACATTCGTGCCCAGTGTGAGTGGAAAAGAAGTCGAGAACAAACTTTTCTTTCGGTCAACTGTTGGAAAATGACGAAAGTGCTTTAAAAACAGTTAACAAGAGTGAGGTGGTGCAGTCCTCTCGAAAGATGTGCTCTGCAAAATGTTTTCCTTGAAGGTACCCTCTCGTAAGGGGATGAAAAGTTTAGGTTTGGGAATTGATTTCACTAACCTTCTCAGCACCGCCGGCAGCAGCAGGTCACAACATAAAAGCATCAACAAGAAGCGTGACAGCTGACCGACGGACCGACCGACCGACCGCACCGGTCGATTCCATAAGTTCATTTGCCGAACGTTTTCGACAAAAGAAGACCTCTAAATCCGGTATACGAGCAATCCAAGCCCGGGTGATCCGTCGGGAAATACTGCGCTCGAAGGAAATCCGGTACCGAGTCGTAAGCAAGCCTCATGTACGGTCCCATGCGGGGTTTTGCTATTCGAAACACGTTCGATCACACAGTTCAAATTATGTTGATTAGTTTCGTTGGCGACGATTTATTGCTACGGGGGCTACGTCGGTCAGCAGTTCGTTGCAGGCACGTATTCGAAACTTCGTGGGAATTCTTGAGACCAGATATTGTTTAAGATTAAGGAATGAGTTGGTACCCTTTCTCAATCAAGGTGCTTGAGTGCAATCAAAAACTGGCTTTATACGATTTGTTTTTAGTTTCGTTCTGCCAGCGCAATTTCACAATTGTTTTCAAATCCAATGGAAAACCTCGATGGCTTTGCCGATTCTTTCTCTTATCAGAAGGACAAGGACCTAACATGGTCTTAATAGGAAAAGCAGTTGCTGGACGATTCTTTCACGTACCTGAAAAAATTGTTTGAGATTATGATAGCATTTGTGACACAAGTTGGGGGCCTCTTCTTTAATAATTAAACGTCCTTTGATTTATATAATTTTTGGTAACCAATGTTGCTAGCAATGTTGGTAACTCCAGGCTAGAAATCACTGCTTACTGCTCGGACCAAAGATAAGCTGGCTACCCAGTGGAGCCAAAATGTGAAGAGTGACGGCTTGGGGTAAAATTTCATGGAACGTCAAATCTCTATTTTTCATCAAGACGAGGGTAAACATCAACAACATTCATAGGTCATATTTTGAAAAATTATTTGGTGATCCATGACATAAAAATAATATACTGCTTTCGACACGATTCTGTTCCTACTTAACAGTTAAAAGCAAGAGAAGAGTGGTGGTCACAAGAAAGGTCTTCTGCAGCACTTGGTATCAATCACTCGATAAAATTTGCTTGATAACATTAGAAGCGAGAAAGGTCACGTTTTGAAATCATGCAAGCACTCATATAACCTAATCTAAAGTTAACCACGACAACGATCCGATAAGGAAGTAAATGCAGGTATCAATACAGTAAAATCGTCAAAATCGTCATCCAGAGGCAGCATAAGTCCTCAAATATGAAATTTCCCAACCCAGTTGGCGAAATAAATGTCACTTGGCAGTCTTAACCGCTGCCTCCCAGAGGCCACCGAAGTGTGGTTCTTTTAATAGAGTCAAATGCCAAATTGAAAAAGGCAGACACGAAAGGCAGACTTGCAAATCCGTTATTCTGTGTTCGGTTGTGTACGGGACTCACAGGTATCCAGCATAGCCCACGCCTGTATTGAAAAAGGGACGACTTGTTACGGCTCTCGTGCTAGGCAACATACCGATTTATTAGATAGGTGGAGGTAATTTCTTACGTTGCTTGTCTCCAGGAGGCCAATAAAAATGTCAAAATGTCCATACAGAAAAAGTAGACCACTGTTCAGGAGCCAATATACTTTGCGAATCACTGATAGACGTGTATGCACTACAGACATCTACAAAAATCTAAGAAAACTGGAAAAAGACGAAATTTCGCAAGATCTCTTACCGACCGATAAAGTGCAAACGACCCTGAACTATGCCAATCAATGGGTAGAGTCTCCTACTAACACAGTTGTTATAAAGTATTTAAGGCAGCTGATGTAAGGCTTATTATGGTCATAAATTAGTGTACGCAACTAAAAAAACTAAAATTGTACAGCTTTTTTTATTAGGACTTTTTAAATGTAAGGCGTTATTCGAGTAATTGTACTGCATGGGTCGTAGCAATTTTCTTGTTTCCTAACAACTGACTGCAAAGCCTGTCGAAAACAAACAAAATGTTAAGTTCCGAAGACGGAGCCCAAGTTGAAGCCCAAGTTGAAGCCCAAGTTGAAGCCCAAGTTGAAGCCCAAGTTGAAGTCCAAGTTGAAGCCCAAGTTGAAGCCCAAGTTGAAGCCCAAGTTGAAGCCCAAGTTGAAGCCCATGTTGAAGCCCAAGTTGAAGCCCAAGTTGAAGCCCAAGTTGAAGCCCAAGTTGAAGCCCAAGTTGAAGCCCAAGTTGAAGCCCAAGTTGAAGCCCAAGTTGAAGCCCAAGTTGAAGACCAAGTTGAAGCCCAAGTTGAAGCCCAAGTTGAAGCCCAAGTTGAAGCCCAAGTTGAAGCCCAAGTTGAAGCTCAAGTTGAAGTCCAAATTGAAGCCCAAGTTGAAGTCCAAATTGAAGTCCAAATTGAAGCCCAAGTTGAAGCCCAAGTTGAAGCCCAAGTTGAAGCCCAAGTTGAAGCCCAAGTTGAAGCCCAAGTTGAAGCCCAAGTTGAAGCCCAAGTTGAAGCCCAAGTTGAAGCCCAAGTTGAAGTCCAAATTGAAGCCCAAGTTGAAGTCCAAATTGAAGTCCAAATTGAAGCCCAAGTTGAAGCCCAAGTTGAAGCCCAAGTTGAAGCCCAAGTTGAAGCCCAAGTTGAAGCCAAAATTGAAGCCCAAGTTAAAGCCCAAGTTGACGCCCAATTTGAAGTCCAAGTTGAAGCCCAAGTTGAAGCCCAAGTTAAAGCCCAAGTTAAAACCCTAGCCCTAACCCTAGCCCTAGCCCTAGCCCTAGCCCTAGCCCTAGCCCTAGCCCTAGCCCTAGCCCTAGCCCTAGCCCTAGCCCTAGCCCTAGCCCTAGCCCTACCCCTAGCCCTAGCCCTAGCCCTAGCCCTAGCCCTAGCCCTAGCCCTAGCCCTAGCCCTAGCCCTAGCCCTAGCCCTAGCCCTAGCCCTAGCCCTAGCCCTAGCCCTAGCCCTAGCCCTAGCCCTAGCCCTAGCCCTAGCCCTAGCCCTAGCCCTAGCCCTAGCCCTAGCCCTAGCCCTAGCCCTAGCCCTAGCCCTAGCCCTAGCCCTAGCCCTAGCCCTAGCCCTAGCCCTAGCCCTAGCCCTAGCCCTAGCCCTAGCCCTAGCCCTAGCCCTAGCCCTAGCCCTAGCCCTAGCCCTAGCCCTAGCCCTAGCCCTAGCCCTAGCCCTAGCCCTAGCCCTAGCCCTAGCCCTAGCCCTAGCCCTAGCCCTAGCCCTAGCCCTAGTCCTAGAGCTTTTCGATTATCTGAACTCGAAGGCAAATTAGGCTATTGCAAATATTTTATAAAGGTTGTGTCTTTCCGATGTTGGGCCACTGAAGGGGGGGACGAAAAAAACAAAGATTTTTTTAATGGAAATGGATTTTCAGCATTTTCGCTTAAAGTTTAAACGTGAAAACCAAATCTATTCTTGCTTTTAATATATACGTTATTGCTTACCATGTAGAAATGTACGAAAAAAAGACAAAAACGCAAGGAAATTTTTTGAACGATTTTCGGAAATTCCATTGTTTGAATTTTTATTTCTGTTTCGTGCTAGAAGTGTTAACTCAACTCGTACACTCATTTTTCGAGTTTTTCAGGCTGTAGAGCCCACAGACAATTGTTTTTATAAAAAAAACAACTCGTATCCTACAAATTATTTTCTTGCCTCCCGATTTTTCAAGGCAATTTTGAAGGCCTGGGGAGTAAAACTTTCAAAATAATTTGCAATGACCTTACTGCAAAAATTATGGAGTCCCCTCAAGGGAAATAGCATCGTTGTACGAAATTTTTGCAGCGTCCTACACCTTGTCAGTCTTCTACTAAAAGCGCGTGAAGAAACGTCTCCATAGTCGAATATTTCTTCGACCGGCGTGAAGGCGAGGATGCATGACGTCAGTGGTTCATAAAACCCGTACAGAGTCCGATGAAATCTGGTTGGCAGTAAATTCGGTGAGCGAAGCTGCCTACGTGAAGCTCTAAAATCAATACGGGACAGCAGAACCGGAGCTTCTATTTCATTGTTATAGCAGCTTGGCCATAAAAGTTGCTTGTTGAATCCTTCGACGACTCTCTAATGTCTCCAAATACAAAAACTGGCATCGGTCTTCGTAGCGGGGAACATTGTTAGATAAACGCCAGGGTAGATGTCTCAAGGCGATTCGAACAAATCTTCATTGAACACGTTCTATTCTGGCTTTCCAACACAGGTTATGAGGATGCCAGGCGACACAGACATTCTCAGACATGCCTTCAAGCAATGGGGATCCGGGAAATTTTTGAGATGAACTCAAGTTATTGCGAAGCTCTAGAGATCACAGCAGCATTATGTTGGTTGAGCATGAGCTTGTTATCCAACAGAACTCCAAGATCGCTGATCTGATCGACGCGTCCGAGAATAGCTCCTTTTATCCCGTAATCAAATGAGATGGGCGTATTACATCGGCGGAATGTTATAACCACACATTTGGCAATGCTTATTGTGAGCTTGTTTCTATTACACCAATCAGCAAAGGTATCCAATAGCGCTTGCAATCGGTAGCAATCAGCGATAGATTTCATAATAAGGTGGATCTTTAGATACGAGTACGCACCCGGAACCAAGCAGACTGGCAATGTCGGTAAAGTACAAGGCTAATAGCAAAGGCTCCAGGTTACTGCCTTGTGGAACACCAGAAGTATTACTGAATGCCCGTGAAACTGTGGAATCCAGCTTGACACGTGGGGTCTGTAAGATATGAGCTCAATCATAAAGTCAATCTATCAGATACATCGAGTTTAGAGAGCTTGTGCAAGAGTATTGAGAGCAATAGCGCAGCGACAGAAAATAATAACCGGTACACCATCGGGTCCAGGTAAGTAGGAGCTCTTCAATTTCTTTGCACTAGAAATGACCATGTCGGGAGTGATGTCAAAAATGTCCAGATCAACAGCACCATCGGGGACAGCTGACGCAGCTATTTCAGCATCAGTGGTAAAGCGTTTTTCTCGAAACCATTTTTTTCGTGTTGGTGGTATGTGCATCTCAGAATGTAAAGGACTGATTTGGCTGAATTTTTTTTTCTAAATTGTTATGTGGCCATTTTTCAATATCTTAATTTTTCAATTCTTATATTTTGTTTTGAGCTCCAAATTGGTGAAGGAGAGTCACTATTTTTTTGAAACAATGACCGCTATTGTGGTTCTTCTAAATTGTGTATTTTCTAAATTTTCAAAAACCACTACGTAACAATTTAAATACATATAAAGTTTCAAAATCATGAGTGAAATTCGGTATCCGATACTCCGTTGGTTCTCGGCACATTTCGCCAGCAAAGAACTGTTGTGTAGAGAGCATCTCTCAAGCAACAATGTGAGTTTTATTGTACTCTTATGGTGGTCTTCAAGATCAATTTTGGTCTTCAATGCCATCATAAGAGTGTAATAAAACCCAAATTGTTACTTGGGCTACGCTCCAAGCTGTTGGCAGCTCTATTGCCCAAAAATATATTGGGTTATACAATGGTAGGTGAGGCTCGCTTCCACACTCTTTCGGTTTGTACCTGAATGTTTTACTCACTAAGCTACTGTCGCCCGTTTTATTAGGTAGTCTAATACCTAGTTTTGTTTTATTCTCACAATTCTCTCATTCTCATATACGCACCACACACTCCTATGCAGGACCCGACAACGTCACCTTCAATTGCAATTCGTAACTCGACAATGAAGCTTCAGTTTCAACTGAAGCACCACCGTTTTGCTTCAAAACCGGCTTCGAACAGTGTCAGTAAAACGGGTTGCTTTTCATCATGATGAACGGGTTTAAAGTTCCATTTTCATTTTTCTATCAAATATTCAGTAGAAGGCCAGTAACTTTTAATGCAAATTAATTGAATTTAAGTAACATTTCCTATAATATTAAGAATATAATACTTGACCTAGACTTGAACGTCGACAAATCCTGCCTGACTTTCAGTCGTCGTCACTTGAAACAGTCACCAACTTCAGCTGCCGCTTGCTAGAAACGTTCTATTCAACAAATGAAACAAATCGCTTCATGTATAATACAAAGGTAAGAGAAAATCAGCTTCATTTATTTGTTTCGACGGGCCCTTCTCTTATGCGACCATATTATTTTTCTATCACTGCTCTTTGTGCCTACCGCCGAGAAGATAGACTGTTATCTACTCAGCCAGTGCGATCTAAACAAGTAGTGCGTTGCTGACAGTCGCTCTGGCAAATCTCGTGATTAAACCAGCATAATAGTCACTTTTTTGTATCCGAAAAATACAAAATACATCTTTAACAATATATCTTAACGAATACCCAAAATACACCAAAATTTAACTTTAATTCCAACAGCCGAAAATAAATCACAAAAATTCAATATTTTTCGACTTTCCAGAGTAAGGTCCTCCGTTAATAAACATTTTAAGAATCTAAAATGTAATTGGGGAATTCAGTTGGCAAGTCATTTTTTTTCGCTTTTCTGAGCAATTTCCTTAAATCTTTGATAGCTCCATTAAAATAAGTTAATTACTTCTTCTTTAATTGGGACTTTGATTAGTATTTGGACATCTCCATTTTTCTAATGGCGATATATTTTGTTACGATTAACGGAGGAGAATTATTTTTAAACCTTGCTCAATTACGTAATCAAACCGTATCTAAAACCGTGCGTTCGCTGTACCGATTAATTTGCTTCCTGCTTCCAATCCGCTAATGTTGACCCCGAGCCAAAGTAATATGATCCGAAGTTTTTTGCATCACAATTTCGCGTCCTACCACTTCAAGGACAGGACAATTCGTACCGATGTAATCACATTTAAATAGCTTTGCATCCAGTCTCAGGTTGGCGGATTTTTTTCTTTCTTTCTTCCGTTTTTTTGCTCATCACCCCAAAGTAAACATTAAAAACTCCGGACGGGTAGCGCGGTTAGTGCAAACAACAACAAAACCCGGATCGGATCTTTCCGCGGTGCGCAGAGGAGAAGAAAAACCGACATCGGCGAAACTTTTTAAATTAGGCACAACCCATCATACCCCCTCCCCCCCTCCCTCCGAGTGTTTGCCGGTTGAGACGGTCAGCACCGACAACGTATTCTGTGGCACTCTGACGGCTTTTGTCAAATATTTCCCGGTTAGCGTAAAAGTTGCCTCAAAACCGCGACCGCTGCCACACGCTGTCAAATTTAATTCGAGACCAAAAACATTTATCTTACTGGCCTCTCGCAAAAGGACTCGACGGTGGAGCAACGCAAATCCTGCGATGGTTTCTAATTAAAAAAAAGTCAGGATAAATAAGGCTGCCCGGTTGGTATTGTCTCGTGACTCCTGATTGTGCATTCGGGCATGCGATTTTCCTGCGACGACGTGATGGTCGGGCGGCGGTGGAATGTTCGCCGAGACGATTCATAGACGAAAGTTCTGCGCTGCTACGAAATGAAAATTTCCACTTTGAAACTGTGAGCAATGGTGCACTATATCCGAGTAGAAAAAAAAGAAAACTAATGATTTATGAGAGGAAAATTGTAATTTGCAACCGCTTCCTGCTGCGCGTTGTTCAGCGAGCCACTAGGCAGCGGTCGATTTTTCTTTCCGAAGTCAAAGGTTTTGCAATCATTTTTCAATTATTGAAACACCAAGTGAATAACAATTTTTCTAGGCTCTAATAAATTAAATCGTGGTAAACATTATAAAAACGATGTGAATAGATAAAACTCTCGGTTAGGTGGATTAGAGCCGGCTCTACATTTACCTCTTGCTGTCCAAGTTTCAACCTCCAAGAAGGTACCACGCTGAGTCTATATCCGCGGAAGATTACTCGCCTGGGACCGGCTGGGCCGGGCCAAAGCGGAACGAGTTGATAATGTCGAACCCTAGGCACTACTGGCACTCACTGCCGCTGATACTGGTAGGGTTGAAAATTAGGCAGCACCACGGCAAGCTGTGGGAACCTGAATTAATTCCCGCCGGTAATGGTTCTGGCACGCGGCACAAATTTGCGGCCAATGTACTCGGTATAGTGCCGCTACCATGGCATCCATCGCATCGCGGCGAAGCGGCGCGACGATAATTTATATCTTCACTTTAGGTACACCGAATGACAACCGGGTCCGGGATTGCTGTACAGTAGCATGGGTTGATCCCGGAATTGTGTGAACCATAAATTATGGAGCGAACCCATTCTTCTCTCTCGCAAACGGGATTCTTTGGGGTTTGGGGAGAATTTCTTTTGATGACGTCCCCACGGGCACGGCGGTTCGGTGGCAAAAGGCGAAATGCTTCAATGTCGCATCTTTCCGGTACAAATTTGAGGACTATAAATCTAGAGAGGGAAAGGGTACTTTGCTTCTGGGTGAATAACAGGCGTAATTGATTTATATCAATCAATGGGAAGGAAAAATATTATTGTTACAACTTGGAATGTATTTGTAATACGAAAAAAAAAACAGAACAGAATTATCTCAAAATGAATAGCTTGAAACTCAAATGTTTTCTATTTCAAGCGAAATTAATTGTCTACAGGACAAGTCTTTCCATTGTGCACATCCAGAAATCAACTTTTCTGCATTTAGCAATATAAATTTTGAACAGAACTTAATGGTTCTGAAGACTTATTCTTCTGATAATGGGTTTCAGGAAACCATCGGTGATGCAGAGAAATGGCAATTAAGTGTAACCTTGAAACGTCGTTTATTTCTGAGAATTGAATCCTGTTTTTTTATATGAAGCAGATGACCAACAATAGCTAGCAAAGCAAAGCAAAGTTTTTATACGACAGACTTCGCAGCCAGCTGTTAAAGTACAGGACAATTGCAAGGCCAGCTGCTACGATCCTATTGACTCTAACAGCCTCTCTCAGTCGAGATTCGACCAACAATAGATATTACTTCGAAAAGTACAGTAAAAGGATTTAACCCTGTTTTAGATATCACAATCGATTCTATTGAAGAAAATAGAGCAGATTTTAGCTTGTTTGGTGTACTAGAAATTAACTTTTACAAATTCTTTGTTTTGTTTTTTTTCTATCGCAGCAGGCGTTACTATGTTTTCTTAGGAATTCGAAAAGTGGAAAACTGTATAGAAAATAAAATTGAAGTCGGCTTGATAGTGTAAAAAGACGAACATACTCGTCTGGAAAGTGGAAGTTGCGTGTTGGAGTCTCGCCTTCGCTTGTTCAGTGTTTTTAGCTAATATCAAAATCCCAAAAAGCCTCTCAATTGACCTCGTAGTACGAAACTGACCTAAAAATCAGTCCTCGTATATTCGAATCTCGACTGGGAGAAGTTGTAAGAGTCAAGCAAAGCGTAGCGCCAGGCTAGCAATTGTCCTTTTCTCTAATAGCTGGCCTCGTTCGCATAGAGCCGGCTTGTTCATACTGTTTCAAGCAGACGTCTCTAATCATTTCACTCTTGGTCTCAGAAGTTGCAAGTCGCTTCCGGCTTGGTCGACCAGCCTGGCACCTTGCGACCCAGCACCTTCTGTTCCTGGTGCCGGTTGAATTGTTGAAGAGAACCGTTTTCGTCACACTGTCGTCCGGTATCATTACGACATGTCCGTTCCACCGTAGCCTACCGACTTTCGTCGAATATACGATGGGAATCTCTACAAGCAGTGCCTAGTGTGATTCAGACGCATTCGCCACTCTAAGCTTTCAGTGTGTACTCCGCCAAAAATTGATCACTCGTTTGAGCCTCTTTCTTTCGTGTATTTTATCTTCGACGCATTTATTTTTACGCTAATCCTCCTAGATTCCGTTTTCAGTCCGGAAATAATGTCTCCGCCGTTCCAAAGTTTCTGTTTATGATATCAAAGGCATCTGCGAAGCCTAAAGGTTTTACTGAAAATCAAACCCCTCTCAAGAAGCAGGAGCGAAACCGTCACGTCTAAGTCTCAGCCCACGCAG
The DNA here is from genome assembly GCF_943734655.1 of Sabethes cyaneus. Lineage (NCBI taxonomy): Eukaryota > Metazoa > Arthropoda > Insecta > Diptera > Culicidae > Sabethes > Sabethes cyaneus. Next base: position 45,884,870 of record NC_071355.1, read on the forward strand.
CGTCTCGATGGGACTCGAGAGTGTCCCCAAGATGCACACGAAACATATTACCCGTTCCAATGTATAGCTCTGATCAGTCGCGTCAGTTTGTCCGGAAAACAGTGTTCATGCACTATCTGCCATAGCTGATCGCGATCGACTGTATTGAATGCAGCTTTGAAGTCAATAAAAATGTAATGCGTGGGCACGTTGTACTCCCGACATTTCTGCAGGATCTGTAGAAGTAAATGGAACAAACTATGTAGATGGAACAAACTATGTAGATGGAACAAACTACCGTCGATTCGAGCGAAATTGAACAGTCAGGTGAAATTGATCACCGGGGACCAACGAGCAAAAAACTTATTATTCTACGTTTATACTGATTTACGGAGTTGAATATGCACCCATTCATATAAAGATTGAGCTAAAGATGGAAGTCACTTGGATTTCAACAAGATTGATCTTGTTAATTGTTAATTGCTAATTGTCTTGTTAATGGTTAATTGTTGCAGATGGAGGTTTTAATGGAACTCATTCGGTTCTCTACAACTACACATTCAAAAAGACAGTCAAGCCCCCGAATATGAGGAGAATTACATTATCAGTTTCACTAGACAGGTGAAGATTGTATACCCCCGTTGTTTAAATCACCGTACGATTATAATTGAGGGGTTTCTTGATATTTTTCGGTGAATAAATAACTCGTTTATGCTTTATGCGTTACGCGTTTCAGCCTACTATGTATATTTCAGCCATCTTCGGATGCAAAAGGAACGTCTTAACTCTAACGTTCCTTTTGCATCCGAAGATGGCTGAAATATACATAGCAGGCTGAAACGCGTAACGCTTAAAGCATAAACGAGTTATTTATTCACCGAAAAATATCAAGAAAATCCTCAATTATGAAGATTGTTTACGTAAATCGTACATTTACACCTATATACAGTGATAACGATGCTAAAATTTGCTTAATATCCTTTCTATCGTTCATGTGTATTCAGCATCAACCATGCTAATGTAGGGCCTACTGCCTCATTTTTCTACTAGTTGCTATACGCGACATTGTTGCCTACATGCAGGATATTATGTTGCCTATCTCGATTACGCCAGTTTGATAGCAATATTGTCTTGATTTCTACGTGATCAATTTTTCATGCAAATGAGATTTTTCAATTTCACGAGTACATTAAGTTGTATCTAAAATAAAACTATTTACATAAGATGTACATGACATGTTTCTATTCAAAAATGTTTACAAAATACCTGAAAAAGTGATCAATTTCACCCGAATTTACGGTACTCCAGAGTCAATCTGACCAGGAAGCAGCATAATGAGTAATTCTCGCTGAAACGGGGCCACTACTGATACGAGGCAGGGATGGTTCGATCACTTTGACTCAATTTTGATTCATTTGACAGTACCGTCTTAACGGGGCCAAATATGACAAAGTTATATATGAGACATTTGTAGAACAGGCTATTATCTATAATTTTGCTCAATAAAGTTTTGCTAAATCTCTTGTAGTTACGGCGTTACAATGCTAGTATCTTGTTAGTGACTAAATGAACGTTCATTTAGTCACTGATGAGTTACTAGCGTTGTAGCACCACAACTACAAACGTTACAGCAAAACTTTGTTCAGAAAACTTGTATATTGGAACTAGTTCTACAAATGTCCCATATATAACATTGTCATATTTGGCTCGGCTGAGACGGTACTGTCAAATGAATCAAAATTGAGTCAAAGTGATCGAACCATCTCTGATACGAGGTCTTCAAATATAGTAACTTTTGCGCTTAATTGGTCGAAAATGGTTAAAAAATAAGAATTACGCTTTCGATACCTCGATACAGTGGACCCCTCGTTCGCCAAGGGGCCTAACAGTTACAAAAAAAGTTGAATTTTGAGTAAACCTTGAGATCTATATCATGTGATATTTCATAAATTTGCCATGAAACAACTAACAAATGGCCCGGTTCTGTAAAGAAGAAGAACAGGGCTTTCGAATGGAGTAAAGAAATTTTCAGCGGTCATCTTGGATTGGGTCGCCATATTGCATTTTATCAAAAAACGGCCGTTTTCGACCGGAATATCGTGCTACAGAAAGTTGATTGCTTTATTTAGTTAATGCCATTGCAAACCTAATCTGAAGTTTCTTATAGCATTTTTTCTCAGCTTTCCGATGGTGGAAATTAAAATCAATTAGGGGGATCATGACGAAAACGGCGATTTATTGATAAAATCCAACATGGCAGCGAAATACAAGATGGCCGCTGATTTTTTTTCGCTTCATTTATAAACCCTATCTCTCTTCTTCACAAAACCGTGTCGTTTGTAGTTTATTTTATAGCAAATTTGGAAAATATCACTAATTATAGGAAACATGTGAACCTTGCTAGCAATAACTGGTTGTTTTTTTCAGTTAATGCCATAGCACACCTAATTTTATGAATGTTTCTTACAGATTTTTTTCTCAGCTTTCCAATGGTGACCTTAAAATGAAAATCGGTTGGGGGTCTCGTGGGGAAAACAGCCGTTTTTTGATAAAATCCAACATGGCGACCAAATCTAAAATGGCCGCTAAAATTTTTTTTACTCCATTCGAAAGCCCTGTTCTTCTTCTTTACAGAACCGGGCCATTTGTTAGTTGTTTCATGGCAAATTTATGAATTATCACATGATATAGATATCAAGGTTTGCACAAAATTCAACTGTTTCTGAAACTGTTAGGCCCCTTGGCGAACGAGGGGTCCACTATTTCCAAGTATCAGAAGTGTAATTCTTAGTTTTTAACCATTTTCAACCAATTAAGCGCAAAAGCTCCAACATTTGAATACCTCGTGTCAGTAGTGGCCCTGTTTTAGCGAGAATTACTCAATGCTTTTTAGCAGTAGACGTCTGTGAAACTTTCGGCAATCCCAAAAATGAATCCCTGGCTCCTGGAGAATTTTTTGACGATATACGATATGTGCTGTCTAGATGTTAGCTTTAAATCGAAGATTACGCCTAGGTCTTTGATATAATCGACCCACTCCATAGTGCTCGATAGCAAAAAAATCCTTGGGCTTAAACGTCTTTCTAAGACTTGACCCCTTTTTTATCGACTAACTTCTCAACCGGCTATTAAAGTACAAGATAATTACGGGGCTAGCGCAGCAGTCCTACTGACACTATCTCGCAGCACCGCCTAGATAGATGTTGGAGTTCGAGGCAGTCGGCAGGTGAAAGAGAATATTTTTACATCATCGGCATATGATAATCTTGGGCTGTGGTTGAAATAGAGCAGGAATGTAAACGGTCCGATATGACTGCCCTGCGGAATACCTTAAGCTGGATTTGTAATCACCGATGGCAACCATCAGTTAACGATCAGTTAGATACGAACGGAGCCATCGCAGGAGTGTGCCGCTTACAAGGAAACATCACTATCGGTCACAGGCTTATAGCTTAACCATATACACCATAGTGTAGTCCTCTCGATCCAGGACTTCACTGCACTGCTCGTATAGGTATAGCCTATGGAACTTTTTTGAGAAAACTTAACTTGAAATTTGTATGGGTATTTGACTTAATGGAGGCGCATGGTACATTGTGAATATCCGGAACGTTTAAGTAACAGTTCAAAAAGAAAATGATATTGTTTGGAAAAGGATGATTTGATTACGCAACAAGCATTTTTAAAATACTTTTTTTGTTCACCTGGTAGTGTTATTAAAGTTTTCTCAAGCTGATAATACGTTAATTGCGGTTCAAGTTATTCGTTTACGATGCAGGACGGTATTTTCTCTCTATTTAACTAAATACGGTGGCATAATTGAGACAAACGTTCAGAGATGTTTACAATAGTTTTGCTGCTGGATAACCGAAAAAAGCATTCTTCTTTACCTTTTCTTTGTTACGTATCATGTTGAATGAAACAGCAATTGGAAATTTGCAAATATACTCTAGCAAATCTGGTTTGATGGACAGCGAAATTGCCAAGCAATGGATGAAGAAGGTGGCTAGGCATTGGGATCAACATTCCGATACATTGTTGAATTGTCAACAAGATGGAGCGCTCAACAGAAATAGGAGAACGACTGAAGATGATGGACAAGCTATGGATCCTCTAACTTTGGACGAGGTTATAACAGTAGCGAGATAGCTGAAAAATGGCAAAGCAGTTGGAAAAGAAGACATCCCTGCTGAACTTTTGATAGTCGGGAGCGAACTTTTGAAAGAACGGGTGCAATCCATCAGGTTATACTAAAAGATATAGACTGAGAAGGAAATTCCTACGGACTGGTTAGAAAGTCTCATGTTCCCTATTTACAAAAAAGGCCTTTGACTCGAGTGCAGCAATCACCGAGGCATTACTTTCCTCAATTATACATACAAAATTCTCTCCCGTATCTTGTTTCTCAGAACAGACTGATGCCGTTGCAGAAAACCTTTGTTGGCGAATACCTGTGCGGTATTCGAGAGGAACGCTCCAAGACGGACCAAATGTTCACCTTGCGACAAATCCTCGATAAATTCCGGGAATTCAACTTGCAGACTCACCATTTGTTTATAGACTTTAAGGTGGCGTACGGTTCAGTTAAACGCAATGAGCTATGGCAAATTATGCTCGAACATGGTTTTCCAACAAAACTGATAAGGCTGAAACGTTCTATTGTTAATGGTTCCAATCAAGCATTAGGATAACGGGTGAAACATCAGACGCGTTTGTGGTTTGAAGTAAGATGACGAGCTATCGAATTTGCTTTTCAACATTGCATTGGAAGGTGCAATTCGAAGGGCAGGCGTGTAGAGAATCGGTACCATCCTCACGAAATCTCATATGCTCCTAGCGTTTGCGGGCGACATCGGTATCATCAGTGTTAACCGTAGAACTGTGGAAACAGCGAACACGCGTCTTAAATCACCCAGCTAGCACCAACTCGTATATCAATGTACGAAAACTATCGTAAGTATCTCCTAACAAACTCGAAATCGTAACTAAAGCTGGATAAAGTGGGCTCAAGTTGATTTTTTGTCGTATATAATGATAATGACTGACATACATACGATTTTCAGCACAAAATCGTAGAGTAGTACGGAGCGACTAGTGCTTAATCGGATATTATCGTATATAAATACTTATATAGTCGTAACGCTCAAAATTATTCGTAATCACGTATAACGCCTCCAAAATAGTACGGATTTGCCAATTTTGCGCATGAAATACGATTTATTTAGCATTTAGCATATCAGTACGTAATGCTGATTTTTACCTTTTTTATACATATGAAAATGCTAGCTGGACATGAATCGCATGAATCATGAAATCTACCAAGTAAACCAAGATGCGGATATTGTGAAGCGACTAAACCACGGCAGGCTAAAATGGGCTGGTCACGTAGCAAGATGTTGGATGAGAGACCAGCGAAAACAGACCGCGTACCCGTTGGGTGAGCGCTGTTGAAGTAGCTGCTAGAGCAGCAGGTGTTAGGGGCTACTGGAGAGCGGCAGCCCAAGACCGAGAAATGTGGAGACGGCTCCTGAATTCGGCATGGATTGTCGCCATAAAAGTCAACTAAGTCAAGGATGAAGGAGGTGTTATTGGACGTAGTTGAAGATGACAGAGTTTTAAAAATTAATTCGTGGTCCGGTTATAAGCAAATGATGAAGTAGCCGCAAATCGCTCAGAAAAAATTGAAAATCATTTTACTTCCGCCTGACTCAACCTCGGTTCTGTAAACGGCAGATATATATATATTAATCGGCTATTTAAGGAACTCATACGAAACGTATGTAATAAAATTCAATGGCATCACAATCTTGACAAAGCAGAACAATGTATTGACAATTCTAGAGATGCTTTGGTACCAAGGCTTGAAAGTTTTTATGGTATCATAGTATTCATGGTATCGGAACGTCTTCATTGATGAACATCCATATGAATTTAATACACCAGCGCAATTTTGTCTTGATTTTTCGAGATACGCAACATGCAAAAAACAATCTTGCACGAATTTTTGCTTTTTCAATTACATTTGTAGTTTCAATTCAGAACACCAAACATGCATACCGGAATTAACGAGAAGAAAAGTTTAATAACACTTTCAGGTGAACGAAAAAGGGATTTTAGAAAAGCTTGTTGTATAATCTAATTATCCTTTTCAAACAATATCATTTTCCTCTTGATCTGTTACTGAAACGTTTAGGATATTCACAATATACCATGCGCCTCCATTAGGTCAAATACCCATACAAATTTCAAGTTAAGTTTTCTCAAAAAGGTTCCATAGGCTACACCTATACGAGCAATGCAGTGAAGTTCTGGATCAATAGGACTACACTATGGTGAGTATGGTTAAGCTCTAAGCTTGTGACCGATAGTGAAGTTTCCTTGTTAGCCCAAATCTTTCGAGTTTAGCGTTTGTGCTTATGTGACCGAGCTTATCAAAGGCGACTTACAGGCCGGTATAAATGGCATCGGTTTGCATCATTGCAGATAAATTTCCGACGCTGTGCGTAGCAAGGTACAGGAAATCCCTGGTCGCTGATCCGTGCTCAAATATTGCTTGCAATGGGAAAAAGTCGCTCCAAGACGATTAGCTCGAACAATTTCGACGGCACTGAACGATGTCATTCCTCGATAATTGACCACATCTCGCTTGTTGCCTTTTTGTATACACATGAAACATATGAATAGATTTTCAACAGGACGAAAAAATACCATGGAGATGGACTTCTTGAAAACGAGCTGCAGTAGTTTAAGCAGACAAGAGCTGTGCTTCTTCACGCAAGCGAATTCCATCTGGTCCGGGAATGAATGAGAACCTCAGTTGCGTAGCTGCGATCATCTCGGTGTTTATATCCCGATCACTCAGAGCAGGGACGTTACTTGCGCACAGTGGTCCAAACGGGTGAAATGTAAAACTATCAAAAGGTACTCATCGCTTAACATGATTAAAATAACAACATAACTTGTTTGTGTTGGGAAAAATAGATACAGTTTCTTCGGCAAAGTTATAGCAAATATAAAGGCAAACAAATTTGCTGAAGAAATGAAATATCTATCTCTTTCGGGTGTAAAGATACAAAGCATTTTCTTTGAAACTTCTATAAAAAAATAGTTTTTCATGTAGGTATAGCTTTTGTATGTTTGCCGTCCACATGTAAAACGTATGCTTGTCGTACACTCATATGGGTAGGAAGTTTTTAGAGCGTCTTAGTAGAATACGAAACCTGAAACTAAATAAAAAGAAAACTACACTGAATATAATTGTTTCTTGCCAATGTGGAAGTAAGTTGGTATATGGCGCCAGTAAAAGTTCAACATTTTGGCGGTCTCTGGAAATCCATAGTGAAGGACATCAAGAAACATGTTCGCACACAGTTAAAAAATTCGCTCTTACCCTTCACAGAAATGCCGACGATGATTGAGGAAAATGTGGATTCTCAACCACTAGTGCCCATATTGAAAGATTTCAATGACCTAATAACTTTGATTCATCAACGAGTTTCAAGCTCATTTAAATGTGCAAAAAGCCCGTATATTTGGCTAACACCGAGGACCCGACCGGGCCGTCAAAATTTGTTATCTTCTGGTCGATGAAATGAAATGAAATTCCAATCTTAGAATGTCATAGCAACGAAGCTAGGTAAGTTCACTTTGAAGATCATCAAATCAGAGTCAGAGATCAGTCAGCTGATAAAAAACTTAATCAGCGATTGACGTATATTCTTTGTTCAAGAATCAAAACACTTCCAACCGGCTCTGAATTCACGTGACAAATTGATCTGTTCCTGGTAATCATTTCGCCGAGCGAAAAGTTCCGCCGGCTCCGGCATCATCTGTTTTTGGAAAACTTTTTTCTCGAAATTTTCCCTTAGCATTGGCAGTACCGGCTTCCGAAATACGGAAACGCTGCCAATTTGAATTCGTTTCCCTTAGCAAACAGTGTCAGCCCCCCAACCACCCTCCGGCCCGGCCCGTCAATGTTTGTAATTAGGCGCAGCTGGTCAAGCGCTGCACCACCGGCACTGGCTGTCAAAACGAATTGGAAACTGGCTAGCTGCCTAGACCGGGCGACCAGTTCCCACGGACTGTTGCGTGTACATTCCAAAAATCAACCGTAAAACTTTCTGCGTCCAATTGAGCTATTACTGGCCATTAGGAACCGGGCCAGCCAGTCGCTCCTAAGCCGGTATACAACGAGCTAGTAGCAGGAGGAGGAAACTTTTCAGTCCACCACGTGCCGCTAATTTTGCACTGTGAAGAGTGCACTTTCTTTCCAAATGAACATGTAGTTCGCGCGTAGAAACTTGCTTCAGCACGCCACTATGGTAGCGAGTGACGGTGAATGCTGATTGCTTGCAGCAGCAGCAATTAGATAGCTGCTGGGCGGAAAGTTTTTCCGAGATTTCCGAGATTATGATTGTTGTCGAAACTGTCGCCGTAAGTCCAACGCAAAATGGTCCCGAGTAATCAAGGCGGCTTGCCAAACGAACGACAAGCGGGTAGGCAGGCCGGCAGGTCGTACGTAAGCCGTAGTCGTAATTAGCTGCCTTGAAACTTGTTCGGAATTGTAGGTTTTATTATTTTTGTATTATATAGGGGTTTCAGTAGAGGTGGTGGTACTCGGAAATAGTCAGGGAAAGTGCAAAACAAACTGTTGACGTGTTGGTTAGCAAGAGTTATCATAATTAATATAAAATTTATAAAATAAGCTGGCTCTAGGATGTATGTGTTATAAAAGACCATGCGCCCTCTTTTTCTTTAGATTTGGTGTAGAGCTCTTGTTTAGTTTAGAATATTAGTTTAACTAAATACTTAAAGCGATGTAATTCTTTTTACAATGAATAAAATTACGCAAAAGCAAATGTAGATTGCATCAACCTTTCGAAAAACTCCATATATGAACAATGAATCCATCGATCACTCTGTTAATTCGACAACCAGAGTGGGTCGCATCTCTCACAAGAATGTTACCAAAATAAATCCACTTTTCTATTTCTGTACCTGCCATCGATGATGACGAAATTCCTCTAGCATAAAGGGCATGCAATCCTCTGCATTTGCGGAAAAATATTGCAGCACAAAATAAATTTTCGTTTTCTTTTCCTCCAATTTGCGTCACAATCGAATCAACAACCACTCTATCAATTTAAACTGAAATAGTATTACCAACGAAAGCGACCAGCAAAGGTTTTCACTAAAAATGAAGAAACCCATAAATCATGGCACAACGTGCGGACGTACTGCTGGACGCATCCTTCCAAGTTGAGTAGGGTTTAAACCGACAGAATGAAAAAAAAACAGCTGCCATTATTAGTTCGGTCGGGAAGCGTCACGGTCACAATTATCAGCACCTGACGGTTAATTCTTTACCAAACATGGACTTTAGACCATCGTTTCGTCGTTGCCGCCAGTAAAACGTGTTTTACGCTGTTACTTTCACTCCATAAAAACACGCTGGTTGGTAAGACAGTTGGAACGACCTTTCAACGGCTTCGGCAATAATGAGTACCGGTCGGTGGAGCTGTCTGCTGCAGTTGGGTCATAAAAATTATACCACGTCGTCTCTGCCAGATTTCCAACCTAAGGTTTTCTAACGGAAAAAAGCGTAGTTTGAAAGCAACTAGAGACGTAAACGAGACAGTCAGAATGACAATATGCTTTTCACAATCGACCTAAAGAACGGGATGAAGCTCTTGCGAGATTTGGTTTGTCGTTGTGTTCGTTTGTATCCTTTCGGTATACAGGGAATATCCGTTTTTCGTTGAGCACGTTCGCAAATATGTGTCGTCTTCCCTGCTTGCTAGACTGCCACCGACGGAAAAGTCATTTCTAATGCACGACTTGCTATTAGTGAGGTGTTTTGCAACGGTAGCGAGCGATACAGTGCACTTAACAGAGGTAAGTGCGGTGCAGGATAATCTATCGGCCAAGAAACTGGCAAGTGAATGTGAAAACTTTCTTCGGAAACTCATAGGACAAGCACTACAACTTGTGTTCCCCCGTTTTACCCAAAATGCATGTTTTCCCGACGGCAGCGGTGTTTCTGTCTGAATCGTTCGGTATTGTCTCCGGGAACGAACTATTCGTATGCTTTTTTCTGTTATTACTCCCAGCGACAGGCAAAAGCACACTCGGCTGTAATTATTGCAATTGTTGGAAGCTTCGGTGGCAGTCACGGAGCTGCCATGGCACCACCCCGGACGGTGTGTATCTACGAGTATGTGAACGAACGTGGACTATCGAAGAAGACGATGCCGGCGACACTATTTTCTTTGTGCAAAATTATTCTCGGAATTTTATGCTATTGGGTCAGGTGCAAATTACGTGTTAATTGGATTTTCGTTCCACTGTGTTTGCTCGTGTGCGTACCGAGGCATACACCAGCTAGCCCCGCGGGAAGATACTCATCGGCAGGAATAAAAACAAACGGCAGACGAATGAAGAATAGGGTGGTTTGAATATAAGACAACCGAAACGGACGAAAAAGTTTAACAACTGTGGTTCAGCATTGTATCCGAGTAAACTGTACGTTATTAAAAATACTAAAAATATTTGTAGTAATTATGAACATTCCCATGTCCTCATTTAGGCTTTCAATGGTCCATTTTGGTCAAAGCTTCAAATGTTACTTTAGATTTTATTTTTTTACATTAGCTTGATTAAGTTTGTATTAGCACTCAGGCTTGATTTGCTCTTTTTGTTTCGTTTTTGTTCTTACGACTACAGCGCCTCATACTCATAGTTCGAAAAGTGGTGTATAGAGCAATTGTAGAGTTTTTCTTTATCTATAATATTGTTGAAAAAAATATAGTTTTATCTTTTGTATTTGTGGCACTTTAGAACTGAAAGATCGTAAAAAAGGGTACTCTTTTTGATACCAATTGGTCCATAGTGGTAGGCATTACGCGGGGAAGACAACTGTTAACAGTTGGTTCGATGCTGAATGCCACAATACATGCTGATTGCTGAAAGCACGTGCTCACAGACTATCGGAGAGATTTGCCAGCAACAATACACGGAGTTTCTTCAAAACGGCGAGGTGCAAGATACCAGTGATCTGTAATGATAGTGCTTGCATGGAAAGGTACAGAAGAATTTCAGTAGGAACAAGATAAGAACTGTGAGTGATGACCAAGCTGTGGAGCCATCAGCACAGGAAGAGGTTAAGAAAGCAATCGGTGAGCTGAAAACGATAACGCTGCCGGAAAGGACGGTGCCCTGGTTGAACTTCTAAAAACGGAAGGCGAGCGGCTATACTAAGCAATCTACCGATTTATTTTCACGATCTGGAAGTGCGAACAAATGCCCAAAGAGTGGTTGGATGACCTCATTTGCCCTATTTTTAAAAAAGGACATCGTCTAGGATATAAAAACTATCGAGATTTTCCGTATGCTGTTCTGTAGACTGAGATCGAAAGCAGAGTCCTTGTCGGCGAGATCAGCAATGATCGTACCGGATCATTTAGCTAATCTATCGGATCATCCGAAACCATTTAATTCATCTATGGTTGTACCGAACCATCCCAAGTAACTATAAGCATTAACCGAAAACCGTATTTTGGTAATAATACAGCATCCTCAGTCAAACCGCTGTTTATCAGTAATCTTTTTGCTTATCAAACCTATATGACATTGTTAAAGCAAAGAAACATTACCGTAAATTAACATCAAAGAAAGCAAAATATTATTATTAAATATTATTAAATATGTTTAGGCCATTGCAAATCATATTTAAAGTTTTTGTCACCCCCCCCTTGGAAATTGGCTTGAAAAATCGGGGGCAAAAAAATAATTTGTAGGATATGAGTCAAATTTCTTTTTATAAAATCAATTGTCTGTGGGCTCTACAGTCTGAAAAACTCGAAAAATGAGTCTCCGAGTTGAATTAACGCTTCTAGCACGAAACAGAAATGGAAATTCGAACAATGGAATTTCCGAAAATCGTCCAAAAAAAATTTCCTTCGTTTTTGTCCCTTTTCGTATATTTTTGCATAGAAAATAATAACGTATATATTATAAGCAAGAATAGATTCGGTTTTCACGTTTAAACCTTAAATAAAAATTCTTAAAATCCATGTTTTCTTTTTCTCGATTAAAAAATTCACTTTGTTTTTTTTTTCGCCCCCCCCCTTCAGTGGCCGAACACCGGAAAGACAAAAACTTTATAAAATATTTGTAATGGCCTTATTAAATATAATTATCCGATCTAATTGATCTTAATGATCTTGTGGTGGAGAAAAGCCGTCTTGATATTCTAAAGAGGCAAGAAAAGAAAAGTCTAAAGAAGTCCCCACCATCTTTAAGCACATACATACATACATGAAATAATAAAAAATTACAAATAATTTAGTAGTCATATACAATTAACCCTCCAACGGGCAATATCGTAAAAACGATGCGATCAAGCTAATAACTATTTTATCATGAAAGTACACACGAAAAAACCTTAAGTTCTGATTTTCATGCAAAAATAATTATCTGGAGGAGCGCCAGGTCCAATTTCTCTTTTTCCTTTTTCATGTCTAACGCTCTGCGCAGATATTTTTTCAATTCAGGTACATTACAAAATTAAAATAATGCATGAAATTTACTCATAGAAAAACTTTTTAGGTCAATCATTTTGTTCTAGATTTTGTTTCTACAAAAGTAAAAAAAGGAAAATTCGCGTATTAATTATTTTCGGAATTTTTCGGAATTTTTGTTTTTGTAAGATGATAACTTTTGAATGCATGGTCAGAATGTTATGATATTAGTATCAAAATGTCAAGAAGTCTGTTTAGAACACATTTTCGATATTGCCAATTAAAAACAAATTTCGTATGCGGCTCTGGAGCTCCAAAAGCGAAGGCCGTTTACAGACGGTCTTACCCGTTAGAGGGTTAAATTAAAACGTCCTAAGGACTGTATCGAAAAGTCTTTAGCAACATCTATTCGTGAATAAAAATGAAATACGATTATTGTTTCAATTTTGTTTTCGGTTTATTGAAGATTAGTACAACTTGTAACAATAACATGGCTTACATTAGTCAAAATATTAGATTCTAAAGAATGAGCGCACTTTTGATAAAGCTCCTCCCAGCAAATTCTGCTTTTGTGCATTTCCTGGATGCTGCTGCTCAATTTTTATTGCATTCCTCCATGCCTTGGGAAACTGTTCCTTCCCTCCTGAAGATCCTCTTCACAATCGACCAGTAACGTTCAATTGGTCAGAGCTCTGGACAATTTGGTGGACTGATGTTTTTCTCGACGAATTGGATATTATTGTCTGAAAGGCACTGTAGTACAGGCTTAGCGCAATGTACAGATGCCAAATTCGGTCAAAAGAGAGGGGGAGACTGATACTGTTTGTAGAGGGGACACAATATTTTTTACAATTATTCAACTCTGTAAGTTTGAGCATTTTTTGCATACTTTGTGAAGAAAATATGCATCGCAGACCATAAGTACAAAAAGCATGCCATACTAAAACTTTCTGTCCAAACTTTTCCAGCGCAATCGTACAGTCGGTATCGTCCGCCGATTTCGTGTAAAAATTCGGCCCTGGAAGCGCTTTTGAATCCTGTTTGACGTTAGTTTTGTCGTCCATATAGATGCACTTGTTACCGTTGTCTATTATCCGTTCCTGACCTTGATTCACTGAATTATCGCCATGCTTCTTTTAAGTATTGTAGCCAAATAAGACGTTGTTACCAATCGGTGTCGTTTAACATGAGTTATTACTTCAGAATCTACCGGGGGCTAACTGGAACCAGGTTTTCTTCCGGACCAAGGCAGATCCTTCAAGCAAAACTCTTCTTTATTTATCGATGATATTTTTACGCTTGTGTGGTGCATTTTAAATCGTTTTGCGATTTGGTTGATAAAAACACCGTTTTCAGTGCACCAAGTGTGCAGAATATTTTTCCTGATTTCAAGATCAATCCTAGGCATAGCGAAAAGTAAAAAAATAATCGAAACAAATCGATTGCACAACTCTTTTTAGATATTTAAACAAACTTTTGCTTACACGCACATAAAAATTACTTCACCCAATTTTTAGTAAAATCATTTTAAAAGTTGCTTATTACTTTTCGATACAGTCCTTACACGTAATACACCACTGGTTAAAAATCCTTGTCGTCTTCAGCTTGTTTTTGAAGGATGCAGTAGTTTCGTGAGAGTCGTGATAGTTCGACGACCTCAGCAAATGTTCGTTGGAGCCTGGTTATTGGTTCGTTACTGCCGTATTGGCTACTGTGGAATGGTAAATGGATTAGGCTACGTTGACGTAACGGTCGTTCGGGTGTATTGAACTGGAAACGTGACAGCAAGGCGGGGCAGTCAACTTCGCCTTTTAGAATTTTGGCGGCAAATGTGGCCTGGGCAATTTTCCGACGTGTAAGCAGTGTGCTTAAATTGATCAGTTGACACCGATCTGGATATGAGGGCAGGTTACTGGCATCTCTCCAAGGTAATCGTTGTAGTGCTTTTGTATTTGTTCTATACGGTCGCTCCAGTACTCCTGATATGGGCCCCAAATAATGCAAGCAGTTTCTAGGAAAGGTCTTACCAAAGCGCAGTACAACGATCGAAAGCACAATGGATCACTGAACTCGTTACAAACTTTTTTGATAAACCCAAGCTGGCAGTTTGCTTTCTGTATGATGATCGATCGATGCGTATCAAAAGTCAATTTACTATCCAATGTAACGCCAAGGTCTTTTACTTCATGAACTCTTGCCAAACAACTTCGTGAAACAACGCGTGAATGACACAACACAGCATTTCTCGACACTTATGATAATACGGTTCCACTTGCACCACTCAACAAAACGATGAAGAATTTTCTGAAGCTCACGGCAATCTTCAGTGTTTCTAACAACCAAGAAAATTTTCAGGTCGTCAGCATACAGCAAGCGGCATCCATCGGGAAGTAGAGAACAAACATCATTCACGTATAACAAAAATATCAAAGGACCAAGGTTACTGCCTTGCGGAACTCCAGATAAGTTAGTGAAGGCCCGGGATTTAACACTACCGCGCTTAACTCGAAGCGTTCGATCAAACAGGTAAGATCGCAGCCATTGGGTGAGGCATGTGTCGGCTCCGAGCTTAGAGATTTTGGCAAGAACAAATCGTGGTCGATTCTATCGAATGCTGCTTTTAAATCCGTGAAGATAGTGTCAATTTGTTGGTGGTTTTCCATGGCGTTAAGGCATTTTGAGGTAAACTGTGGTAGATTGGCGTTGACCGAGCGGCTAGCGTAGAAACCGTGCTGATCGACCGAAATATATCGCTTACACTTAAAAAACAGGTAGTCACAGATAATCAGCTTTAACAATTTGGAAGCACCACATAGCGACGTAATTCCTCGACAATTTGCTATGTTTCGCTTTTCGCCTTTTTTGAAAACAGAGAACATTAAAAAATTGTTTCCAAAGAGTTGGAAAAACGCCACTGGACATCGACTTGTTGAAAATCACGGAGAGCGGTTTTGACAACTCGGAACAACACTTTTTCAAGATTACAGATGGTATGCATATAATGTTATAAAATAATGCATTTAGACAATGCACTAAAACAAACCACAAGTGATAATAAACAGTTTGTATCGGGCTTCTTATTTTGCTTTTCTACTGCCTCTTTTCCTGTCCTTTTTCACTTAACGTCTATGAGGCCATATGAATAAAACAGTTAACTTTGCTTTTCCCGTTTAAATCGTGTGGGAGCATTTGCTCTAAATCTTTTATTCATACGGCCTATGGTCGTACAGAATCATATACATTACTCAACAATGATCGCACCGAATCGCACCGTCTTATCGAACCATATCACGGCCAGATAAGTTTCTCGGGGGAGGGGGGTTTACAAAAAAAAATCTCACATGACCTAACCGTTTAGTTAGGAAGAAATTTATTTAGGAAATGGGGAATTATTTTCAGTTAAAAGTTATTTTGGTTGAAATGGAGTGTTCTAAGTAATAGTTCGTGTATGTGGGATCGCTGGCAGCCGCAGACGACAACACAAATAAGGAGATCCAGCGGCATATTCAAGCAGAACA
The DNA here is from genome assembly GCF_943734655.1 of Sabethes cyaneus. Lineage (NCBI taxonomy): Eukaryota > Metazoa > Arthropoda > Insecta > Diptera > Culicidae > Sabethes > Sabethes cyaneus. The sequence goes on from NC_071355.1 coordinate 45,900,885, forward strand.
TCGAGCCTGCCCTTGCTAATACTGCAGGACTCCTGCTTTTAGAATCCAGAGGATTCTTATTTCATATAGCACGCGATTCCTAGGTATCCCGTGGATTCAACTCTTGGATTCTCATATAAGAATCCCGGTTCTATAAGCAAGGCACTTAGTGTGAATCACAAGATTCCAACGCTAGGAATCCTAGAGACTCTGCGCGAATATTTTTGGTTCGTCCGGGTACTTTGCCCTTCGCAAAACGCTGCGATTAACTTGCGAACCTGACAATGTACAAACCCCCAATTAGATCGATAGACTGTGCTCACGGAGGACTTACGCACCTTTGCGAACAATATTTAGTACAAGCTGAATGCTAAGAGTAGGGTGTACATTTGTCGAAAGTCGGTAAACTACAGTGAACCGGACACGTTGTAAGCAAAACTTTTCAATACAACATCCCTACCGGCGTCGGCACAGAGGGACTCAACGTTCGAAATTTTAATTCACGTCTAATGCGACACTTTTTATTAAAAAAGCTACGACTTTTGAGACGCCTGGGAAATGGGCGACGAGTAATCCAAGATCGAGCTGAATGGAGCTTAAAATAGCACGAACCACTTCGGTTTTTAGCTGCTGACGACGCCGACGAGGATTGTACGACCAGCCTCGTACATTTTCCGGTGTTCTAAACAGCAGGGTGTGAAATTTCAAGCTTAAAAGTGTAGAACAAATTTTCTTCGGGGGAGAGGGGGGTGGGGCGTCGCTACGCCCATGAACCATATACTTCATCAACAATGGTCGTACTGAATCATTTAGCTCATCTATGTTCGTACCGGACCATATACATCACTAAACAGTGATCGTATCGGATCACTTAAATCATCTATGGTCGTACCGAACCTTATGCATCACTCAAAAATGATCGCACCGAATCATTTGATTCATTCATGGTCGTATCGAACCATATATATCATCAACAATGATCGTACTGAATCATTTGATTCACCTATGGTCGTACAGAACCATATACGTTGGTCAACATTGATCGCACCGAATCATTTAATTCATCTATAGTCGTACCGAAACATATACGCCATCTACAACGCTCATACAGAACTATTTAACTTATCTATGGTCCCACCGAACCATATACATCATCAACAATGATTGTACTGAATCATTTGATTCGCGTATGGTCATACAGAACCATATACGTTAGTCAACAATGATCGCACCGAATCATTTAATTCATCTATGGTCGTACCGAAACATATGCATCACTCAACATTGATCGCACTGAATCATTTGATTCATCTGTGGTCGTACCGAACCATACACATCATCAACAATTATTGTACAAATTGCACAAAGATCTTGGCAAAAAGCATACTGTATAACAGTTTAAAAACCAAAGTTTGCGTCTTCGACTATTTATCATATCCTAAGATCCCCAACAACTACTCGCAATCAAGATAGCGGAAGACTATTATTATTAAATTATTAATTATTATTAATTATTACATTATTAAATGGGATGCCGCAAAAAAGTTCAACTGTTCCTACCAGTACATCTACAAAACATTGAAAAGAGACAAAATAAAGAGCGGAAAGAAGACAAGAGCGCCGAAATACACTGAAGGGCAGATTTCGACGCTGAAATTCCAATGGCGCTGGTTGATAAAAAATTAGTTCGGACTATGCTTTGTTTTGGACGCCGAAAGTTACTTCCTTTTTTCGGGGTATGAAATGGGGAAGGCAAATGAGCAAGCGTCCAGCCATCCCAAGCCCCTATCTAGTGCCTCCACGTGGTCTTGCCCGGTAATGCTCTATTGAGTAGCCAAGCTAGGAGGTGCGATGCTGGGTGGTTTCCGGCTGCCTGATCTCAAAACTGCGGGTTTGGATGACGGCTGAGCCACACAACCTTGTTAGTAGGTAAGCTTAACATAAGTTATTTTAATTATTTGTTTCGTTTTAGCTCATGAAGCAAGCACCTCCTACTGTGCAGTGAAAACTCGGACCGAAGAAAGTTTAAATAATGCTCATGGATACCAGAAGAAAAAAATAAATTAATAATGGAAGCACTCATGTAAACTCAAATGATGCAACTCTATTCCATTCGAAGGACTGCTGGTGAGATTGTTCTATTTTTGTCCATATATCTTCATATACTGTATATTCATACTAGAGGACCCGGCGCGCGTTGCTACGCCATTCTAAAAAGGGGGTACATGCATAATCCTGAAGATTCGATTAATTGTGATTTTGCAACTAAGAGCTTTCTTTTTGACAACCCAAGATATTACTAAATCACACCGCAAATTTCTAATCCAACGCATCAGCATTTGTGACTCGAGCAGCAAGGCCAACGTAACAATTTGGGTTTTATTACCAACCCTTAAAAGGGTAATGTTGGTAAAATCGTAATAAAATATCAGTGCAGTCAATCCAACTGCATCAGTTGAAAACTGGTCAGAAACCATAAACTTAGTGTAATCTCAACATTATTTTCTTCATATTTTCATTTCAACAATGTATTTTCTCTGCCTTTTCTTTTGTTTTTAAAATAAGTATTATATTATCTTACTTTTATTTAATTTGACCCATTATCTAGGCTTCACCGATTTATTCTTAACAATTTTGTTCCAAATTTATCTTATATTTTAGTATGGACGGCAACACTCGCGAGTTCGATTACTTTTTGAATATTGCAAAAAATTCTGTTTAATTTGTATGATAGCCCTCTCCCCTTCCAGAAGGGAGAGGAATCTCAATACGCTATAGAAAAAAATTTGCCTCCAGTAACCCCCAAATTCATTTGCTTGATTAATGGTCGATGTATGGGGAAATTTGTGTTTTATTTGTATTGGAGCCCCCCTCTTAGAAGAATGAGGTTACTCAATCTACCATAGAAAAAAATCAACCTCCAAAAATCTTCACATGCCAAATTTGGTTCCATTTGCTTGATTAGTTCCCGAATTATAGAGAAATAATTTGTGTTTCATTTGTATGGGAGCCCCCCTTCTAGAGGGAGAGGGGTCTCAAGCAACCATACAAAAAAATCCTGTCTCTAGAAACCCCCACATGCTAAATTCGGTTCCATTTGCATGATTAATAGTCAAGTTAAGAGGAAATTTTGGTTTTATTTGTATAGGAGACCCCCCTCTTAGAGGAAGGAGGGTTCTCAATCTAGCATAGAAAAAATTTCTGCCTCCAAAAGCCTTCACATGCCAAATTTGGTTCCATTTGCTTGATCAGCTCCCGAGTTATAAAGAAATTTGTATTTCATTTGTATGGGAGCCCCCCCCTTCTAGAGGGAAAGGGGTCTCAAATAACCAAAGAAAAAAATCTTGTCTCTTGTAACCCCCACATGGCAAATTTGGTTCCATTTGCTTGATTAGTTCCCGAGTTATGAAGAAATTTGTGTTCCATTTGTATGGGAGCCCCCTCCCCCCATCTAGAGGGGGAGGGGTCTCAAACCATGCTAACAACATTCCTCACACCAAACGCAATGTGTATGCCAAGTTTCATTAAAATCCGTCGAGTGGTTTGCGAGTCTATACCGGACACACGAACAGCATTTCATTTTTATATATAGATAACACATATTTGGTATACATTGTCATATACCATCATTATCGTAAAGGAGAAGGAGCATCAGGGTATTGAATAAATCGAAGACTGGATGAGGAATGTGGTAACCAGCCCAAGTCATATAGCATCGGAAAGGATTTTGACGCCCTCTTCTTCTTCTTCTCTCTTCTTCTCTTATGTATCTAGAAACCGGGTGGTCGCACCAAACCATATACTTCATTAACAATTATCGTACTTAATCGTTTAATTCATCTATGGCCGTACCGAACCATATACTTTATCAAGCAATATTTTAGTTACTGAAAATGGTACCGTACCATTTCTTTTTATTTGACTATGGTCGCATCGTACCGTTCGATTTTATATTCGGAGGATGAACCAAGCCTTTCACCAGAAGGTAAAAGAATAAAAGAAAGAACGGTAATAAAGAAGCGTTTGAAAAACATACTATACAAGTTTAGTTATTCAAGTTATAGTTCCTATCCATTATGTGCTAATAAAACATGGATAAAATAATTTTCCTATAGGGTACCTATGCATTCAAATCAAACAATCCTTGAAGCAACAAGTACGGTGGACTCTCAGAAAAGTTAATTGTTCGGAAAAGTTAAGCAAATGGCAACTCTCAGGTAATGCTCTAACAAGTTAATATCTTACTTAACTTTTCAGGGAGTTTGAATTTATTCTTTGTCTGAGCAAACATTCACACGCGTACACCATTCCTGTCGTTTCGAAATTGTGTAATAAGTGGTCCGATGTTGAACTTCAATTTGGGCTAAAATGGAATTCATGAAACTTTATCTTGAAAAACATCCCCAACATCGTTCATTACAAGTGTTGGAGGGCTTACTAAATTCTTGAATTGCTTGCTTAGACTTTTTATTACAGGTATACCTCGATAGTATGTACATCTTTGCTTCGTTTAGCGTACGTATTACCGAAATGTACGTACTATCGAAACACAATTTTAGGCTTTGAAGCATTGTTGTATCATGCTTAATATTGCATAAAATTTGCAAATTTGCATACGCTATTGAATCAATATTTATTTTTGTGTTAATATAGCAGTTAATTTTTATTTTTTTAAATCAGTGATTTTATCCTTTGTAAAGGTTGGAATGAAACAAATAAAGTGTTGCTGGAAAATGTACGTCCTATCGAGGCAAAATGTACGTATTATCGAGGATACCTACTATCGAGGCAAAATGTACGTATCATGGAGGGTACGTACTGTCGAGGTATACTTGTATAACTACTCATAGAAACTGTACATTAAAATATGCTTATTATATTTGTAAAACTATATATCTCTACTGTATAGATCCTGTTCGTAATGACTGCTAAGAAAAGTTAGAAATGCGGAAAAGTTAACTGATCGAATCCCATTTCGTAGCGATTGTAAATAAAGTATTCCGCATACGCGCAGTTCAAGATTCACCTAATCGCACTGAAGACACACTAACTGACCGATTCCTACTCTACTTCAATACGTCGCTGAAGCACGTACTGTGAAAAATGGTCAACTAAAAAAAAAACACGATCCAACATGAATTATCGCATACGTAATACTTCTTTTTACACGCAGTCCCAAGATATCGGGTTTCTTGGGTGTTTCTTTCCGCGGGAAACCCCGAACAACTTGAAAAAAAAAAAAGAATCTGTATGATTCTATTAAACTAGGCACTATCCTGTCACGATCGCCATTGTAACAGCCTAAGTTACTTCACACGAAGGATTGCCCAAGTCTTACTCGTTTAACCAGCTGCAGACGACTGACTCGGCTCAGTAGTCAGGTCTTAGAACGTGGTCGAAATCTAGACGATACCGATGATTACCGACACGATGTCGCACCTACTTTTCTGAGTCTATTCTTATTTATCGTAATGGTAGCACAATGTGCCGTTGCCGAAATGATATATTGCGCGAAGCATGTTCTAATGCTAGGATAAGCGACATTCTGTACCTAGGGCATTCAAACTTCCACACCTCCTTTACCTAATTTTCCGCTCTTTCGCCTTCATCCCTTGTTCCACTCTGTTTGTATACTATACAATACTACCGTTCCCTCCGTTGATTGTAAAAACTACCATTTTACAAAATTACTTAACGCCTGGCCACATGCCAGAAGTTAGAAAAAGTATCTGTGTGACGAGGTTGAGCATTATATTACAGTTTGCGGTCAGTGAAATCATCAAACAGTTCGGTTTAACCTCAGCAAAATGCCATGGAAATATGTCTGAGTTTAGTAAATCAAATTCTACGGAATCAATTAGTCACTCCACTCGAGACAACAGATATATGATAGTTTGAAACAAATTGGTCTGGTTATGATTGGTTTTTAGTCGGAATTTCAATATTTCGCTCAATAATGAATGACATTTGGTTGGAATAATAAATTTGTTATTTTAATGAAAAGTCAAAAAACCACACGTTATTTCGCCACAAAAATTATACATGTCCAAGTTGTAAGGACGGTTTCAAACCAGCAGTCAGGCATTTACACCATGTTGCTCAAAAAGCACCGGAATTATGTCCTCGCATAAATTGTCGCATCGGATGTTGTCGTTATTGCGCGGTACACTTACTATACACCTACGTGATGTTGTTTCCCATCCATCGGCCATGTACCTACTGGTTGAGTGACACAGATAATGCTTCCTGACTGACACCTAGCAGCGCAGCAGTGCCAGTGCAGTGGTGGGCAGTTCAGCAACGGGCTTTTGGTTGGTCGATGAAGAAATTAACTTCGCCGTTCGCGCTGTTGATGCGCTCGTTCCCACTACCTGACGGCATGACCTGCACTCCGGCGCGGTACGGATGATGGGAACCACAATACTCCGAGACCACTTGTGCAGCTTCAGCTGCGTGGTTTATGGTGACTTGTGCACAGGTGTGTGTGTGTGTGTGGTACGATCCGCTGTCACGAGACCACGCCGATTTCTGAACCAGATTAAGTGGTGAATTTGTGTCAGAGCTATTGTTAACTTCCATTCGGAAGGTGTTTCATTATGGCAGAAGATAAATTTTACAACTTTGCCTAACAATTTTAGATTTCCAATTTAGTTTAAAAGCTAATCGAACAGATCTGAGATTAAAACCATTTCAGAGCATGTGATGCAAGGACTTATTTTCTAAAATGAAAAACCAATAATTTGTCAGGAGAGTTGACTGTTTTCTTTGAACGTAGACATTAGAAATAGAATCCTTTCAAAAGCCTTTTCACGTTGCTCGAAGGATGCAAGCAAGGTTGAAAATGTAGCAAATCCGGTAAAAACCGTTTCCTGCTTAAAAAAAAGCTAGGCACTCCTCCCAATACTTTGATTCCGACAAACGACGATGCATCGCACGGAAACCCAGAGAGAATCCGGGGCGCACTCGAGCTAACGAACGGCTCAAGTGCTGCCAGGCTGCCAGAACATCATTCTAGTCGGTGTCGTCCGTCATCGTCGTCGCGGAGAGACTCGCGGTTCCTCATCACAGCTATCATCATCTTTCACTCAAACATAAATAATCGTGCGATCTTTTCCCTTACCGTACGGAGCAGCTTTTTCAACTTACCTACGAAAGACGCGGCGCTTGCTTCAGAGATTGTTTTCGAGAAAACTGACTTTCAACTCCAAGTAAGTAGTAGAATGCATTTGTAGTAGCATCCTTTTGGATTTCCAGCCTTATCAAGCTACTTGACTTTGCGTTAATTTTTAAATCCCTTTCCCTTATTACACCTGTCCGACAATCACGTGGCACCTGTTTCCCTACTAAACTGCCTGAGCTGACTGGTTGTTCCGTTCAACCCTTTTCGGTGTGGCGTCACTTTTCACGACCCGACCCCCGGTTCACATGTGGATATTTACGTAATAAATATATTAACATTAGTGAAAAAAGCACGTTTTTCGCATTTTCATCAGCTTCATCGGGATGAAGTGAAGAATGAAGAAGCGCGCGTCAAGAGCGGTACTGCAAATGATGAATGGTCGTTTCCTCACCCGAGCCGAACGCGCGCGTCATCAACAGTAGTAGCAAGTCACACACACACATTTCACACGTACACACATACAGGCTCACATACAAACAACATACACTTCGCGTGCATTCCCTTTCGAAGGCGGTACCTACGGTGAATGTTAGTCCAACATGGGGTGAATAGGGCGAAACTAAACCGACAGGATGGTTGGAAAAAGGTTTTACTTTTTCTGCAAGGTTATGAATAGCTTTCAAGTGGATTTAAGCTCGCTGCAAACTTTGTTTCTAAGCGTAGTTTTATCATGGTTAAGAACAGAAACTTTTGTTGTCTTCCTAAGGTGAGGAAATAATTATAAAAAAGTTGTTAGTTTTGCCCAGTACAAAAATCGAAATCCTTTTGCCCAATCAGTAGCAATATTCCATTACGACACCTGAAACGACTAGTAAATTATAGGTTCCGTCGAGAGAAAACCATAACTTCCGATGTTAAAGGCGTACTATAGTAGTACACCTGCCCGTGTTCGGTAAATTAACTTAATTGGTAGCAATCAGATGAAAATAAATTATCCACAGCACAACAGTGAGTTTTCAAGTGGCCATCCCCAAAGCCCCCGGTTAGAATCGCCAATAAATTATTTCGTCATAAACATGTCGGCCGTACTAACGAGCTTCACACATTCGGTTGGTTCGTCGGATATGGGTTTCCCGGTCAGCGAGGGGCGCGCGATGGCTCTGACCAAACTGGACGAAACAAGCTATAGGTACGTAAGTATCCTGTCTTACAGCTTCACCCTCGGTGCACTGTGTCTGTAACCGAACAAACCCCAACCATTCATTGCTAGGCTATAAATAAGAGAAAAAATCATTTCAGAATCCTGCTTGATGCGAAACCGTGCCGGGAATACAGCACGCTCCGCTTCCTTGAAGAATGGCAAGGGTGGAACCGGACGCTTCAAAAAAAAAAGAGAAAAATAAAAACAGCAGGAAATAAATAAACTAATCGATGGCCGATTTCCACCGAAATCAAGCGCCTAACCAAAGCTCCGAAAGTTAACGATTGGCTATAAATATAGAGGCGAAAAAAAAGGGGGGCAATCCGATAAATCTGCTTTATTGCCTTGGCCTTCAGTGTTATAGTAAGGGAAGCAACAACAACAAAAAACACAAAATTGGAAATTGAGCTGTCCTTTCTGGTGGTCAACCGGCAGACGAGACCACTGCTGACCAGAAGTGTTTCGAACGGGTGATGATAGATTCGATCAGCAGTTTTTTTCCTGGAATGCAGTAAATTATTAAAACCAATTGAGGTTAAACCAGAATCGGCCAGTCACATCGTAAAATAAATAGATGGCTGTGAACTCTTTTGGGAAAACTTATTTCAGAAATGTAGAACTTCAGCGCTTCATTTTCATAATTAGATAATCAAATGTTTGATAAACAAGATATAAAGCTAAGAAAAATGGCTGTTCAGTCTTTGAATAAAGTAGACGTTTTGCTTGCTTTCACGCCAATGTTTCGATCCCGGATTTGGATCTTCTTCAGGGTTTAAAATTTTAGCCGTCTTTATCTAAGCTTTTAGACAATTACGGTTGTCTTCAAGTCCTGACGAATATCCAAACCCGGGATCGAAACGTTGATGAAAAAGCAAACAAAAAGTCCACTTTATTCAAAGAGAGAACGACCAATTTCCTTATCTATTAATATCAATGATTACCAGAGACTTTATAATCATAAAACAACTAACCCTTTGCAGCATGACCATTGCAGGCCATTGCAAATTATTTTTAAAGTTTTTGTCAACCCCACCCCTCCCCACACCTTGGAAATTGGCTTAAAAAATCGGGGGGAAAAATTATTTCCAGGATATGAGTTAAATTTTTTTTCTAGAATCAATTGTCTGTGGGCTCTTCAGCCTAAAAAACTCGAAAAATAAGTGTACGAGTTTAGTTAATGCTTCTAGCACGAAGCAGAAATGAAAATTCAAGCAATGGAATTTCCGAAAATCGGCCGGAAAAATTTTCATTCGTTTTTGTCTTTTTTCGTAGATATTTGCATGGAAAATAATAACGTAAAAATGCCTAAAATCCATATTTTTTTACTCGATTAAAAAAACCCTAAATATGCTGAAACTTGTATGAACTGGCTGCTCTTTGTTAATTTTTGGTGATTTGACCTGATTTGATTCTGATTTCATCAGAATCGTCAAAAAAGAGGAAAAATGCGAGAGAGAAATAGAAGAAAAAGTGACTTGAAAAATAGGAAAATGAAAGAAAAATTGTAACACAATGGGGAGAAAAACGGGGCGTAAAAACTGAAAAGAAGAAACCGGAAGGCGGAAGAGGAAAACGAGGCAAAAAAACAGTAAACTGGATAGTTAAAGGGGCTGTGAGAGACTGTGTAAAAACATGGAAAAACGATATAGTGTAGGAGAAATAGTAGGCAGAGTGTAGAGCAGAGATATATAAAAGGATGACGTTTGTTGTAAAATGATTGATTAACCTTCGAGAAGCGTACGAATAAACAGTTTATAAAGAATTTCCCGAAGTATCTTCTACAATAGAAAACAAGAAAGAAAATACTGAGCAGGAAACTTGAGAAATGAGAACAGAAACAGAGGTAAACGGAGAGTAAACAATAAAATGGAAAACAAACAAAATAAGTCGCATAATAGAACGTGACATAATAAGAAAAAAAAACGAAACAGATGGAAACAAAAAACTAGAAAGAGCGTTAAAGGAATACAAAACAAAAACTGCAAACTGTAAAGGAGTAAAAATGTGCCTGAAAATGGAAGGTACAAGATGAAAAACGGCAAAGAAAAAAGATAAACAAGAAGTATATCCGAAAAAAGGGATAAGAAAAGATGAAATAGCGGGTAGCAAAACGGTAAAAAGAGAGAGAAGAGACGAGATAAATAGATAAAAAGCTAAAAATCGTGACAGAGAAGAGGAAAGAAAGAACGGGAAAGCAAAAGACGAAAAATGAGACAAGAAATGGAGACCAGCAAACGCCAGCAAAGATATTTGAATGCACAGGGTTAGATTACTGCGGGCCGTTTCACGTTCGTCAACTCACTGGGAAGGGCGCGTCGGTAAAGGTCTGGGTCGCAGTGCACGTTGGCCGTGGAACTCGACATAGTCGCCGGGTTGTCAGCAACCACGTGCGTCAACTCGTTAAGACGCTTTACAAGTCGGGTCGGTCGCGTGCGCATTATACACTGCGAAAACAGCAACGCGTTCGTCGCCGCGTTTCGCGAAATCGCAGAATTTCGGCAACAATTGCTCCAACAACTGAACTCTAATCAATGGATGAACGAATGTTTGGAGAAAGGCATCGATTTCAAATTCATCCCACCACGAGCTCCACACCATGGTGGCCTCTGGGAAGCAGCGGTTAAGTCATTCAAGCACCATCTCGTGCGCATCATGGGCTCAACACCATATCGCTTCGATGAAATGCGCACAGCTGTTGCTCAAGCCGAGAGCATTCTGAACTCCCGACAATAGGCCCCGCTCTCAAATCATCCTGAAGACCTCCATTCTTACACCTGCTCACTTTCTTTTGGGGAAACCAACTTTCTACCTTCTAGAACCAGACGTATCACATATACCAACTATCCGTCTCTCCCACTTCCAGGCAACCCAGAAGACGATCAATGATTTATGTAAACGTTGGTCAAAGGATTACATTTCCCTTTTACATCAGCGGCCGAAAGGATGGAGGAAAGAGCCTACCATTTTCCAAATCGGTTTTATGGTTCTTTTGAAGATCGACAATGTTCCGCCAAAGCGTTGGCCTCTTGATCGTGTGGTTGCCGTCTACCTGCCGTGCGAACGTAGTTTGGAATTCGTCGTAGAGCTACAACCGAGCCCTGACTGTTACCGTTGACAATACAAATGGGTTTCCGTTCTCGCCTGTGGATATTCAGTGTATTCCGAAAGCAGTTTCTTGAATGCTACGCTTCAACGGGGGGCCGATATGTTGCGGATCATATGATAGACAACTTACCAGTAAAGGTGATGATATCCCGAGCAGGAGCGAACAGCAAATTAATATCAAAAGGTGTTATGGAAATCGAATAACTCATATCAAAATTTGATCTTGTTTTGGCTGACATAGTTGGTAAAATAACAAAAAATTATATCAAAATTTTGTTCATTTAAGGCCAAAAGAATAACTACTTGTCTTATTTGAATAACAAAGTAACATGTCATGTTTTAACATGACTGTATTCAGAGTTTGGTATAACATATTTTAGTATTATTAAAACATTGAATAACAAATGTAGTACCATATGACATACTAAAAAATTATTTTATAAAATATTTATAATTCAAAATCTGTTTAATCAATAAAATTTTTTTATGATATATATCAAATGTCATTTTAAGGTCACAATAAGATATGATAACAAAATCAGTTATTAAACTCATCTTGCAAACAATGTTTTAACCTTTTGCGGCTGAGGTGGTAGTCTGACAGACACCAGAAATCAGAAATATGTAACAGATGCGTTATGTATTGTATTTTAATTCTTAAGTTTGCAGTGTCTTCCCGACTTATATCTGCGGTCTAATTACATCCAAAAGGTTGCTAAAGATATGTACTCAATTTTAAAATAATTAAAAGCTGAATTTACATAATTCAATAATAGGAATTATTAAGTTAAGTTTGAGTGTCCAACAGACTACCACGTCAGCATAATCGTTAAGATTAGGGCACAAACAGTAACAAAATGTGTTATCAATGTATCTCCATATCTATTCAATAACAAAATATAGTATCATACTTTTGTTTGCTATAGTTTTGATATTATTTTGCTCTTCGTTCCTGCTCGGGATACTTCTTCTTCTTTCTTCTTCAGCAGCATAGAGCCGGGGTGGCTCGTGCTGTTTCAAGCACTCGTCTCCATTCAACTCGGTCTTGGGCCACTCGTCGCCAATTTTGTAGTCGTCTCAGAAGTCGCATATCGCTTTCGACCTGGTCGAGCTATCGTGCACGTTGGGCCCCCCTGTTCCTGGTGCCGGTGGGGTTGTTGAAGAAAACTATTTTCGTCGAACTGTCGTCCGGCATCCTTACGACGTGTCCGGCCCACCGTATCCTGCTAACTTTCGCTAGATGTACGATGGGAGTCTCCCCAAGCAGTGCCTATAGCTCGTGATTAATACGCCTCCGCCACTTTGCGCTTTCAGTTTGTACTCCGCCGAACATCGTCCGCAGCACTTTCCGCTCGAACACGGCAAGGGCGCGTATGTCCTCCGTGAGCAGCGTCACGGCTTCGAGTCCATAAAGAACTACCGGTCTAATAAGGGTTTTGTCCATTGTTAGCTTCGTGCGGCGGCGTATGCTTCCTGATCGTAGCGTTGTACGAAGGGCAAAGTAGGCCCGATTTCCCGCTTGGATGCGCAGCTGGAACTCCTTACTAGTGTTGTTGTCCGCGGCCACCAGTGATCCCAAATACACGAACTCCTCTACCACTTCTAGTTCGTCGCCGTCATCGGTTACCGTCCGTGGGAGACGCGCGTTTGTTTCCTTTGAGCCTCTTCCTTTCATGTATTTGGTCTTCGACGCATTTATTTTTAGCCCAATTCTCTTAGACTTCGCTTTCAGTCTGGCGTAGATTGCCTCCGCCGTCGCAAAGTTCCTGGCAATGATATCGAAGTCATCTGCAAAGTCTAGAAGTTGGCTACTCTCGGTAAAAGTCGTGCCTCTCGTTTCGATGCCCGCTCGTCGGATCACCCCCTCAAGAAGATAAACCGTCACCTTGTCTCAACCCTCGCCGCGTCTCGAAGGGACTCAAGAGTGCCCAGAGATGCGTACAAAACACATCACTCGATCCAATGTAGTTCTGATCAGTCACGTCAGTTTGTCCGGAAAACCGTTTTCGTGCATTATCTGCCATATCTTGTCTCGATCGACTGTATTGTATGCTGCTTTGAAATCAATAAAGATGTGATGCGTGGGTACGTTGTACTCCCGACATTTCTGCAAGATCTGTCGGATAGTAAAAATTTGGTCCGTAGTTGCGCGAGCCCCCATGAAACCCGCCTGATAATTCCCTAGGAAACCTTGTGCTATCGGTGACAGCCGGCGTAGCAGGATCTGGGAGAGTACCTTGTAAGCGGCGTTTACCAGCGTAATACCACGATAGTTGCAGCAGTCTAGCAGATCACCCTTTTTGTAGATGGGACAAACCACTCCTTCCATCCATTCCTCCGGTAGCTTTTCCTTCTCCCAAATCCTCGAAATAACCCACTGTAGAGCCTTTGCTAGCGTTTCTCCGCCATGCTTATAAAGCTCTGCCGTTAGGCGGTCCTTCTCAGCGGCTTTATTGGTCTTCAGCACCCCGATTTCTCGTTTGACTTCTTGGAGATCAGGCGATAGGACATTACTATCTTCCATGGGCGCTCCTAGGTTATTTTCCGTTCCGCCTCCTTCTGCGACTTCGCCATTGAGGTGCTCATCGAAGAACTGCTTCCACCTGTCGACCACCTCGCGCTCGTTTGTAATTAGATTCCCTCCCTCGTCCCTACACATGTCAGGTTTCGGTGTGTAGCCCTTCCGAGTTTGGTTCACCTTCTCATAAAACTTGCGCGTGTCATTAGCTCGGAATGGTTGCTCCAATTCTTCACGATCTCTGTCCTCCTTTTGGCGCTTTTTTCTCCTCAGGATCGTGGTCAACTTGTTCCTAGCTCGTCGGTACTTGGCCAGGTTCTCTCTAGTGGCAATACTTAGATAATTTTTCCAAGCATTTTTTTTCTCCTCCATCGCTTGTTGGCATTCCTCATCAAACCAATCATTTTGTGTACTACAAGGCTCAATGCCTAGTGCCGCGGTAGCGGCCTCTCCGATGACCGAGCGTATTCTGCCCCAACCGTCTTGGAGGTTTGAAGCACCTAACTCCTCGGAAGAAGGCAGTGGCTCATTCAGTACTCGGCGTAAGTGTTGAATGCTATTTTTCCCATACTCTTTCGCGTGTGACTAGGCATGGTTGAGTTTCTTAAGAAAATATAAGAATTTTTTATGCATATTCATAGATGGACTACTGAAGGATCTGATGGTAGTCTCTCTGTTGCCGCCGCTCTGGAGAACAAATGGAGTAAACCACGGGAGAATACGTGAGAGAGAAATAGAAGAAAAACCGGCATGTAAAAAAGAAAACGAGAGAAAAACTGTAACATAATAGAAGAGAAAACGGGACTTAAAAAGAGAGAAATGCGAAAAAGACGAAAAGGGGAGACAAAACAGGCAACGAAAACCAGGGAAAACGAGACAAAAAAGAGTAGACTGGACAGATAAAGAGCGAGAACGGAAGAAAAATCAGAGAAAGGAGAAACAAATAATACAGAATATGAAAAAAAAGGAAATCTGGACAGACAAGGGTAAAAAACAGAACAAAAAAAAGAAAAAACGGAATAGAAAGGGGAAAATACGGAAGCAGTAAAACTGAGAAATGAGAGCAGAAAATGAGGAAAACGGAAAAAATGAGAACGACAGACTGGAAAAAAATGAAAAGGGAATAAAAATGACCTTAAAATGCAGGCAAAAAGGTGAAAAACTGTAAAGAAAATAGAAAAACTAAAGGCAAATCAGGACTGAAAAAGGTGAAAATCGTGACAAGAAAGGAAGAAAAAAGAGGACGACGTGTAGAAAAAAGTAAAAACCAGAGAGAAAAGAGTCGAATACAAGAAAAAACTTGGCAGAATGGCAGAAGCGATACAAGGAAAAAAGGAAAAAAAAGAAATCAAAAGGGAAAAGTAGAATAGCGAGAAAAAAAGAGAATCCGTAAAGAAAACGAAGAAAAAGAGGTTAAACGGTATATAAAAGGATGATAGAAAATGTAATTGAAAGGAAAACAGGAAACTATACGATTTCAAAGGTTTTCAACTGGAAAAACCGGAGAGAAAAAGACATAAACAGTATATAAATAAGGAAAACAAGAGAACTGAGGGAAATAGAGACCCAAAAACAGAATAAACGTGACAGATAAGAGAAAACCTGATTTAATCCACCTAGTGGTGAAAGGAACCTTTGTTATACGGTTGTTTCACATCAATAAAGTTTTCTTGAATAAATTTCATCAATTTGTATTAACCTTCGGTTAGTCACGCTGTGGTATTTTGTACAACACGTGTAGATTTTTGAATGCCATATTGTTATAAAGTTACAAATCGTTATTTAACTAACGTATATTTTTCAATAAACTTGTTATGAGCAAAATGTCATAACTATTCAATGCATTAATACTTTAAATTGTTAGGAAAATAGATCAGCATAAACCGACATCACAGAAATGAAGCAAGTAGCATGTGAGGTGTACCGCAATTGACTCCAACCGGAATTTTCTCTCATTTCTTCATATGGAAAAATGGTATTTTCTGCAGCAAAGCTATCAGCAAATGTAAAATCCGTCTGTATCCGTCTGTTGGTAGTCAAGTAATTCGGAATCAAAATTAGGGTATTTTTTATAATCAAAATTCTACAGTTCCTGAACAAGCAAACATAGAGTTATACTATATTTAGCAAAGTTGTGTATTTTAACTATTTGTACAACTTTGTAATACATGTAAAAGTCATACAACAATTCCAAAAAGAGCTAAAATAGAAAAACTGATTTTACAAATTCATATACAGTAGGATATCGAATTTGGCAACAAAAGCGTGTCGCCTATGTTGCTAAAATCGCAACCGTGCCAAAATCGGAACCCTTTTTCGATATGAAAAAATTTAATGTAAATGCTTTAGAAATTGACTAAATATCATTAATCAACGATTGCAACCATTTTATATTAAGACATAGTCCTACGGCAATAAAAATATTATTGTTCGAAACCACATAACTTTTTTTCATGAACGTACTGAGGGCATCATTTTTTCGTCATGTAAAGCATGTATGCAGACACTGATTGATATTTAAGCATAATTTTGGAAGTGAAATATCTTGTGTTGCCAAAAACGAATACTTTTGTTGCCAAAATCGAGGCATGCCAAAATCGATCGTTGCCAAATTCTAAATCCAACTGTAAGGTTTTTCTATCTTCGCTGAATAGATAGAAGTTTGCTGTCTTCAGCAAAATTTCTTGTACTAATATGCTCTAAAACTTTGCAGAGCTCGTCAATGTGTTATATTGAAACTGAAGCAAAATAATTTTTTTATTTCACTTTAAGGGGGATTAATCAAAATTTAAATTCTACCAGACGATAGAGCTTTCAATCTCAAGAAACTCTTCCAATAGTTCTGTTCGGATATGAACCAGTTTTTGTAGCAACCGATTATTTTTCGGTAATGCTCAAACTGTAATGTATTTTTGCGTTAGATTAAATACAGAAAATGTATACATTCGACTTACAAGAAGTGGTTTCACTGTTTATCGTTTACACCTTCTTCCTATCCTACGCCGATCGCAGTATACCTATTAATATCTAATTTCGTTTATTTTATTTTGCCTTAATATTTACTACAACTTACGGTTTGGTAAGTGCGTTTCTGCTTAGGGTCAACTTGGGGTGCGCTACCCTACTTTACTTTCGCGGTTGTAAATAAACGGATTTGCGGTTGGTTACGGTAATTATTCTGTACAGGTAAGTATCCCGGGCTACTGGTGGATTTCAACGGTTGCTGTATCACTTCAATCACTTTCTTCTACCACTTATCAGGCGCTATTTCGCTAACCCTGTACAATTTCGCACGTTAAAATGGTAACCGATTGAAATGATTTGCCTCGAAAAACTTTCTATTTAGCTTTTCAGAACACTTTGCGATGGAGTTTTTATTTATCTTCACTCTTCATTTCCCCTCTAGCCAACATAAACGTCATCTGCGATGTTGGGCAGTGTTGCCGTATATGCGGTATCGTAACAAGTTCGATAAATCTAAAACCAAGTTTTCCCAGTCAAAACTCTAATGCGCACGTTTTTTGGTTTTCGGCTATTGTGCGCGCGAGTAACCGTGTTAAAAAGTTGGCGCGAGTGTTCGAGAGTTAATATCTTTTGACCGGCAAAACCAATTCTTATGAAATTTTGCAGATACATTCGCAGTGTCAAAACCTTTCGTTTGACACTAAAATAATTGAAACTTGATAAATTGTCTTAGTTAAAATTATTATAAATTATTGTTAATTTTGATGTGTGGTACACGATTGTCCATAACTTTCAAATAAACGTCCAATCAAAAAACAAATCAATAGTGATCTATTAGGCTATATTGCCTTTCAAATGAGACTAATAGCACAAAAATCGGTTTAGCCATCTCTGAGAAACAGGCGATAATTATTACCTTGCCATAACAGGTTTTTCAAGGTTAACTTTTAAACTACTTGTTTGTTCTCAATAATACTTCCTGACAATTTTTATATTATAGCAAGAGCTTTCATTTGGTACTAAGATCCTTGAAATCGGTTGTCTAGTTCCGGAGAAAATCGCGTCAGGTAGTTTTTACATTTTTACTCATAACTTTTAAACAAAAAGTCGGACCATGAAATAACTCAATAGTGATACACTAGGCAATAGTACCTTTCAAATAAAACTGAAATCGAACGAATCGGTTCAGCCGTCTCCGAAAAACAGGCGATAGAAAATGAAGCGCACACACATACATACATACACACACACAGACATTGCTCAGTTCGTCGAACCCTATCGATTGGCATATGTGACTCGGCCCTCCGAGCCTCGGTTCGATTTCGTGTTTTTCCACCAATTTCTAAATCTTTGTTATAGTATAACAAAGGTAAAAATGTGCCATCTAAAACAGGATAAACGGAACAGAGAAAGATGAAAAACCAGGTGTGTCACAAACGGAAACTGGAAACGAAAAAAAGAAAGAGAAAAGAGAAACGAGAAAGAAAATTATAAACTGTCAGTGATAAAAAAGAGAAAAAACAGTACTGAAAATAGAAAAAATGGGACACGAAAAGGTTAAAAACGGAACAATGAAATAAAAAACATGAAAAAACAGAAAACAAAAATATGTGAGCGAAAATGAAAAAAACTGAAAACATTTGATTTTTGCTAAAACTGCACAGAAAAGAAGAAAAAATGAACAAAATGTGGAAAACGGAACTGAAAACGAGAAAAAATGGAACAGAAAAGTAAACGAGTGCGAGGATAAGACGAAATAGGGTAAGTTCACCTATGGTGAACTCTTTACCTACAATTGAACTCGGGTACAGTTTCAGCATTTATAAGCTTAAACGACTAATTTTAAAGGGTATATGACATGAAACAGAAAGTACTAAGCATAACACACATTTCAGTTTTAAAATTTTAGCTGTAAACTTGCTGCAGTGGCGTCACAAAGAGCAATCATACAAAAAATAATATCGTCGCCGAGGTGAGTGTGTGGTACGTATGTGGAATGATGTAATTAACCGTTATGTGTTCGACAAAAAAAACACCTTTAAGTGCTCGACAAGGGTACCCGGGTACCCACAAATTGAAACGCTTGTAACTTTGGCAATTTTTGACCGATTCGGACACTTTTACCACCAAAAGATTCAGGAACTTATCCACTTCCAGTGTGGTTATAACAGAGCCGGAAGTGGCTCATCTGGTTCCCGGAAATCCGGCAGTCCAAGGATGTGTTCCGGAATTAAAGCACTTTTTATATTTTTGGATGTAATTATAGTAATATGGGTGTCCAAAGTTCTTCCAATTACTCCGAAAGGTCATTCTTCATTGTTTTAAGACAATACAATGATATATCCTTGGAGAAATTTTGCTGAAGACCGTAACCTTCTATCTCTTCAGCGAAGATAGAAAAGTCCTATTTCTTATATGTGAATCTTCAAAATCAGTTTTTCTATTTTAGCTCTTTTTGTAGTTGTTGTATGATTTTTTCATGTTCTATAAAGTTGTACAAATAGCAAAAATAAACAACTTTGCCGAATGTAGTATACCTCTATCTTTGCTTATTTAGGAGCTGTAAAACTTTTGTTATAATAAATACCCTAATTTTGATCCCCAATTACGCGACTATGCGCAGACGGATACAAATGAAACTTCCTGACTTTTTGTAGTTTTTTATTTAGTTTCAGATTCATGTAATGTAATTTGTATCTGTTTGTGCATAGTTGAGTAATTCGGGGTCAGATTTAGGGTATTTATTATAACAAAAGTTTTACAGCTCCTAAATAAGCAAAGATAGAGGTATACTACATTCGGCAAAGTTGTTTATTTTTACTATTTGTACAACTTTATAGAACATGAAAAAATCATACAACAACTACAAAAAGAGCTAAAATAGAAAAACTGATTTTGAAGATTCACATATAAGAAATAGGACTTTTCTATCTTCGCTGAAGAGATAGAAGGTTACGGTCTTCAGCAAAATTTCTTGTAATAATATGCTCTAAAACTTTGCAGAACTCATCAATGTGTTATACTGAAGCTGCAGAAAAATAAATTTTTTATTTCACTTTTAGGGGGATTATTCAAAATTTGAATTTCACCATACGATAGAACTTTTAATTTCAAGAAACTCTCCCAAAGGTTCCATAAACCTAAAATCAAGTTTTCCCACTCAAAACTCTAATGCGCACATATTTTTGGTTTTGGACAACTGTGAAGCCCCACGGGAATATGTTCCGGAATGGCCATGCCGTGGCAAAATTATCAGATGGAATCAAAATAATCAAAAATGACCTTCTGGAGTAATTTCATGAATTTAGACACCCATATTGCCAGTGTTGCAAACCAAACAGTTTTATGGCCACAGGAGGTCCCACGGGAACTTGTCGCAGAATAGCCATTCCGAGGATATATCATTGTATTGTCTTAAAACAATGAAGAATGACCTGTCGGAGTAATTGGAAGAACTTTGGACACCCATATTACTATAATTACATCCAAAAATATAAAAAGTGCTTTAATTCCGGAACACATCCTCGGACTGCCGGATTTCCGGGAACCAGATGAACCACTTCCGGCTCTGTTATAACCACACTGGAAGTGGATAAGTTCCTGAATCTTTTGGTGGTAAAAGTGTCCGAATCGGTCAAAAATTGCCAAAGTTACAAGCGTTTCAATTTGTGGGTACCCGGGTACCCTTGTCGAGCACTTAAGGGGTAAAAAAATTCGAAGCCCCCCCATTCCACCCCCTTAAGTGCTACATGAAAACTTATTTTATGAAAAGTTGCAATTCAACTAGTTCTTAGATGTCACAGAGTTTCAGTATCCTTGATCAAAGAAAACTTTAGAATTTCGTACTTTGAAAGCTGAAAAGGTACCCGGGTACCCTGTCGAACACATAACGGTTAAGAGAATAAGCACAAAATTAGATACTAGAGTACCAAATATAAGGGTGCGGTAGTTGTGTAGAGCAATAAAAACATTCGACTGACAGCCGATAGAGTGTGAAATGGAGCCCCACCTGCCATTGGACACCCAATATATATTTGCCCTGTAAATCTAAAATTTCCCAGTTCATCCAATTTTATCATGCTTCCAATCAGACACTTCAAAATAGAGCCAAACATTAAATATATTTACATTCGAATACATCTTCTCCCCTCGTTACTTCCAACGGTAAAGACGACCAATGTACGACAGCAATCAAAGAATCGTTAAACCTAAAACAGACTGTCATTTTTGAACAATATTCATCCCTGCTGTTATTGCATGTTCCAAAGTTCCAATTTTCTCCTCATTCAGAGCATCATTCCAACGACCAGCGACCGGGGATTTCCATCGGACGCTGCTTATGCCATGAACGACCGACTACCAGCCAGGCCACGGCCACGGCCGGTTCGGTGGTGCTCATTTCATGGCAGGCAAAACGAGCAATATCCAACCGGGATTGTTTCAGGCGCTGCTGCTCCGGAGCTGTCCTACTGCCGCCTTTGAAGTGTTATTTTCACAAACACTATCCAACTGCAGTTTCTAAACCGTTTCAAATATTGAACAAGCGTTTTCCGACAACTATCTGCTTGCTACTGTCTGAATGCTTTCCGCTTGTCCGGGGCAAAAGTCGGTGAAGGGGTTTCATGTTCCTGGCGGCAACAACTAAAACGAACTGTGAGCAACGATGAAGCAAAAAAGGATAATATTACTGCATCGCTTGTTTTTCGGCTCGGTTCGTTCAAAGCTCGGTAGGTTCAGTGTGTTGTTGCTCTGCAAGACTCTCGAGTCCAAATAACATTAGAATCCTGTGCAAGTTTTCAGTCAAATAACATATTATAGAAAATTTCAACCAGCTACTACTACCCGAACCCGCTACCAACCAAAGTTATTTTACTCCTCCTATCCTATCCTCTTCACAATTGCAAAATGCTCACCACCCGGAAGCGCGACATTTATGCACTTGCGCTACGATTTCGAGGTGCTTCACCGTTTTATCCTCCCCGCCCGCTCGCTCAGATTCCGGGATTAGTACCGGGATGTACACCGCTCCGAGACACGGCGATTATCATATTACACGGGCATCGGATTTGGAAACTAAATGAAAATGTTGCAAAGAGCGAAGCGGAAAATTGTAAAACTGGTTGGAATTAATTTCGATGCTTGATACACGACGTGTCCGTCTAGTCTAGGTGAAGGTTGAACTTTGGATTGTTTATGTTATTGCACACGGAATCGTTTCTCCGGTGAAGGTGAAACATATGCAAAGTAAACTGAAGTACACTTGCTAGATGCAAATGTTTGGTTAAACTAGAGACAGTGTGGTTCTGTATGGAAACATATGTGATAGCTTGGCAGAATAATTGGTTCCACTAACCTTCGCAATTGACCTTAATAATTTATTGAGTTGGATATGGTTACGAAACTAAATTCACTAAGAGTTTAGGTTCGGTTTTATATTTGGTTGTGGTCGTACGAAGTTTTTCGATTGAGCGGCATTGAAGCCATATCGGAAAGATAAATTATAAAAAAACATTTCCAAATTCAAACAATTCTACATAACCTATTAAACCAACATAGCAGAAAGTCATAAAGTCAATACTTATATATATTTGATGCAAGAAAATCTTCCAGCAAATCAAGCAGCCAAACCGGACCAGTGCGCTTGATTTGAATTTCAATGCCACTTGGGCGGCAAATTTGCATTTGCAGTATTCATGTTCTTCTGCATATGCTGATGTCCTGCCTGCGGGAGTGCAGCACTTTTGTTTCGAAAGCTCATACCGGGCACTGCATATATGCATGACCAATCAGCCGAAGCAGTCGAAGCGCACCGACACGAACGGAACCAGCCGAAATCTTCGGTGTAGGACTGGCAAAAGCACCTATAATTCCGCTATCCAGCTACGGAATTCTTCGATTGATTGGCTTCAAGATTTTAACTTCAAAGCCGAATATTTTATTCATACTCGGCGTAGTCTTTGTTATCAATCTGGTGCTAGATACTGGCAGGTATGGTTGAGTTAACAAATGTGGTAAACTTGGTTTGTTTTTGTGGAATGAGAGTTGGAATATGCTTTAGCAAACCACTATGCCGGGAACTCAAAATTTTACGAAGTGGATTAAAATGCTTATATTTAAATTTATTCTTCACTCTTTACTCTTTACTCTTTACTCTTTACTCTTTACTCTTTACTCTTTACTCTTTACTCTTTACTCTTTACTCTTTACTCTTTACTCTTTACTCTTTACTCTTTACTCTTTACTCTTTACTCTTTACTCTTTACTCTTTACTCTTTACTCTTTACTCTTTACTCTTTACTCTTTACTCTTTACTCTTTACTCTTTACTCTTTACTCTTTACTCTTTACTCTTTACTCTTTACTCTTTACTCTTTACTCTTTACTCTTTACTCTTTACTCTTTACTCTTTACTCTTTACTCTTTACTCTTTACTCTTTACTCTTTACTCTTTACTCTTTACTCTTTACTCTTTACTCTTTACTCTTTACTCTTTACTCTTTACTCTTTACTTGCTTCTATGATACTTTTGCTTCTGCTGCTTTTTCTGCTACAGAATTAAGAATAGATTAATGGATAATGAATGAAAACTCAGTACCTGGAATGTCACAACCCTTCATGAACCAGCACAAGTTGGTTCGCTTGCACAAGAGACATCGTTAGTGACCAAATTTTGGAGAAAGCGCGCTCCGTACAGTAGATCCTATTTTACTGCAAGTATGGTGGCAATAAAAAGAGGTAAAGAGTATCATGGAGTTGGTTTCGTAGTTTTGGGAAGACTTGTTATAAGCATCGCTTGGAGCGACATGATCGTTACCGACTCACATGCGCACTGCACCAGATGCTTTTGATTTTTGAACGCAACTTCGGTGCTGTATTCTAGCTTGCTACCTGGGAAAGGACAAATCCGAGCACGGTGCTTTGGTTCTCGGCTCGGCACCGAGAGCACGGTGCCGCGAACCTTGCTTGCTTTCGTTCTTCGTTATTTTTTATCTTATAGATATAGCCATATTTTGTGCATGATTGAAATGTTAGAAAACTCGAACTCGGTATGCAGGCTTCACGCTCTAGCTTGCAATCCGAGGGCGTGGTAGCATTGAACGGAGCAGAGCATTTTAGAACGACTCGCAGTGCGGTGCGTGTTTTTACAAGTCTGTAGGGAAAGCAAAAGCTTATCCGGTAAATTAAGGACAAGTTACAATCAACGCTTGCACTCAGTCAAACGACTCATCCGCTGAAGTTAAGAATAAGTTCTACTACAAGCTCAAACGGACCTACGGAGAGTACCAAATCTACGACGTGAAAAACGGCATCGAAGCTGCAAATTCCCATGCCCTGATTGACGGCCAAGACTTATCGGATGCTATCGACCGGTGGTCTTTTTGGGAACCAAATATTGACTGAACGCTATCTTAACGTCACAGATGCCAAGAAGCAGACTAGGAGTTGCATATTCACCAGTATTGCGAAGCTTACACACGTCAGGTCTAGTTTTCTCACACAGGCGTACTCGTTCTAACGAACATGCCGGAATAACCATCCCTTTCGGACTCTCACTCTAATTTATTCATGCACTATGACGAGTTTTTGCGAGTGTGTATTTAGCTACTAGCCACGGTCGTCGCTTTCGCTCGTCTTTGCAGCCCGAGCAGCTAATACCAATCACTCGCGAGGGCTCACTTCCCACCCGCGTGTCTAATCGAGGGCGTAAGATGAAGAAGAAAAGAAAAATTAATCCATAATCTGTATCCCAGTGTCCCGCTAGCACTAACGGGCAGCTGACTGCTCACGAGTAGTTTGCCTCGTGAGCGGGCTATGCAGAAAGACGCTACGATGCTGTGTGTTCGCGAGTGTGTAAGTAGCAGAATGTCTGCACACATTCTTGCATAAAAAATACGGGTCTAATTATTTTCAAAAAGCAAAAACTACAGAGTTCGATAAATTTGTAATTTTACGTCTTCTGACATGCACATAAATGGAACATCGCAAATCATGCAAAATCACATGTTATTTCACTTAAAGGCTTGTTTATTACGTTTGGCTTGATGTAAAAACATATCTTTAAAAACGTTTTAGGCCATTCACGCTTTATTTAATGGAAAACATATTGGATTTCTAGATAGTACTAGAGCTTGGCAATGTTTTTGCTTTTAATGGTTTAATGGTTTAGCTTCACCGAAACTGATCAGACTCGCAGAATTGACTGGTAAATTATATGGTCAATTTACAGATATGAAAATTGTCAGATCTACAAAGACAAAGATGACCACACCACTACCACTTCCAAAGAGGATTGACGGATAGGAATATTCCCCACCTTCAAGGTAAGGTTCAAAGTTGGTAAGGACTTCATGGAATTTGAGAGAGGAAACGAAATGGAGTCAGAGAACAAAACGCTGAACACCCGGTTTGTCGCGATTCCTGAACGTCACAAAAACATGTTAGTTGCTATCTCCGTGATGAGACAGGCTGATCTGACCAAAATGATGTTCAAAGCCTGTTCCTGGATGTCAACGAGAACAGGAAGGAGCCATCCAACGTCGCAATGTTCACCGAGAAGAAAGAGACTCGGGCGTACTTCGAATGTGGTACAAGGTAAGCCACACTAAGGTGAACTGCTATCGGTTGCTGAACAAGGGAGGAGCAGCACAAAGAAATTAAAATTCCAGGACAAAAATATTTGCGGTTAAATGGTATGTATCAACTCAATGCGGTCTTCGGCAACTTTTTGAAGACGGTTTAACCTAAAATCAGTTATATTAATTAATTAATCATTAATTAATGCACAAAAATCAAAACAATCTTCAGCAAAAATATTCCTCTTTTGTGTGCAAAATGTTGTCTAGAACAGCGCTGTCTGTTGAAACAAATATGTTTCAAGAAGTAATGTGATTTGAGGGGTCGTTTATAAACAAAGGTCTATTGCTGAAAATGGGTAAAGCGTAGAAGTTTGATATCTTCAGAAAAAGTACTTGAAATTGGTTTATTTTTAATATTTTGAAACCAAAAAGGTGTAAAAAGATTTTTTCAAAAAGTTATTACTTGAATTGTTGTATAAGTAACGTCTAAATATTGGACGACCCCTTCAAAAGATGCATCAATTTTTCATTCAAAAAGTTGCCGAACACCATGGCCAGTCTCTCAATTCAGAACTCTACAAATACCTTAAACACGTTTCAGCAGGATTCAGACATGAGAAACTGAGCATGGCTTTGTTTCTGCCTCTGGCCGGGACTATTTCTACAGAGACTACAGATTACAGAGGCGCCGAGACACTCAAAAACCGCTAAATTTTGAGCGAAAGCGGAGAGTTACTTTTATTTATGATCGTACTCTCCGTGTTGTTTAAAAATTTAGCGGATTTTGAGTGTCTCTGCGCCCCTGTAATCTGTAGTCTCTATAGACTATTTCCCAGCAGATCTCAAGCCTTCCAACACCAAGGGGATTCTTGCTCGGGACCGGTGTCAACCACTAAGAAGATCTCCCTGGATTCTGGTGTTAGTGATCATATGGTTAGAGGTGATTCGGTTATCGAAGACTGTCGTGCTGTGAATCCAGTTACGGTTTTTACCCATTATGACCCAGCGTATGATATATCATACCTCGTCTTCGAAACCTGTTTACTGCTGAATTTCAATAGTTAGCATTGTTAATATATCACTACAAGAGAGATAAGACATCAATCTGATGTGTGTGTGATATAATTTGTCAGTTTTTGTCATTTCATCTGTATTTTCAACAGTGCAAAGTTGTGACAAATGGCGGAAAAAAAGTTGAAAAAATGGCGAAAAAATTTTTGTCTCCAAAACGCATGAAAAAAGTCTACATTTAGCGACGAAACATTACCTGACATGTAAATTAGTATTTATAAAATAAAAAAACTATCTTTAAATAAAAAACTTTGTAATTTGTTTGTTTGAAACTGAGCCTATAAAATATTTAACCTGCGATATTTTGGCCTTGAAAGCATTCCAAATGACGATTTTGCGTTTCCCGACACATTCGAGCCATAATATAATAGATTACAGAGTTTCACTTCATTTGGTCCAAATTTAGGTATACCCGGGTCATAATGGGTTAACAGCAAATGATGGATAAGTGTTGGTTGGAAAGAAAAGATTAGTAGGTAGTGAAATTGAAAAGTGTGATTGTAAAATCTGGAAAATAATAGAAGTATGAATTATACGCACATCCCTGGCACGAACGTCATTCTCATACATTTTTCTTGAAGCCGTTTGAGCCAGGCTTGCTGGCTCGGTTTTGACAGCATCTGTAAGAATTACGCAATCATAGGGTTTTATGGTTCAGAAAATACGTTGCATGCAGGATGTAGATAATGAACGATGTTCGTTTTTTTGTGCTATCGGCAACATAAGATAGGAAAAATTCTGACTTTTTATAGTCTTATTTTTTACGATAAACAAAAAAAGGGTAACAACACGCTGCTTTCGTCATACTGCGCAGCATTGAATACAAGCGTTGTCTCGTTTAAATTTTGTTTCAAAATTTGTTGTCTACCTCTATTACCACCACTATCGGAGGCGGCTTCAGCTGACAACTGTCGTGACAGGGATCTGATTATACGCTGTGCTTTTGATTCCAAGTTTACAATAAAATCTCCTATCCGTTTCCAAACTTGTGTCCGCTGGTAAATGTGTGTCTTTCGATGATCGCGATGTTACGATTTCCAAGAGATCTGGGGAAATAATTGTTTCTGGAAAGAAAGTCGTTCTCGATTTGATAGTTGATATGGATGATGGTAATGATGATATTGTTTTGGTAAAATTGACAGTCCGCTCGAAGTTTGACACAAAAGATTAAGGATACATTCCACGCACTTGTACACCAAGAAATCGGTATTAAAACTGCATATTTCAACTTTTATTTACTGGATATGAACCAGTGATTATTGAACTACCAAGAAAACGTAGCTCTCAACATAATCAACATGCAGAACGTTTAATAATTAGCACATTGAAGTGTACACATATAAAAACATGGTAGAAAAACTACAAGGTAAACAGCCCTAAGGGTTGTACGAAAGGGTGACGTAGGCCTATGTTAACATTATATTGTAATATTTAGATAACATGTTTTACTTGATGAAGTATTCTTTTATGTCAGATTATTAGAGCTAGAACTACTACAGACAGTATTTCTGGCATGTGTATGTTCATAAGTATCTATCACCTCCAGCTTGGCTCATTAAAACAGTGAGCGGATGCGCTACGGAAACCGCTCGTAAGGTTCAGATCTTTGTTCGTTTCTTGTTGGTGATTGAATTAGCCAAAATTCCGTTCCAGAAGGCATATAATTATCATGACATTCGGGCTCCTAGTAAATGTTTCAAGATAAATGTGAATATCATCCATCAATCCATCAGCCTTGGTTGCCTTCAGAATCAAGTAATAATTGAAGATAAAATTGAATTTTCTTTCAGCTGAAAATATCTCTTATAGCTATAGCTACAGCTTAGTAATTTGAAGGGAAGGCCACAAAAGTAGCATATATTTAGCGTTTTAGGTACGATAAACTAAACATTTTTACAAGAAAGTTAATTTGCAATTATAAATACGAATTGCAGATTACGAAAAATTTTATTTAACCTTTATTTAATTTGTTGGTGGTCCTTAAAAGAGCCATTGGTTACAAATAACACCAACACCAAAGCAAGTTCAGCGCAAATACCGGTTGTCTTTCCCTTTTGACATGAATGGCAACCAGAGGGGTGATGTGGGTGTCAAACTACATACATTGTCCATGTCCCACCCATTGGTTTTGGTACTTTTGGTTCTGGTAGGGTAACCAACGTATTTTGGACCCCCTCAGCAACTGTACATAATTTGGACACTTACAGCAAAATCAAATGCAAGTGTCCAAATTATGTACAGCTGCTGATGGGGTCCAAAATAGGTTGGTTACCCTACCTACTTACTGATTAATTCATCTTAAAACAACTGAAACTAATCAGAAATCATTTAAGCACAGCCTATTAGCCTATTTTACTATTACTAGCTGTTATTTTCGATATGAAGGCTACTTCAGAGTTGTCGCCATCCATGGATATTTTGTCTGCCAAATTTTGACAATTTCACACCCCTGCACAGTGGTCCAAACAGCGAAATACGTGATCGTTTGATATCGCGCCGAAACATGAAGTTTTTCGCATATAGTGTCTTTAGGAACATTTCTTGGTATAATAAGCCCCTTCTTGTGAGACAAACCTTTGGGTGATTAATTCCCTTAAAAGTGAGATACGAAATTTATTTTCTCGTACATTCGAGATACAGGTTTGGTACTTTCAGCAAAGTTGTAGTAAATATCAATACAAACCACTTTGTAAAAGACACCATACTTGTATCTTTTCATGGAGATTGTCTGTGAAGCGTTATTCGTGGACAAACCCTTCAAAACAGTTTTTAAACCCTGGCTTATTCTGGTCAACTTTTATGTATTCATAGTGTTCTAGAAAGTTATTTAACTTGCTAAAATCAACGTTTTTGTAGAACATTATTATACGCAATTTTCTGCAGTTTCGGAGATTTTGAGCATTTTTGATGAAAAATAGTACTAATTTGAGCCTCAATATTTCCCAAGGTGGCAAATGGTGGCAGACCAAACAACTCCTACTTAAAAGAACAACAAAAAACCTTTAAAAGCAAGTGTCAATTGTCTGTATCCGTTTGTATCCTCAAAAGTTATAGTCGTTTTAAAAATCCATCTCAGTCATGTTTATAGAACAATTAAAATGTACTTCGGATGCAATAAACGCCATTTTGTTTACGTTGACAATCTCTTTCTAACAAGTTGAGTTACCAGCAATTTTTTCGCCTATTTACGAGTCGAAAATGAATGTAGATTTAAAATTATTTGCCGCAATTAATAAGAGCAAGACTTCCAAATAACTAACTTAAATCTAGTTTGTTCAATACCTTCGATTGGTGTCTTTTCAAAAGATTATACTCATAATGGGCTGGTACCGAATGGCCGAAACACAAATGGTCGAATCACGAATGGCTGGAATCCAAATGGCCGAATTTCAACAACAGTCACAGAAGGCCGAATTTTCTCGGAATGACTAAATAACTATTTAATTAGAAAACATGAATTAACAAGCAGTTAACAATTAACTTTACTCAAACCAAAAATAAAATAAGCAACACATCTTTTTGTTGTACTTTTAAGTACGAGTTGTTTGATCTGCCACCATTTGCCACCTTGGGAAATATTTAAGCTCAAAAGAGTACTATTTTTCATCAAAAAAGCTCAAAATCTCCGAAACTTCAGAAAATCACGTATAACAATGTTCTACAAAAACATTGATTCTAGCAAGACAAACAACTTTCTAGAACACTATGAACACATAAAATTTGACCAGAATAAGTCAGGGCTTAGAAACTGTTTTAAAGAGTTTGTCCACGAATAACGCTTCATAGATAATTTCCATGAAGAGATACAAGTATGGTGTCTTTTACAAAGTTGTTTGCATTAATATTTACTACAACTTTGCTGAAAGTACCAAACCTGTATCTTGAATGTACGAGAAAATAAATTTCGTATCTCACTTTTAAGGGAATTAATCACCCAAAGATTTCTCTTACAAGAAGGGGCTTATTATACCAAGAAATGTTCCTAAAGAAACTATATGCGAAAAACTTCACGTTTTGGCGCAATATCACACGATCACGTATTTCGCTGTTTGGACCACTGTGCCCTGATGTCTACAGGCACGTAGGTTATCGGCATCGATTCATTGTATCCTACACCGAAAAGCTTTTACTAGCAGCCATCATTGCAGTCTGCTACCGCTTGTCATTCGTACTCACCGCTAGCCTTCCATGTTAACAAAATTTGACCTTGTTTTTACATACATTTCCTTATTAAGCATGTGAAAGATTATTATAATTATGTTACTATAAAGTTGCTGGGCATTTTATTTTTCCAACGACATATTAACAGTTATGTTCCGTTTAGTAGTATAAAAGTTATATGCATTTGAAATCTTTCATTCAAACGTTACACTTCTATTTTCATTTTAACAAAGTGTTACCCTACCCAGTATAGTAAACAAAGACGTAGTCCTACGTCAAAAACGGTATTTCTGCGATGGTGTCCCGTTACGAAATGTAACTTGTTATACTTGAATAACAATCCAAATCAAAAAGTAAATACTACGTTAGAAAGTACATGTAACAGACGTGATTAATAACCTAGTCACAAAAGTATTGACGTAGGACTACGTCTTTGTTTACTATCTGGGACTGGGTAGAACTTTGTGAAAACGAAAATAGAAGTGTAACGTTTGAATGAAAGATTTCAAATGCCAATAACTACTAAACTACTGAATGGAACTGAACAATTTATATGTCGTTGGATAGATAAAATCACCAGCAATTTTATGGAGGGGAT
This sequence comes from Sabethes cyaneus, assembly GCF_943734655.1. Classification (NCBI taxonomy): domain Eukaryota; kingdom Metazoa; phylum Arthropoda; class Insecta; order Diptera; family Culicidae; genus Sabethes; species Sabethes cyaneus. The sequence goes on from NC_071355.1 coordinate 45,932,177, forward strand.
AAGAGAGGAATTTTATGGAGGGCGTAAGAGGGGGGGGCTCCTACACAAATGAAACACAAATTTCCTCATAACTCGAGAACAAATCAAGCAAAAGGAACCAAATTTGGCATGTGGGGATCTTAGAAACAGAAATTTGGCAGGAATTGCTATTGTGTACTGAGACCCATCCGTCTTTTAATAAGGGGGGGAATCTCTTATACAAATGAAGCACAAATTTCCTCAGAACTCGAGAACAAATTAAGCAAATGGAACCAAATTTGGCACGTGATGGTTTTTGGAGGCATGAATTTATTTTATGATGGTTTTATACCTCTCACCCCTGTAGTAGGAGGATAAGGACTTTCATACAAATAAAGCAGAGTTTTGTGCGTATGAGCAATATTTTCTGCTATGTAACAAACGGTAAGCTGTGAAAGTAAACTAGTAAAACCTTCTTGGAGCAAAAGACAGTGAATCAACGCGGCTAACTTATGTGCCTGTTACCATTTATGTCAAAACAGAAAGACATTCAAATGGCACGTCATATTATAGCAAATAAATATTAGCGATGAACATGCTTTGGCTTTAATGTTATTTGTAACCAATGACCCTTTTAAAGGCCACAAGCGAGTTAAAGTAAGATTATTGAAACATTATTATTATTATTATTTATTTAATATATCCATCTGACAAAGTCTCAATGAATTTATAGTCACATGTAAGGTCCACAATTAAAAATTATATCAAATCAGTGTTCCACAGTCGCTCAAACATATCAAGCTACACATAATCATATTTGATACAATAATGTAAACCTTATTAAACTTTAATTTCGATCTTTGAGCCATTCTATAATATTTGCTATAAATCTACAAAACGAATTTGCTCAAATGAACTTATGATATGATCGATTATGATTAAGGAGACAGTGCTAATTATACCCTGATGGAATAAAGACATAGTTGTAAGAATCGGTGCGTTTTATTTCGGTAGATTCGAACGTCTTTCGGGGAGTTTGGCTTACAATAATATGTCGGCTGGTCATTCATTACTATTGCAACCTTTATGATGCACACAAATGACTTATGAACCCCCGTCCACGTACTTTCAATGCCACCATTACGTTTAATGAAGAATTTAATCTGAATATTTCGCTCATTTAAAAACATATGCCAGAAATGCAGTTTACATTAGTCTTTGATCTAATGATCTGATATAGTCCTACGTCACCCTATCGTACAACCCTTAGGGCTGTATACCTTGTAGTTTTTTCTATGATGTACTAAGACTCCTTCCTTTTCTAAGAGGGGAGGGGGGCTCCCACACAAATGAAATACAAATTTCCTCATAAATCTAGAACTAATCAAGCAAATGGAACCAAATTTGGCATGTGGGGGTTTTTGGAGGCAAGAATTTTTTCTATAGTGTACTAAGACCTCTTCCCCTTCTAAGAAGGGGGGGGGGGCTTCTATACAAATGAAACACAAATTTTCTCATAACTCGAGAACTAATTAAGCAAATGGAACCAAATTTGGCATGCGGGGGTTTTTGGAGGCAGAATTTTTTCTATGGTGAATTAGGACCTTTGCCTTCTTTAAGAAGGGGGGATCCCATACAAATGAAATTTCCTCATAACTCGAGTACTAGTAAAACCTTCTTGGAGCAAAAGACGGTGAATCAACGCCGTTAACTTCCGTGCTTGTTGCCATTCATGTCAAAAGAGAAGGACATTCGAATGGCACGTCATACATCGCGTGCTTGGCTTTAATGTTATTTGTAACCAATGGCCCTTTCAAAGGCCACAAGCGAGTTAAAGTAAGATTATTGAAACATGTCAATCATATTTAATACAATAATCTGTGGGCTAGCCATTCATTACTATTTCAACCTTTATGATGTACACAAGTGATTTTTAAAAGAAATCTTCTATGTCTCAATGTTTCCAGGCGTTGTACTTCTGAACCCCCGTCCACGTATTTTCAAAGCCAGCATTGCATTCAATGAAGAATTTTGCTTTCTAAATTTCTGAATATTTCGCTAAATATGCCAGAAATGCAGTTTACATTAGTCTTTGATCTAATGATCTGATATAGTCCAACGTCACCCATTCGTACAACGCTTAGAGCTGTATACCATGTAGTTTTTTTTTGCTAGCGGGAGCAAAATGAATTTTTACAACTACTGTCAAATTTGACATAAAATCGAGCAGCAAGCCTGGCTCTTGGCTTCAAGAAAAATGTATGAGAATGACGTTCTTGCCAGGGATGTGAGGTAAGCACGCTAGAACACTGCATTAAGAAAGGAATCAAACAAAACCATTTTTCAATAAATTTCTGATGTACCAGTAACGGTGGAAATTCGAACCATTTCATTATTTTGGTGCCCCAACGTAAGATATTCCTCAGTATCCCAAAATAATTCCTCGGGATCCTCGGGATATTCATTGCTCGAAGTGCCGGTCAAAACTCAACGTCGCCGTAACTCGAAACAGGCAGTGTAATTCGCCGGAAACCTGGTCACTAATCTACAAGCATTCATTCTTCTGAGCTTAATCGAAGTTCAATGTCATGAAGTAATTTCTATTTTTAACCAATGTTTTCATGCTCTAGTATCACAGTAAATCCTAATCAAAATTCAAGCAAGAGCGAACATCGTAAGACAGTGTACAGTGTACAAGACCGTTATTTATTTTTCCCCATTTTCCACAAAGCCAAAGATTTACCTAACAAAGACCAGTAAATACCTAATTTATATCAGGTCATTGTTCTTCGGAATAATAATATTCGATTAGCGTATAATATTCGAATGATGAATTCTCGGCGGTTGGAGTTTGTTCATTTTTGCTTCTGTTTTATCAGTTTACACCAATTTATTTTGGTTCGAAACGAAAGCTCCCGAATGGACAGGCATTTTTTTGACGCACTGGAATATTAAACGAATGCAAATGCGCCGAAACGGTACTCGAAGTTTACCGTACCGTAACATTCGAAGGAATCACCTCTCTGCGAAATGATGGAATGATGATGGTCAAATATTTGCTGGAAAAGCAGTTTTTTCCCTCTCCAAATGTAGCATGATTAGCGTTGCTGCTGGTTCTGCGTCATCGTCGTCATCATCACCATCATCATCAGTATTATCATTATCGTCAGCATCGCAGCGAGCGGCATCGGTCGGTCCGAGTATATTGGCGGAAACTGGGCACTCGTTATTAATATTAATGCTCGAGATGTCAGCCGGCTTGCGATTACGAGAACAGCCGTAGTCGGCAGGTTTTTCGAAAGTTATGCCACAGGTCATGACCCAGGATTTGCGAAATGAAATCGCGTTAGTGAAAGCATTATTACGGTCCACGGTAGCAATTAACTTGGGTAAACGACTTGTTAATGCCGTGTCGTAGGGTTCAGGGTCAGGGCACGGGCAAGGTATTGCTCGTGTGTGAATCAAGTTAAATTCATCAAATAGCGAAGAAAGTTGACAAGTTGGTTATAGAACAGCTCTAGTGCTTAGCAAGTTTATTTTCAGTTTTCGAACAACTATACATGATTTGATTAAAAACATTGCTGTCAACGTCAAAGTTCCATTTGGTGATGTGATTTCGGTCCAAAGCACGTACTAACTATACCGAAGCAGTAAAATCGGTCTTCTTCATAGAAACTAAATCTCGGTGCCTGGCACTTTTCATCATTTTTTAGCTTTCCACATACCCCACCCACCCCACCTGCTGCTTCGTGGCACTGCTCCTGCTGCTAAGGCAGGTACCGTGAAGAACAAACTTTATTTCGAAATCCGGTTCCGCCATTGAGCGGTTTCCTGCCAACTAGCTCGATACGGTTAAGCTGATAAACACTTTGCCGGTGCAGCTGGTGCCAATGCAGCTTTCTGTCAGTCGGTTGCCAGGTTCCATAATTGGACCCGGTGGCTGAGTAGGTACCGAGGCGAGCGTCAAAACCGCACTTTCTAGTACATGGCAAAGCTCAACTGTTCAATTTGCGGATGGGAAATCAATTACCGGGCAATGAAATAAAAGTGGTTTTCTACCCGCAGAGCAGCGCACAGCCATGGAGAATTTTACTGCCAATTGAGGGTTGGCTGGCCGGTGCTTGTGGGCCGGCCCGAACGGGGGTCTTTCCATGGTGGGATTCGAGACTCGCCGTGAAAAACCGTGCTGCTGCGAACACACAGCCGTGAACCGTGTGAATTAAATTAACACCTAGTTGACAGCTTTCAGACATCAGCAGCAGCGACCCTTTTCGGGCAGGTTCATCACTAACTGCCGAAGAAGTTTGACAAAAAGGTTTAATTAGAAACTAATTACAACTAGGGAAGATTTGATTTAAAAGTTTGACTCCGGAACTCAATCTGTCGGTATGCTAGAAGTGTGTGCAGGGGTGTGGGCGGAAGCAGGAAATGAAAATGTGATGATTTTGATTCATTGGTTTTGCATACTGAAGCTCCCATTAGAGGGGATCCGGTCGATAGACGCGGCCCGTCACGTAGACTTTTAATGGATAGTACAAACATCCTCTTACATATTAATCTTGCCTCCGCCGACCGGTAAGATCCAGAATTATGATCAAAGTCACTCTTTCCACTCCTTACCAGCCATTAGTTCATCAGTTTTATGATGTTCCGGTTTCGAATTACTGGTGCATACAAAAACCGGCCGGTTCGGTTGGAGTATGGCAGGCAGTACCTACTACTCAGGAAACTTTACATCATAGCCATTGACTGCTACGTGTTCATCGTGCACAACCAGCACCCGCTCCGCTCAAGAAGTATGTAGCTGTCTGCAGCTCATTCTGAAGTGAATAAATCAACTCCGGGTCCAGTAATAAAACCCTGGCGGTATTCAAGGAGTTGCAGTTGCTGCAAACACGAACAGAGACGTACTCGGTGAGGAGAGACCATATCGATCGCTTGTTAATATTCTAGATTCGCCAATTTTTCCAAGGGGACTGGAAAAACTTAGCTGAAACTGCTAGATCCTGATTTGAACAGACTAGCAACATAAATGTTTATAATGTGCATACTTTGAGAAATAGGTTTACTGACGGCAAAATTACACATTGTCAATCGAAATGCTACGTTCAAAATTAAGCGCCGGGAGATTTTTGCTGCGGCAAGACATCCATTGCCAAGCACGAAGTACCGGAGCACTTCGTTGTCATAAGACAGACAGAAATAACTGGTGGTTTCCTCGTGAACCACTATTCATTGACCAGACTCGTTATGCTCTAAAACCTATAAAAAATTCAAAATTTATCGAGAAAAAAATAATCAGACTAAATCTATTTTAAGTCTTGACTGTTTAACCAACTGAATACGACTGGCTGTGCTCAGCAGTCAGGTCTATAATCGCGGACGGAATCTAGACGACACCGATAATTGCCGACACGATGACGCACCTAACTGTTCATACCGTTCGTTGCAACAGCAGTGCAATGTATCACGCGAGGCCTGTTCTGATGCTGGGTTAAGCGATATTCTGTACCAGGGGCATTCAACCCCCATAGTCAAGTCGGCTTCAACCTGGACGAACCTTTGAGCACGTTGGGTCTCCTTGTACCTGATGGCGGTGGTGTTCATGAAGAGAACAGATTTCACTGCACAGTCGTCCGCCGCAGATTGTCGACTTTCGCCAGGCGTGCGATGAGAATCTCACCAAGTACTCCGCCAAAAATAGTCCGCAACACCTTTTGCTCAGATACGACCAGTCAGTCACGTATGCATGTCTTCCGTAAGCAAAGCTGCAGTCTCAAGTTGCACGTCAGCTTCGTGCGGCAGCGTTTGCTCCTTGATCGAAACGTCTTGCGGAGCGAAAAATTGATCCCAGTTCCAGCTTGAATGAGTCGTTGAATCTCCTTGCTCGTATTATTGTTGGGGGTGACCAAAAGAAAAGTCTTGGGCTTAAACATGTTTCTAAGACTTGACCCTTTTTTATCGACAGACTTTGCAGCCGGCTGTTAGAGTACAGGACAGTTATGGGGCTAGTGCAATAATCCTTCTGACACCTTCTGGCAACACCACCTAGCCGAGATTCGACCATCCGACGACTGTTTTGTTAGACTAGCATTGTATTTCGCAGCTAACTGGGCGGTTTGGCGGTGACTTGAGTTCATATATTTGAACACTTCAATTACTTCCACTTCATCGCCGTCAATAGTCGGTGTCTGTGAATGATGACCATTTTTGACCATTGTGCAATCCTTCTAGCCTCCGTTTTTAGTCTGGCGTAGATTTCCTCCGCCGACGCTAAGATTCTAGCAATGATGTCGAAGTCACCTGCTATCGCTAGGAGATGGCTACTTTTACCGAAGAGCATTCTTCTCGTTTCGATACCCGCTCACCGAAGGAAACCTCCAAAGAGGATGTTAAATAACGTACTAGACAATACAGCTACAACTTGCTGCAGCCCTCTGCACGATTCGAATGGATTCCAGGCCCAGCTAGCATCAACTCGTAATTCAATGTACGAAAATTATCGTAAATATCTCTTAACGAATTCGGAATTTTAACTACCCAGTAAACCATTTGGTTTATATATCTCGATTCTGAGATATACGAAATCATATCTGAACGAAAAAGTTGTATTTCATGCCATATAAGAACATATATGTACCAAAGTGGAGGCAATATACGTACGAAAATTCTGACAATTGTTTGTAATTCTGTCTTGCATTTTATACAGCGCTTTTTATAACACGCAATTTAATACTCCTGAATATATGATTAAGATATAACTCAATATTGCAGTCATCTATACTGCTTTATAATTCACAGTCATGAGTTGTATATGAGGACACGCATAACTGCAAAACAACTTAATGTTCACCTTGTTTTGACATACTCTAATCATTATACAATTCCAACGCAAAATTGACATGAAAACGATTTACTGTGAACTTTCTTTTACGATCTTGTGCTATCTGGGTAACGCTTGATGAAGGGCGCCAAAGTTGTTTTTCAATCGTATATAATGATGATAACTGACATACATACGATTTTCACCACAGAATTGTAAAGCATTATGGAGCGAGTCGCGCTCAATAGGATATTATCGTATATAAATACTTATATAGTCGGAACGTCTATAATTATGCCCAATCATGCATATCGCCTACAAAATAGCACGGATATGCCTGTTTTACGCATCAAATACGACTTATTAGCACGCATATCTGTAATACTGATTTTTATCTTTTATATACACCTGGAAATGCTAGCTGGAAGCTGTCCAATAACACGCATATAGCACATCATTCATACTCGGGAATTCTCGACAATATGAATGAAACCAAACGTAAATTATTCGTACATTTTGAACTGCCGACAACGACAAATTACAGTTAACTTGAACATTGTTCCGAAGTTTTAATTAATTACTTTCAGTCAGGTTTTGGTTGATTTTGAAAAGCAAGCAGTTTAAAAAACTAAACTTTAAGATCTAAAATATCAGTCAACTGTACGAAAATTGACTGACAGGTTAGTCGAATACTGTTAGTCGAAGCACTGCAATTCATGACTGAATTCTTTTGGAAGGTAGAAAACTGAGAAAGACAAACACTGTCAGCAATTCAGTAGTCACCCAACTAGCATTTTTACAGTATTTAAAAGTTAAAAATCAGCATAACGTACATATATATATGCTAATAAATTGTATTTGATGCGCAAAATTAGCATATCCAAGGTATTTTGGAGGTGATATACGTGATGAGGAATAAACATACGCGTTTCATCGATATAGGTAATTATATACGATAATATCCGATTAAGCCCGACCCGCTCCGTACTGCTATACGATTCTGTGGTGAATATCGTATGTGCGTCAGCTATTATCATTATATACGACTGAAAATCAACTCGGGCGGACTTTAATAAGCTTTAATTACGATTCCGAATTGGTATAGAGTTATTTACGATAATTTTTGGTTATTGATGTGGTGCTAGCTGGGCATGCCCATGGACTCCTGATTTCCTGATTTATTATCAAAACGTTGGCGGAATAAGCAGTACCCTAGCCGAGTACCAGTCAGCCCTCGGCGACGCCTACGCTTTCACTGAAACGTGGTTGAACGAGAATACGTTGACGAACCAGCTGTTCAATGACTCCTACTCCGTATATTGACAGGACCGGTCGTCTTTAAATAGTTTCAAACGCACAGGAGGTGGTGTATTGTTAGCTGTTCGTTCATCTTTCAAGTCTCGTACGGTTAATCCTCCAGATTGCTCAGCGGTTGAACAATTATGGGTCGCAATTACTACTGCTGACGGAACACTCTATCTATGCGTGGTATATATTCCTCCTGATCGAGTAAACGATGAAACTCTAATTGAAAAACATGTTAATTCACTCAACTGGATTGTTTCGCAACTGGGGCCCCGAGATAAAATTATCATTTTTGGTGATTTTAATTTAAGCGCGATTACTTGGCAGTGTAACCCTTACGGATCTTTCTTTCCGGTCACGTCTCTGTCCTCTATTGGAATAGCACCGCGAAAACTGCTCGATGCATATTGCACCGCTGGACTCAAACAGATGAGTGGAATTGTAAACGAAAATCATCGCACGCTTGATCTATGTTTCGCTGCCGATGAATTATGCGCACACTGTTTGGTTATGGAGGCTCCGTCACCGCTCGTAAAGCTTTGTAGGCATCATCCTCCTTTGCTTACGCATTTAAAGTTTAGCCCACAACTACGCTTTCGGGACACTTCTGAAAGCCTGTCGTACGATTTCGCTATGGCAAATTTCCACGGCATGAACGATTTTTTTACACTTGTTGATTGGGACGAGGCCTTTCGCGATCATGACGCCAATCTCGCAGCATCAACTATCTCTAGCATTATCCTTTATGCTATCGACCAGTTTGTACCCGTAAAAACTAAACGTGTATCACCTAACCAGCCTGGACAAACCGCGATCTGAAGCATCTTAAAACGGTGAAACGTACTGCCCTTAGACAACACAGTAAGCATCGCACTGAAGCCACGAAGACAAGATATTTAGAAGCAAATGCTAATTATAAACTACTTAATGATCGCTTGCAGGGATGGCACCTCCTCAGAAGAAAAAAAGAGAAGAGAAAAATTCAAACTGTGCTCAGTCTTCAACGCGATTTATTCTGCTCCGTTTCATTTTAACTGTGCTCTTTCTTGCTGAACGCAGTTGTATGAGCAACCGCACACTGTGCTACTCATTGAGGAGAATGTTAATACACTTTGAATACGTTGATGCGAAGCGCTGACGTATGACAACTACGGGTAGTTTTAACATGGGTAGTGTGTTGAGAAAAAACGACGATTGTCAGTAGCGGTCATTGCCATCAGAAAAATATTAATCCATTAATGCAGTTGAATCATGATTCTTACATTTAGTATATTCAGTTGAGTTTGGCTGCCCGTGAACGCAACTGCATCATATGGTTAGGCATGTCACAACGGCAACAGTGCGAAAAATGTTATTTAGATATGGCAACATTTGAATTCCCATACATTTGCTTCTTGACGCGCACCAACAGGAAAGTCCCATTATAAACAAAGGCAATTCTCCGCTAAGATTCAAAATTTAACGACTTTTGATTGTCTTGACGCCTCTGAGTCTATAGTTGCTGTAGGCGCACCGGTTGTTTTGTTTTCACGTTTACTGCTGTAGCTACCGAGAGGACCGGGAGCAAAATCGAAAGTTGCTCATTTAAAGAGCGCATTAAGAAGTTTTTCTGCGCGTCAGTTTTTCTCATTGTGTTTAGTCTGTTTCTCATTGTGTGGATTTATTTCTCATTTCTGAAAGCAGTTCTGCTCATTGTGTTAAACAAAAAAAGTTGCACTTTTTGCACAATGAGTGAGGAAATAACAAGCCTGATCGCTTGTATAACGCGTACCAGAACAATCTGCAACGCCGCCTCAAGGCAAACCCCAGAAGCTGGCGCCACGTGAATGAACAACGGAAAGAATCAGGGTTGCCTTCTATGATGTCCAATGGTTTATTCGAAGCCGACTCCACTGCTGACATCGCAGACTTGTTTCGTTCTCATTTTAGTAATGTGTTCACAAATGAACGTCTCGAACCGCAGGATGTAATTGTCGCTACCGGAAACGTTCCCCGACTTTCTGCACCCGCATTGCCGTTTGTTATCTCCGTTGACATGCTTATATCAGCTGGAAAAGCCTTAAAATCATCTACGGGACACGGCCCTGACGGTATCCTGTCAGTCATTCTGAAACGCTGCATGGAGACACTTGTGACACCTCTTGCAACAGTATTTAACTTATCCTTAGTTACAGGCGTATTCCCAAACTGCTGGAAACAATCGTATGTTTTTCCTGTTTTTAAGAAAGGTTGCAAGCGAATCGTATCGAATTATCGAGGCATTGCTGCGTTAAGTGCCATTTCTAAACTGTTCGAGTTAATTATTCTTCAAGAGCTAGTCCAGAGATACAAACATTACATTTCGCCTGATCAGCACGGATTTATGCCAAAACGATCTACGTCAAGCAACGTAACCTGCTTCACGTCGTTTGTAACACGCCAAATAGAGACTGGCAATCAAGTGGACGCAATATACACAGATTTATCCGCAGCATTTGATACTATGAATCATCAAATAGCGATAGCTAGATTTGATGAATGAACATTTGCTTCTTTGGTTCCAATCTTACCTAAGCGGTCGGAGTATGTCTGTTAAAATAGGTGATCATATTTCATCTCCGTTCTCAGTTTGGTCTAGCGTTCCACAAGGGAGTCATCTTGGGCCTTTTTTATTCTTGTTATATATACGATGTCAATTTCATTTTGAATTGCATGAAACTCTCGTACGCCGACGATTTAAAGCTATACTACACTATAAAACAACCACAAGATGCACTTTTCCTACAAAAACAGCTGGAAGTTTTCGCAGAATGGTGCCAAATGAATCGCATGTCGCTTAACGTATCCAAATGCTCGATAATCTCTTTTGGTCGAAGACAATCACTATTCCACTTTAACTATGCCTTAGAGGGTGTGCAGTTAAAGCGCGAATCAACAGTCAAGGATTTGGGAATCCTAATCGACACTAAACTAACCTTTAAGGATCACGTCGCTTACATCGTGTCAAAAGCCTCTTCGCAGCTGGGCTTTTTATTTCGCTTTGCGAAGAAGTTTAAGGATGTTTACTGCCTGAAAACTCGATATTGCTCGATTGTGCGACCTGTCTTAGAATATGCGTCCATCGCCTAGTCTCCTTATTACCAGAACGAAACTCAACGCATTGAGGCTATTTAGTGAAAATTAATCCGCTTCGCTCTACGTCATCTCAGGTGGACGGCTCCATTAAATCTGCCTAGCTATAAAAGCAGATGCATTAATTTATTAATTATTAATTTGGAACTACTAGAGGAGAGACGAAATGTAGCAAAAGCGTCCTTTATTGATGATCTCTTGCAAGGACACATCGATTGTTCTGCGCTGCTCAGTACCTTGGATATCAGCATACGTCGCCGCAATCTTCGGTCCCATTCGTTCCTCAGCATTGGTCCTGCGAGAACAAATTATGGACTTAACGAACCAATGCGTAGCATGTCTCGTGTATTCAACAAATGTTTTAACGTATTTAATTTTAATGTATCTCGACAAACTAATAAGTGTAGTTTTAAGCGTGTATTATGTTAATTTATGTTGTCTATGCGTGTGTACCTTTATGCATCTATAGTTATATAGCACAATCTGTCATTGGGGTGATTTTTTACCTGTTGACTAAGAAATTAAATAAATAAATAAATATTTCTAGAGCATTTAACGGAGAGCGAAAATGTGGTGCCTAGTAGCATGGGCTCCCATAAAACCCGCCTGATACTGCCCTACGAAATCTCTTGTTATTGGAGATAGACGCCGTAACAAAATTTGGGAGAGTCCCTTAAGACCAATCTAGCCGATCACCCTTTCTCCAGATGGGACAAACCCATCCTACTGAATGCTTAAAATTATCCAGTGAAGTTGCTAGAGGTTCTTTGTTATTTTTGTACAGTTTTGGCGTGAATCGGGTCGCCTTTCTGGCAGTTTTATTATTCTTCAACTGACTGATTTCTCGTCGGATTTTTTGGAGTTTGGAAGCCGGCACGCTGTTATTTATATAACCTTTATATAAGCATGCGACATCTTTCAGTCTTGGCGACCCGGCTCCCAATATAACTTAGTTCAACCTAAGGAATACCTAATAGCCACTTCAATGATCCTCCTTTAAATTTATTTCTACTCTTTCCCCTTTACAGCTCTGAGGATCACAACCAGCATTTTTATATGTATATACAAATTAAAAATCAGCATTACGTACAGATATGCATGCTAATAAATCGTATTTGATGCGCATGACTGGCATATCCGTACTGAGTATTTTGGAGGTGATGAGACATAATTACACGCATTTCATCGATATAAGTATTTATATACAATAATTTTCGATTCAGTGCGACTCGTTCCGTACTGTTATACAATTCTGTACTGAAAGTCGTATGTGTGTCAGTTATTATCATTATATATGATTGAAAATCAACTTGGGCGCACTTTGTTTAGCTTTAGTTACGATTCCGAATTTGTTAAGAGATATGTATGTTAATTTTTGTATATTCACATACGATTTGGTGCTAACTGGGATACTTTAAAACTTGGTTGGTAACTACAAAGTTTACTGAAATGTAAGCGTGCTTATTTTAGATTGAAAAAGAAAATGCTGCAATTAATGTTTGTGGGATATTGATTTATCAAACACAAGGTGATTGTGAAATCCGGAATAGCACAACTATAGAAATGATCGTCTTCCAGCTGCGCCTAAAGCAGTGTACACCACAACTAGTGCATTAACTGCACTAATTAGTATTTCGTATCAACTATCAATTAGGTATTTTACTATTCAAGTATTTAGAAAAAGTAATAAATTCTCCCGCACCACTATTACTAACCGTTATCGCACGAAGCTACAAGTCACTGACGTTTCTTTCGTTGAGTGAGTTTACAATTCGCTTCGTCCGGGCAAGGCTTAGGCTGAAGATTGTTTTCGTAAGACTTCGACCGAGGGATCGTAACACACCTCGTCAGGTTCCCGGCTTATCTGTTCATCGTCATCTAGTAGTGCAAACTTCGTCGCGAAACGCTCGTAAACGCCGGACATCGTTTGCACCACTGCAGACCTTACCTGACTGTCCTTGCTGTTGTTGAACGCGATTATATACCTGGATCTACCACTATGGCAATATCGTTCACCACTAATGGCTTTACCAGAGGCGAATGCCAAATAGGCAGTCTCTTTAAAAAAAAAAATGGCTTTACCGTGTTGCCAGAGGCGATTGGTCTCGACTTGTGACATACACCATGATCGCCGCACTACCACTGCGTTGTCAACACTGTTGCCTGCACTTACTTTTGAGGTCGGTTTGAGGCCGCTCGAAGTACCCAGAAGGATATGATTTGGTGTAAGAACTGGAGCCTCTGGATCTTTTACGGGGACTTGAGTCGGACAAGAATTTACGATGTTATCCATCCCTGCCCGCATACTGCGGAGTGATTCGTTGGTTGGGTTCCGCACTGGTTTCATATCCATTAAATTTTTCTAAACAGTCTGGATGAGCGTCTCCCAGGTCCCGCCCATGTGCGCTAAAGCTGAAGGAAGGAATACTTACTCTATATCTGGGCTTACGATTTTGCCGATAATTTTTGCTCGGTCCATCGCTTGAAGCACCGCACAGTGGTTTTTTTTCTTGCAAAAAGGTCCTTTATCTCAATATCTCCAAATGCCGCTGGGCTATATTCAATCTTTCGATGTCAAATGAAATGCTCACGGAACGCGTCTGTTTCTAGCAGTTTAGCCAAATGAAGGAAAATTTACCAAATTTTTCTAAGAGCGCACTCTTACAGATGTATTGATCTATAACTCTGGAATCCGCTGCAAAAAAGCAAAGCCTTGGGTTTAGATGTCTTTGTAAGACTTGACCCTTCTTTATCGACAAACTTCACAGCCGGCTGTTAGAGTACAGGACAGTTACGGGGCTAGTGCAACAATCCTACTGACTCTATCTAGTAGCACCGCCCAGCCGAGATTCGAACATACGACGACTGGCTTGTTAGACCAGCATCGTACCTCGAAGCTAACTGGATGGCAAGGAGCCACAAGAAAGTTAACTTCATGTGGATTTCGACTCCAGGTTATTTAATTGTGACAAAATTAATAATTTTTATAGGTATCGCAAAATTAGGGTGGCCTTATCTTTATTATACCTTTTGATTAAAATTACAAGGAACAAACAACTAATTTACTTTTGGTAAAAAAAATTAAATTTATCCCAGTTAAATCCAGAGATGTTCACTTTTTCTGATTAACATGGATCAAACTAGGGTGAAATGCTGTTTATTCGACCAAAACAACAGGAAACATCCCTGTGTCGTAAACGAATACCCCGATCCTGAATTCCAGGTTCCAGCGGAATTTAAAGTCCATAGTCCCTTAGGCTCTTCTGCACTCGAGAGGACGCCGACCCGGAAACGAGTCTGCTTGAGCTTGTTGGAAAAGAAAAACAGTTTCCTGTCAAATCTCGTTCGCTGGAAGGGACCCATCGGTCCGTTTCAAATTATTGATAACGTAGTGGAGAGTATGACAGACTCACAGCACCCGTCGGGCACGGGTACGGGTCCGAATACCCGACAATCTTTAGTGTTAAATGAGGTCAATAGATACCCGACCCGACCCGTACCCGGTTTCAAAACCAAAAATTAAGAACCCGTGCCCGACCCGAACCCGCAAATTATTGTTTTTCAATACCCGAACCCGACCCGTACCCGGCGGGTACGGGTACGGGAGCGGGTTTCGGGTAAATTTTCCGCTACCCGACCATCTCTAACTTCGACACTTTAGCCTGATACAAAAATGTATGAGCTGTGAATAATATATCATCAAAGAGATTAAAGCCATCAGCTTCACGTCGCCAACGTAGAAGTGCGTATATTCGAAAGTCTTTTGAGTACTATCAGAACGTGAGAGGTTTGCTGGTAACAATCACTCGTGAGTATGACCTATTTTTCGTCACAAAAATGTAACATTGGGCTAACATCAGCTTCATTAAAATTTCGTCTGTCTATGCATTGTTCTATTGTGATCGTAACACAATGACCGGCAATTAATTGCAGTTAATATCTATCTGGAATATGAATTTTCATTTCTCTTGCAAACCTCGATGAACTTAAAAATATTCGTAGTCCCTGGCCCATTTCAAATCACGGACTTGTGTGACTATTTATTTCAGATAAACATTTGAAATGGGTCTCATCTATCATTCACTGGTACGGCTCCAAAAATATTCAGCAAAGCTACTGAAGTAAATCGCCATCAAAAACCAGTTAAAACACATGGCACTGTTCCTGTAAAAATCCCTGCCTACATACCAGCCGCCTGTTGCAATTGAATAGCCATGCACTCGGACCCCTCCCCGGCCCTGGTTTAGGTCCGTACATTCAATAGACCATTCGAAGTCATCCTTTCTTACACCACCGTGTACGAACGCTACCTCGCCGTACAGTCCATCCACTGCACTGCACTGGCTCGAAGTGCCTCAATATTCTGCAGTATCGTGCAGTACCGCGATAGCAGCGCTCCCTACGTGGCGAAACGACGCTAGGCTCCACCGCCACTGCCGCCGAAGCCATCATCATCGCTCATTGAATTTTTCATACATAAATAATCGTCGCTCGTTTGTTCTGCCAACAAATCTGGCTCTCGGCACCCGGCTTGCATCGTCCGAAAATATTGCACACCAAATGGGGGGGCAAATGGGGCGAAAAAGCTCCCGTACCACTTTCTTTCAGCACCGAGCGACGCCAAAAATTTGGCGAGTTTTCTGCGTTGATCTTTCGTTGCTTCAATAAATAAATTACCTTTTCATTTCACTGCGTTCTTTTGTTCCGAAGAATTGCTTCCGCACGCTTACCTGAACAATGCCAACCGGGCTGATTATGGATGCGCATAATTTTTCACGGTTCTTCTAGCAAAGAAGAGCAGAGCGCGTGTTTGTGGAATTCAATTCCAATGGGTCTACGGGGGGCGGCGCGGCCTTCAGTAAACAACATATATCACGAAAATGCTTCATCTTCGGAAGTTCGTACTTCACTTTGTGCCAAGGTTAACGCAGGAAATCATGTCCAGGAACGCATGAGCCAAGTCTGCTGCCTCGCTGGCCTGTCTGTTGTCGATATGAGCAATGATGGATCGTGAAGGACAGTGAAGTAAACGCAGCGCAGCGTCCCATGGCGAATGATGTGTGCCTCGGTTAACCTGCCGAGCGTTGTTTATTAGTACAGCCGAAGGACATGCCAAGACTATCAATCAATCAATTCAAGCATCGTCGAATCGGTCGTTCGGCAGCTGATATTACGTGCATTATTCAAATCACGGTGCCCTGCCGGGCCGGAGTGTCTGTCTAAAAATTTATCATAACGGCGACGTCGAACAGTCGAAGAGAATCGAAAAAAACCAGTAGTAAAACAATGATGATGGCGGAGATTCGTCCTTCGGGAATTCGCATGTGAATGTTTGACTTTTTGGTTTAACGACTTTTCGATTGTTTGATTTTTAAATTCTTGATTGCTTTAGTTCGGCTCCGATTTCGCTCAAATCAAGGAAGCAGAGAGGGAAGAAATCAAACATAAGTCCTACAACATTTTGCATTTCTGCGCCTTCGGTACACTTAAAGTATTGCCCCTACTGAGAAGTGCCCCACGGTGTTCTTCACCTTCATTCAACCAGACGAAGAGACTGATCCAAAGGAAGTTGAAATTTCAAACACGCCAGCCAGCGTCTGATTCAGCGGAAAACTTATTTCTTTATATACTTTTTTTTCCTTTTTTTGTTTTGACTTTTACCAACGAGAGTAAATTTCCCGAAACTTGAATCCCCATCTCTGCTCTGTCTGCTTCTGCAATTCGTGTTATGGTACTTGCTAGACTGACAGGTTAAACTTCTAGTTGAAACAAAGCATAAAAAATGTTTGGTTTAAGATGAAGCAGAAAAGGATTCTAATGACCGCGATTATTGCTAATGATCTAGAGTTTTTTTTTTTGCTTTTATTTATTACACCAATTAGCAATAACATCTTTTCGTGTAAAACGTTTAATGATGGTACCATCCGTTGTTGAGCTTTGTGGGGAAATAAATATGCGGGTGATGGTTTTAGTTGCAATTATTCTTTACTAGCTATTATCGAGTTATTCTAAAGGCAACCTTAATGTATATATCAAACTAAATTGAATCGTTTCTAGCATCAGTATGACTAACTATAAAATTAACTAACCAACATAACAATAAAAAAGGAGGTCTCCAGTTTTGACCAAATCTGCCGAATGCATTGAACTGAATGTCCTGTTCATGAAGGCCGATCTCGAAAAAACTAACCAGCTTTGTGCACGTACAAAGAGTGAGTCAAGCCGTCAAAATTATTTGAATCAAAAGTGCCGCCTCGGTCTTCGGGAAGAATTCCAGAAAGATCCAAATTCAGATCCAGATCCAGATCCAGATCCAGATCCAGATCCAGATCCAGATCCAGATCCAGATCCAGATCCAGATCCAGATCCAGATCCAGATCCAGATCCAGATCCAGATCCAGATCCAGATCCAGATCCAGATCCAGATCCAGATCCAGATCCAGATCCAGATCCAGATCCAGATCCAGATCCAGATCCAGATCCAGATCCAGATCCAGATCCAGATCCAGATCCAGATCCAGATCCAGATCCAGATCCAGATCCAGATCCAGATCCAGATCCAGATCCAGATCCAGATCCAGATCCAGATCCAGATCCAGATCCAGATCCAGATCCAGATCCAGATCCAGATCCAGATCCAGATCCAGATCCAGATCCAGATCCAGATCCAGATCCAGATCCAGATCCAGATCCAGATCCAGATCCAGATCCAGATCCAGATCCAGATCCAGATCCAGATCCAGATCCAGATCCAGATCCAGATCCAGATCCAGATCCAGATCCAGATCCAGATCCAGATCCAGATCCAGATCCAGATCCAGATCCAGATCCAGATCCAGATCCAGATCCAGATCCAGATCCAGATCCAGATCCAGATCCAGATCCAGATCCAGATCCAGATCCAGATCCAGATCCAGATCCAGATCCAGATCCAGATCCAGATCCAGATCCAGATCCAGATCCAGATCCAGATCCAGATCCAGATCCAGATCCAGATCCAGATCCAGATCCAGATCCAGATCCAGATCCAGATCCAGATCCAGATCCAGATCCAGATCCAGATCCAGATCCAGATCCAGATCCAGATCCAGATCCAGATCCAGATCCAGATCCAGATCCAGATCCAGATCCAGATCCAGATCCAGATCCAGATCCAGATCCAGATCCAGATCCAGATCCAGATCCAGATCCAGATCCAGATCCAGATCCAGATCCAGATCCAGATCCAGATCCAGATCCAGATCCAGATCCAGATCCAGATCCAGATCCAGATCCAGATCCAGATCCAGATCCAGATCCAGATCCAGATCCAGATCCAGATCCAGATCCAGATCCAGATCCAGATCCAGATCCAGATCCAGATCCAGATCCAGATCCAGATCCAGATCCAGATCCAGATCCAGATCCAGATCCAGATCCAGATCCAGATCCAGATCCAGATCCAGATCCAGATCCAGATCCAGATCCAGATCCAGATCCAGATCCAGATCCAGATCCAGATCCAGATCCAGATCCAGATCCAGATCCAGATCCAGATCCAGATCCAGATCCAGATCCAGATCCAGATCCAGATCCAGATCCAGATCCAGATCCAGATCCAGATCCAGATCCAGATCCAGATCCAGATCCAGATCCAGATCCAGATCCAGATCCAGATCCAGATCCAGATCCAGATCCAGATCCAGATCCAGATCCAGATCCAGATCCAGATCCAGATCCAGATCCAGATCCAGATCCAGATCCAGATCCAGATCCAGATCCAGATCCAGATCCAGATCCAGATCCAGATCCAGATCCAGATCCAGATCCAGATCCAGATCCAGATCCAGATCCAGATCCAGATCCAGATCCAGATCCAGATCCAGATCCAGATCCAGATCCAGATCCAGATCCAGATCCAGATCCAGATCCAGATCCAGATCCAGATCCAGATCCAGATCCAGATCCAGATCCAGATCCAGATCCAGATCCAGATCCAGATCCAGATCCAGATCCAGATCCAGATCCAGATCCAGATCCAGATCCAGATCCAGATCCAGATCCAGATCCAGATCCAGATCCAGATCCAGATCCAGATCCAGATCCAGATCCAGATCCAGATCCAGATCCAGATCCAGATCCAGATCCAGATCCAGATCCAGATCCAGATCCAGATCCAGATCCAGATCCAGATCCAGATCCAGATCCAGATCCAGATCCAGATCCAGATCCAGATCCAGATCCAGATCCAGATCCAGATCCAGATCCAGATCCAGATCCAGATCCAGATCCAGATCCAGATCCAGATCCAGATCCAGATCCAGATCCAGATCCAGATCCAGATCCAGATCCAGATCCAGATCCAGATCCAGATCCAGATCCAGATCCAGATCCAGATCCAGATCCAGATCCAGATCCAGATCCAGATCCAGATCCAGATCCAGATCCAGATCCAGATCCAGATCCAGATCCAGATCCAGATCCAGATCCAGATCCAGATCCAGATCCAGATCCAGATCCAGATCCAGATCCAGATCCAGATCCAGATCCAGATCCAGATCCAGATCCAGATCCAGATCCAGATCCAGATCCAGATCCAGATCCAGATCCAGATCCAGATCCAGATCCAGATCCAGATCCAGATCCAGATCCAGATCCAGATCCAGATCCAGATCCAGATCCAGATCCAGATCCAGATCCAGATCCAGATCCAGATCCAGATCCAGATCCAGATCCAGATCCAGATCCAGATCCAGATCCAGATCCAGATCCAGATCCAGATCCAGATCCAGATCCAGATCCAGATCCAGATCCAGATCCAGATCCAGATCCAGATCCAGATCCAGATCCAGATCCAGATCCAGATCCAGATCCAGATCCAGATCCAGATCCAGATCCAGATCCAGATCCAGATCCAGATCCAGATCCAGATCCAGATCCAGATCCAGATCCAGATCCAGATCCAGATCCAGATCCAGATCCAGATCCAGATCCAGATCCAGATCCAGATCCAGATCCAGATCCAGATCCAGATCCAGATCCAGATCCAGATCCAGATCCAGATCCAGATCCAGATTCAGTTATTTTAATTGAAGACATCATCCCAACATGGTAATATGTTGAGAATAAATTGTACTACTTTCTGAGGAGAACAAGCCCATATTTCCGAAAGCTCCAACAGTCCTTTATCAAGAAATTTGCGCCTATTTATTTTATGTGCATTCGCACAGTATATGATGAGCACTTTCACACTCTACACTCTACCAGGAAAGTACCTAATGAAAACATCGAAATCACCTAAATTTAGGTAAAGCTGAATGTTTATACCAGTTAGGTAAAAATTACTAACGAAAATTAGGTAAAAATTACTAATCGCATCACTACCTAATTTTGGGTGAAAAAGTGTTAGTGTATTTTTTTCGTTTTCTGCACGCCATTTTATCTTACGTTGCGGTTGCATCACGTTGCGTCGATTTCATTTCAACCATTTCAACAGCGTCGTGAAAAGGAAAACAGGTAAATTATTTTATTTTATCTTAAAAATGAACAATCGAAAGCGATAGGTATATATATTATTGAATCTTATTTTTAATATCTGTTTCAGATATCGTGTTCGGTTTGGAATTAGAATAGACATTCTGATGTGCTTGCTTGGGAAGTACGCCAGAGAGAGTGACAAAGACCCCTCGTGCCAACAAATTTCTTACGAACGCGATTAAACCTAGTCCGATTTGATGTCTATGTTAGGGAAGTGTGCCAGAACAAATGACGCAAGTTCGTTGTCCCAACAGATCGCAAATTCTTTACTGAGAGACGATTAAACCACGGCGAATTTGATATCTGTGTTGGAAAAATGTGCTACAGCTGCAGTGTTCGGTTATAATACGACTTTGTATGAATACGCATGCTTGCCGTTTCATTAGAAGTGTAGTGAAAAGATGTGCTGTTGATAAAATAGGACTGAATTGGTAAAATTCCTTCAACGTGGGAAACCATGGATAATAAAAACAATCTTTAATTTCAGTAAGGTAGCAGGAAAGAAATAGTTTGTGTTCTTGATTTTGTTAAATTGTTTTCAAATGCACAATCTTTTGAGAATTGAACGTATGCAATGTTACTACTTTGATAAATGTTACATACAACGCATGTAGCATGTATATATGTTGCATATAGCATGCATACATGAAGAATCGAATGATTACAAGCATGAATACATACATGCTACTATCACTACAAAGAGACTTACGTAGTCCTGCGTCACCTATATATGCGGTCGTGTCTTGTACACAACCCCTCTGATTTTTTAAATTACCAGGTGTTTAACAATATTTAAATTATTCCACTTTGAGTGCAATAAATTATTGTCATTTGTGAAAACAACGGAAGATTATCATTTAATATAGTGAATTCGTTAAATTTCCTGCATTGAAACTGATTTTTAGGTTGATTACTCAGTTCGAAAGTCTTTTGAGCCAAAAAAGTGCTTAACTGTTTTCAAATGTCAAGGCAGGGTCCAGGTCCGCATAATTTTAAATAATGCTGCGCTGATTATTATCTGCAGCTTGTAATCAAAATTAATCACCGGAACTCCATTGAATAGTGCTGATTTAGTTAGCGAGTACAATTAAAGTGTTTATAACTACAGATTAAGTTAGTGCTCTGGGTTAGTCTAGTCGATCTAGATAATTCTGAAGGTGACTGACAACCGTCCTTAGTAGCACCAGCAGCACCATGATGCTGGCTGGTGGACCTGACCGAAACGGTCGTCGGTCCAAGCGTCGACCCGTTGGCGGTGGAGGGAAAAGATTTTAATTAATTTTAGCAAAATAAACATCCACCAGCAACCGTTCGCACATTCCAGCGCATCACAATCCGTTCCGGTTGGGGAACGCTCAAAGGTAAGCTAACCGAGCAGCGATTTGCGATAATGAAGACCTCTAGTCCTAAGTTTCGCTAGCCGGAACCGATGCGATACGATGGTGACCGGTTTCGTAATTCAAAAACGGACGGCTTAAGAGCGGACACGGAAAGCAACATTTCGGTTGAAAATATTTTCCCAGACAGGAAAGGAAACAATGACAACTGGCTTGGAATGGAATTTCGGTGATGCTAGCACGTGGCAAACACATCCGCAAATCTGGTTTATGGAGATAAAATAAATACACATGCGGGTTTTATGAATATGGAAAATATTCTGGTTATAAGATGACACGTGTCTGAAGCGTCCATTGCCCGTGTTCAGTAATTAATATTCACAACTATAGGTTCAGAATTAGAAAGAGAGAAAATTTAAATCTGCTTCTAAAATCTGAGGTACATTTATACAAAGAAAGGATTAATGTAGTCATTTTTATCAGTCAATCAGTCAGTCAATTTTTATTAACTAGGTAGTTGAATTAGTTATATGCCAACTCAGTGTTTGACAGAAGACATTTTCACTGCAAGAGGTAATCGAATTCAAACAGTATTTCAATACACTTCATTTCAATGTAAAACTTTTTTTAAAAAACGACATCGCTCAATTTGAATACTGCATGCATACGATACCGTGATTTACTCGATAGCACTCCGGACGCCGCTTGTAAAGGTTGACTCTCGATCCGGGTTCATCTGGCACCGAGCGAGTAGCTTTTCACTGCATCACATGCATATTACGTTTCACCTATCGTTATCTGTTATAGGTACAGACAGGTACAGCGGAGGAGGAAAAATGTAAATGAGGTTAAGTTTAAAATAAAACACTGAACAATTCTTGCCTCTACCCTTGTCCCCCACACTTCCACTTTCAGCCACCAGCACCATCGCAGCTTGCCGAACAGATTACACGGATATGCGAAACAGGCCGTACCGGGGCAAAATTCATGTACTATTTTAACTTTATCGTTTTAATGTGAAAAATGTCGGTTAAACTTTTCCCATTTCGAGTTTATTTCTTTTTCTTTTCGCTCTTCACTCCTGGTTTGCCTGCGTGCCTAACTGGCTAGCTGGATGGTCCGGGCCGCTTTCTAGTCTAAAAAGCCAAGATACAACAGGAATCGGCTGGGAAAAATAAAGCACGTGTACGAACGAACAACCGATCCGAGTATTCTGTACGAAATGCTAGCGAAAGTTGATTTGAATAAATATTCATAACTGCAACTATACACACGAATATGTATAAGTTTATCTCTGCCTTATGTTTGCTTTTATAAATTGTCACAACTGGGCACAGGTTTCTCAATAAAGGGAAATATTTACGACTACATTTAGTCTGCTTCATCCGAGGTTTCAATCAATACTAGACTAAATACCGAGAGTTTACCAACCAACAATTTACCAACAAAACGGTAGTAACGTTTGCTTCTGACTACAAATAAAACATCCCAAGCAACAATTTGAGTTTTATTACGCTCTTAATGCGGTTTTTATGTCCAAGTTTGGTCACCAGAACCGTCATAAGTACGTAATAAAACCAACATTGTTACTTGGGATATCAACACTTCTTCAGGGTACCATAACATACAAGTTATTGACACGAGATCCTACTTCAGGCTCTCAGCGTAGCACTAACTCTCTTATCGAGTGACTAAACAATCTGAAACTTATGGACCGAAAAACAGCCTCTACTTTAATCGCAAAACGCATTTTGCTAGACTGACCAGATGTCCCGGATTGTGCGGGAGTGTCACGGATTTGGGTGGCTCGTCCCGGAAAGTGTCCCGCAGTGATTAATTTTTTAAATCATTTCAAGTTGAATGTTGAAACGCTCACAGGGAGGCTACAGATGAGCTCTAAGAGGCTTTCAAGAAGTTCCCTATTTATAAATTTTTATTGAAACAAGTACATTCGACTATAAAATTTTAGTATATTCTGTATTAATTTGTCTCTAAATAATTTTGTTATAACGTGGACCGCCGTTCATTTGAACGATTGCTCAGCATACTAACAGGGTTTGTTTTTAATTTGAATAACTGGCAACCTTAAGTATGCTGCACTTGTATGAATTGTTATTGTTTTGGTGTTTTGATTAACTGAAGTTTTTGGAGCGTCTTAATAGTATACGAAATCTGGAAATTAAATAAAAAGAAAACATATCCAATTTATTTCTATTATGTATATTTTATTCTGTCAGTTCGAAAACAGACACTGAGGAAGCGGCGGAGTCGTAGACGAAATACATATCTGTCAAGAATAAAATATACATAGTTGAATTAAATTGGATAAGTTTTCCATTTATTTAATTTCCAGGTTTTGATTAAGTTGGCAATCACAAGCGGCGGATACTTGTTGATAACCGCTTTTACAAACAGACTTTTGGTACAGCTATGGGCCACACACTCAGTCACCAACAGCGGATCCTGTAACTGAGGGTTTGCTAGACTGCGTTTTAAAACAGCTGAAATTAAACCTACTGTTGATAAGTTCCAACAGTTTCAATCCCAACATTCAATTCACTTCTGTGATTAAAGGAAACAATTAATTACCCTTCGTGGACAGGCTGTTAGTGAGTCACGATGACCATGGCGAGTGCCGGTTTCCTAAATTATTTGTCAGCACATTCCTCTACATCAACATATTAATAGAGCCATCAACATGATCAATAGAGTCAACAAACTATCTCCTGGTCTGTCAAAAATGGCGAAGTAGGACATAATGCTTCGGTATTTGGAGCTGAATGATTATCCGAAAAGATTACAAAAACTTATCATTTATATAGAAGAAACAACCGACAAAATATAGTCTCCTTACTGCTCAACATAGTGCATTCCTTACCTCAGCGACAAAATAGTCAAATAAATGAAAAAAGTCTATTAAAAACATATAGCTATGTAAGTACAGTAGGAAAAAATCGTATGTAAGAAATGTTTTAGGTTAATGTGAAATTATGTGTATGGGCAAATTAGTTAAATTTTGTTTGATTCTTTAATAATTGATGAGCCGTGAAAACCAAGTCCAAAAATATTACTGGCTCTGAACCGATAACAAGGTCAGTCTGATCTGCATCCTGGAGAAGCCGTCTTCGTTCATGATTTGCCATAGCTCTTTTCGGTCGATGGTATCATATGCAGCTTTGAAGTCAACGAACAAAAAGTTCGTGGAAACTCTGAATTCATGACCCTCCAAGCATCAAGCATGTGAGATCTCGTAATGACAGACCCATTTCTTTCCACGTTTGCCCTACGTATTGCACGTATTCCAAAGCAAGGTTGAATAGCAAGTTAGAGCGGGTCCCGTGCTTCCCCGCAGAGTGTTTCCTACTCCAATCTAAAGAAATCCAATTCCATAAAAAATATAGACTTAAGCTATATCAATAAAGTTTTTGGGCAAAAAACCAATTTTGTCAGATGCTGTCTTCTAGAGTTATGTTTCACAAATCTGTTTGTTTAACTGAATCGTACGCCGCTTTGAAGTCTACAAACGGATGATGAGTCTGCAAGTTGTAATACCAGAACTTGTCTAGCAACTAACGCAGGATAAACATCTGATACGTAACCCTCATGAGAGCCAACTGGGTACTCGCCGATGATGGAGTCCGATAGCGGTCTCAATCTACAGAATAGAATAGGGGAGATCACCTTAAAGCCAGAATTGAGTCGATGCCCTTTTTTTTAAAAAAAAAAAAGAACAAGGCAAATTAGGCCTTCCAGCCACTCCTGCGACACTTGTTCTTTCATCCAGTTTCTGACCATAATCCTGGATTGCTTTGTACAGCCGAACACTCCACGCTTTTAGAAGTTTAGACGCAATACAGTCTTTCTCAACATCTCAGATGTTTTTCCGAGTCACTAATTGCCTTCTTGGCCTCCTCTTACGTTGGTGGCTTCACAGCTCGATCATGTCTAGTGATACTTTTCCTATTTCTGCTATTCTTCCTGTGTACCTCTGCATCCTACAACGTCCGGAATAAACCAACACAAAACAACAAATCCTAACAACAAAAAGGACAATGAAAAATAGCAAAAGGGTGTCAAAAAGACAACAAAAAACAGAATTCAAAATGATTCAAGACGGCAAAACCACTTTCGATTAGTACACGAATGTTTTACTAACTAAACTACTGCCACCCGTTATATCAAGTAGTCTAATACCTTAGCTGGTATTTTTCAACTGATATATATGTATCGAAAGATTGGGGGTTTGGCCGTTCAGTCATTAAATTATAGTAAACGTTAGATTTTACTTTTTACACCAACGTTTCGATCGCGAATTTGGATCTTCATCAGGGCTTCTATAACGTATATTTTTATTAGCTGTTGTTGTCTGAATTATAATTTGTTTGTTATTGTAAAGCTATGTACGTTGGACTAACAACCAACAAACTAAAACCAAGATTATCTGGACACAAATCGGATACAAACAAATTAGAAAAAATCGCACAAATACAGGACCAAAATACAAAACAAATACAACTTGAACAGTAGAAGGAAAAAACGGCTATGATCACCCACTGCGTCAACACAAACCACCGATTAAACTTGGAAGAAGCATCAATTGTGGATCACAACAATAAATCAACCCGAATACCAATACTGGAAGCATGTCATATAATGACTACGAACAATATCAACAAACGCTCTGACACAGATGGAATCAACATATGTTACACGGGAATACAAAACACACTAAAACAAATTAGTAGAAAAACAACCACAGAGGCAAACACTAACACAGAAACACAAGATCAGACACAAACACAAGCTAAAATCACGAATACAGACCAATGAAAAACAGCACAATTAAATTATTTATTTATTTATTTATTTATTTATTTATTTATATTTGTAATTCATCTGACTAATGTCTACATGAAGTCTAATTACTATAACAGATTAGAGGCTTTTACCTTCTGCAAAAATTTATGCGAAGGCTCATCGAACTCAAATTACTCTTCAACTTTCAAAAAGGTTCTAATACATGCGGTAACTGGTTCATTATATCCAAAAACAGTACGATGGAATGGAACTTGTAGTAGGCCAATAGAACGTAGAGTCCGTTGTGAAGCACGAAAATCCAGTAGTGACAAAAGCCTGGGAGAATCGATTTCACCATGGATGACTTTAGCTACGAATACAGCTTGCTGGGTTCTTCGTCGGTAGTCTAATGAGTCAAGATCAAGTAAACGGCATCGACCCGAGTATGGCGGGAGGTTCTCGGGATTGCGCCAAGGTAGATGTCGCAAGGCAAGCCGGATGAATTTCCTTTGCACTCGTTCGATGCGCAGGATCCATGTTAATTGCTATGGACACCAAACTATACTACAATTTTCAAGCAGCGGTCGAACCAGAGCACAGTATAACGATTTCAGGCAATGAGGATCGTTGAAGTTCCGACCAATTTTCGAAATAAAGCCGAGCTGACGCATTGCCTTCGAAATTATCGATTCACGGTGCATATCGAATGTTAGTTTAGTATCAAGTAACACACCAAGGTTGCTAACGTAGTCTCCTCTGCGCAGCTCAGACCCCTCAATCTGATAGTTGAATACAATCGGGTTTTTAATGCGGTAGAAACTTATCACCTCACATTTTGCCACACTTAGTGTGAGCCAGTTTCGTTTACACCAGTCAACAAATGTATCAAGTAACAAGTAACGCTTGCAGGCGGCACCAATCGTTTTTCCAACAGGTAGAAATAATTTCAAGTCGTCAGTGTACACAAGCCTGCATCCGATATGCAATAGTAACGTAACGACGTTGAAAAACAGTGAAAAAAGCAGTGGTCTCATATTGCTACCTTGCGGAACACCTGAGGTATTGGTGAATTGCGCAGAGATACACGAGCCAAGCTTCACGCGCAATACCCTGTCACGCAATTACGAGCTGAGCCATTGCACTAATTGTTGCGATGCACCGAGTCGAAAAAGTTTATGCAATAATATTATATGGTCAATTCGATCAAAAGCTGCCTTCAAGTCCGTGTAGACTACGTCCACTTGCTTCTTATTCTCTATTTGTGAAATACAGGTAGAGGTAAACTCCATTAAATTCGTACAAACGGAACGGCCATATTGCTACCTTGCGGAACACCTGAGGTATTGGTGAATTGCGCAGAGATACACGAGCCAAGCTTCACGCGCAATACCCTGTCACGCAATTACGAGCTGAGCCATTGCACTAATTGTTTCGATGCACCGAGTCGAAAAAGTTTATGCAATAATATTATATGGTCAATTCGATCAAAAGCTGCCTTCAAGTCCGTGTAGACTACGTCCACTTGCTTCTTATTCTCTATTTGTGAAATACAGGTAGAGGTAAACTCCATTAAATTCGTACAAACGGAACGGCCAGGCATGAAGCCATGCTGAGCTGGAGATATGTAGTTTTTTGTACGAGACCACATCATACTGCTAACAATTATTTCGAACAATTTTGACGCGGCAGACAAATTAGTAATTCCGCGATAGTTCCTAACATTCCGGCGGTCGCCTTTTTTATACACTGGGAATATAAACGACTCCTTCCAAATATTCGGGAATTTAGCTTGTTCGAATGATTTGTTAAAAATAATGCGTAAAGGAACGACCAACGGTACAATACAGCGATTCAAGACTACAGCTGGAATACCATTTGGCCCCGCAGAGAAAGAACGCCTCAGTTTTTAATTAAATCAATTGTAGAAGTATCGTGCTCAAAACAAGAAGAAAAATTCACGCCAGGTTAAAATAGTAATAAATATAACAACGTAAACAAATGATAGATACCAGTAAGTCAAAACTATACTATATACTCAATTAGAAATCGTAACTAAATTCTGATTAACGTAAACATTATGTAGCAAAACAAATTGCACCAAAATTCAAAATCAGACAACACTGTAGGCTAAAAGAATTCAGACAAAGACGATCAACACTTTGTAAGTATCAAACAAATTATAATTCAGACAACAACAGCTAATAAAAATACACTTTATAGAAGCCCTGATGAAGAACCAAATTCATTTCATTTTTTCATTTTTATTTATTTATCCATCTGGCCAAGTAGGCCTCCATGAATTTACTTGGATGGGGAAAAGCCTTTTTGAAAAAATCTAACATAGACTCTCAAAAAGGCATAAAAACCCCATCTTCTTTTGAACGTTTACAATAAGTGTTTACATATATCACAAGGTTCACAGACATTTCTAATATACAAATTCACAAAACTTATAAGCTAAATAATCTTCTTAATCTATTTTTAAAACTAACACTGGTCATGGAAAAGTCAAAATATAAATAACATTTATTGAAAACTTCACACATCGCCCTTACGGGTTCGTTCTGTCCATATTCAGTGCGCTGGTATTGTAGTCTTAAAAATTCAAATTCGCGATCGAAACGTTGGCGTAAGAAGTAAAATCTAGCGTCTACTATAATTTACTGACTGAACGGCCAAAACCCCAATCATTCGGTAGTCTAATACCTAATTTTGTTTCGTTCTCCCAAAGAAGACCCAGGCGACGAAAACGGACTTACGATTGGAAATTAGGAACATGGAACTGTCGGTCACTAAATTTTCTCGGAAGTACCCACGTGCTTTCTAAAGAAGTGGAGAACCGCAAGTTCGACATCGTAGCGCTGCAGGAGGTGTGCTGGAAGGGCACGATGGTACGTACGTATAGGGATGGTCATACCATCTACCAGAGCTGCGGCAGTACACTCGAGCTGGGCACAGCTTTTATGGTGATGAGCGAGATGCAGAAGCGGGTGATAAGGTGGTGACTGTTTTCCTTTGCTTTTTACCAGGCCGGCTTCATGGAGCGTCGGTCTACAACGGACCAAAACTTCACCCTGCGGCAGATCCTCCATAAATGCCGCGAATTCCCAGTCCCCACGCATTACCTATCCAGCGATTTCAAAGCCGCATATGATAGCGTAAACCGACAAGAGCTATGGAAAATTTTGGACGAAAGCGGCTTTTCGGGTAAGCTTACTAGACTTATCATTGCTACGATGGATGGGATCCAGTGCTGTGTGAGAATCTTGGGGTGGATTCTCGGACCCATTCAGATTTCGCAGGGGACTTCGACAAGGAGATGGTCTTTCCTGCCTGCTATTCAACATTGCGTTTGAAGGTGTTATAAGACGAGCGGCGATCAAAATGCGGGGCTTGATTTTCAATAAATCCAGTCAATTTGTCTGCTTTGCTGACGACGTGGATGCTGTCGGCAGAACATTTGAGGCGGTGGAAGATCAGTACACCAGACTAAAACGCGAAGCAGAGAAGATTAGATTGAAGATAAATACATCTAAAACGAAATATATGCTGGAGGGCGGAACCGAGCGACAGGGACCGCTTGGGCAGTACCGTAGTAATCGACAGGGATGAGTTCGAGATAGTCGACGAGTTCGTAAATCTTGGCTGACTGACGACAGAAGACAACTATACCAGCCGTTAGATTAAAAGGCGTATTGCCAGCGGAAGTCGGGCCTACTACGGACTCCACAAACACTTGCGGTCGAACAATTTGAGCCCCCGTACAAAGTGCACACTGTACAAAACGCTAATTAGACCGGTTGTCCTCTACGGGCACGAAACGTGGACACTGCTAGAAGAGGACCTACGAGCACACGGAGTTTTCGAACGGCGGGTGCTAAGAACCATCTTTGGCGGAGTGCAAGAGAACGGTGTATGGAGGCGAAGAATGAACCACGAGCTCGCGCGTCTCTACGGCGAACCAAGTATTCAGAAAGTGGTTAAAGCTGGACGGATACGTTGGACAGGACATGTTGCTAGAATGCCGGACAACTATCTTGCAAAAATGGTTTTCGCATCAAATCCGGTAGGAACAACACGAAGAGGGGCACAGCGAGCGAGGTGGCAAGACCAGGTGGAGCGAGATCTGGCGAGCACTGGGTGCCCGCGGATCTGGATATCAATTGCCATGGACCGAAACAGATGGAGAAATTATACTGCGCAGGCCTTGTCATAAGACGTTAGGTCAATTAAACTAAAAAACTGACATAAACATTGAGAATATAGTTTTTTTTCGTGTTTACATGATATAAAGACAATAGACACCCATCTATTGTACTTTAGTTTAAAGCTCAGTAAGTCACAAACTCAGTGTAAGATGCAGTTTAGTTTTTGAGATATTTTTTTTAATAAATAAAGCCTTGGAAATGGAGGCGCATGGTGTACCACTGGTAACTGCAAGGAAACGGATAACCGAAAAATACTTGCGTCCTCACCAGTAATAGTAATCTGACAATACAAAATTGCTTAACTTTCAATTGCACCTTAAGATTCCTATCTACTTCCTTCTCTTAAGTTTCTTTTTTTAATTTTGCCGTACCTGCATTCCAACCACACAACCGCTCGGCCTAGCACAGCGATTCGGACCGGTCACCGTTCCAGGTTCCAAAAGTAAGTACCTTGGCCCGGAAAGTAACATTAACATAAACCGGAATGAATTACTCACCGGAAATAGGAAACATTTAACGAAACAACTAAAGGCAGCCCAGGAGTTTATCCACTCCGGAAAGAGATAGCAATCTTCACCGACAGCACATCGGTTGCTATCCACAGCTCTGTCTACCACCTTCCTCCTTCCTGTTGCCGGCCCAATGCAGGATCCAGTCCAGTTCTGCCTGCCTATGCATTCGAAATGCTGGAATGCACTCGACAGTAGCGCCGCGAAAGGAAGCACTTTTTGCCACGAAGCTATCATCGCGCAACGGAATTTACAACCAACTCTCCGACAACAAACGAAATGGGGGTGCCTCTATCCGGTGGAAAGAATTAACGGTGAGTGGTCTTGTGTGCTCGGCACTGGTGCGTGTCCAAGGTTCCGTGGTCGGGGTTAATCGATTATCTGTTAGACAATCGGGTTGGAATGGCAACCTTGAGAGTGTCTTAAAAAGCTATCACAATTCCTTATTTTGCGAAATAGAAAGTCTAGATACGCCATTGGTGTTACGGAAGAGCAGTGTTGCATATTCACTTTACCAAGCCACCCCGTTTTAAAGGGGAAACCGAACGGAAGTCTAATGCTCGTGTACACAAACTCCGGTTGATTCTTCCTGCCCGAGCCTGGGTCTGCGAGAGTGGGTCAGCGTGGTTTCGTATCTTCCAATGCCTAGTGGTTGAAGATGGTTTTGGCATGCAAAAACGTGCGAACAGTAAAGCCGATTAGCATCCAATCCAATTTTATCACTGGCCATTACTGCCACAACTGGCGAGAATGGAAAAATCAATGATACCACATAATCATTTTATTTTATTATTATTAAATTTCATTGCGATATTCTTTTGCAGTGTTTTTTTTATGAAATACACCAAAAACGATACCAACTGTATAATGCTGCTCGTCAGCACACTGTCCGGAGCTCGCAGCATTAAACCGTGATTTGTCCAGGTTCAGGAACAAAAACATAATCCACTTATCGAGAAGCGAACTTTCTGCATCGGATTTTGATCCGATATTCAATGCCATAGGCCAGAACCCACGACCGGCGGTCGATTCTATTCCGGTTGAACAACAATGAATACACAATACGGTGGAAAGCCCATTTCGTATATGGAACCGTAAATTTGGAAGTGGAAATCCGTACGAGGGCTAAAGGAAACAAAAAAATATTCCTTTTTTGTTCAAACTACATGCACATACAATGGTGAAGTGATCTGCCCGGGGAGCTCATCAAACTGACCGATTGAAGTCAAATAAAAGAAAGATTTCGAAAGCGGATTACTTAAGGTGAAATGCTCAATAGGGATAAAGTGCTACGGGAGGCCGACCATCACTGGATGGAATAAAGAAGATTTTTTTAAAGAATTGAACAAATATTTTTCAAGTTGTATTAGTTGCTGTTCTCAATCAATCAATTGCAAAAATACTGCTTTGAACAAAATTCAAAGAGGCAAAAAATCGTAAATTCAAATTTTCCACACCGAAAAACTTTGCAACCCTTTAGCTAATTAGAACGATCCCAACCACAGTCGAGGAGTGAAAGTTTTCCCTAGGTCGCGGAAAATACAACTTTCCAGCTGGATAATCCCACTGTCTTCGCTCTTTCATCGGCGAAAAAAAAAGGAACAATGGTTGATGTTCCGGTTTTGCAATAACGAATTCCGGCATTACGTGGAATACTTCTGTCAGGACAAATTCCAGCAATCGGGTCGCGCCTTGCACAGGCCATTTTTCTTCTTCTTCTTCTCTTTGGTTCCGTGGTAGGCGAGAGTAAACTTGAAGGGCGAATATTTTCTTTCGGTCAGCGGAGCTTACGGGTGAACGGCATTGTGCCATCCAGTGCCATGCTCTCCGCGCGACACCGCGCAGCTTATCCGCCAGAAAGGGAAATGGTCTTCGGTTGCGTCTAGTTTTTCTTTTGTCACGCAGAGATACACATTTTCTATTCTATTCGTCTCTGTGGTCGCTTTCAGCTTACCTTTTGCGAACGAACACTCTGCACAGTTTCATGCTGAATGGGATCCGGTCGTATACCGGAAGGGGTATCTTGCTTCCTGCGTCCACGGGCTTCTCAAGCGTCCGTTGGGCTTAATAAAAAGGCTCTTCGTCAGAGGCATGTGAGCAAAATAAACACGTTTCAATTATGCGACCTCATAAAAGGACTCTTTACGATCGGTGCGGTGACGCGCTGGACGAGCTAACGGGCCAGGTTGTGTGTTCAGAGAAACCTTACATGCGGGCGAATCTGCGCGCTGACAGCAAGCCCCCAGGAACGACACTAAAATTTATAGTGTCTATTCTGTACTCTCTCGCCCGGATTGTGTCGTTCGGGGGTAAAATGTGCTTTCTTTCGAACAGAGATTTGATTTATTTTGTTTACCTACTTTACCTACTTTCCATTATTATATTTCTTATCTCACTGATCCCATCTCAACTTATCTTATCTTATCTTAACTTTATCTTATCTTTATGTTATCTTGTCTTATCTTATCTTAACTTTATCTTATCTTTATGTTATCTTATCTTATCTTATCTTATCTTATCTTATCTTATCTTATCTTATCTTATCTTATCTTATCTTATCTTATCTTATCTTATCTTATCTTATCTTATCTTATCTTATCTTATCTTATCTTATCTTATCTTATCTTATCTTATCTTATCTTATCTTATCTTATCTTATCTTATCTTATCTTATCTTATCTTATCTTATCTTATCTTATCTTATCTTATCTTATCTTATCTTATCTTATCTTATCTTATCTTATCTTATCTTATCTTATCTTATCTTATCTTATCTTATCTTATCTTATCTTATCTTATCTTATCTTATCTTATCTTATCTTATCTTATCTTATCTTTTCTTATCTTATCTTCTAGCTATCCGCAATACACAATACTCTGGAGGCCGCCAAGTGGCCCGCTCTTCAGAATGTTTTCATAACCGCTACAAGTATCAGGTTATAAACTCAAATACGCTCTGCTGAAAGCAGCAATAAAACCGGTTAAGCTTTCATTGCTTGACAGCCATCACCATAATTTAAAAAAGTTTTTCGCTTTTCGCTCTGGCGAAAGCTAAATAAGTTCGCCAGCTTTATTAACTTGAAAATACATCCGTGAGCAGCAAAGTTAAAGTTTTACTGTCAGATTATTCTGATCGATTTGGTTTTTTTTCCATGTGTGGACTTATTACTGCGACCAGTATAGTTGATCTATTGTAATATCGCCCGGGTGTTTGCTGTATGACCTGCACTGCATTTCTTTTTGCTATAATCGCTATTGAGTGAGATTTAAATTGTATGCGTGCTTGCGTGTATTGGGGTTTACTCTTCCTTCAAAGCTTGATCTACTTTACCCACTTATTCCTCGCTGCCAGCACTATCCCATATTATAGCCGTCCCTGGCGAGGACTCATTCGTACTTCTGACCAGTACACTTAAGTGTAGGAGGGACATTTGCACTGTCAAGAGGCTTCAGAGGGTAAATATAGAATTCAGCACGAAGGAAGGGTAAATGGAGGGACCTGAGAATAAACCCATGCTAAAGTCACTTGACATCGAATGGCTTGATTCTACTAAGATTCGAACCCACGACCACTCGCTTGTCAAAGCAGACTCGGTAACCTTGCGGCTATGGAGCCCCCCCCATCGATTTGGTTTATAGCGACCATAATCAAATATCCCATAGAATCTATACCTATAAAAATGGATTTCTGTCTGTCTG
The DNA here is from genome assembly GCF_943734655.1 of Sabethes cyaneus. Lineage (NCBI taxonomy): Eukaryota > Metazoa > Arthropoda > Insecta > Diptera > Culicidae > Sabethes > Sabethes cyaneus. The sequence continues at coordinate 45,967,440 of NC_071355.1, forward strand.
TCTGTCTGTCTGTCTGTCTGTCTGTCTGTCTGTCTGTCTGTCTGTCTGTCTGTCTGTCTGTCTGTCTGTCTGTCTGTCTGTCTGTCTGTCTGTCTGTCTGTCTGTCTGTCTGTCTGTCTGTCTGTCTGTCTGTCTGTCTGTCTGTCTGTCTGTCTGTCTGTCTGTCTGTCTGTCTGTCTGTCTGTCTGTCTGTCTGTCTGTCTGTCTGTCTGTCTGTCTGTCTGTCTGTCTGTCTGTCTGTCTGTCTGTCTGTCTGTCTGTCTGTCTGTCTGTCTGTCTGTCTGTCTGTCTGTCTGTCTGTCTGTCTGTCTGTCTGTCTGTCTGTCTGTCTGTCTGTCTGTCTGTCTGTCTGTCTGTCTGTCTGTCTGTCTGTCTGTCTGTCTGTCTGTCTGTCTGTCTGTCTGTCTGTCTGTCTGTCTGTCTGTCTGTCTGTCTGTCTGTCTGTCTGTCTGTCTGTCTGTCTGTCTGTCTGTCTGTCTGTCTGTCTGTCTGTCTGTCTGTCTGTCTGTCTGTCTGTCTGTCTGTCTGTCTGTCTGTCTGTCTGTCTGTCTGTCTGTCTGTCTGTCTGTCTGTCTGTCTGTCTGTCTGTCTGTCTGTCTGTCTGTCTGTCTGTCTGTCTGTCTGTCTGTCTGTCTGTCTGTCTGTCTGTCTGTCTGTCTGTCTGTCTGTCTGTCTGTCTGTCTGTCTGTCTGTCTGTCTGTCTGTCTGTCTGTCTGTCTGTCTGTCTGTCTGTCTGTCTGTCTGTCTGTCTGTCTGTCTGTCTGTCTGTCTGTCTGTCTGTCTGTCTGTCTGTCTGTCTGTCTGTCTGTCTGTCTGTCTGTCTGTCTGTCTGTCTGTCTGTCTGTCTGTCTGTCTGTCTGTCTGTCTGTCTGTCTGTCTGTCTGTCTGTCTGTCTGTCTGTCTGTCTGTCTGTCTGTCTGTCTGTCTGTCTGTCTGTCTGTCTGTCTGTCTGTCTGTCTGTCTGTCTGTCTGTCTGTCTGTCTGTCTGTCTGTCTGTCTGTCTGTCTGTCTGTCTGTCTGTCTGTCTGTCTGTCTGTCTGTCTGTCTGTCTGTCTGTCTGTCTGTCTGTCTGTCTGTCTGTCTGTCTGTCTGTCTGTCTGTCTGTCTGTCTGTCTGTCTGTCTGTCTGTCTGTCTGTCTGTCTGTCTGTCTGTCTGTCTGTCTGTCTGTCTGTCTGTCTGTCTGTCTGTCTGTCTGTCTGTCTGTCTGTCTGTCTGTCTGTCTGTCTGTCTGTCTGTCTGTCTGTCTGTCTGTCTGTCTGTCTGTCTGTCTGTCTGTCTGTCTGTCTGTCTGTCTGTCTGTCTGTCTGTCTGTCTGTCTGTCTGTCTGTCTGTCTGTCTGTCTGTCTGTCTGTCTGTCTGTCTGTCTGTCTGTCTGTCTGTCTGTCTGTCTGTCTGTCTGTCTGTCTGTCTGTCTGTCTGTCTGTCTGTCTGTCTGTCTGTCTGTCTGTCTGTCTGTCTGTCTGTCTGTCTGTCTGTCTGTCTGTCTGTCTGTCTGTCTGTCTGTCTGTCTGTCTGTCTGTCTGTCTGTCTGTCTGTCTGTCTGTCTGTCTGTCTGTCTGTCTGTCTGTCTGTCTGTCTGTCTGTCTGTCTGTCTGTCTGTCTGTCTGTCTGTCCATATTTCCTTATAGATTCGAAAACTACTGAACCGATCGGCGTGAAAATTTGCATGTAGGGGGTTTTGGGGCTAGGGAAGGTTCTCTCAATGGCAAAAGACCCCTCCCCCCACTAAGAGGGGGGGGGGCTTCCATACAAATCAATACCTATTAAAATGGACTTCTGTCTGTCTGCCCAAATGTTCCTTATAGCATCGAAAACTAGTGATTTTTGGAGCCAGGAAGGTTCTTATGATGGTTAGAGACCCCTCCCCCCACTGAGAGGAGGGGCTCCCATACAAATGAAACACAAATTTCTGCATAACTCGAGAACTAATCAAGCAAATGGAACAAAATTTTCCATGTGGGTATTTTTGGAGACAAGAATTTTTTCTATGGTGAATTGAAACCGCTCCCCACTTTAGGAGGGGGGGGCTCCTATACAAATGAAATACAAATTTCCTCATAACTCGAGAACTAATTAATCAAATGGAACCATATTTGGCATGTGGGTGTTTTTGGAGGCATAAATTTTTTCTATGATGATTTAGGACCCCTCTCCCTTTTTAGATGGGGGGGCACATACAAATGAAATAATTTCCTCATAACTCGAGAAGTAAACAAGCAAATGGAACCAAATTTGGCATGTAGGGGGTTTTGGGGGCAAAAATTTTTTAAAGTGATGGTTTGAGACCCCTCACCCCTGTGGTAGGGGCATAAAGACTCTCATACAAATAAAACAGAAATTTTTGCATAACTCAAAAATTAATCGTACTCGAGAAATTTTAGACTCTTTCATAAAACATTAATCACTAACAAGACCACCAAAAACTATCAATAGTAACATTCAGCGCGAGACGGCCACAGGCCGCGAGTGTTGCCGGCGACCTGCCGTCGAAAGCGCCGGCCACTGCGGCCGCTGTGGCAATACGAAGTTTGTCGGGTCAGCTAGTATTTAATAAATTTTAAGCTATTTCGTAGGTTTGCAGCATGTACGCATTTAATTTCATCGTGCATATTGATATGATAGGTCGATTATATCAGCGCGCCACTGTAATTTTGCAAGTTTCGAAAACTGACTGTTTTAACAAAATAAAAATATTCAGTTAGTCAATCTCAATTTCTAGCAAAATCATTTTAGTTGCTTCCTTTGACAGGGAAACCGATTGATAATAACTTTCTTTCTGCAAAACACTTTGCTTTGATGAATTTTTGTTTTGCTAAAACAAAATAGTAGAATATGGCAATATGGCTTCGCATAAAAAAAATCACAAGCCAGCTTGTCGCCCTTCTTGTACTTACTTACTTTAGTGGCAACGGTCCGTTACCGATCCTGCGCCGAACGAATTATGGTCCACCAGTACCGTCGGTCCTGGGCTGCCGTTCTCGAATCCCCACGAACACCAGCTGAACGTGCATCGTCTTCGATAGCACACACCCACCAGGTGCGGGGTCTGCCTCGGAGTCTACGGCCTCTTCCTGATTCTTTGCTGAAATTCATAATTTATTCGTATAATTCATCGGACAATTTGGGTCTAAATGAATACTTAAAAGTTACTTAATTGTTAGTATTTACATTGTCAAGTGCACGAATTCGTTGGCGGTAAATGCGTGATGGTTCGTCAAAATTAAAAACGTCAGCAAAGCAGTTGTATTGTCTGGTCATGGAAGCGATGGGAGAGTTGGCAGCATATTGCGTTGAATAGGAGTCTTCCTGTAGAATCATTCTGGGTCGTAATACTCTTGAAGGTGCGTAGAGCCCGATTTGCGATAGGCTGTGCATCATATTCGCCAGTTAAAAGCTTGCAGACAAACAAAGATTGCAAAACCTGTCTACGTCGACTTAGCGTGCTTAAACCCAACAGACGACAGTGGTCTTCGTACGGTGTTAAGTTTTGCTGGTCCCTCCACGGAAGATGACGAAGTGCATATCGATTTTCGCTGTACGTTTTTCAGTCTGGCGGACCAGACAGACTCGTGCGGGGTCCAAACGATACTCGCAAATTCCAGCGTTGACAGTACAATAGAGCAATAGAGAGCTTTGAAGCAGATCGGGTCATTGAATACACCAGCAATCTTAAATATGAACCCAAGACTACGATTTGACGATGGCTGAAATGTGGGACTTCATGGTGAGTTTCTCATCAAGTAATACTCCAAGGTCCTTCACCGGTTCTACCCTATTCAATTTTGATCCGGAAATTTCGTAATCGAACTCTATTGCGATTCTAGTGCGATGGAAACTGATGACGCAACATTTCTCCACACTGAGTAACAATTGATTCCTTACGCACCAGTCACTAAACAAGTCCAAAAGCTTCTGCAACATTCTGCAGTCCTCGATTTTTCTGACTTTAAGATAAATTTTCAGATCATCAGCGAAGAAAAGCCTTCCACCTTCATTGAGTAGTAACGCTGCATCATTTATGGAGATACAGAATAGCCATGGTCCCAAATTGCTACCCTGTGGCACACCAGAACCATTTGTAAACGCGGCAGACCGGCAGTTGCCAAATTGTACGAAGTGTTGCTTATCCGTAAGGTAAGTTTCCAACCATCTGCACAATCTTGTGGTACACCCAAGTTTCTCCAGCTTGCTTAAAAGAATAGTATGATTAACGGTATTAATCTTTCATCGGGCATTCTGGCCACGTGTCCAGCCCACCGCAGCCTGCCACATTGCACTACCTTCACTATATCAGCATACTTGTATACTTGGTACAGCTCGTGGTTGATGCGTCTGCGCCACACTCCATTTTCCATTTTGCCACCAAGTATAGACCGCAGAATTTTACGCTCAAAAACCCGCCGATCAGCCTCCTTTAGCGTCCATGATTCGTGTCCACAAAGGGCCACCGGGAGGATTAGTGTTCTGCAGAGCGCCGGTTTTGTGCGAATTTGCAAACTACGGGACTTCAGCTGGCTACCTAATCCGTAGAAAGTCCGATTCGCAGCTGCAACTCGTCGTTTCACTTCGCGGCTTACATCGTTGTCACATGTCACGAGTGTACCAAGGTATATAAATTCCTCCACTACTTCATATCGTTCCCCATCTAACTCCACCTCGGCACCAACACCACTTGGGCTTCCACGTTCCCTACCAGCAACCATGCACTTCCTTTTGGCGGTGTTAATGGTGAGTGCCAATCTCGCCGTTTCCCTTTTTAAAGGCCTGAGGCTTCTTCCACTGCTCTACGGTTGTTTCTGATGATATAGACGTCATCCGCAAAACCAAGGAGCATGTGAGATTTCGTGAAGATAGTTCCATTCCTTTCCACGTTTCGTAATGCACCTTCCAAGGCAATGTTGAATAGCAAGTGCATCCCCTTGCTTCAGTCTATCCAACGTCACGAAAGCAGCTGAGGTCTCACCCGCTATTTTAACGCATGATTTGGATCCGTCCAGCGTCGCACGAATCAGCGTAACTAGTTTCGTCGGAAAACCATGTTCTAGCACTATCTACCACAGCTCATTTCGTTTAACTGAAACGTACGCCGCTTTAAAGTCCACCAACAGATGGTGTGTCCGCAAGTTGTACTCCCTGAACTTGTTTAGCAACTGACGCAGGGTAAACATCTGATCCGTCGTGGAGCGACCCCCACGAAAACCAGCTTGGTACTCGCCGACGAAGGACTCCGCTAACGGCCTCAGTCTGCAGAACAGGATACGGGAAAGCACCTTATAGGCAGAATTGAGCAATGTAATTCCTCGATAGTTTTTACACTCCTGTCGATGTCCCTTTTTGAAAATTGGGCAAATGAGGCCATCCAACCACTCCTCCGGCATTTGTTCTTCCTTCCAGATCCTGACAATGATCCGGTGGATTGCTTCGTACAACCACTCGCTCCCCGTTTTTAAAAGTTCAGCCGGGATACCGTCCTTTCCAGCAGCCTTACCGTTTTTCAGCTCACTGATTGCCTTTTTAACCTCCTTCTGTGTTGGTGGCTACACAGCATGACCATCGCTTACAATTCCTATCCTATCCCTGCTGATCTCCGCATTTACCTCTCCATTTAACAGTGTCTGGAAGTGCTCCTTCCACCTGGCTGCTACCGCCGTTTTGTCGGTAAATAGATTGCCAGCACTATCATTACACATCACAGGCATGGCAAAATTCCTGCATCTCACCGTTTTGTAGAAACTCCATGTGTCGTTGCTGGCGTATCGCTACTCTGCGCCGGCTAACACATGCTCCTCGTACTCGCGTTTCTTTAGACGATCGATTCTTTTTTCCGCAGCTCTACCCGAATAAAAATGTATAGCGAAGAAACATTAAATTTCACTGTTACAAAACATTGAAAAACCACATTGAAACAGTGAAAATCTTTGTAAAAGTTACACTGAAGTTATCATGAATATCTGTTTTCACAGTAAATTTTATTGAAAACCTTCAATTTTACCGCGAATTAGGGGGTGTTTAAGTGCTGTTACATTAACTTTTTCGGCTTTTTTCCCATACAAATAAAAACCAAAAACAGTGAACTTTGTGGTACATTCACTGTAAGTTTTACACTGTTTTACAACGAAGTAGGCTTTCGGATTATTAGGACAAAATAAAACCGGCTGATTAATTACGGTACCGTCAAACGGGGTAACTTACAACAGTTCTCAACTATGAGTGCAAGTGAAAACTTATCTGTAGTACATTTGAGGACATTTAATTAATACAAAGTTAGGCCATTACAAATATTTTATAAAGTTTTTGTCCTTCCGGTGTTGGGCCACTGAAGGGGCGGCAAAAACACATTGATTTCAGGCATTTTCACTTAAAGTTTAAACGTGAAAACCAAATCATTCTTGCTTTTAATATATACGTTATTATTTTCCAGGCAAAAATCTACGAAAAAGGCAAAAACGAAAGAAAAATTTTTCGGCCGATTTTCGAAAATTCCGTTGTTCGAATTTCCGTTTCTGTTTCGTGCTAGAAGCATTAACTCAACTCGTACACTCATTTTTCGAGTTTTTCAGGCTGTAGAACCCACAGACAATTGATTTTATGAAAAAAAATAACTCATATCCTACAAATTATTTTTTTGTCCCCCGATTTTTCAAGCCAATTTCCAAAGGGGGGTGGCGGGGGGGGGGGGGGGGGGGCTTGACTAAAACTTTTGAAATTATTTGCAATGGCTTTATTAGGTCTACCAATAGAACAATTTCACATACTGAGAAAAAATTTGCGATCAATATTGGCTGCTGTAGAATTTTTTAACTAATTTGTTGCTAGCAACCCCTTAAACGGGGTAACTTGCAACAAGCAATATTTTTTTGGAAATTGAACGAATTTAAAGATTTCTATGAGTTTCTTTTGACTTGAATACGCAAATGTTAATCCGACTTGCGATTTTTAATGCTTTTGCTATGAATATACGCATAAATGTCCTATGTCACGTTGGTGAAAAAAATCTATGACGTAACGGAAATTACAGAAATAACGTTTTATACTATACCTGCAGTTGATATTCCTTGTCTGGATCCGTCTGAATGGTCTGGATTACGTAACGCACTTAGGGAAGCTAGGGAAGCGGGAGGCGTGTAACAACGCATTACACGTCGTATATCCACTATGCAAAATCGTGTCATGAAGTGAACCGGGGAGTTAAAAATCATCGATATCTCGGTTACGTAATATATGAATGTTCATTACGTTACGAGTGATCGTAATTAGACACTGTCAGATTGCTGGTCAATTCTCTCAGCAAGGTTATTTTCGTTTTAGCCTCTTCAATGGCTATTTTCAGTATATCCACAAAAAGTGGCATATTTCCGACTTACCGAAAGTATCTTACACTCTTCAGGTGTGCTTTAGTAATGTCTGATGCAAAATTAAATAATAACGTGCCTCTTGAAGGTAACGGAACACAGTTTTTTATATCTACCAGCTGTTGCAAGTTACCCCGTTTAAGTACTTATTTTACGAATAACGTGGTAATAAGTAAGATAAACCAAACTAGCCATCATAAATCAATTATTTTGTTTCCTTATTGTTTATTTTACTATAAAAAATGTATGTTAGGCTATCTTTTACTTGAAGTGCCTGTGGGCGACACAAACGTTTTACTGACGAAAAATTGACGATGAATTTGACACCATCTTGTGGGATTTTTTAAAAATCGCCAAAACAGCAGAAAATCAACATAACAGTATTTAAGGCTTCTTTGAACTGTTAACAACAAGATTCAGTGACTGATATAGATTAAAAATTGATGTAACAGATCAAAAAGTACAGTAAATTGGATCGATGTAGCGTTGTTGCATGTTACCCCGCTGTTGCAAGGTACCCCGTTTGACGGTATTTCATGTTTTTGAAAAGATATGATGACAATTAATTTGACAGACTTCGAACTATTATGATTTTCGAGCCGCATTTATCGCTCATATTAGGAAAGTACTAGAGGTCAGTACACCTACATAAACAAATTCCGCTCTTTCCTTTTCACGCCTGGTCTCAATCTGTTAGATCCTATCGACTCTTTGTTTCATTACTGTCTTCTATCGTTTTCTCCGTCAATTGTAAAATCTACCGTTATAAAAAATTAATTATTTACCTGACCTGATTCAAGGTCAAGACATAAAAACAACGAGGTTGGTCAATTTCATAGAAACGGAGCCTTCCCCCGAACACCCGCGTTGAGAATCGTGGCTGACATGCTGACAGACGATCAGCGTAAGTCGCAAGCGCTTGCAAAGTGTTGTCGTCCCATCAGTAAAACGAATTAGATTAAACTTCTCGATCGGTGGTTTCTACAGAAGACGGAGGAAGAGGCACAATTTGTGTCTAAAAATAACTCAACCTACCAAGGATTGGACCTTAGATAGAGATGATTTCCGGCGGCCATTTGCGCCCATGAATGTTCCTCCACAGCCCATTTATATCTTCTACTTCTACCTGCTGTTCTGCGATTCGCTGGTCAAGCTTCCTGGCGTACTCCACTGCTACGCCGTCTGCCGTTAACCGCTGGATGTTGAAACGCAGCGTCCTCTCAGTGCGAGTTTTCGCCGTGTTTGACAGCCTTGCACGAATCTTACTCACTATGAGATAGTGGTCAGTGTCGATATTTGGTCTCCGAAAAGACCGTACATCGATAGCATCCGAAAAGTGTCGACCGTCAATCAAGACACGATCGATCTGAGAGCTAGAATCTCCATTTGGATGCCTCCAGGTGTGTTCAAACGTGGAAAGTAGGTCCTACAGATGGCCATTCCTCTGGCCGCGGAAAAATTTGTGAGCCCCAAACCGTTATCATTGGTCGACAGATGAAGGCTATGTCTTCCAATAACTGGACGGAAGAATTCCTCCCTCCCTATCTGCGCATTTGCATCTCCGATGATGATTTTCAGGTTGTGTTTTGGGCACTCTCCATAGGTCCTCTCAAGCCTGTCGTAAAACGCGTCCTTAGCATCATCGGATTTATCATTTGTCGGTGCGTATAAGTTGATTGGGCGGTAGTTGAAGAATTTGCCTTTATTCCTCAACACGCATATACGTTCATCTACGGGCCTCCACTGGATAACTCGTTACTTTTGTTTCCCCAACACTACGAAACCGACTCCATGTTCTGCTTTTTTACCGCCACTGTAGTAGAACTGTGGTACTTGAAAGAAGTGCCTGCAATAGGGTCTACTGCACGGAACTCCCTTTCTCCGGAATTTGGCCACCGGACTTCCTGAATAGCAGCGATCTCCACTCCGAGTTGATGAAGCTCTCGAGCAAGCAAGCCGGCCCGTGCCGGTTCATGGAGAGTTCGGACATTTCAGGTACTAATTTTCCAATCGTTATCCCTTATTTGTTTACTGGTCCTATACCGATTGTTCCGTCCTGAATTTCTTTCTTCGTTTTTCGTGGTAATTGAGTTTTCGGTATACTACCTCACCGGGGTCACGATACCTACATCCCGCTGATGGGTCTGCCATCTTAGGTATAGCTTGCGGGATACAGCATTTCATATTCAGCCGCCCGTTTCGAGACAGACGCTGTGTGAGCCGCCCCTCACCTGGAGAACAGGCGCTCTAGTTCGCACCTCCTAGCTTAGCCGCTTCAGTAAGTACATGAAGCATTACCGGGTAAGGCCATCGACCGTCATCATTTGACTTAGATCTGCGTGGAGGCGCTAGGTGGGAGCTTCAGAGAGCCAGAGCTACGTTTGACGCTCCTTCCAGGTAACTCTCTTCATTTCATATCCTTCTTGTATATTGTGCATATTACTCCCTCCTTGTACTCCTCCAGTAGCTGTTCTGTTTTGCAGATCCTGACTATAGCTGTTCGATTTTAGCATTTCCATAGATATTTTCAAAAGACAACTCTTGCAGAGACGATTTTTTCTAAATATATAACACATACACAACAAAAAATGTGCTCACGACAAATTTCCCCAAATTTTTTGGTTGCAACATATTTTAGTATAATAATCATGTTAGGGTAAAGAACTAGTTTTAAGCAGTCTAGGCGGGTCACTGATTGTTTTACCTTATTACAAGCGATGGGTTGACTAAGTGGGGGATATCAGCATACCAATCTTCTTGCTATCTTTAGTTCTTCAAGCTGTTACCATTGGAAGACACTATTGTTTAGCTAAACTTTTGATTTTTCGCTTTAAAAGTTGGAGCGGCGGAACTAATTTTGAACAGACCGAACCCATTTTCATCCGCAAGGTGCTTTTTTAAGCAATGCTGAAATCTGAATTTTTTTACGTCCCCTTAAAAAATCCCTCGAACTTTTCCCCCTATTCAGTAAGTTCGCGTTCCTATCCGCGACCTACTAATCGGCATCTGATGCGTAATCGGCATAGCGTATCGGCATAGATGCGTAAAATGCCATCTGTCTAAATTGTTTATCGGGGCATACACTCACCGCACCGTTCCGCAAACGGTATTCGTCGTCTCCTTTATTCTCTGGTGTTCTTATGGGAAACTGCGAGTTTGACGTCTAAGTCGCTGTTCATAAGGATGGTGGGAGAACAAAAGAGGCAAACATAGCAGTCCACACAGTCTAACTTTAGAGCAGTGTTGTCAAAGCAAATAACATTGAAACACATCGTTGCTTTATTAAATCACTGAGAAAATCTTCGAAAATTATTGAAAAACCTGTCTTTTGTGTTGTTTTTAATAAAGAAAAATTAATTATGAACATACATTTCTCTTGAAAGTTTCAGTTAATTTCAAACTTAAAATTCTTATTTCCAGAACCGAAACAGTGTCTTGGCAACACGATAGTTCATCAGTTGTGCTGCAGCTGCTGCTACTGGTGAACAGGTTCCGTCAATTCAGAATTTGTTTTCAGTTTTGTTAGAAAATAATAAAACTTTCGGCTAGTGACAAAGCCTTAGATAATAGAAAAAAAGAGCGTGAATAATATGGTATGTGACAATTGAGTGCTTGACTTTTAGAGTGGCTGTAATCAGTGCTGAAAAATGTGATGGATTCGTTAGTAGCGAGGTGGCGATTGCTGAAGAGCAGCTGAAAAATGTACGTTTTTGGACAACAATTTTTAATTCATCATATTTCTTGTCGGAAACCCAATAAATTGTGTTTGTGTGAATCAAATGTATGGTTAAGTGATTTGTAAAGATGATCCTATCAAAAGTTTTTGAAAATATTTTGACTGCTTAACTCGTTCCTTACCCTACTACTAGGAAAGCACATTTTAACCTGCACACGCTGATTGCTGCCACAGCGTCACTGTAAGTCCATTGACCGGTGTGTCTCTTTAGCGTCGCTCGACTATCCTCATAGAAGCATCACCTCAGCGGGAACCACGGAAGCAGACGAAGCACGGTGGCCGGTGGCCGGTGCGGGTGTTATGTCTAACTTTCGGTACCTATCCAGTAGCAAGCAAGAGGCACCTTCATAAGGCAATAAAACGAGGCGACAAAAGATTGTTACATATTGTCTGGCTGCTCGGGGCGTGTTGAACTTTTCGGAAGAGGTAGAAAATTAGTATCTTTATTTGGTAGAACCTCTATGATAGAAGGGTAATCGTGCCGACAGCAGACGATGATCCACAAGTATTTTAATTATGAACAATAGTTTTCCAGTTGAAGTGTTAGAACTGCACTTCCATTCTGTGTTATTATACTTCATTTCGAAAGTATTGTTTGCCTATTAGTTCAAATTGGTTTGTAGTCGCCAACATATTCCATCGTAATTCATTTTATTTTTCTCATTGCAATCACGCCGCATAGTACGAACAAACAGTATCGCCTGCACAAATTGGAAATCAAATCACAGTTCCATCATCTGTGATCGGATTTTTTCCTTCATTAGAAATCACACGTACGTGGCTATTTCGATTCCAACTCCATCGAATCGTGAAACTATACGTACCGCTTCCCGACAAAATATGGAAATGCAGCAGTAAACTATCGGAACGTGCTGTTCAGCGTTCGGATCTTCTGCCGGTGCCGGTGCCGGTGCGAGACGGTGCATTGTACACCGAAACCGCCAAGAATCCACCAGCCTGGAAAACCACCTTCGCCAAGGAAGACCATCCCATTTATTCTTCACAACACATGCAATAAATAACAAACACAAGCGATAGCTTACGGACATGATGAACGAAGCTCACCGCCGACCGACCGACCAACCAACCGACCGTAGTTCTGCAGGTTTCAAATCTGTTTCCAAGCCGAAGCCAAGAATCGATCAACTAGCAAAAGTCCCTTAACTGTCGGTTCCGATGTCACACAACGTGGTTTGTGTTACTGAGGGAAGTATGTATGCTCTGTGGTGTGTGCCGTTTCGAGAAAGGATGTTGCACTGCGGGGAACGATGAAATCGATCGCCAGGAATTGCTTTCATCTTTTTACCGTTTCTTCTGATGGAAAGAAAATTTATCGACTATCTACACTAGTAATAGGTTTAAAACGAAGATCGACCGACACTGTCACGTGAGTACATCCATGCTTTCTCCGCTCGAACTCCACGCCGAACTCAGCCACGAACCACCACGGTTCGCTGTCATACGTTGAATGACTTTCTCAAACCATGCACTTCCGTAAGCCTTCGAGAACAGCTGTGCAAGGATATCGGCTATTACTGGCTGGCTGGCTGGTACCGGCACCGGAAGGAAACCAGACACAGCGCCGGAGTGCGAAAAATATGAAACGCAAAAATTGAAAAAGCTATTCCACATGAACGTACACATCGAGCTGAGTGGACCACCCAGCGGGTATTTGATACCGCCAGCCAAACTTCAAAGGCCGATTGAGACGGCCAACTTCTGGTTGGCAGTTGGCACCCAAGCGTATCACGAGCGGAGCGAGCGACCGACCGGAGTGAGCGGTTAACAAAGGCGCGAAAATTCTAACCGATTCTTCCTGGCGAGAAATTTCATACCACCACCATCGAGAGGCTCTGTTATCGAATTTTTGGGCCCTGCGGTATCGCGGCAACCGGCGCAGCGCAGTGCAGCGCCGCGCGTTCGGTTCGTAAGAATGACTTTTCCTGCTGTCACCGGTGCTGCTGCTGCTGCCAGCCTCGATTCCCTTGTCGACAGCACTCCCCTAGGTATTGATTTATGGTTTCAATTTTTAGTGCACTTCTCGCAATTTGGTGACTGTCGTCTCCCGATATGGTGGTGGTCCTTTGTTGCCGGTCCTCTGATGGAGGCCGCCGCTGTTGCTGCTGCTGCTGCTGCTGTTGCGAATGTTCAAAAGATGTCAAGCAGAATACACGGCACGGCGCGGCGAGCTGTATTTCAAACCCAATTGCTACGGGGAAAACATTTTGTAGGTACGAGTGGAATGCTTTGGACAGGATGCTTTTGATGGTGGAGTAATTACGTGAAGAATTAGAAAAGGTGGCAAAACATTTTCAATGAAAAATAGCTTTTCTCGTTTGATAAACAATTTTTAAAATATATCGAATAAACTTGAAAAGTATTAACAAATAATAGATAAAATGACTTGAAAAAATATTACAAAATAACAGACTAGCGGAATTTAATTATTAATTTTACCATAGAAAATATTTTTTTTAGAAAGGTAGAGATGTCTGATACGAAGAATGATTACTTTGATGATCTGGAAAATTTCGATATAGATCAAAAATACAATGACAATTGTGTAATGACAGGTGGAGCTCTTTCGGTTGGTACCTGATTGCTTTACTAGCTAAATTACTATTATCCGTTATCTAGTTTTGTTTTATTCTCAAATTCTATCATTCTACATTCGCACCATACGCTCCTTTTGCGACGATATTTTTTTGTATGACTGCTCTTTGTTTCTACTGCCGGGAACACTGGAAGACTATCTACTCGATCAGTGCGATAGAAACATGCAACGCGTTGCCGACAGTCGCTCAGGCAAGTCTCCGTGTGATTAACCCACTGGTTTTTAGGCAGTGATTTAGTTAGCAAAACATTCGGTTACCAACCTAAAGAGCTTGAATTGGAGCCCTGCCGGCCATTGCACAGCCCAATATATGTTCAATTATCGAGCAGAGTAAATGGCAACTCTAACACTCTGTTGGTCTGAGGCACGTGCCTCACCTTCTGTAACAAATTTAATTTATAACAAAATAATTTCTTCACGGGCAACCGAAAATGCAATAACTCGATATTGAATAACAAGCAATAAGTGAATTACAATAAGTGAGAGTGTAAAATTAGATTCCTGCTTAGTCCAATTTCGACTTTATTTTCGAGTCCAATTTAAAATCATTTTCAAGTACGATTTGAAGATTACATTCAAATTCATTTTCATGTTTAACTGAAACTGAATTTAATATCCCATTTTAAGTTCAACTTCAATTTTTATCTAATTCCAATTTCACCTTTCTGCATCATTTCAAGAGCAATTCAAGGGCCAACTTTAGGATCAAATTAAAATCTAGTAGCAATTGTATTTTGAAGCCTAATTGGGATGCCATTTCATTGTCCCATTTTGAAACCAATCTCAAGTTCAATTCAACTCCAAGTTCATCTTCGATCTCAAGTTCAGTTTTAATGACCCATTTCAAGTGCGGTTTGAAGTTCATTTTAGTTCCAATTTCATCTTCGAGTCTAGGTCCAAATTCAAGTGCAATTTAATAATCGATTTTAAGGTCCAAAGTTTAGTAAGTGAAATTTTAGTATAGTTTCTAAGTTTAAGTCTAGTTTCAAAGATTTGAACTCCTTTCGTGGTCCAATTTTAAAACCAATTTCTAGTCTAATTTAATTTAAATTTCATTACACATTTCAAGTTCAATTTCAAAATCTAATTTAAGAACGATTTGATGTCCAATTACCCGCCCAGTTAGCTCCGAAGTATGATGCTGGTCTAACAAGCCAGTCATCGTATGTTCGAATCTCGGCTGGGCGGTGCTTACTAAAGGGTGTCCACGCTAAAATTGCAACACACTCAAATTGCTCTAACTATTGAACCGTTGGGTAAAATCAACTAAATTTGGATTCTTTATACTGTGAGAGTCTTTTTATCAGGTGCGCAAAGATATGAAAATTGTCGTCGAAAGAACAGCTCGATTGCGAAAAAATTCTGCACAAGTACATCGAAAATCAGAATCTGTCACATCGTGCCAACAGTTAAAAGTTGGAAATTCCAAATTCTACCTACTGCAAAGGATAAGTTTGATGTTCCAGAGAACCGCCGAAAACAGAAAATGTCCAACTTTGCCAAGATATTCTTGATTTGGCAAGCAATTTGTTCATGCGGAAAGCGGAGTACACCTTTCGCGAGCCCAGATACCATTAACATAGACATGTGTGTTTGAAAAAGTGTCTCCAAAAGCGATTTCTTCCTCTTCTGAAGTCTCACAACTGTCCTTCGATCTGGTAGGATTTGGCTTCATGCCATTGTGCAAAGGCCATGGTTGAGTGCACAGTAGTCCAAAAGGGCGAAAAATGGAACGTTTCTCCTAGTGTCTCTTGTTTTCATTTTATCACTTATAGTCTTCAGCAATTTTGTTCGTATGAATATCCTCTTAATTTAAAACTGTCAAAAGTTAGTCATCGCTTGCTATAATGAAAAGCCCCATTTTACCCCATGGGCTCGCGAAACTATGGAAATTTAAAGCTTGAACATGCGATAACTCAGCAAGTAAAGGTCCCAGGTATTTACGGTCTTCTGAAAAAACGTGTATTTTGAGAGCTTCGATAATTGCCTAGAATATTGTATTCTTGTAAAATGCAACTAACAAAAGCTAAGTATGAAAAATCAATTTTTAAAGAAGTTTTAAAGAATATGCCCTATAGTTCCGCACTCGATAAAGATAGAAATTTTATTTCTTCAGCAAAGTTGCTTGATTTTATAATATTTACAACTTTGCCGTAGAAACTATGTCTATATTTCCTAACACGAAAAAGTTATTTTTTTAATTTATTTATAGTAAGCAATAACGTACTTTTGACAGTTTTAGATTAAGAGGGATAATCATACGAACAAAAGTGCTTAAGAACATAAATGATAAAATGAAAGCAAAAGACACTAGGAAAAAAGTTCCGCTTTTCGCCCTTTTGGACCACTGTGGAGTGGCATAAGGCAACCCGAAAAAAATTTACATTAAATTTTATAGTAGAAATAATGCGTCTACAACAGTTTTTATTGTGGATAGCGAAACTTATGGTAAATTCAAGGTAAAAGTGTCTTAAATTCAAATTTTATTCATGTTTTTGCTTCTTATTTCAAGGAATAGAATTGGCCATATTTCATCACAAATTTACTGCCTTTCTTAATTATATTTTGTTTTTTATTCAGCTTAAAAAAATTAACATAAACGGACGATAATTTTCATTGTAAACGAAAATTTTTGTTCGGGAAAAAATAGATATTTTGATTGTTGAGATACTTAACAACCCGTCATATTTATGGTAAAAACTCTCAAAGCTATGCAAGTTATGGTGGGCTACAATAAGTTTGATTGTTTGGTTATCTTTTCTGACGATAAGTTTTATTGTTTCTTACTGGATTTTATATCTTACTGTCTGTCTGTCTGTCTGTCTGTCTGTCTGTCTGTCTGTCTGTCTGTCTGTCTGTCTGTCTGTCTGTCTGTCTGTCTGTCTGTCTGTCTGTCTGTCTGTCTGTCTGTCTGTCTGTCTGTCTGTCTGTCTGTCTGTCTGTCTGTCTGTCTGTCTGTCTGTCTGTCTGTCTGTCTGTCTGTCTGTCTGTCTGTCTGTCTGTCTGTCTGTCTGTCTGTCTGTCTGTCTGTCTGTCTGTCTGTCTGTCTGTCTGTCTGTCTGTCTGTCTGTCTGTCTGTCTGTCTGTCTGTCTGTCTGTCTGTCTGTCTGTCTGTCTGTCTGTCTGTCTGTCTGTCTGTCTGTCTGTCTGTCTGTCTGTCTGTCTGTCTGTCTGTCTGTCTGTCTGTCTGTCTGTCTGTCTGTCTGTCTGTCTGTCTGTCTGTCTGTCTGTCTGTCTGTCTGTCTGTCTGTCTGTCTGTCTGTCTGTCTGTCTGTCTGTCTGTCTGTCTGTCTGTCTGTCTGTCTGTCTGTCTGTCTGTCTGTCTGTCTGTCTGTCTGTCTGTCTGTCTGTCTGTCTGTCTGTCTGTCTGTCTGTCTGTCTGTCTGTCTGTCTGTCTGTCTGTCTGTCTGTCTGTCTGTCTGTCTGTCTGTCTGTCTGTCTGTCTGTCTGTCTGTCTGTCTGTCTGTCTGTCTGTCTGTCTGTCTGTCTGTCTGTCTGTCTGTCTGTCTGTCTGTCTGTCTGTCTGTCTGTCTGTCTGTCTGTCTGTCTGTCTGTCTGTCTGTCTGTCTGTCTGTCTGTCTGTCTGTCTGTCTGTCTGTCTGTCTGTCTGTCTGTCTGTCTGTCTGTCTGTCTGTCTGTCTGTCTGTCTGTCTGTCTGTCTGTCTGTCTGTCTGTCTGTCTGTCTGTCTGTCTGTCTGTCTGTCTGTCTGTCTGTCTGTCTGTCTGTCTGTCTGTCTGTCTGTCTGTCTGTCTGTCTGTCTGTCTGTCTGTCTGTCTGTCTGTCTGTCTGTCTGTCTGTCTGTCTGTCTGTCTGTCTGTCTGTCTGTCTGTCTGTCTGTCTGTCTGTCTGTCTGTCTGTCTGTCTGTCTGTCTGTCTGTCTGTCTGTCTGTCTGTCTGTCTGTCTGTCTGTCTGTCTGTCTGTCTGTCTGTCTGTCTGTCTGTCTGTCTGTCTGTCTGTCTGTCTGTCTGTCTGTCTGTCTGTCTGTCTGTCTGTCTGTCTGTCTGTCTGTCTGTCTGTCTGTCTGTCTGTCTGTCTGTCTGTCTGTCTGTCTGTCTGTCTGTCTGTCTGTCTGTCTGTCTGTCTGTCTGTCTGTCTGTCTGTCTGTCTGTCTGTCTGTCTGTCTGTCTGTCTGTCTGTCTGTCTGTCTGTCTGTCTGTCTGTCTGTCTGTCTGTCTGTCTGTCTGTCTGTCTGTCTGTCTGTCTGTCTGTCTGTCTGTCTGTCTGTCTGTCTGTCTGTCTGTCTGTCTGTCTGTCTGTCTGTCTGTCTGTCTGTCTGTCTGTCTGTCTGTCTGTCTGTCTGTCTGTCTGTCTGTCTGTCTGTCTGTCTGTCTGTCTGTCTGTCTGTCTGTCTGTCTGTCTGTCTGTCTGTCTGTCTGTCTGTCTGTCTGTCTGTCTGTCTGTCTGTCTGTCTGTCTGTCTGTCTGTCTGTCTGTCTGTCTGTCTGTCTGTCTGTCTGTCTGTCTGTCTGTCTGTCTGTCTGTCTGTCTGTCTGTCTGTCTGTCTGTCTGTCTGTCTGTCTGTCTGTCTGTCTGTCTGTCTGTCTGTCTGTCTGTCTGTCTGTCTGTCTGTCTGTCTGTCTGTCTGTCTGTCTGTCTGTCTGTCTGTCTGTCTGTCTGTCTGTCTGTCTGTCTGTCTGTCTGTCTGTCTGTCTGTCTGTCTGTCTGTCTGTCTGTCTGTCTGTCTGTCTGTCTGTCTGTCTGTCTGTCTGTCTGTCTGTCTGTCTGTCTGTCTGTCTGTCTGTCTGTCTGTCTGTCTGTCTGTCTGTCTGTCTGTCTGTCTGTCTGTCTGTCTGTCTGTCTGTCTGTCTGTCTGTCTGTCTGTCTGTCTGTCTGTCTGTCTGTCTGTCTGTCTGTCTGTCTGTCTGTCTGTCTGTCTGTCTGTCTGTCTGTCTGTCTGTCTGTCTGTCTGTCTGTCTGTCTGTCTGTCTGTCTGTCTGTCTGTCTGTCTGTCTGTCTGTCTGTCTGTCTGTCTGTCTGTCTGTCTGTCTGTCTGTCTGTCTGTCTGTCTGTCTGTCTGTCTGTCTGTCTGTCTGTCTGTCTGTCTGTCTGTCTGTCTGTCTGTCTGTCTGTCTGTCTGTCTGTCTGTCTGTCTGTCTGTCTGTCTGTCTGTCTGTCTGTCTGTCTGTCTGTCTGTCTGTCTGTCTGTCTGTCTGTCTGTCTGTCTGTCTGTCTGTCTGTCTGTCTGTCTGTCTGTCTGTCTGTCTGTCTGTCTGTCTGTCTGTCTGTCTGTCTGTCTGTCTGTCTGTCTGTCTGTCTGTCTGTCTGTCTGTCTGTCTGTCTGTCTGTCTGTCTGTCTGTCTGTCTGTCTGTCTGTCTGTCTGTCTGTCTGTCTGTCTGTCTGTCTGTCTGTCTGTCTGTCTGTCTGTCTGTCTGTCTGTCTGTCTGTCTGTCTGTCTGTCTGTCTGTCTGTCTGTCTGTCTGTCTGTCTGTCTGTCTGTCTGTCTGTCTGTCTGTCTGTCTGTCTGTCTGTCTGTCTGTCTGTCTGTCTGTCTGTCTGTCTGTCTGTCTGTCTGTCTGTCTGTCTGTCTGTCTGTCTGTCTGTCTGTCTGTCTGTCTGTCTGTCTGTCTGTCTGTCTGTCTGTCTGTCTGTCTGTCTGTCTGTCTGTCTGTCTGTCTGTCTGTCTGTCTGTCTGTCTGTCTGTCTGTCTGTCTGTCTGTCTGTCTGTCTGTCTGTCTGTCTGTCTGTCTGTCTGTCTGTCTGTCTGTCTGTCTGTCTGTCTGTCTGTCTGTCTGTCTGTCTGTCTGTCTGTCTGTCTGTCTGTCTGTCTGTCTGTCTGTCTGTCTGTCTGTCTGTCTGTCTGTCTGTCTGTCTGTCTGTCTGTCTGTCTGTCTGTCTGTCTGTCTGTCTGTCTGTCTGTCTGTCTGTCTGTCTGTCTGTCTGTCTGTCTGTCTGTCTGTCTGTCTGTCTGTCTGTCTGTCTGTCTGTCTGTCTGTCTGTCTGTCTGTCTGTCTGTCTGTCTGTCTGTCTGTCTGTCTGTCTGTCTGTCTGTCTGTCTGTCTGTCTGTCTGTCTGTCTGTCTGTCTGTCTGTCTGTCTGTCTGTCTGTCTGTCTGTCTGTCTGTCTGTCTGTCTGTCTGTCTGTCTGTCTGTCTGTCTGTCTGTCTGTCTGTCTGTCTGTCTGTCTGTCTGTCTGTCTGTCTGTCTGTCTGTCTGTCTGTCTGTCTGTCTGTCTGTCTGTCTGTCTGTCTGTCTGTCTGTCTGTCTGTCTGTCTGTCTGTCTGTCTGTCTGTCTGTCTGTCTGTCTGTCTGTCTGTCTGTCTGTCTGTCTGTCTGTCTGTCTGTCTGTCTGTCTGTCTGTCTGTCTGTCTGTCTGTCTGTCTGTCTGTCTGTCTGTCTGTCTGTCTGTCTGTCTGTCTGTCTGTCTGTCTGTCTGTCTGTCTGTCTGTCTGTCTGTCTGTCTGTCTGTCTGTCTGTCTGTCTGTCTGTCTGTCTGTCTGTCTGTCTGTCTGTCTGTCTGTCTGTCTGTCTGTCTGTCTGTCTGTCTGTCTGTCTGTCTGTCTGTCTGTCTGTCTGTCTGTCTGTCTGTCTGTCTGTCTGTCTGTCTGTCTGTCTGTCCCCAAGTAACACACAAAACAAGTTAGAAAATAATATTCGTGGAAATTAGTCGCTTAAGCGTACTATAAACGTACTTTGAAAACATATGTCGTTATTATTAAGGTTTTGAGATGTTTTGGGATAACATGAATTTATTTGACAGCTCATATCTAATGTATAATGTTCGTTTTGTCAACATGTCAACACGAAGTTTTTATTACGTCACCATTACTAAATTTAAACTACTGGAAGAACAAGTTGTAGCTTATGCTATAATAACGTTTTAAATTGGTATGAAATAACCTGATACATACTTCTTTCAATTCTTGTTTCATTAGACTTAAGTTTTTTGCGCTTTTCAGGTAATAGAGAAGTTCTGATATATGTAATATTATACTATTCGATAACAAGCTGTGTTGCTTGGGTCTGTCTGTCTGTCTGTCTGTCTGTCTGTCTGTCTGTCTGTCTGTCTGTCGGGTGATCTGAGCCACCTCCGTGGAGAGATCTTCGTACGAAAGATTGTGATCAACAAGGAGCGTCATAAAGTGAAATTTTACAGATTTCACTTCGGCCTCCCAAATACCACGGAATTGCGTGCTCCAGGGTAAAATAATATGCCATTCAATGACTTGTCGCAAGGAACAATCATTCAGTTTTCCTTTGCGTTGTTCATCTCGGAAAAATTTAGCTAAACGGTTTTACTAACTGGTTTTTTTCGACTGCTATATATGTATCCAAATATTGTGGTTTTGGCCGTTCAGTCTACTATACTACGTCTACTATAATTTAATGACTGAACGGCCAAAACCACAATCATTTGAAACGGTTTAACTCATTATACGTGCCAACAAAATTTGTGGCGTGATCTGAGTGTAGTCTACGGGGAATTCCACGACAGCTGACAACACATTGCAACGTTTCCATAAAAGCCTCAGACGACAAGCTTTTTTTAAATTAAAAACGACTTCTAAATGCAAAGCCCTGGTAACCAGGTGTATAAATACACACACGTAGTCTTTAGTGAGCTGCGATTTACGACCTGTGGTATTGGCTCACATTTTGAAACGAACTAGAATCCAGTTTCTCTCCTCTTTTTGTTTTCTTTATGCTTGCCCAGTTTTGCTAGAAAATGGCGTGGAAACAAGAAGCATTTCGGGAGCGCGTTGTACACTTCTACGAACTGCAAAAGAAATCTCGGCAAAAAGTATACGGTACAACATTTAAAAAGCGAATATGTCGCGGCTTCGACTGTTTACCATATCCTAAGATGCCCAACAACCCAATGCCCTTCTGGCATACAAAAAAAAAGATGCCCAACAACTATTCACAAGCATAGCATTTGGTGGATAACCAGCCAAAATTATGGACGCAGAAAGACATCGTTCTCTTTCTCGTTTCTTCAACAACAAGCCCTCTGGTTTGGCTATCAATTAATATGCACCAGACGCATGTTTAAAGAAAATTGTGATCCCGTTTCTAAAAAACATCATGCAGATGGGCAACAAGTGTTTTGGACGGATAGAGCATCATCGCATTACGCCAAAACAACGCAATCGTTCCTGAATACCCACTTGATCCCATTTGTACCCAAAAACCACGACCCGACAAATCTGTCTTAGTGCGCCCAATCGAAGATTTCTTCGGGATTTTGTGTCCCTTGATGTACAAAAATAACTGGAGAGCCACGAATTGCAAACAGTTCATTGGTTGAATCAAAAGATGCATTCACAAAGTTGACATGACAGCCGTACAACGCTCCTGTTCGAATATCAAACGGAGGCTTCGCCGAAGAGCCGATTACAAACCGTTTTCAAACGTACACTAATTTTTTCTCAGCAATGGAAAATGTATCTTTAATTTCGGTAAATCAGATCTTTTTCATGTATCTTTGTCTTTTTTTGACAGCTTGAGAAAAAAGTTCCAAAATTTTAGTTGTCACCCGTTAAATCCATGCTTTATTCTCAAAGTATATAAAGACTAACTTTGCGTGGTGCACGTGTTAACACGGCGGTACTGTCTCTGATGCAGCCCTCAACTTTTTTTTGTTATTGAAAAAATGCTTCAAAATGATTTTTCTTGTAGCATGACTATTTATCCAGCGCAGCGTCAGTAACGAAATTGACCGTCACTATTCCCGGTCTTTTGAGGTTCGCACTTCATCAAAGCTCGACAAGTTTCAAGACAAGACCATTAACATGACTAGCATAGGGTAGATTTTGTTATCATTAGTTCGAAAATAACAGGAATTATTTATGAAAATAGTCAATAGTTTTTAGTTACGCTAACAATACCAAACAATTCATTCTTTACCACATTAGCACACATATTAGGGTAATTGATCTTGAATGGACCTATTTAGCGCTTTTTAACACCACCACTCGCACTCCTGCTCAATTTACTCGTCATTTATAAATAATATGTGGTGATGTTACTATTTGTTGGAAAGTACCACCTTTTTTCTACATTATCAGTACTTTAAAAATGTATAATTGATGAAACTTTTATTAAATATATCGTTTTTTGCCAAAGCCTTTTTTTGATCTTGAATGGACCCAACATGATCTTGAATTGGACCTATTTTTGATTTTGAAATGGACCTAAATTAGGATTGTCATAGTTTCTTCCATGTAAATGAACAAAATAATAACAAAGAATTTTTTTTAATAGTACAACTATACTACTGTTATTTATTAATAGGACACAAGGTTGAGCAGCTTTTACCTTTCTTATACTCTGTTAGAAAGGTATGAAAGTCGGTTGAAAAATTTGAAATCAGTCACAGTCGCCGAGGGTCTTGTTTTTATGTCAGCCCAACAATTGAACAATGTTTCAGTGACTTGTTATGCGTTTTGTATGTATCTGTGTGTGACATTTGTATATTGGGAATTTATTATTACCTGTTGTTCAGATATGGTTGAAACGATTTCTATGTCATAAAAAAATTATGTCGCCTATTAGTTTCAAAAATTTAAACCATTCATTAAAAATATGTAATATAACTTGTATTAAACGTAGTTTATCAAGTACAGTGGGGTTCGAGGTTTTATTTAGTGACTACATATTTCGAAAGGTCAGACTTTTACTGACGTAGGACTACGTCTTACTGCAAAGTATCTAAAGGTTTGCGACAGCCCCTGTCGAACATTTTGAATATAAAACCGTTGCAATCGTGAAAAATTCGTTAATTAGTGGTAATTATTCAATTTTTGACACATTTATATGCAATTTTTTCAGTTAAAAAATGGTCTAGATTTTGCAACGGTTTCGATTTTGGCAACATAGGCACCACGCATTTGTTGTCAAATTCAAAATCATACTGTAAATGGTGCTTGAAAAAATTAGACTTGGTAATTCTACTAGGTTTAAAGGTAAGCTTAGATACTAGGTTTTAATTTTAAATGATAGTCGATGAAGAACTGTACCAGATAGAAAATAGGTGAACCTTCCTATTTTCTATCTGGTACAGTTGAATATTTTAGATCTCAGGGTCACTCAATTTCGGTGGACAAGGAGTTATTAATTTTGTCACAAGTCAGAGGGGAGAGGTGCTTAAAGAAAACTTTACATCCCCCAAGAAAAAAATCAGAGGGGTTGTGTATAAGATGCGACCACGGATGACGTAGTACAACGTTAGTCGGGTTGCATGATTTTGAATATTTTACAAAACTGATTTTTAATCTATCTGTCAATCGATCAAAAGGTGATGTGAAGTCAACCTGCTTACTTATCGGCGGAATATAAGGTCTTTTCAAAATATTTTTTAAGTTTCTGTTTTTTTACATAAGGCGAATAAATTGGGAAAATTTTACTCTACTTATATAGAATACTTATATAGATTAATCTAAATACACTTTTGCTTCGTGCTAAAACAAATACGTAAAATCCAATTCAGGTTTTGTGCTAAATGCCAATGACGCAAAAATAGCTCTTTTTTAAGGGACATAGTACCTTTTACACCATATTTTTTGCCTAATTTCAAATATTTTTTCTCGATAACGCGAAAGGCAAATTGAATCGGGTTTTTTGCATTCGAAACATTGCATTTTATACTAATATTTGCAATTTTGTTTTCATAAGGGAACCTCTTCCCCTTGCCCCTACGGCTCCTTGAAGATAGTCGTTCAAAAAAACCATAAATGGCGGTACCATGGATTGGCGCTGGGGGCTTATCCGAATTGAAAAATTCCAAAACGACATGAAAGAACATTTAATTATTTCGTGTTTGATCCATCCTTTTTTAGAATCCGAACACATAACAAAATGGCGGACATTGATACATAAAAGTATGGTTTTTAAGCGAAAAAATTGACTTTAAACATTTCTAAAAAATACAAAAATTACAATATCAAGAAAAGGATGGGTCAAACACTAGATAATTTTGTTGGCTTTCAAACAAAAAAAAAATCATAAGAACTGCCGTTCTTGAGCTTTTATGGTACCGACTTTCAAAACCTGGTTTCGAGAAAAACGACGTTGAAGTTTTTACTCGTTGTTTAATCGCTCCAGACATGCGCGGTACAAATAGCTGTAACTTTGTCAATATTTGGAATTCATGCAAACGACTTCAAACACATATGGTCAAAATGTTAATCTTTCGAAATAATCAATAAAAAAATTTAGGTTTTAAAAAATTGAAAAGGTACTATGCCCCCTTAACAGAAGGCAGTTAGTATCCCTCTTATCTTTTGATCCATCTTATCTTTTAATCAATGATGGTTAAAATTTTTGTACAATACTGAGAATAAATTAAGTTTATATTGTTTTAAGCATAAAATGACATATGTTAGCTAACTAATTAGGAAGACTTTTTAGTTTCAAAACTAGAGGCTACAATGTACAAACACTATGAAGCAACTACGAAAAAGGATGAGTGATAGTTAGTTTTATCAATATAATTAAGTTTTTATTTAGGCTATAAATCAAGCCTACTTTCAATATCCCGTGCTTATAGATTAATTATAAACGGAGATACTATAGTGACAACAAGCAGTTTTATGGAATATACAACGGCGTGTTTGTTGGTGGTAGGCAATGATAGCTACCGGCAGTGATGTCTCGGAGCGCAAAACTAGGTCCATTCTAAAATCAATACTAGGTCCATTCAAGATCAAAAAAGGGGGTTAACATTTTTAAGGAATTTGAAGATTTTACTGGTTTTACTGAACTTTTAAATACCTAAATTGAAATTACACATATTTTAGCATCATTTTAAGAGTATTGTTTTATTTCAAACCAGAAGGGTTCCGGATAGTAACAGTTTGAAAATACTCTATGGTGACTGCCAAAACGCTGAAAAACAGCTACTTTTAAATACGCGGCAATAAAGTAGTTTTGGCTATATTTTATTATATTTACGTTCAGAAATGATTAAAGATAAACATAAAAGCTAAATACAGTACAAAGACTTGATAATTATATCCTAAAATTCTTATTTAAAAATAGGTCCATTCAAGATCAGAATTCGACTAGGTCCATTTCAAAATCATTTACCCTAATTGCAAAATAAAAATCTAAAGTACAAATCCAAAGAAATAATAATGATAATGTCTCTCATAATTTTAACTATTGTGGAAATGATTCCTCTTCCTATCTGGAAAACTGTACGGGGTACTCGGAACGATAATGGATTTACCGATAAAATTTGTCTTTCGAAAATTTATTAGAACATGAATACATTGCAACTTTGTTCGTCTTTTCATACAATTATGAACACATTCATTCCACTACTCCTCTACGCTCACTCACACGCTATTCTGTTTGCCCTGCAAATTTCCAATACAATAACTTAAACTGAACAATCCAGCGTAAAACGTCTTCCAACCCATCCGCCCACATCAACTCTTTGAACTGTTTTCATTTTTATTTTCACCTCCCCCAACCTAGTAGCCAGAGCTAAAAAGGGATATAATCAGAACTTGCCAAGAGCAATAGGTTATCCCACAAATAAACTGAATTCAGACTGCATTTAGCCCCGGCCTCAATCTTTAGTTCAAATATAGATTCGCAAACGATTTCACCGCTTCTATCTCTTCTGGGTCTCTTTGCTCTGCCTGTCTACCTGCCTGCCTGCCCTTGAACCGCCCGGCCGTGTCCTGTTTCAATACATGCATTCATCTTGGGGACGCGACTGATGGAAGCGTTTTTGCAGTTGGGTAGATCACCTCGTAGCTGGACGGGACCTCCCGGTTTGGAAAGTGCAGTCTGTCAGCTGAAGCTCTTTGCTGCAGCTTTTTCCACATTTGCTCATTCTGTGATGCAGGCTGTGAGCAGGCAGGCAGGCTGGCAAGCAGGCAGGTATATTATCCTCTATAGATAAGCAAGTGGAACGTTTCTGGTGCGGGGCATCCTCCTGCTCGTTTCTTATAATAAAATGCTCTCTAGCAGATGAGGAAGGATGTGGCACTAGTGGAGTTTTATTTGCGCAAGTTTTATTTTCATTTGACACTTCTATGTGTCTGGGAAAATGGAGCGTTTTCAAGTGGCGTCTGCTCAGCTGGTGATGGTAGCTTTCTGCTAGTGAGCTTTGTTTGCAACTAACTCACAGGGAAAAAAAGTAAAATAAAGATAGGGTAAAAGTGGAAGTTTCCTGCTCTGCAGCTTTGTAGACGGGCGGCGGCTCTGTTTGACTGTGTTTTTAGCTCACGGTTCAGCGCACAGTGTTTACTCCCCAACGGTGAAACTGAAGACATCGATAAATGCCTGTTAGACGTGACCTTCCAGTTGACATAGCATTCAACTATTCAACATCTATTTGACTCCATTAAATCTGCGACAACGTTCAAAACTGTTTTTTAGCGAACACTTTCAACTGCTTTCCTGTTCCATTGACATTTTGTGTTCATCAGTCACTGTTCCTTCTCCGATGCCATCATTTACTGTGATAACATACTTCCGCCGTTCCCACTGGGGGAGCTGGAAATCCTTTCGATTATAAAGAGATCAGAATCTGGTTCAAATTAAAAGACCATTCTCGGATGCCGAGTGTGATTCATGGATCGACCGACCGCTCTCTCGCAGTCGAGCTTCCTCGTCCCATTAAGATAATTCAAAACAAACTTCCGCCAGAATTCACTTCATATCGTTTGCGCTGGTTGAGCGAGCCCGATGCTTCCTCCGAGTGCCATTTATGGACGATGAATGGTTCTCGAAGCGGGCGCTCCCTTTGGCTTCCCATTCGTGTCGAGTTAAACGGTTCCTTCGAGGCGGAAGAAATGATATTTGCTACGGATTTATCGGTGATATATGAAGGCTCAAACTGGAGCTCATAAATAATTCCTGCAAGTTTACATTCGAAACCAGAGAGAGTCGGTTTGGAAGCCTGAAAGAACACAACCCCCTCTCTTTCGGTCTCTGACTCTGCCTTCCACCTTCCACCATTATTAAGGAAACGACACCAGGACCACAAGAAGCATCATATAGTTATCCAACCATCGTAGTCTGGCAACCCAAGTAACAAACCCAAGTGCGCCCGGCCCGGCCCGGCCGGCACAACAAATTACTGCTTTGGGTGATAAGTCAAGCGCTTCCAGAGTGCACCCACCCAGTGGAAGTGGGAACCAGAGACAGCCAGGGAGAGAGAACGAGGTGCAATTTTATGTCTTCCTGTTTTGTTATCGCCGTACATTACACATTCGGAATTAGTGGAATAAATTGTGTAATTATAATAAATCAATCCGATCCAAAGGATGCAACAAAAATAGTGTAAAATTGTAACTCTGTGGGATATTTTTGTTAACGTATGTTATTTATGTGATGAGTTCTGGAGCAGCATGTGCAATAGTTTCCAATGATAATATCTCTGTTTGTGATGTATAAAAATATACGATTTATTCTGGGTCTTCAGTCAGATTGCAGAGATTAGTTTTGCTAACTATCAAATATTATGTACACCGTATCGGGAACGATATTTATTATGTTTCATTTGTTTTAAAACGATCGCAGTTTTCACATCAACGTTTCACAGTTAGGTGGTGAACGGCTGGACAATGTGTACCATTGGTGCCTCTCGTACCGGTATCAACCGAAATACGAGCAATCTTAGTGAGTTTCCCAAGCTTGAAGGAAACTGAGGTAGTATAATGACAGGGAAGGACAAGTCACGAGCGTTTGTTTCCACATAAGTAGTGGTTCTTGACGGCTCGACATTCCTCAACCAAGTGAGCGCCTGCACTCCGGTTAAGGAGCGGCTCACGATAGCGTCTGATCTGGAGTGGTCAACTGATTCAAGGAACGTTCAAGAACCAGAACAATGAATCCACCAAACATTCCAGCAAACACGGATCGGAATATTCGGCATTGACAAAGATGACGAAACACACACGACGAAGGGAAACTCGATACTTGGAACTTTAGATTGTTGAATTTCGTAAATGGCGATCGGTAAAATGCTGCCCTAACAGCTTGAAACCAGCAAACTCGGCAATCTGACACAGACAAGAGAAGTTTTGAACGATGCGCAGCAGAAAGTCTTAGTTTTACCAGAGCGGTGGCACTACCAATGAACTGGAAACGAGTTTTGTACTGTTGGACAGAATGCAGGATCGCGTAGTAGATTAGAAGGCAATCAATGAAAGAATGTGTCTATGGGGATACAGGGTCGTTTCTTCAGTTAACGGGTGACAACTAAAATTTTGGAATTTTTTTCTCAAGCTGCCAAAAAAAGACAAAGATACATGAAGAAGAACTGATCTACCAAAATTAAAGATACATTATCCATTGTTGAAAAAAATAGTGTACATTTGAAAACGGTCCGTAATCGGCTGTACGGCGAAGCTTTCGTTTGGCGTCGAAACAGGAGCGTTGCACGGCCGTCATATCCCTAGTAACAATTTGGGTTTTATTACACTCTTATGATGGCATTTAAGACCAAAATTGGTCTTGGAGACCACCATAAGAGTACAATAAAACTTACATTGTTGCTTGGGATCAACTTTGCGAATGCATCTCTTGATTTTACCAAACAACTTTTTGCAATTCGTGGCTCTCCAGTTATTTTTGTACACCAAGGAACTCAAAATCCCGAAGAAATTTTCGATTGGGCGCACTGAGACAGATTTTTCAGGTCGTGGTTTTTGGGTAAAAATGGGATCGAATGGATATTCAGGAACAATCGTGTTTTTTTGGCGTAATGCGATGATGCTCTATCCGGCCAAAACACGTATTGCCCATCTGCATGGTGTTTTTGTAGAAACGGGATCAAAATTTTCTTCAAACACTCGTCCGCTGCATCTTAATTGATAGCCAAACCAGAGGGCTTGTTGTTGAAGAAACGAAAACGAGAACGATGTCCTTCTGCGTCCATAATTTTGGCTGGTCTTCCACTACCTTGCTTGCGAATAGTTGTTGGGCATCTTAGGATATGGTAAACAGTCGTAGCCGCAACCTATTCACTTTTTAGATGTTGTACCATATACTTTTTGCCGACATTTCTGTGGCAGTTCGTAGTAGTGTACAACGCGCTCCCGAAATGCTTTTTGTTTCGACGTCATTTTAAGCAAAACAAGGCAAGCATAAACAAAACAAAAAAATATTGACAAAAAGAGGAGAGAGAGAGCTAACACATACAATGCTCTCATTTCTCCCTGAGCTCGTTTGTTGTGGAGTATAGGGGCCTCAAAAGAAAATCCAAAATTTTAGTTGTTACCCGTTAGGAACGAGGGTGGGAATCTGATCACAAATGAGCGGGGATTGGTCGACAGGCGTAAGCAGTTCTGAGATAATTACCTAAATTGTGAAGTTGCAGAACGAGGTGGAATAGAAGTTGGGTGGCTAAAGACCAACAAATCCACCGGTAAGAATCAGCAAAACTTTATAGGCACGGCTGAGAAACGCTGGCAACGGCTCTATAGAGCCTAGGTTATTTTGAACATTTAACGGATTCTCGAAACGCTATATGAAAGTTTGCACTTAAGTCTCAGGGTAACGGTCTACCGAAAACAGCTTAGTAAAGAGAAATGACCAAGTGAATCGAAATCTCACTCTAAGGGGTGGCGGGATTGTTAATTAATGCTGTCAGCCGTCTTCCTCGATCACCGCTAACACCTTCACGGTGTTCAAAATACCGTTATTAAAAAATAAAATAGGCCATTTAAATGGAAAATGCCAGTTGGTTTGAATTGCCATTCTACACCTCTGAGCCGATTTTTATAAAAAATCGATCGACGAATTTTTGAGTTACGCCCTTTTGAAGTTTTAAAGGGCAGATTGCTCATATAAAGTAAATAAAAATCTTCAATGACACTTCCAAATGATCGTAAATCACAGCTGGTATTGATTTTTAGGCAACATATGCCAGTTGGCAACCATTTTAGGAGTTTTACGCTGTATTGGGACTAACCGGAAGTGTTTCGGATTAGGTTATCGATGGAAATGGCTAGTATCGAACATGAACCAAATGCTTGTCATGCGACACCTTAAATTACGCCAGAATTTGAAAACTAGATCAATTAAAGTCAGATCAACTACCTAGCGTCACGTGGGTTATATCTTCAAAAGTTCCGGGGACTACCGGGAACACCCGGACAAGTGGCCAGTTTCGTCCATGAACACCGTGATACCTTTGCAACGGAAAATGGCTGGGAAGTTTCTTAAATGCGCCAAAGAAAGTTTGCAGGCTTTTATCCATTTCGTCGTTGAGCTGTACGGTCGATTCTTGATTTAATTCGGTGGTGATATTTAGGAATAATTGCTAAGAGTCATAAAGCCCCATAAGATCCATTCCTAAAGATTCGAAGATTCGGCGTCAAACCAAATCGGGACTTTTTGCGATTACACTACACGAGTGGTGCGGTGACCAAGAACGATCTAGTGTGCGGAAAAGCGAACGGACCAGCCTTCGGAATCGAGGTGGATGCCAGCCGGAGGACGATTCATTTGGTAAGTTCCTTTCTACTATTGCTATATTTGGTGGAACTATCCCTGAGCTGTGCATACTGGATTCAGTGCAACGAAATCCGCAAAAAACCTCCATTTTCCTTTAGACAATCCAGTGGGTTGAAGAGCCGCCATACTCTGTGGCTCTCAGGTGAACCTCCCCTGAGAAGCGAGTCCAGGCTTTAAAACGCTTCCGGTACATCCACTTTCTAGTGGATGGCGCAAAAGTACCGGAGGTTGATATTATAAAAAAACCTCGCACGATTCACAGACCTACGGAATTACTTTTCACCCCCAAGTTTGTCTAGAAAGCTTAGGAGGGTACAAGTTGTTTGTCCCATTTACAAAAAGGGTGGATGGCTCAACTGATACAACTATCACGGCACAACGCTGATAAATGCCGCTTACAAAGTACTCTCCCATGGGGCTGTATGGGAGCTCGAACCACTACGGACTTAATTTTTACCATCCGACAGATCTTGCAGAAATATCCGGGATACTACGTACCCACCAGCAGCAGTCGATGTGATGTACTGGTACTGGTATGTCTTATCCCTGTTCGAAAAACTGTACAACAGTACAGTGGGAAAGCCACCAACAGCAATAACAAATCACGTGTGTGCAAGGGGTTTTTAGTAAGCTATGTTAGTGCGTAGTAAGTTGGTACAGCGAAATTGATTATTACATGGAAGGATCCTAATGCTGGAAGGCGACTCTTACTTACTTACTTACTTAGGTGGCTTGCCGTCCTAAGACAAAGCCTGTTGAACAAAATTTCTCCATGTAACTCGGTTGAGGGCTACCGCTCTCCAATTCCTCGGACACCGAGTACTCTCCGCCAGATCTCGCTCCACCTGGTCTAACCATCTTGCTCGCTGCGCTCCTGGTCGTCTTGTTCCTACCGGATTTGAGGCGAACACCATCTTTGCAGGACAGTTGTCCGGCATTCTTGCAACATGCCCTGCCCATCGCATCCGTCCAGCTTTAGCCACCTTCTGGATACTGGGTTCGCCATAGAGCTGTGCGAGTTCATGGTTCATCCTCCGCCTCCATACTCCGTTCCCCTGTACGCCGCCGAAGATCGTTCTTAGCACTCGTCGTTCGAAAACTCCGAGCACTCGCAGGTCCTCCTCGAGCATTGTCCATGTTTCATGCCCGTAGAGAACAACCGGTCTAATGAGCGTCTTGTACAGGGTGCACTTTGTACGGGGACTTAGTCTGCTCGACCGTAATTGCTTGTGGAGCCCATAGTAAGCACGACTTCCGCTGATAATACGCCTCCGAATCTCACGGCTGGTATCATTGTCCGCCGTTACCAGTGAGCCAAGGTAGACAAATTCATCGACTACCTCAAACTCATCGCCTTCGATCAATATACTATTGCCCAAGCGGCGTTGTTCGACCTCGGTTCCGCTGACCAGCATGTACTTTGTTTTAGACGTATTTACCTTTAACCCAATCTTTTCTGCTTCGCGCTTTAGTCTGGTGTACTGTTCAGCCACCGCCACAGATGTTCTGCCGATAATATCCATGTCATCGGCAAAGCAGACGAATTGACTAGATTTGTTGAATATCGTGACCCGCGTGTTGATATCCGCTCGGTTCATAACACCTTGTAGCGCTATGTTGAACAGCAGGCATGAAAGACCATCACCTTGACGAAGCCCTCTGTGTGATTCGAATGAACTTGACAATCCACCCGAAATCCGAACACAGCACTGCGTACCATCCATCGTAGATTTAATCAGTTTGATGGGCTTCCTGAGGAAGCTGTTCTCGTCCATGATTTTCCATAGCTCTTTCCGGTCGATGGTATCATATGCGGCTTTGAAGTCAACGAATAAATGAAGGCGACTCTTATAACCCCGGAATGTGCACAAGTGCCTCTGCTTGTGGGTCCGTCCAATCCCTTTTGGCCCTTCTGTAACAGCATTAGTGTGAAATTCATTTGATAATCAAATTTGGATCTACTGTAATTCTACCTACATACATTGGCAAGTCCTTAAAATGATGGTGGCTTTCCCCTACTACTACTACTACTACTACTACTACTACTACTACTACTACTACTACTACTACTACTACTACTACTACTACTACTACTACTACTACTACTACTACTACTACTACTACTATTACTTCTACTACTACTACTACTACTACTACTACTACTACTACTACTACTACTACTACTACTACTACTACTACTACTACTACTACTACTACTACTACTACTACTACTACTACTACTACTACTACTACTACTACTACTACTACTACTACTACTACTACTACTACTACTACTACTACTACTACTACTACTACTACTACTACTACTACTACTACTACTACTACTACTACTACTACTACTACTACTACTACTACTACTACTACTACTACTACTACTACTACTACTACTACTACTACTACTACTACTACTACTACTACTACTACTACTACTACTACTACTACTACTACTACTACTACTACTACTACTACTACTACTACTACTACTACTACTACTACTACTACTACTACTACTACTACTACTACTACTACTACTACTACTACTACTACTACTACTACTACTACTACTACTACTACTACTACTACTGAAATAAAATGCTGATAAAATCGGGAGTGGACAAAATCGGGAGTGAACAAAATCGGGGGTTGACAAAATCGGGAGCTGACAAAATCGGAACATTACTGTATTAATATCAGCAGACAGTGTTCGTGAAGTGCTTGTACCAGCGGTAGTTTAGGTGCACATGCATTAGTTTCAGCTTTGTATACAGGGTGATTACAATTAACATTGTCAGTGTTTATTTAAAAACCGGGCTATTCACAGATGTGTCTGCATATTTTTTATTAATAATGTATTTAAATATCAACACAGCTTGCAAGTTTGTTTTGAATGTTCATTCGTTTAAGTGTCGTGGTAATCATGGACGCAAAAGCGGAATTTGTGATAAGTGTGTTGTTGAAAACTTTTCGACCGTGGCATATTTTAAAGAAGCTAAAGCCACTCGGAATAAATAGAAGATTCATCCATTGTGCCATCAAGAATAAAGAACAGAAGGCAAGAATAAATAGCCTTTTGCCATTTATGTCAAACGAGAAGGACATTCGAATACAAACGTTGGCGGGAGCGACGCACTGGAACGAAAAAGTTTGCTAGTCGTAGAAGGTCTGGGCAGTCAATCCGATTGGTCAAAGGCAACCATTCTTTGCAGGTATACGCGTTGCTGGTGCAAAGGCTCTAGCCTTATCAGTAAGCATCGCTGTTCGTAAGGCGGCAATCTCAGTAGTTCATTCCAGGATTCAGTGCGTACACATCACAGAATTCAAGAGCATTACGGCGGATATATCCAAGCATAGCAAAAGCCTTGGAAGCAGTCGGACTGATGTGTTCGTTGAAACAAAGTTTGCAGTTCATTGTCACTCCCAAGTCTTTTATCGACGTAACAAGATACAAACTGTAACCATTTACACTGTAGTTATAAGTTAGCTGCGTCCGCGCTTTGGTAAAACTTCTTATTTTGCACTTTTTTGCATTTATCTCTATGCCATTTAAGACACACCAACGGGCTAATACTGTCAACGTGTTGCTGTAAAGCAGTCGACCAACGAGCTAATGGTACGATATCTTCAAGTCGTCAGCGTACATAAGGCGGTGAGAGTTAATTCGGTAGCTCAAGTCGTTCACAAACAAGATGAAAAGCAAGGGACCAAGATGACTGCCTTGCGGCACGCCAGATGGTGTTGAAAAACTACCTGACTCGACCGATCTTAATTTAACGGCAGCTGATCTATCCAATAGATATGATTTCAACCATGCGATGAGCCAATAAGGAAAACCTAGCTTCTCAAGCTTCTTCAGTGTTAATTCGTGGGGCGCTTTGTCAAACGCTTTGGAAAAATCCATGTAAACGCTATCCTCTTGACATCGCTTCTCTAAACTAGAGTTGAGGGTGCTAGTGTATGCCATAAGATTTGTGGCAGTAGAGCGATTTTTCATGAAGCCATGTTGATATTCACAAATTATGGGTTTAGCCGCCGAGTACATTCTATCGTGAACCAAAATTCTTGAATGTTTAGCAAAACACCTCTAGTAACTCCGAAGAAAAGTTTGTTCATTTCACCGTCGATACGGACAGCCAGCTGCAGAAAATACTGGTCTTCTAGTCGTCACACAATCTGCGTTGCCTACTGCTAAATTCAAAAATTTCAGCTGCGAAATCACTACTGATGGTTCATGGGCGCGCGTAATTTTACTTTCTCAGGAACTCAGAAACTGCCGATCAGCGGGACTTTCCCATTTCCTGCTTTGCCAGATGTATGTCAGACGAAACGTTTGAAACGGTAAACAAACAGATGAAAATGAAGCCCATTTTCGTCTATCTCTTTGTTATATACCAAAGCAACGAGCGGCGGAAAAGGTGGTTACTACAAACGGCATAAATGACGAACCATAAAAAAGGGCCGGCCTTCGAAGATATACGTTGTTCGAATAAAACAGGGCTTACTGCTTAGCAAAGTTATCAGTTTTTTCTAAAGCGGACCGATAGGTGCTACCAGCTAGCTACCGTGATGGAGTAATTAGCTGCGGAAGTGCTTGCGTTGGCAGAAAATGCTGCTCGCGACAACAAAAAGGTCACTTCACTTACAGCTGGGCACCCGGACTGATATTTCATTGTTACTCCTGATCGTCACGAACGGCTTTCCGGTTGGTTCGTTGCAACAAGCCGTGCCTGGTTGGCGGTTATCGGTGCTCCAATTTACCGAAAAGAAAATTACGCTAAGTGCTTTCGTGAAGTTTATTGCAAGCTGGAGTTATGAAAATCAAACAATCGGTCCTTTTAAGGGCCACACAACGTTTGAAGAGTTTATTATATTTTCTTGTCCAGTTGATACCATAATAACACAGACAACAAGGGGAAAAGTTGAAAGTCTGGTCACAGGCAGCATTTTCTGCCACTTACAAAACGTCTGCAGCTTGTACATGCTTTATTATCAGTGTTCTTCTTTTGTAAGCCGCAGAAAAGTGTTGCGCAAAATTTTCAGCTTTTCGAAAACCCGCGCGTACCGTCTACCGCTTACCAGAGAAAAAGCTCTGTTCAACGTACAAACTGATCATGAAAATTTATTTACTATTTGGTTTAGTGTGACTTCGATACGTTTTTACAAAATAGATCCAATTGATTCATAGAAATAACTCCGAAATCAGTTGAGGATTGAACGTATTCAATGTTACTATGTACTTTGATACACGTGACGAACAACACATATAACATGTATACATGAAGAATCGTATTATTACATACATGGATACATGCTACTATCACTACAAAGAGACTTACGTAGTCCCTCTGTTTTGTCTTAATTTATTGTGGAGTACCAATTGTTCAAAAAATAGTTTTTAACTGGAATGAACATCAACACAGATAAACCGACAACTCAATACCAATACCAGACTCAAGTTAAATAAATTAGCTTATATTACGTAATGCAACAGACCTGCAACATCAAAAAGTTTTGTAAGGAAACCTGTAGAGATGGTATGTAATACCAAATTAAAGCAAACAGACAAAATTCTAACAACAGAAATTACATGGTTTTATAACCCAATTCATCGGTGGTTTATGCAATCCACCTTCCTTGTCGCCATAATAATGAATGCTCTATGATAATGCAGGGTCCATCATTCAGTATCGTTTCCATGTCGGATAAACTACGGAATCGTTCCGAAAGTATATAGCATGGTCGTCTCCAGCAGAGATTATCGCTACTCGACTGAAACGCTCATTGTTTGGAACAAAGCTTTAGCTCTGGTTTACCGCAGCATCCATCATTCCTCCGACATTAGACGTTTTCTATGTCTATGTCTCACTGTATGTATGGCTGTGTCTATGTATGTACGTATCTATGTTCCGATGGCACAGGATTGCTCTGGAAGCAATCTGATTCACATCACTCTCAGCCGAAACTTCCTACGAAAGCCTATAAATCGCTTTGCTCCTCCTCATCCTCCTCCCCCTTGCTCCACTCAAACGCGGTCGGAAGGAATGCTGCAGAATTCTGTGTTAACCGCACACAGTATACTCAGTTCGACGCGCTCCAGTGCGTTTGGATGGAGCTTTGTCAGCAAAAACAATATTCAGCAGCAAAAACATACACTGTAAAACTGGTGGCGATCAATTTTGCGGCAGAAAGGTAACAAAGTTGGAAACCATTTCATCCTACTCCTCGGTAGATCGGACGTGGTTTACGGATGCTTGTTTCTGAAAAATTCATGATTGTTTTTGTTAAACTTAGCGCTCTACTTGTTTCGTAAAACATGGCGTAGGTGAGTCATCTGAAATTTGTGCGCATTTTTTCGCCAGTGTAGCCCTCGTGATGAGCTCCCAGCTATGGCTGCCTGCCGGGTGGAGCTGTGGTTGCGTAACAAAAGCGTTATAATTGAAAATCTAATAAAGTCATCCACGTTTCAACAATAAAATTTATAGTCTGATCGTTACGTCTTTGGAAAAGACGGTAGAAACTCTTGCTCGAGTGTGAGCCGGCGCGGCGGCAATGCAGCAGCCAGTCAGCGTTGTGGGGGTTGCGTTGCGGTGGAATGTACGTTGTTGTAGAATCCATTTACAAACGCTCGAGATGAAGATTCGCTCCAGGCAGCAAAGACAGTGACAACAAGTGAACACGCGCTCTATATGAGCACACCTCTTCTCCTCCTCCTCCTCCACCAGTTTCACGCACCGGCTGACTGCGTTTCGACTCCTTTCACGTTTGTTGTTGGTCGTCTGCGTCAACATTGCTCATCCTTCATCGTTCATACCGTCTTGGTGCTGGCCTGTCACTGCATATGACAGCGTTAAGATTCATCATCGTTATCCGGATAATGAAACATTACACGTTTGGCGAACAAACGCCCATCATCATCATCGTACGGCTGCAACAGCAGCAGCAGCAGCCATTCACGGTACATACAGCCGTCCGATGTGCCTGTTAAAGCCGGCCGTATCATCAGTCGGAACGATTTTTGAATTGTTCCGAGGAGTTATAAAATGTATTTTATAGTTTTATTGTTTGATTCAAACCATATGATTTTTATGTTTTGGTATGGTGCAACAATTGCTATGAAAACTTTTTCTTTGTACCAGATTCTTGGCCATTTGAAATATAACTGGGAAAAATGTGAGGATGAATGAAAAACTTTGTTCATAAAAATGGCTTTCAGAAGGATGTTTAGTAGATTCTGCTTCATAATAGCCCATTATTCCTCGATTGGCCGCAGCACCGGTATAATTGAGAAGCTATGATTTTTCGGCACGAAATCGACATTATTTGCCTGATGCCACTCCAGCACGGCCTTTGCGAAATGGGTTGAAGCCAAATCCTACCAGGAGATCGTAGGACAGTATAGAGACTTCAGAAGAGCCAGAAGTCGCTTCTGGAAATACACCGGTTTATTCATGGCATCTGTACTCACGAACTGCGTACTCCGCTGTCTACATTAACAAATTACTTGCCAAAACACGAATTTCTTGCTAAACTTCGACATCTTCTATTTTCGGAGATTCTCTGGAACATCAAACTTATCCATTGCAGTGAAATACTGGTTCCCCGGAATCTGGTTGTAGTCCGGTTTCAGGTCTTGTCGTCCATAATCCATTTTCGCTGTACTTGTGCAGAAGTTTTTCGCGAACGAGCTGTTCTTTCGACGCCATTTTTCAGATCTTTGCACACCTGATGAAGAGACTCACACAGTGTAAGCAATGCTCTTTGAAGTTTCTCCCTGCAAAATTTCAACTAGTTTTGCCCAACTAATTTCAAATGCTATAGCAATTTGAGAGTGTTGCAACTTACCGTGGACACCCTTTATGAGAACTGAAGAACGGCTGTCAGCCTTCCGTGAATCCGAGGTAAACTACTAGATAATGGAGTCTCGAAACCAAATTCATACATCTTCAACGGGAACAAGCCTCGGCGGTTTCGAATGCAGGAAAAGGATAGCCTTGGTCATTCAGACCACTTTGAAGCTTACATTTGCTTACAATACGCCACACTCTAGGAGGGGAGGGATGTCAGATGTATATATTTCATACAGAACGGGCCCTAGAATAGTTCCTTGCGGCACACCTACAGGGTTAAATGCTCGCAAATAGACAATATTCAGAGGTATCTGATATACTTTGCCAGACAGATAACTTCTGATGATGTTGATAAAATACTTATTGGAAAATTGTATCGATGCTTAAACACCAGGCTGACGTGCCACTCATTGTTGAAAGCCTGTTCGATATCCAAGGCGCCATTGCGGTCGTCTTGAAAACTGACTTCTTCCGCTGGATAAAGGTGGTAGCTCGATCAAGTTGATGGATCTGCCCATGGTTTCATAGTTGACGTAACGACCAATACAATTATTGTTGAGAAAAATGAGCATTGTTGAGCATTTTTTTTGCGTATTATTGTGCATTATTTTGAGAAAACGCAGTTGAATGTGAAGATATTGAGTAATTGCATCAATATAAAATATAAAGGGTTTGTCCCCGGTTGTGAAACACTCACCATCAGGGAATCAAAGTACACTCAAGCCGCTTTTTACGCGAAGGATACGTCCCGCGTTATTCAAATTCGCGTAAAAAAACACGTAGATTCCGAAATTTGCGTAAAAAATCGCGTAAATTCCAAAACTCCCGTAAAAAACCAAAAATTCACGTAAAAAAACTTTGTGGTTTTCGACACTACGCGAAAAAAATAGACTAATTGAGCACATCCGCGTAAATTCCGAAAGCGTAAAAAAACCGCGTAAATTCCGAAATTCGCGTAAAAATAGTCGCGTAAAACATAAACCGCATAAAAAGCGTCTTCAGTGTATCATTATTCATACACAGATATAATCGACGAAAACGAGGAGTGATAAACCAGTCATACTCTGATTAACATACCTAGCAACCAGTATGTTTCACGATAACAAAATAATAGGACAAATGAATGTCCCTTCACACCACTGAGAATGATAACTTTCGGTGAGAATATATTTTGATACACATTCGCTCTCACAAACGCTTGTTGTTGGTGATGCAGGTATACAATAAAATATGCCTTTATCGCAAATTG
This sequence comes from Sabethes cyaneus, assembly GCF_943734655.1. Classification (NCBI taxonomy): domain Eukaryota; kingdom Metazoa; phylum Arthropoda; class Insecta; order Diptera; family Culicidae; genus Sabethes; species Sabethes cyaneus. Next base: position 46,007,673 of record NC_071355.1, read on the forward strand.
GTTGATTAAGGACAATACTTTATCGACAACTTGAACAAAAGGGGCAAACAGCATAAACCTCAAGAAAATGACTAGCTTGCTTTGAACCAAAGTCTGGCGTACAATGTTACCTTTATAACTATCAAACACTGCCACCCAGTAAACCATTTGGTTTGTATATCTCCATTGCAACTGGGATATACGAAATCATATCTGGACAAAAAAATTATATTTCACACCGTATAAGAACATATATGTACCAAAGTGGAGGCAATATACGTACGAAAATGTTGACAATTATTTGTAATTCTATCTTGCATTTTATACAACGGATTTGATAACACGCAACTTAATACTCCTGAATATATGATTAAGATATAACTTAATATTGCAATCATCTGCACTGCTTTATAGTTTACAGTCATGAGTTGTATATGAGAACACGCACGATTGCAAAGCAATTTATTGTTCACTTTGTTTTGACATACTCTAATCATTATGCAATTCCAATGTAAAATTACGATTTAATGTGAACTTTCTATTACGAACTTGTATTATCTGGGCACCGCCGATACATTGTGACATGATTAGGATTGCTTTTGTAGCGTACAATACGTATTGTATACAGCCGTGTGTCTTATTCGCAGACAACAACTTGTTGTCATGAAACATCTGTATCCACGATAAACAGCTACGATATCTTGTTATTGTCCTAACTTCCATGCAATAGTGACAAACTTTCATCATACATTGTCGCAACATTTTGAGGGATGGACAATATCTTCGTCTCTTGTGCGTTCGTGATTTTTGCTTCCCAGCTCACCATTTTTGTCGTGTTTACTAAACTACCAATTTACTACCACACGCTATGCCCGAAGGCACTTATTATTTAACTTTCATGCACCTCAGATTTTTCTCCATAGAATGTTAGTATTAGTCATAACAATGAATTTAAAGAAGGTCTTAAAATATTCTATCTGGGGGTTAAAAAAACCATTTTTAAGTTTATCTGGGGCCTGGGGGTCATGCCTTCTCAAGTTATCTTACCCGTTGTAGTTGACCAACTCCGATTTCAACCAAATTTGGTATAATTGCTCTTTCCAAAACCACATTCAATTTTCCAAAGTTTGGTACAGATATATCAATCCCCCTTGCAGTGACACTTCTCCATTTTTCTCAGATTTTTGAAAAAACTCATTTTTCACTGCTTGTCACTGCAAGGGGGATTGATCAATCCGTTCAAAACTTTGTGAAATTGAATGTGGGGTCGGAAAGAGCAGTTATACCAAATTTGGTTGAAATCGGAGATGGTCGATTACAACAGGTAAGATCACTTGAGAGGGAATGGCAAGGCCCCAGATAAACTTAAAAATTATTATATATTTAGACCTTCTTTAAATTGATTGTTATGACCAAAAGTAACATCCTGCGAAGAAAAATTTGAGGTGCATGAAAGTTAAATAATAAGTGTTTCGGACATAGCGTATACCAATATCTCGTCTGATTGTATTCTAGCTTTTGAGCAAACAACAACCAACATACTGAAGTTTTTGGAGCGTCTTTGTAGAATACTAAGAGTTCGAAAACAGATACTGAGGAAGCCTGCAAGTCGCAGGCGAAATACGTATCTGTCGTGAATAAAATACACATAGTAGAATTAAATTGGATAAGTTTTCTTATATTTTATTTTTAAATCAAAATACAACTTTTGTAGAAAATGTGTTCAAAACCAGTTTTTTTAATGTTTTGGGATTGATTTTTTTGTACGTTAAATATAGTAGAAAGAAAAAGGCAGTAAGATGCATATAACTTCAGTTTTGGACCACTATTTCATTACACAGACAAATTTTAAGTGAATTAATTGACTCAAAAATGGCGTCTGCCCCAGTTGTGAAACAGTTAAGTTCTCCGTTTATGAAAAACCCTGAAAATCAATTATTCTACACTTCAACGATTGCAAACGCTTGCCAAAAACACTTTTCTGGCACACGAGAGCGGAATCTGCATACAGTAATGTTCCGATTTTGTTAGCTACCGATTATGTCTACCCCCGATTTTATCAGTCTTTTATCCCGATTTTGTCAGCCTATAAATTTTGTTTACCTTTTGTTCTTTTAAACATGATTTATAAAACTTTTCAGCCTGCTTGAAACAACTCTGATTCTCTGGGTAGAGTTTTTGAATAAAATGATGCCTTCTTACGAGTAATTCGGGGTCAAATTTAGGGTATTTTTGAAGTAAAAGTTCTATAGTTCTTAAACAAGCAAAGATAGAGGCATATTCAGCAATGTTGTGTATTTTTACTATTTGTACAACTTTGTATAACATGAAAAAGTCATACAACAACTACAAAAACAGCTAAAATAGAAAAACTGCTTTTAGCGATTTTTCATTTATGAGAATTTTCTATTTCATTTCTATTTTTGCTAAAATTTCTTGTGATAATATGCTGTAAAACTTTGCAGAACACATCAATCTGTTATATTGAAACTGAAGAAAAATAAATTTTTTATTGCACTTTAAGGGGGATTAATTAAAATTTGAGTTCCGCTGGACGATAGAACTTTTAATTTTAAGAAAGTCCAAAGGTTCCAAAATGAACAAAATGAACCTAAAACCAAATTTTCCCACTAGGTACTAATTCGCTTTTATTAAGCTTTCGGTTGACCAATTGACGGTTAAAATTTAATTTTTAGTAGAAGTCTTCGATATTGCAAGGTCTTGAACATTAAAAAAAAATTCAAAAAAAAATTTCCCGATTTTGTCAGTTTCCCCATTTTATCAGCCCAAAATTTAACATGGGGCTGACAAAATCGAAACATTACTGTATTTGAGAATGCAAATTCTCATCACGATGAAGGCTCATCACCTGCTCGTCAGCGATTTGAATTTCTTCAACTGGCAACTCTATCGTATACTGATTGCTCGCGATGAATCGCCGACGCAAAAACTGGTGAGCAAAATATGAATTGATTACGCTCGCAAATACTCGCTCGGTATCTCTGTCTCACACTCATCGCTATTCATCGTTAATCGCTGTCATCCAACCAAGAATGTATTTTGCGATAAAATGTAAACAAGCATATTTTTTGGCAAATTACAAAAAAAACATTGCTCGTTCAAATATAAAACGTTATTGGTATCACATATAATGAACTTGTCAAACGTCAACATATACTTGCGACGCTATACACAATCAGTAACTTCAAGCGGCACACGGACAAACAGAATGGTTTCAAGATTTAGTTTCAATGAAATGCAAACCTGATGCAATATTGTTATTATTAATTGGTGCCTCGAAGGTTCGAAGCTATGAAAAATAATACATCTTCTTGTGTGACTAACGATGAAGGCTGATAATAAAAATATCGTCGGCCACTGTTCAAAATTTGATCCTGCCAACTTGTCTGAAAAAAACATTTGCAAACGTTGCTGGTGCTTGTCATTGTCACGAAAAAAAGATTTATGCTGCACTTAACGTGAATTATGAGTAGCATGTTAAAATAATTTTATGAGATTAAAAGTCTACTGGGTGTAGAAGAACGTTGATGTTTTGAAGTGCATTTATGTATAATGTCGCGAAAATGTATATTCCAAGTATCTCAGGTGCTAATAGTCGAACTGAAAAACCAACATAAGTGTTAAGTACATGTTTTTTGGACGGTGTAATTCAATATCCGATAGCGCTTTTGCCTGTTTTCAAAAATTGATAAATCATCGCTACTCATCGCGATGAGTCAAAATGCGAGCTATTCGTGTTTGATTGGCATCACTAGCGATCAAATCATGAATGAAAAAGAGTGAGTGATAATTCGCTTTTCTCTCACTCGCATTAAATAATGCTCAGCTAAAAAAGCATTGCCAGAGAATTTGACGTTATGGAATCACCTTTGAGTGTGTTTCAAACCGAATCAGTACTTTTATCGATGAATAGCAACATTGTTTGAGATCTCGAACTTCATGTTTTTACATCTTCTTCTTCTTCAGCAGCATAGAGCCGGGGTGGCTCGTGCTGTTTCAAGCACTCGTCTCCATTCAACTCGGTCTTGGGCCACTCGTCGCCAATTTCCTAGTCGTCTCAGAAGTCGCAAATCGCTTTCGACCTGGTCGAGCCATTGTGCACGTTGGGCCCCCCTGTTCCTGGTGCCGGTGGGGTTGTTGAAGAGGACTATTTTCGTCGCACTGTCGTCCGGCATCCTTATGACGTGTCCGGCCCACCGTAGCCTGCTCACTTTCGCTAGATGTACGATGGGAGTCTCCCCAAGCAGTGCCTGTAGCTCGTGATTCATACACCTCCGCCACTCTCCGCTTTCAGCTTGTACTTCGCCAAATATCGTCCGCAGCACTTTCCGCTCAAACACGGCAAGGGCGCGTATGTCCTCCGTAAGCAGCGTCACGGCTTCAAGTCCATAAAGAACTACCGGTCTAATAATGGTTTTGTACATTGTTAGCTTCGTGCGGCGGCGTATGCTTCCTGATCGTAGCGTTTTACGAAGGGCAAAGTAGGCCCGATTTCCCGCTTGGATGCGCCGCTGGATCTCCTTACTAGTGTTGTTGTCCGCGGTCACCAGCGATCCCAAATACACAAACTCCTCTACCACTTCTAGTTCGTCGCCGTCATCGGTTACCGTCCGTGGGAGGCGCGCGTTTGTTTCCTTTGAGCCTCTTCCTTTCATGTATTTGGTCTTCGACGCATTTATTTTTAGCCCAATTCTCCTAGACTCCGCTTTCAGTCTGGCGTAGATTGCCTCTGCCGTCGCAAAGTTCCTGGCGCAATGTCCGCTCGTCGGATCACCCCCTCAAGAGCGATGTTGAACAGCATGCAGGATATACCGTCACCTTGTCTCAACCCTCGTCGCGTCTCGAAGGGACTCGAAAGTGTCCCAGAGATGCGTACGAAACACATCACTCGATCCAATGTAGCTCTGATCAGTCGCGTCAGTTTGTCCGGAAAACCGTATTCGTGCATTATCTGCCATAGCTTGTCTCGATCGACTGTATCGTATGCTGCTTTGAAATCAATAAAGATGTGATGCGTGGGCACTTTGTATTCTCGACATTTCTGCAAGATCTGTCGGATAGTAAAAATTTGGTCCGTAGTTGCGCGAGCCCCCATGAAACCCGCCTGATAATTCCCTACGAAACCTTGTGCTATCGGTGACAGCCGGTGTAACAGGATCTGGGAGAGTACCTTGTAGGCGGCGTTTACCAGCGTTATACCACGATAGTTGCAGCAGTCTAGCCGATCACCCTTTTTGTAGATGGGACAAACCACTCCTTCCATCCATTCCTCCGGTAGCTTTTCATCCTCCCAAATCCTAGAAATAACCCAGTGTAGAGCCTTTGCTAGCGTTTCTCCGCCATGTTTATAAAGCTCTGCCGGTAGGCGGTCCTTCCCAGCGGCTTTATTGGTCTTCAGCAGCCTGATTTCTCGTTTGACTTCTTGGAGATCAGGTGCTAGGACATCACTATCTTCCATGGGCGCTCCTAGGTTAATTTCCGTTCCGCCTCCTTCTGCGACTTCGCCATTGAGGTGTTCATCGAAGAACTGCTTCCACCTGTCGACCACCTCGCGCTCGTTTGTAATTAGATTCCCTCCCTCGTCCCTACACATGTCAGGTTTCGGTGTGAAGCCCTTTCGAGTTTGGTTCACCTTCTCATAAAACTTGCGCGTGTCATTAGCTCGGAATAGTTGCTCTAATTCTTCACGATCTCTGTCCTCCTTTTCGCGCTTTTTTCTCCTCAGGATCGTGGTCAACTGGTTCCTAGCTCGTCGGTACTTGGCCAGGATCTCTCTAGTGGCAATACTTAGATAATTTCTCCAAGCATTTTTTTTCTCTTCCACCGCTTGTTGGCATTCTCCATCAAACCAATCATTTTGTGTACTCCGAGGCACAATACCTAGTGCCGCGGTAGCGGCCTCTCCGATGGCCGAGCGTATTCTGCCCCAACCGTCATCGAGGTTTGAAGCACCTAACTCCTCGGAAGAAGGCAGTGCATCATTCAGTACTCGCGCGTAGTTCTCGGTAGCTTGTGGGTTGTCTAGCTGCCTGATGTTCAGCCGAGGAGGGCGGCTTTGACGTGTCCGGTATACGGTGGACAGCTTTGAGCGCACACACGGGTAGAAATTTGATCTCCAAAACGAGCAAAATGACTCATGATTCCCGGTTTCTAGCTCATGATTTCTGAAAATACACCATGAATAAAAATCATGATATCACGAGCTTCTTGCAGTACAACACAACGCAAAATCATGAATTATTATTCATGATTTTATGCTGTCTGATGTGGCAGTTCAGTCATGATTTGACATGAACTCACATTTCATGATTTTATGATTTCATTCATGGCATCGGAATCAAATTTCTTTCCGTGCATGTACTGCTACTAGGTAATGGTCAGAATCGATATCTGCACCCCGACGGGAGCGTACGTTCGTGATGTTAGAGAAGAACCGGCCCTCTAAGAGAACGTGGTCAATTTGGTTCATTGTACGTTGGTCAGGTGATCTCCAGGTGGCTTTGTGGATATCCTTGCGCGGGAAAAAGCTGCTTCGGATCACCAGGCCTCGGGAAGCTGCGAAGTTTATACATCGTTGGCCGTTATCGTTTGTGTCGGTGTGCAGGCTATGGGGTCCTACCACCGGTCTATACATTTCTTCCCTACCGACCTGGGCGTTCATATCCCCGATGACGATCTTGATGTCCCGTGACGAGCAGCTGTCGTACGTTGCCTCCAGCCTCGCGTAGAACGCTTCTGTCTCATCGTCGGGTCTACCTTCGTGCGGGCAGTGCACGTTAATGATGCTATAATTGAAGAAACGGCCCTTTATCCTCAATACACACATTCTCTCGTTGATCGCCTTCCAATCAATCACGCGATCCTGCATTCCGCCCAGCACTACAAAGCCCGTCCCCAGTTCGTTGGTAACGCCACCGCTCTGGTAAAACTGGGCCTTTCCGCCACGGATCTTCCATACCTTCTCTCCTTTGCGACAGATTTCCTGCAGAGCTACGATGCCGAGTTTGCGGGGTTCCAGCTGTTCAATCAGCACCCGCTCGCAACCTGCGAAATTTAGCGATCTGCAGTTCCAAGTCCCGAGTCTCCATTCGTCGTCCTTATTCAGTCGCCTAGGTCGATGCCGAATATTCCGCTCCGTAAATGCTTGAATGTTGTTAGTTTGTTTATTTTAGGTGTGTAGCCGTACTGAGGCAACACTACCGAGTCTCGTGATGGGGCTGCCATCTTATAGTGCCGAGACTCACTATACCTCCTTCCCGGTTAGTATACGACCTTAGTTTCCACCGGGGTTGGTTACCCGATCTCCGCTAAGGTTGCTCGTATTCCGGCTGGTACCACGAGGAGGTCGGGATCGGAGTGGCTGGATAAGAGGCTAACGACCGCTATGGGGTCTATATTCCGCAATCCGCATTATCCAGCCGTTTACCATCCCGATGTTTTTACATGCATTGATTCAAATTGCAGATTTGAATGATTGAATTAAGAAACTGATAAATTACTTGGCATCTAAGGTGTTTTCCGTTATTACAGGGGCGAGACAAAATGATCGGGACTGGCAAAATTTTGACGAAATTCAGACTGCCGTAATTTCAACAAAATTGGACATTTTTAGATGAAACCGATTGCATTTGACAGAAAAATTCTCTAGTTTTTCTAAACTATTTTAAGATTGCTAATAGTCAGCGGAGAACGGAAATATTCCGGGTTGTCTGGGGGTATGTCAAAAACTGATTTTTTTCATCGCTTGTATCTTATTCCGTCATGAAAATTGAATAATATTCATGTTTTATCCCAAAACTGGATTTCATTTCCAGTCGATTCGTAAGAAAAGAAGGCAAATCCGGCACGAATCAACTGAGACATGGAGGTAGTAAATGATTAAATAGACTAATCTCAAGTTTTTTAGTCTTGACCTTGAAATGCGGTCATACATATATATTAATATTTTTTGAAATGATGGTTCTACAATTGATGAAGGGACGGTAGGGGAAAGAAATGAAAATTTTTTGGTGAAGGTGGGGAAGAGCGGAAAGGAAGGGGGGGGGGGTTATTGGTAGCTATGCTTGACAAGTAGTCATTTTGACTCCTACCTTTTGTCCAATGCTGGAGCATTTTGACTCCTACCTTTTGTCCAATGCTGGAGGGTGCATGAGTCGAACCAAGCTATAATCTAAGATTATAACCGGATTCGAACCCACAACACCCGCCAGGGCATGTGGTTCGCTGGTACTTGTACCTTTGAACCATAGAGGCGCTGGACAAAAGGAGACCGCAAAATCCACTTCTCAAGAATAGCGACGCGTTTGGTTGGGTTATCGACACATATTGTGCCGCTTCCTACATCAATTGCAGATTACCACCGAGCGAGAAGTTTTAATCTAACTACTGTTTACTTTCAGGACGACGACACTATGCCGGCCCTTACGACACGTGACGTTGTTCGTCTGTCAGCTTGTGTTAGCCGCGTTCCTCGGCGCGGGTTTTCGAGGGAAGGCCCCGTTCTTCCCCACCTTCACCAAAAAATTTTTCATTTCTTTCCCCTACCGTCCCTTCATCAATTGTAGAACCATCGTTTCAAAAAATATTAAATGATTAAAGTATTTCGTTTTCATTTCATATTTCTTTATTTTCTTGTCTTCGTTACGGATTTTCCGAAGTGTTTCATAACCGGGGACACTTTTTTGTGGTCAAAAAATATTCTGTCTCCCAATTTAGCTATCCCGAGCAGGAGCGAAGAGCAAAATAATATAACAACAATATCAAACTGTGTTATAATGGTATATTTTGTTATTGAATAGATATGGAGATACATTGATAACACATTTTGTTATTGAGTAGATATTTAAAACAGTGGTTGTAAGATGAGTTTAATAACTGATTTTGTTATCATTAAAATGACATTCGATATATTTCATACAATTTTTTTTATTGATTAAAGAGATTTTATTCTATAAATATTTTATAAAATGATTTTTTAATATCTCATATTCTACTGCATTTGTTATTCAATACCTTAATAATACTAAAATATGTTATTCCAAACTCTGAATACAGTCATGTTATTGCTTTGTTATTCAAATAACACAAGTAGTTATTCTTTTGGTTTTAAAGGAGTAAAATTTTGATATTTTTTGTTATTTTACCAACTATGTTAGCCAAAACAAGACCAAATTTTGATATGAGTTATTCGATTTCCAATAACACATTTTGATACTATTTTGCTCTTCGCTCCTGCTCGGGATACCTTTTTTGTTTCAAGCGAAAAATATAGGCTGTCTTTAGCAAACAGTAACGTAAGTCTTCAATCTTCAAATGCTTTAAAAAGATTCGAAAATGGAAATGAAACCAAAAAACAAAACTTGTTTCACAATCAGGGACATTCCAAATTCCGGAAAATTGAGAATCCACTAGGACACTGATCATAGGAATTATCTAAAATTCGCTCAAGTTCTGGACTAGCGAAATCTAGTACAAAGAAAAATTTGTGGTCGCTAGGAGACAAAGTTCCGTCCGGAGGATTTTTTTTTTGTTTTTTTGGAATTTTTCCCGAAGTAAAACTGCGATTATTCTACATTTTAAGCAATGACAGATGGTTTAAGAAAATATTATAGTTTATCAACAAAATGTCATACTTTATCAAACTTTACACATTTTACTAATTTTACAGCCTCAACTTTTTGTGGTGATGCAAAGATTTTCAGGGTTTTCACTTTTTTCATTAATGTAGGAATTAGGGTGAAGCAATCACTATCGTCGTTGAGATGTTTTAATAAAACCTATAAATCAACTTCATAAATTACGTGCGAAAATTATACGTGACATAAAAAGGCGATTGATTGCTTTATTTCGTCCTCCGTACTTCACCGATGAGTGTAAAATATATGTTGTTTGCGGAAGCAATGATGATACTCAATATCATTTCTTGTGTCAGCACATTGAAGCTCCGTTCAGTTCAGTTTAGTCAGTACCGACTGGTACTGTTGAGGTTTTCTTCATAAAAGAAAAATAAGCATTCCGCTGGCTGGCATACATACATATGTATATGGCACCACATACAATGACGATGATACGGGGTCGGGTACATATATCATATTTTACGGCACAATTTTCTTTGAGCTCGTTAACTTTTCCGTTTTCCGCGGTTCGCTCTTCCACACACACACAGGTTATCCGATGGCACTTGGCCGGGTGGCCCACCGGACTTGACTTACTGTAGCCAGCCGTCTCGTCATCTTTTATCTTCCTCTCGAGAGGGGTTTTAATTTCTGCTCATGTAGGCTAAGGAAATGGATCCGCAAACAGGCAGGGATGGGATGAGCGGAAAATGGTCGCGTGGTTAAAATATTGTCCTTTATTTTCTTGATGGTGACCATCTGAAGGAATGATATATTTTTTATTGCGAAAGTGGTGGCGCGTTCGGGTGGTGTTCACTTCCTGACACTTGTGTCCATTTCAACATAAACTGTTACACTTAGGAGGGTGTAATTGGATATCATTTTCCAGCGGATTGCAGTCGTTATCCTACCGGAGGAGGAGTTGTAATCGCCGGACTTTGATGACTAGCAACTTTAGTGCAAGTCAACTGGTATTCGCCAATATTAAAAATATAAAAGTCTTCAACCAATCGAAGAAACTTTGTGTCACATTAATAATTTTATTGCAAAGACAAACGATCGGTTGAAACTGACTGTCAACAGGAGTACATAACTAAGTATGTTACTGACTTTCTCATGCTCTCCGGCTCTCAATGTGCGCTTTACGGTCTACTTTATGGGTCGCACTTAAGACACCCTTTCGTCATAACTCCGTTGAAGTTGCCATTTGCCATTTGAATCAACTTACGACAGGTACAACGGATAAAAGCGGCTGCAAAACACCACTCTGGGCCAAATTAGGTGTTTATGAACATACACTCCCACCGACGTGCAGGCAGACGGACGAACCATTATCCGTCAACTGGGGAGCACCAAAAACGACGGTGAACTTGCTGCCAGACATAACTTCTGTGGGTGGTGGAAACATGCAATGGTTGGCATCCCCTATTTATCGTTGTCGCCGTCGTCGTCATTGCGTCAGCTCGCTATAGTGTGCGCTGATACGAGCCACCACGGATGGCTTAACGAACAAGTCGAGTGGTGGTGAGATAAAAGAAACTGTCAGCTCTACGAGCGGGCTCTTTGACGAGAGCGGCAGGAGTGCGGGGTTTCCTGCCAGTTTGTAAACTTTATGAACACCGAGCTCTAGACTGCTGCTGCTGCAGTGATGTGATGAAACAACTTGCACATGGTGGCATCACCATGCCTAGCCTTAACGTGAGGCTACATCCTGAAAGCCTGATTATTATCACTTTGAAATCGATGCCACGACAAGCGGTTGAAACTTTTAACTAGCGTAATTCTGTAGAATTGATTTTATTTATTCGGAGAATTACACCATCAATATTTTTAACTTTCCCAACAAAATATACATAGTTAATTAACAACTTATAATCTAGATGCACTTCATCGTACCGTGAAGTGTATCGCTTAATGTCGGGGGAAGCTTTGGTTTAATTGCTCTGATTGCACGCGTACACTGAACGTGATCCAAAAAGCTGCAAGGATCAAAGCCCACTCGCAAAACCGGCTGTGGCTCGTCTCTAAAGCATCCCGAAGATAGTTGCAAGTGATGAAAAGTTTTTTTAACGACTAGATATTCGACACGGAACATCAATTCAAAAGTAGATAGCATGGGGGACGGGGGGGATGATGCGTTGAGATTTAGCAGATAATGAACCCTTTCATAATCACAATCAATTTGAAAACTTTTCCAGCAGTTATCTAAAAACTAATTGAAGAAAATTTGAATGCACGCTGTCGTCACCGTCGCTGCTGGCGAAAGCCGGTGGAATAAAAACTGACTGAACTTTTTTTTGCATTCGACAGCGTCATCAACTTTGCTATTTCCTCTTACGATCAGTAGACGCTATAAAGTTCGAGTAGATTAAGCTTTAACAGAGATGAACTTTATACACCCGCGCGTCGTTCTGTCTAATGGCTATGTTTAAGTGCAACAAAGATTCGCCATTCATGAGCAAATGAGAAAGTTTTCAACAGAGCGCACGCTAAAGCGCAATAGGTGGCAGAAAAACCCGAGAAATGAATGGGTTCTAAATGAGCTCGCGCCGCTGGTGGGGGGAGAGTCTACGAAAAGTTCGATGCTAGTGGAGAAAGCCCCGGACGAGTGTGAGTGTGAGTGTGAGTGTGTGTGTGGGATAAGGCGAAATACTTTTGTCACAAAGTTCAAACGAAAGTTGATCTGTCAAATGCAGTTTTGCATTCATGTGAAATGACCTGAAAAATTAGGTGTCATCAAATTGCTGTAGCAATGAGCTATTTGAAGAAGTTGTGGAAAGATTTTGCAATTATCATAATTCTTAATATTGGCGAAAGAAATAATATCATATAATGCAGCAACCCCTATTATGGGAATACTGAGTGTTGCTGCGAGGAATAACCTTGTCAGTATTCAGCGTGTGGTGTGTAGGGGCGGCTTTTGACGGCTTGACGGTTCATCAACGTTAGAAGCACCTGCACTCTGGGTTAGGAACGGCTCACAACAGCGTCTTATCCGGAGCGTATGGCTGAATTATAAAACGTGTTGTAGCGACACTAAAGCTTAAATTGCAACCACATCACGAGACCTGTTAGCGTGTCCTAGTAAGGCTATCTATCAAAACAAACATCAAGAAAATTCGAAATTAAAATCTAGCATGAACAAAGGCGATAAAATAATGACAAGGAATGGATGCTTCGTATCTGGAACAGCAGATCGTTAAATGTCGTGGGTGGCGATAGGAGACGTATTGCAGAAAATTTGTCACAAATGAAAGAAGGTTTGTAAAATCCACGGTAAAAAGACCAAGTTTCATCAAAGAGGTGGCACTACCAACGACCTAGGAACGGAATTTGTACTGTTGGGTAGAATGTAAGCCACCTGGAGATCACCTGATCACCGTATGCGCTCCATACGAGGTGCGAATGGCGACTCGAACCTAGTACCAATACATATGAGCTCAAAACTATGGACAGTATACTCCTCGCGACAAAGCCGTCCTCTTCGGTTAAATATTCGGCAATTAGAAAACTGGATAGTTGCCGAGAACTACGCGCATTTGCAGAATAAGACTTTTTCTTCCTCTGTGGCTAGATACTTCGACCCTCGAAGATGGATGGGATTAATGAGGCCGTAGCTGTGCAACGAAAACACTGGAATGCCAGTGAGCGATTGAGAAGAAAAGAGGAGCTTGGAAAAACTGTCTAACGATTACTACGAAGAAGAATTTGGCCAAGCATCGACGAGCGCGGAATGTGTTAACCACGATCCTGTGAACAAAAAAAAAGTGGACAATGGTCGTAGAACAACTATTCGGACCAAAGACACGCACAAGTTATATGGGGAGGTGCAGGGATGATTCCACCTCAGAAGAAAAAAAGAGAAGAGAAAAATTCAAACTGTGCTCAGTCTTCAACGCGATTTATTCTTCTCCGTTTCATTTTAACTCTTCTCTTTCTTGCTGAACGCGGTTGTATGAGTAACCGCACATTGCGCTACTCATTGAAGAGCAACAGAATGTTAATACACTTTGAATACGTTGATGCGATGCGCTGACGTATGACAACTACGGGTAGTTTTAACATGGGTAGTGCGTTGAGAAAAAACGACGATTGTAAATAGCGGTCATTGCCATCAGAAAAATATTAATCCATTAATGCAGTTGAATCATGATTTAGTATATTAAGCATTGGCGTAGCTAGAGGGGGTGCCTGGGGTACCAGGCCCCCTCCAGAAATTTTCCTCATCGGAAATGGAAACCGGAAAAAACTCAGTGTATATGTTCCCGCTGTGTAGATATTTTATTTTTCACTAGGCATCACAAAAGCATAGTTGTCGTCGTCGTCAGTGGCTTAGTAGCCACTCCGGCTCATGCTGTGTCAAGTGTTCGTCTCCATTTAACTACATCTTGGGCCACTCGTCACAAATTTCCCAGTCACAGAAGTCGCAAATCACTTTCAACGTGGTCGAGCTATCTTGCACGTTGAGCCTCCCTGTTCCTGATGGTGGTGCAGTTGTTAAAGAGACCTGTTTTCGTCGCACTGTAGCCTACTGACTTTCATACGTCTCCGTTGCTCTCCGCTTTCAGTTTGTACTCCGCCAAATATCGTCCGCAGTACCTTCCGCTCGAACATTGCGTATTCGTAGCGTTTTGCGAAGGGCTAAGGAAGCCTAATTTCCCGCTTAAATGCGTAACTAGATCCCCTTACTAGTGTTGTTGTCCGTGTGCACTAGCAATCCCAAATACACGAACCCATCTGTCACTTATAGTTCGTCGTCATCAACAGTTTCCGTCCGCGAGAGGCACGCGTTTGTTTCCTTTCAGTGTTTCGTCTTGGCTGCATTTATGTTTTCAGAACACTCCTAGATCCTAGATTCCGATTTCGTCGGATCACCCCTTCAAGAGCGATGTTGAATAGCATGCAAAACAAGCCGTCACCTTGTCCCACTTTTGCCGCATCTCAAAGTAACTCGAAACACAACACTCTCTCCAATGTAGCTCTGCACAGTTGCGTCAGTTGATTCGGAAAACCGTGTTCGTGCATTATCTGCCATAGCCGGTCTCAATCGACTGTATCGTATGTTGCTTTGAAATCTATAAAGATGTGACACGCGGACAGGTTGTACTCCCGACGTTTCTGGTAATTGCGCGGACCCTCATTAAGCCCGCCTGGTATTTCCCTACAAAACCTTGTGCTATCGATGACAGCCAGAGAAACAAGACCATAATCAAAATTTTTTTGGAAGGCACCCCCTAGGCCCCCTCCAGGGAAATTTCCTAGCTACGCCAATGATATTGTTAATGATAATGATGTGTTTGGCTGCCCGTGAACGCAACTGCATCATATGGTTAGGCATGTCACAACGGCAACAGTGCGAAAAATTCCCATGCACTTGCTTTTGACACGCACTTACAGGAAAGTCCTATTATAAACAAAGGTAATTCTCTGCTAAGATTCAAAATTTAACGACGTTTGATTACCTTGACGCCTCTGAGTCTATAGTTTCTGTACGCGCACCGGTTGTTTCGATTTCACGCTTACTGCTGTAGCTACCGAGAAGACCGAGAGCGAAACCGAAAGTTTCTCATTTAAAGAGCGCAATAAGAAGTTTTTCTACGTGTCAGTTTTTCTCTTCATGTTTAGTCTGTCTCATTGTGTGGATTTATTTCTCATTTCTAAAAGCAGTTCTGCTCATTGTGTTGAAAAAAAAAGTTGCACTTTTTGCACAATGAGTGAGGAAATAATAAGCCTGGTGAGGTGAACCAAACTCGTAAAGGATACTCACCGAAGCCTGATATGTGTAGGAACGGGGTTGACCATAATCTGACCATAAACGAACGCAAGGAGGTCGGCAGGGTGAAACATTCCATACCAGCGTCTCGACTCTCGATCTCGTAGAGAGCCAGCGAAAAATTCAACAATTGAAAACTGAAGTGTAAAGAAGTGAAGAACAGCTAACAACTTCAGCAGCAGAACAGCTTCATTGGAAAATTTTGATGATTTCGGAGGAGTGGATGAAAGGTGTTGTTTGTTTCATCTACAAAAAAGGTGATCGGTTCGATGGTTGTAATTACCGTGTCATTACGCTGAACACCGCCTACAAAGTCCTCACCCAGATCTTGTTACATCGTCTATCCCCAATAGCATGGGATTTCGAATTTCGTAGGGAAGTATCAAGTGGGGTATTAAGAGGGCACGAACTACCGAGGATGAAATTTTTACACTTTAACAAATCCTCCAGAAATGTCGTGTGTACAACATATTATATTTTCGTGAATTTTAGGGCAGCATACGATACAGTCAAACGCGGCTGACCAAGTTACCCTGGAGCGAATAATGTGCTACGTGCGTATTGTAGGGGCACTCTAGAGTTCCTTCGAAACTCCCTGCAGAGAGGGAATGGACTGTCCTATACGCTTTCAACATCGCTATTGTAAAAGTAATTCGGCGAGCGGACATTGATTTGCGAGGAATTTTCTTCAGCAGAAGTAGCCAACAGAAGGCTAGGGCTTTCGAGACGAGCTTAACTAGAAAGTTTGCGGAGGCGGAGGTCACATGCCGCCGCATAAAGTTGACGGTGTACTAAACACTAATCAGACCTGTAGATCTCTACGGAATTGAGACTATAACTTTGCCCTCCGAAAACATACCGGCACTTACCGTAGTTGAACAAAAGGTGTTGCGGATTATTTTTGGCGGAGTACAAACGGATAGCGGATAGAGATGCAATCGGGAGGCTACGGTGGGTCGGTCATGTCATTAAAATGTCGAATGACAGTACAGTAAAATCTTTGAGGCCCTCTCCATAGTTAATTAGAACGCTTGCACTCTAAGGAGGAAACATATTGAGCCGCTCGACTTTCTCGGTGAGAAGGAAGTCGACATCTCTGTAATCACGGAAACCTAACTCAAGCCGGAGGTTAGTTAGTCTAACTTTCCAACTTTCGTCTCTTGAGACTTGATCGAACTAGTGCAGGAAGAGGGACTCTGGCCGTTGCTGTGAGGCGCAATGTCAGCTGCCGCCGTTTGCCGTGCTTCAACCTAAAAGTCATCGAGATCAAAACACCGGTAGACCCAATCAATATCATAGCGGCATCATTATCCTAAACCAGCCAGTGCCCGAGCCGGTAGTATTGTTCATCTACGATCTACGATATGTCACGATCATGCTCGAAGTGAAATGTGGGGCAACCGTCGGAGGAACCAGAATAATCCTACCGGAAGTCTTCGAAATCTGGCACTGCAGCATTTTAATGCCGGGCTATCCAATCAGAATCTCCAAATCGGGCGTCCACTTCATTCTGAATATTCATTGTAATGAACGTGGCCATCTCACGGAATCACGGAGCTCTTGGCAGAGCTGGTCAATCAACCCGGCGAAACTACCACCGTGTAACTGCAACCGTAAGAGTTTCAGCGTGTCGTCAACGACAACATCGATTCCGAACAGCCTCTGGATAGCCCCGAGAAGATAGATTACTCACTGGTCAACAACTGCAGATGAGCTCAAATGAGAAATTCAAATAGACTCTGCCACTAGATATTTTGTGGTATTCGGTTGCTCAATATCTACCGGCGCCAATACCAACGAACGGGTAAATGACAGGAAAGGTGTATGACAAATACTCAGGAGCGGATTCAACAACTGAAGGATGACGAATTCCAACAAAAACTCCAATAAATTCCATCTCATGGACAAGACCATAGGATTTCAGGGAAAGCGGCAGAATATTTGTTTACTTTATTGTAAAATTCTACTTACATAGTTGGCTTATTCAATATTAGTGTGTATGTGTGAGCGTATGTGACGGTTCGCTGAACTCAAAGAGTGTTTGGTTCGTTGTATCCAAAAGTTGTTCAATGGAAACTCGGCGCCAGTAGTTGATCGGAGGGAGCATTGCGACGCACGGAAGCTCAAAAGAGATGAATCGATCTCGCCATTTAGGATCTTTGTTACACGTACAGCTTGCTGAACCTTCCTACGCCGATCGAGTGTTCGAAGACCCAGAAGATGACAATGATTGGAATACGGTGGCAGATTTGCTGGATCACGCCAAGGTAAGTCTTGTAGCGCAAGCCTTAGGAAACCTTTCTGTACCCGTTCGATACGCAAATTCCACACCAGCTGATAAGGACATCAAACTTACAATCAGTGGACGTAATAGGGAACAGTATAGCGCCTTCAAACAGTGAGGTTTAGTAAAATCACGAGCAATCTTAGCGGCAATGCCCAGCTGTCCGGTAGTTTTCGATATTGCCATGGTGTGATGTAAATTGAACATCAGTTTGGCATCAAGCAGTACTCTGAGCTCAATGACTTGGTCAACACTTGAAATTACATATTCAATTATTTAGTAGTTGAAGAAGATCGGACTAGCGATGCGATGGAAAGTCATTACTTGGCACTTTGGGACGCTGATAACCAGCCAGTATTTCCTTCACTAATTAGCGAACATATCCAAAAGCCTCTGAAGTTGCATCCTATGATTGCAATGATCTATAGAACGGACTGGTGAATACAATTTCAAGTCATCAGCGTACATTGACTTGCATCCAGCTCGAAGCAGCGAGGCAATCATGTTGAAAAACAGCACAAACAGGAGAGGTCCCATATTGCTGCCTTGAGGTACACCCGACAAGCTAGTAAACCGGGATTCAAGTTGCACACACAGAACTCTGCCGCCTAAATAGGAACTGAGCCATTCCGTGGAATTCCGAGATGCCCCAATTCGCGAAACTTTCTGTAGCAGTATTTTATGGTCAATAGGATAGAACGCTGCTTTCAGATCAGTATAGATTATATCAATTTACTTAAAAGAACTCAACCTTCCAAGTATTGGTAGAGTTTGCAAAATGTTGCACGCTTAATAAGGCGGTTGTGGAGTCTCTCTTTTGTCCAGCACCTCTGTGGCTCAAAGGATCATTACTACCGGCGAGCCATATGTTCTGGGTAGGAGAAGTGGGTTCGAATCCGATTGTAATGCTCCGAATCTCCCAGTTTGGATTAAAGATTGCGGTACACAACTTCATAAGCGTTACTTCATATGGATCTCTCTTACCCCCTCATCTTTCGCTCTTTCCCCTTTGCGCGTGGTCCCAATCTGTTAGATCCTGTCGACTGTTTGTTTCATTACTTTCTTCTACCGTTGTTAAAAATTACCACTATAAAAACTTAATTGTACAGTAGAGCAGAGCATAAGTGCGATTTCTAAAGCTGTCATCAATTTTCACGAAATATAATGAAGCACATCAATAAAATATATTTTATATTAATACACTAACTCATATTGAACAATAAATCATCCTGATCCATAACACTATTATGTGATATAAATTCTTCACTTTGCTGATTAATTGCCGAATCGCACTTTTGCCCCACTACACAGTGGTCCCAACAGCGAAATACGTTATCGTTTGATATAGCGCCGAAACGTGAAGTTTTTCGCATGTAGTGTCTTTAGGAACATTTCTTGGTATAACAAGCCCCTTCTTGTGAGAGAAATCTTTGGATGATTAATTCCCTTAAAAGTGAGATACGAAATTTATTTTCTCGTACATTTGAGATACAGGATTGGTACTTTCGGTAAAGTTGTAGTATATATCAATGCAAACAACTTTGTCAAAGACACCAGACTGTATCTCTTCATGGAAATTGTCTATGAAGCATTATTCGTAGACAAACCCTTTAAAACAGTTTTTAAACCCTGACTTATTCTGGTCAACTTTTACGTGCTCATAGTGTTCTAAAAAGTTGTTAATCTTACTAAAATCTACGTTTTTGTATAACACTATTATACGCGATTCTCTGCAGTTTCGGAGATTTTGAGCATTTTCGATGAAAAATAGTACTACTTTCAGCTTAAATATTTCCCAAAGTGGCAAATGGTGGCAGATCAAATAAGTTTTGGGCAGAATTTCCATTTCTAGTATTCATTATATAGTGCACTTTCGTATCATAAATTTATGATTCATGAATTTATGATATACCGTATATAATTACCTATGCAGTTTTGCCTCGTCCGTGAACCGCACTTTTGCACCGCTTGGCGCTTGACGGTGTTTGATCAAATTACGGAAAAGCAAAATATATTTTGCAAATTATTCTCAACGCATTTTCAAGAGAGATATGTGAGTGATGAAAAACGCTGCTACAATTTTTCAACAAGTTATTTCCTCCTGCTGATATCACATTTGTCGTTTACCGAAATATTACATCAAAATCGCTGTAAAATAACATTTCCACGTAACTCAGCAACCATGCTTCATAAAATACCAATGTTTACGATAGATTCATCGTTAAACTTCATGATTTCATGGAATCGGTATCGGATTTTTTTTCCGTGATAGAACTTAGGTACGTGATACACTTAGGTACATATTGTGGAAATCAGCACTTTATTTCACTATAGGGTGAGTAGTAATAACTGTCAGTGTTTTTTGGACGTGTTTAATTAAAAATGGGTTAAGCACAGATGTGTCTATCAATTCAACTCGCAAAATTGTTTTGAATTTTCATTCGTTTAAGAGTCGTGGTAATCATGGACGCAAAAAGGGAACTTGTGATAAGTATGTTTTTGGAAAATTTTCGAGCTTGTAATATTTTAAAGAAGCTGAAGCTACTCGAAATAAACGAAAGATTCATCTTTCGTACCATCAAACGATACAAAGCAACCGGTTCTTGGAAAATACTCCCCAAACCTGGCCGTAACCGCACTGTGAGGACACCGAAAGCCGTCAAACTAGTAAAAGTGCGAATTCGATGGGAACCAAATCATTCTGGACGTAAAATGCCGAAGGTTCTGGGAATGGAAATTTCGCAGTCAACCTTGGTGAATATTTTGAAAGATGATCTTCGATTAATTCCATACAAAAAACAACGGGCGCCGAAAAGCAGAAGGTTTCAGGAGTCGAACGATGTCGGCAGCTGCACAAGCGGCACGGTAATTGCGAAATTCGGTTTTCTGACGAAAAAATGTTCCTGCAACAGGTGCATCACAACCAACAAAATGATTTGATATATGCTGAACATATTTCCAGTGGTGGGCACCGCTAACCGAAAATTTAGCGTCGTTAATCGCTAATCCGCTAACCGAAAAAATTAACTCGCTAATCACTAAACGCTAATCGATAAACCCAGATTAGCGAAAATTTCGCTAATCGCTAATCGGTAAATCTAAATTACCCAAAAATTACTACATTCTTGTTTGATCATATACTATATATAGCGCAAATAACTGTCGACAATTAATAATTTTTGGACATAATATATGCATAAAAAATTCACTGATTTTAGCAATTTTTCATGCGATTACTCAACCAACTTGTGATGAACCCACCTATGTACCGCCAATCGTAGGAATTGGTTGTGTACATAAATAATTGGACAGGGTTATCAATTGATTTTTAGCAGATGTGATGAAAACAGACAAGCAACTACACTCGATGCTTTGTTCGTACTGCCAGATGCAGCCCGGAGGGAAGAACTTGGACATCAAGAGGCACTTCGTGTTCGCCGGATATAGCCGATCCGGCACATACAACATACTCTCCCTTCTAGAGAATGGTTAAGTGTAGTAGAAGTTGAAAAGGGACACCGAGAGCAAGGTGCCCTCAGTCTTCCGCGTCTCGCTGAGGCGCGAATTAATCAGTAAAGAAGTAATTTGCCAAAATAGACATTTTTATATGGATGCGTCAGTCAAGGCTGGCTGAAGGTGCTGGTGAAAAACATCTTTCCGGCGAAGGATGACGAAACCTACTAGATATTAGACACTGGGGGGTCGCTGGACTGGGTACATTATGCCCCACCAAGAAGGTAAGCGATGGCGTCAAATATATCTCCGACACAAAGTTCCCAAAGAAGGTCCTTCTGTAACTAACAATCAGCGAGAAGCGAATGTCCAAGCTGCTGTTCTTTCCTTCGGGGCTTGTAGTGAACGGGAATTTATGCAGTATGAAGTGCTTGCAGGAACTGGAAGTTACCGCCTGGAGGACGTGGTCTTTTGGCCTCCCTGGTCTCGGCCCGATATGCCAAAAGATCAATGGAGGAGGTGTACCGGCTAAAGATAATCATTGTACTAAATATCGCCAACCTTTTCAGCATCCCCCAGCTGCAAACAATAGAACCTTTTTTATCGTTTCATCGACTATGACTAAGGTTGTGGCTAACCGCCGTAAGGTCGACCGGCAGGGCGTCGAAGCATTTGTTGTAGAAGACTTAATAGAAGTAGCATTTAAGGAAACCTTTTATAGTTCTTTTCATCGTCGTCCGTATTTTGTTTATTTAATGCATACGTTATCATCACATCTTGTATTGCAGAACTCGTTTGAATTCTACTTGTTCGGAAAAGATGAGTGGAATCCTCGGTATATCTCAATACTCCCTCTGTCATTCACCAGACAGTAATACTATTATTTTGGTGATTCAACCGCATACAAACTTGTTAATTTGTGAAATTATTTCTGACCAATGCTATATAAAAACGGCGAGGTGAAGTTTGAATGATTTCACTCTTTTCATGCAGCTTTAGCGATTTAGCGGTTAGCGATTTCAAGGGTTTATTTTTAGAGAAGCTAACGGTTTCGCTAACGTACTCCAAATTTCGCTAACTCGCTAACCAGAATTTAGCGTCGCTAACTAGCGATTTAGCGAATTAGCGAAATTGTGCTCAACACTGCATATTTCTGATATTCCTCAGAACAAACTGACTATTGAAAAGTTCCAGAATGTTCCCACGGTGATGGTGTGGGAATGTTTCTGAAAAAATTTGAAAGTTCCATTGCTGGTCATTGAACTTGAAATCAACACTAAATATTACAACACTAATGTTTTGAAGAACCATTTGCTTTCCCTCGTCAAAATACACTAGAATAATGCACCATACTGCTCACAACAAGGTTCTGCACCGTCTCACCAGACGAAAGCTACGTAGGCTTGGCGTGAGGACAATTTTCCGGATTTTATTTCTTCGAAAGAGTGGTCGCCTCTTCGCCTGATTCGAACCCTCTCGACTTTTATGCATGGGGTTTCATGCTAGGCAAACTAGAGAGCGCTAAAGGATTGACTGTGGATAGTTTCAAGCAACGTTTGAAGAAGAATTGGGATGCAATGCTTCAGGATATCGTGCGTGTCAGCTGTAACGCTTCTCGATAACGATTGCGACTAGTAATTAAAGCACAGCTAGAACAATTTGAATTGGACTAATTTAAGGTAAATGCAATGGACCTTTTTTACACGAAATACACTCAAAATTAAGATTTATACAAGTGTTTTATTTTTGTGACCAATTACTTTACTGACAGTTATTATAACTCAAAGTGAGGTTGCTGACCGGAGTAGTCAGTCTATTCCATTTTCACCTCTTGTGCATTTCCCTTTTCTTTTATTTTTAACGCAGGACTACATCTTACGGAAAGGTAGGATGTCTATAATATCTTAAAAGGCAAGCGTCGCGAATAGTGGTTTGGTTTTGAGCACAAATTTCCACTAATATTTTATTTTCAATATTTAAATTTCCTGCAATTCATGGACGAGCCCATTTAGGCAATGGAAGCATGAACAATAGGTAATAGTTTTGTTTGTTTAGAAAGGAAACAGCATTAATATTGTTTTGTTTTGAAAGCTTTTATAATAAGTTTAAGAATACTATATTTTATAGCTGTTAAAATCATTTTCATTTGGCTTAGTGTTAGGACTACGCCGAGACAACACATGTTAACGTAGCAAAATGTCTCAAACATATTGAAACGTACGGTGCCATAAAACTGCCAACTTTTCCCTGATTGTCCATGAAAACATGCTAAATGTAAATTTACATCAAAACAGCCAGCCGCAGCAGAGCTTTCGTCCCACCGCAGCGCATCCACCGCACCGGTCGGTGCACGGTGCTGCACAGCCAGATAAGGCAGTTCAGTGTTTGCTCCTCAACGTCAACCTTTGTGATGTGTGTTGATAGATGCAGGCAGGTTGGAGTTTTTTCTTCTCTCGCAGCACGTTCTCCCACTTTGCAAAAGGTGAAGAAGGATCCGAGTTTCTCTCATTCTGCAACGGGGCCACACGAATGCAGAACAAAATTAATTATTCAAATTATCTGATTATTAATGCAAATATTTGGAAAGTTTTTCCTTTGGTGGTTTTCTACGGCAAGCACAGACACACACGGCTGGGAAGTAAAAAGTACCATGGGAATGAAGCATATCTTCTCTAAATTGTTTCAATTATTCAAATCCCTCGTGTTCAGTTTTGTTGTGCTTTGTGCGTTTTGAGTTCTCATGACTTTACATGTTATAGCGGGTGAGCTTATGTTGCTTGATGGCTCAAACAAAATCGGCTATTATTCTACGGAAATTATTTCCTATTGTGAACATCCTTTCAGTCAATAATTGTTATCAAAACCGGATCCCGTTCCAGACAATAAAATACCGAAAACCTTTTGTTAGCAACGCATCCAGCTTGGATTCAAAAATAATATCAATAACCTGGTTCCAGTTGTCGCCAAACTCTTCATCAATTTCAATCTAAAACGATTTATAGCCTTCGTTAACGCCCTGGTATAAGTGGGGGAGCATAACAGACCCCTTCAATCCGCCGTGCATCCCATCGTTCCGATTCGATCCCATGCGAGGGAAACAACGACAATTTGGGAGGTTTTGTAAAACACGGCATAGATTATTTCCAATTTGCTTGCCGGGAGTTTGAATCGATTTGCCGCGCGTTGCTATAACCCGAAATGGAATTTCCAGCACCGAGAGACACATTTATTAAATTCTAAATTATCATATTTATTGGTGCTTACGTTTGGCCGTGTTGGTATGCTGCGTACGCTTGTATGCGTGTGTGTGTGTGTGTGGGTGTGTGTGCTAGCAGCAGCGCCAAAATAGCAAACATTTCCGGGGGAGAAGAAAATGTAGCGAAAAAAACGCGAAACAATGCGCCAACTCGATATTGTAACCATCAATATACGTGAGCATTAACATGGAAAAAAATAAGTCGGCTCTTATTGGAAAAGATGTGATTTTGAATTTAGGTGTATTACGTGGCACATATGTGAATTAGCTTGGAATGATATTGGATGTTATATTGAATGCTTTTCGGGAAGATAACGAGAAAAAATCACTTCAAACTATACGGAGAAAGATTAGAAGCATCCTCGTGAAAAGTTGATTAAAATCAATCCAACTCAACACGATTCAATTCTAGTGAAACTGCGTTTCATTTAGCCCAACTCAATTCAATTCAATTCAAAGCGAATTTCCCACCCTCTACGCTCATCAGTTTTAAATCCAGAGCGTATTTTTAGCCCTGTTTGCTTACGTAAAAGTTTTAATTGTGTAGGTGGTTGTTTTCCTAAGCCCCAAAGATGTTCTTATGAAGTTGACATTTTCGCCAGAGCGCTGGGAAAATGTATCGTTTTCTCGTTTCTCTTTGCAGTGGACAAACGACCGCTCTCGCACCTTGCCCCGGAACCACTTGCACCACCTCACGCCAAATTGATAACATACCATTTTGCACACGTGAAAGGGGAGAAAGAAACCCACCTTCGCCCGTCACTCCCCCCCCGACCGAAAAAAACACCTCCAACATTCGTTAGCAAGCAGCACACTTGCAAATTTCCACATCCGGTTGACACAGTCCCGTCGTCTGTCGAACGCATGCGGGTGCTTTGCTGGGCTTAGCTGTGTGCATTCTTCAAATTTCACGTTCGCCTCCGGCAAAAGACAAATGAAACGAACCCTTATCTCTTGTCGGAAACATTTTGCTTCTCCGTTTGTTAGTCGACGTGGTTCAAGCGGTTGGCTGAATTGCCCGGCTGTTGCACAAGTTTGGTCGACCGGCTCGTTATATTCCACACGCTGGATGCTGCTGCTGTTGCTGCTGGTCCTGCCGCAGTCATGTGAGGCGATGTGATACGACCATGTCAGAGAAATTTATTAAATGTCTGAAATATTCATGTCAGACACACCGAAATTTGACCGCGATGACAACGACGGCGATGCGATGGTGATGGCGGCAAGCGAACCTTAGGGTGAATCCTTCCACGTGTACAACCCAACCAAGCCAGACCAGAGCGCCGAGCGGGATGACTCAGGATTCAGGAAAATCTGACTAACAAAAAAAAAGGTTCATTTCACCAAACATCAGCATCTCAACCACCACCCCAACCAAAATTCAGGTTCGTTCGTTACACACATATAGCAGCTTCTTCCGAGTTCCATCCGACACCTATAAAGTGTAGTGTGTACCCTCTATACGACCCAGAACCAGAGGACAACTTTGTCTTTGCCGTTTTAGCGTGTGGATCTACAGCTACAGCTTTTACCGTGGTGCCGTGGTTCGTACCGAAAAGTGCTTCGGGGAGCAAAATATTCTGCCCGTTTTGCTTGCCGAATTATAAAGCTTATGTTTTAGTTAAGTTTCGAAACTAGCGCAGATTTCGTCGTGATATTGGACCGGTTGAAAATATGCTCCGGAGAGCACTCAAGCTGGTACTTTTCAAGTATTAATGTTTGCCGCTATGTTCCATTCGGGTACGGAAATCGATTTGCTGATTCATAGTTTTCTACGACTTTGCAACACTAATGTCACATTGAAATTTATCTGTGTCTAGTGGCAATTAAGCATCAGTTTTCTTTTTTAGACAAATAAATTATATTTCCACGAAATGATTTTTAAACATTTTTTTTTTTTCAACAAGAAGATTCATAATGGGACTGGTACTGAGACTGGGACTGGGACTGGGACTGGGACTGGGACTGGGACTGGGACTGGGACTGGGACTGGGACTGGGACTGGGACTGGGACTGGGACTGGGACTGGGACTGGGACTGGGACTGGGACTGGGACTGGGACTGGGACTGGGACTGGGACTGGGACTGGGACTGGGACTGGGACTGGGACTGGGACTGGGACTGGGACTGGGACTGGGACTGGGACTGGGACTGGGACTGGGACTGGGACTGGGACTGGGACTGGGACTGGGACTGGGACTGGGACTGGGACTGGGACTGGGACTGGGACTGGGACTGGGACTGGGACTGGGACTGGGACTGGGACTGGGACTGGGACTGGGACTGGGACTGGGACTGGGACTGGGACTGGGACTGGGACTGGGACTGGGACTGGGACTGGGACTGGGACTGGGACTGGGACTGGGACTGGGACTGGGACTGGGACTGGGACTGGGACTGGGACTGGGACTGGGACTGGGACTGGGACTGGGACTGGGACTGGGACTGGGACTGGGACTGGGACTGGGACTGGGACTGGGACTGGGACTGGGACTGGGACTGGGACTGGGACTGGGACTGGGACTGGGACTGGGACTGGGACTGGGACTGGGACTGGGACTGGGACTGGGACTGGGACTGGGACTGGGACTGGGACTGGGACTGGGACTGGGACTGGGACTGGGACTGGGACTGGGACTGGGACTGGGACTGGGACTGGGACTGGGACTGGGACTGGGACTGGGACTGGGACTGGGACTGGGACTGGGACTGGGACTGGGACTGGGACTGGGACTGGGACTGGGACTGGGACTGGGACTGGGACTGGGACTGGGACTGGGACTGGGACTGGGACTGGGACTGGGACTGGGACTGGGACTGGGACTGGGACTGGGACTGGGACTGGGACTGGGACTGGGACTGGGACTGGGACTGGGACTGGGACTGGGACTGGGACTGGGACTGGGACTGGGACTGGGACTGGGACTGGGACTGGGACTGGGACTGGGACTGGGACTGGGACTGGGACTGGGACTGGGACTGGGACTGGGACTGGGACTGGGACTGGGACTGGGACTGGGACTGGGACTGGGACTGGGACTGGGACTGGGACTGGGACTGGGACTGGGACTGGGACTGGGACTGGGACTGGGACTGGGACTGGGACTGGGACTGGGACTGGGACTGGGACTGGGACTGGGACTGGGACTGGGACTGGGACTGGGACTGGGACTGGGACTGGGACTGGGACTGGGACTGGGACTGGGACTGGGACTGGGACTGGGACTGGGACTGGGACTGGGACTGGGACTGGGACTGGGACTGGGACTGGGACTGGGACTGGGACTGGGACTGGGACTGGGACTGGGACTGGGACTGGGACTGGGACTGGGACTGGGACTGGGACTGGGACTGGGACTGGGACTGGGACTGGGACTGGGACTGGGACTGGGACTGGGACTGGGACTGGGACTGGGACTGGGACTGGGACTGGGACTGGGACTGGGACTGGGACTGGGACTGGGACTGGGACTGGGACTGGGACTGGGACTGGGACTGGGACTGGGACTGGGACTGGGACTGGGACTGGGACTGGGACTGGGACTGGGACTGGGACTGGGACTGGGACTGGGACTGGGACTGGGACTGGGACTGGGACTGGGACTGGGACTGGGACTGGGACTGGGACTGGGACTGGGACTGGGACTGGGACTGGGACTGGGACTGGGACTGGGACTGGGACTGGGACTGGGACTGGGACTGGGACTGGGACTGGGACTGGGACTGGGACTGGGACTGGGACTGGGACTGGGACTGGGACTGGGACTGGGACTGGGACTGGGACTGGGACTGGGACTGGGACTAGGACTGGGACTGGAATTAGGACTAATACACTTAGATTCAGTACAGACTCTTGCATAATGGCATTGACAAACATGATGGCAAAGCGAGGTCTACCAACTAAAATTTAAAGGAACTGTAAAACAATTTTCACGCCCGCTAGCATACAGTTGGAAAGGTGCACTTCAAGTGATGGACCAAGAAGACGTCATCCGAGAGATCATAACCCTAGACACAGACCGAATATTCATTCACCTAGCTTCACCGCAAATGGGCGGGTCTTGGGAGAGGCTCATCTAGACTATGAAGACGAATCTAGTGGATATAAAATCAATGCGGAAGTCAACCGACGAATCACTCCGCATTATGCTGGTTCAAGTGAAGAACATCGTAATTTAACATCCGTTGATTCATGACCCCCTAGAAGGCCTAGAAACTCCAATTCTTACAACAAATCACATCCACCTGGGTTCTTCGAACGGCTTCAAACCGGTCTCAAAGGTAAGTGCTGACAGCGCAGTGGTATTGCGACGATCATGGTGCATGTCACAGGTCCAAACTAGTATCTTCTGCCATTGCAGGATGTGCGTGGGAAACTACACACCGTATCTAACGAAGTGAATTAGGTGGTACACCCTGGCGTATAGTCACGGTGAACGAAAGTATGAACGACCGGGTAAGGACTACAGTGGTGCGAACGATATCAGGCGTATACGAGCATCTCGCGACGAAACTTGCAGTACTAGATGCACAGGCGCGATGCATAGGTAACCCAAAAGCATCTGTAAATGCTACATTTTTTCTGGTTAATTTAAATATATTTGAAGAGCAAATTTTTACTGCGACCATCGCAATATTCATAGAAAAAAGAGGAATTGCTGAAGAAAAAGAAATCCACGGAGAATTGAAATAACTAACGAGATAAAAAAGGAAATTAAGGGAAGAGAAACTGTGATGGCTATACGAATGAAATATGAGATGGGAAAAAAGAACCGGAGAGAAATAGGAAGGAGACAGGAACCAAAACCATAAGAAAAATTGGGGTATCGGAAAGCTGAAAAAGAAGAAAATTGAAAGATTTAGATGGAAAAAAATATGGAGTAACATCAAAACAATTTTCAGATAAAAGATATATCATTAAATTACTTTTCTTTAGTGGTAACGGTCCGCTAACGATCCTGCGCCGAACGAATTATAGTCCTTTAGAACTATCGCTGGCCTAAAGACCTCTTATAATGTTGAATAGCAGGTTAGAAAGAGCATTCCTTTGCTGCAGTCCATCCACCGTCAGGAAAGCGACTGAGGTCTCCCCCGCTACGCGTGACGCGTGATTTTAACTCATTTAGCACCGTACGAAACAGAGTAGCTAATTTTGTCGTAAAACCATGTTCTGGGGCTATTTACCATAGCTCATTTCGTTGGACTAAATCGTACGCCGCCTTAAAGTCCACAAACAGATGATGAGTCTGCAAGTCATAGTTCCGGAATTTGTTTATTGTTTGTATGTATATATGTATCCATGGGGGGAGCTACCATTACTTCAAGGTCCTGCCAGCAGTGCATGTGGATAGACTTATAGTAGATCCAAATTTGATTGTCAAATGAATTTCACACTAATGCTGTTGCAGAAGAATCAAAAGGGGTTGGGCGGACCCACAAGCAGAAACACTTGTGCGCATTCCAGAATTATAAGAGTCTCCTACCAGCAGCTTCCTTCCATGTAATAATCAATTACGCTGCAGCAGCTTTAACCAACGTGATGGTTTGTATGTTCGAAGAGTGCAACAGAAATATTGTTTCAGACTTCAGTATATCTTACATCCATGTAGGAGAATGTCCCCGGCTATAAAATAGGTTTTGTTTTCTGGTCATAGCTTTTGAACGCATTATTCAATTCCGAATCTTTTTAGAGCATTTGAAAGATTGAAGATTTGCGTATGTTTTTTCCCAAAGACAGCATATATTTTGTGCTTGAAACAAAAAAGTTATAGCGAAATTGGGAGACATAAAATTTTGACCAATAAAAAGTGCCCTCGGTTGTGAAACACTACGAAAAATCCATAAAAGAAAATAACAATAAAGAAGAAAATAAAAAATATCAAATGAAAGTAAAATGTTACTTTCATTTATTAATGAAAAATACTTTAAATGCAAAGTAATTTCTCCATCGGAATATCATCCCATATCTTGTTGATAACTAATTTAAATTCATCCAACTTATGAAATTTATAATCCTTGAGCTTCTGCTGCATGTATCCCATTTACAAAAATCCAATGGGTTCAAATCAGGGGTGACATTGCGATTCTCGTTTCGAGTGATTTTGGTTCGTTTCGCCCATTCGTTTAGCGTGCTCGAAACGAACCAAAATCACTCGAAACGAGAATCGCAATGTCACCCCAGGAGAACTTGGAGGCCATTCCTTTTCCGATATGTGGCACAACCTTCAGTTGTTACGCACCTTCGTCAAAACTACTTTGATACCGTAGTCCGCCCGTAACGTCAACGAATCGCTGCACAGTGGGACCATTTTGGAAAAAGGCGGTCAAAAATCTTTTCTCGCTTTTCCTGACGTTTTCGAGCTTAGGTGTCTTAGGAGAGGTTTCATAAAAAAGTATTCTGCATCTAATGACATTTTCATATAATTGGATATTAAGGGGATAACAAATTTAAAAGAATTAATTTTTTATAGGAACCAGACAGCATGGTCATGGGTTCAGCAAAGTTGTAGAACTTTGAATTTCAACAAACTTTGCCGAAGATACTAAATATCTGCATCATATGGTTTGCGAGATATAATTGACTTTCTGTCGTAACCCCCTTAAAATCAGGTTTTTTTAACTTTATGTACACAAAACCTCATCTAACAGGTTCGGCATGTTCTACAAACTTTTCGATACTATCAAAATACGTAACTTTCTAGAAGGTGTAAATATCATATGTTACTTTATTAGCTTTAAAAATTTATTTGAAGCATAAATTTTACCGTTTTTACAAGTTATTTTTTCCGTAATTTTTTCCGACGTGCGCTGGGATTAACGTCAGTAAATAAAAAATTCTGAAACGTCAATCGGAAGAGGCAAACACGAAAAAGCGTCTTGTAAGCGAGGAGATAATTAAACCTAAAAGTTATTATAACTATCGATTAATTGCTTAAAACTACCCGATTTTTTCTAAAAATTAGTAAAATTGATTAAGCCAAATAAATCTATGCTAGAAAGGTGAGTGGCTAAAGTTCCATCCTGTTGAAAGCCGTAATCTTCTTCACCATACATTCCCCGAACGTAGGGTATCACATTTTGTTCTAAGACCATCTCCAGATAGTATTTTGCATTAACTTTCACACCTTTGTCAATAAATACAAAAGGAAGTTTCCCTTTTTTTGAAATGCCTCCTCACACCATGACCGGTGATAAATTTTGTTTTCGTGGTACATTCCGTTTGTGCTTTGGAACGTCTATGATCCTAACCGACCACAACCGATCATTATGAGCATGATGCGATGTTTGAAGAACAAACAACTTGTCATCAGAATAGATCACTTCTAAAACACTGTGCCGACGGATTACCTACGAATGGCCGAAACACAAATGGTCGAAATAACAAATGGCATAATATACCTAATGAATGGCCGAATCACGAATGGCCGAATCACAAAAGGACGAAACACGAATGGCCGAACTTCATATTTGACCGAAAATATTGACGGCCTTCAACCTGCACAAACGTTGGCTACACGCTGTCCTTACTCGCTTCCGCTCGTTCGGACTTAACTAAGGGATAATGCCTACTAGTCAGTAGGCCTAGGAAAATGCATGCACCTAAATAGTAGTGGTTTCTGCGGTAGGGGGGTTACCCTCCCGCAGTGGACGGCGAGTCACCAGCGCACAGTCGCGACCTGCGGCCGTCTCGCCCTGAATCACCTAAGAAACATTTGCTACTGACACGGTAAATAGGTCTCGCTTTTGCGCTTAGGGAAAGAAGATACTTTGAAATATTTATACCCTATAGTAAATAGTTGTGTTGCTTATTTTGTTTTTTGTTTGATTAAAGTTAGTAGTTACCCAGTCAGCATTTTCATATGTATAATTAGATTGCAAATAAGAGTTACGTACTGATATGTATCCAACAAAATCGTATTCAACGCGCAAAAGCCGCTTATCCGTACCATTTCGGAGGCGATATACGCACTGAGGAATAATTTTGAGCAATGCACTTTTATAGGTATTTCAATGTGATAAGATCCGATTAAGTGCGACCAGTTACATGCAGCTATACAACTTTGTGCTAAAAAACGTATGTTTGTCAGCTACTAGCATTATAAACGATACAATATGTGCGTGCTTTATTAAGCTTTATTTACGAATGCGAATTTGTTAAGAGATATTTACGATAATTTTCGTACATTGATATACGAGTTGGTGCTGGCTGGGCAACTGCTTGCCAATTCATGTTTTTATTGAATAGTTATTTAGGCATTCCGAAAAAATTCGGCCTTCTGTAACTGTTGTTGAAATTCGCCCATTTGGTTTTTGTTTTGTTGCTTTCGTTAATCCATGGATTTTAACTTTTTTGAATGCTTTAATATCCAGATCTAATTTCAAAACTCGACGAAGAGTTTTACTTTTGATATTCAGCTGAACTGCCCTTTTCCAGGCAGACCGGGCGCAACTGCGATGAATTCATTCTCGAACAACCTTGTTGACCTCTGCAGTTCTAGCACTTCGTTTTCTTCTGTTTTTTATGGTTTTCAACAGATACCGTCTCGAAATATCTTTTTAGTGTATAGTACACAAATCCTCTTTTTATGCTGTGATGTTTGAGATCACGAAAAATAGTGCTGCATGTAGCACCGTTTACAAATTTATTTATTATCAACGACCGTTACTCAAACTCTGGTACGTGCACACCGAACGCGACACAATACGAAAATGAAACTACGTCAAGTAAGACTAAAGTCATGATGCCAAACATACATGGTCTTAGTTTGTTTGTATTAATTGTAACTCCCTCCCCTATGTAACAAAAATTAACGCTTGGCATAACCCTCCTTTAAATTACATAACGTGAACTGAACACCCCCCCTGCCATTAAATAACAATAGTTTAGAAATTGGTCGACAAACACGAAAATGATCCAACGCCCGGATTTCGGGGCCGAGTGTCATATACCAATCGATAGGACTCGACGAACTGAGCAATGTGTGTGTGTGTGTGTGTGTGTGTGTGTGTGTGTGTGTGTGTGTGTGTGTGTGTGTGTGTGTGTGTGTGTGTGTGTGTGTGTGTGTGTGTGTGTGTGTGTGTGTGTGTGTGTGTGTGTGTGTGTGTGTGTGTGTGTGTGTGTGTGTGTGTGTGTGTGTGTGTGTGTGTGTGTGTGTGTGTGTGTGTGTGTGTGTGTGTGTGTGTGTGTGTGTGTGTGTGTGTGTGTGTGTGTGTGTGTGTGTGTGTGTGTGTGTGTGTGTGTGTGTGTGTGTGTGTGTGTGTGTGTGTGTGTGTGTGTGTGTGTGTGTGTGTGTGTGTGTGTGTGTGTGTGTGTGTGTGTGTGTGTGTGTGTGTGTGTGTGTGTGTGTGTGTGTGTGTGTGTGTGTGTGTGTGTGTGTGTGTGTGTGTGTGTGTGTGTGTGTGTGTGTGTGTGTGTGTGTGTGTGTGTGTGTGTGTGTGTGTGTGTGTGTGTGTGTGTGTGTGTGTGTGTGCACATAGAAACTTCACGAAAAGTTTTCTCAGTGTACGAATTACAGTGGAAATGTAATAAGGTGCATCCATTTGTATAGAAATATGGAGACGCATGGTTAATCACCCAAAACACTCTATTGGTAATTCGAAAAAGAAACCTTAAATGCTTGATATACTTAGTGTATGAAAATTTCATTTAATGGTTAAAAGTGATGCGGTATGAAAACGTTTTTCCTTTATGAAAACATTAATACCATAATAGATCTAAATGCTGGTCGCAGTGGTCTAGTCTCCTATAAACAAAAGATGAAAACATTAACAAATGTACGAAAAACAGTTCAAAATTGCACAATCCATCCAAGATCTAGAGGTTAAATCTCAACTACGTTCGACAAGAAATCTATTTACACTTTTATTTGAAAAAGATAGTCGTGCGGCATATAAATGTGCCAATAATTGTGGCTCGCATCAGAGATTTGACAAACCGTAACTCAAAAGTAAAATTCGTTCAATCGAAATCGCTTACTAAAATTCAATCCAAAACCTGCTTCGTTCAATTTTTGTCCAGCTTCAAGCTAGACTTCGCAGCTTCCAGGCAAGATTAGCGCAAATTTTTCATCAATTTACCGGCTCAGTTCGTCTGCCCGGGGTGTCATAGAACCCCTTGTCATTTTGGTCGGATTCATTGATCCGCGAAGTTACAACTTTTGCGTGCTTTTGCGTTCCGTCCGGTGCATCGGACCGCGACTCAGACTCAGAGTCATGAGTTTGATCTTCTTTTTACCAGACGGCGGCGGCAGCGGCGGCCGGCCGGCGTTTGGCAGCCTGGCAACAGATTGATAGCAAATTATGTTTAGATCAATTTTAGACTCTCACCGTGCGTCTCGTCCATCTACTTCGGTGATGGTACCGTCAGTAGAATGGCTAGTAAGCCCCCAGTGAGTCTTACAAAAAGATTGGATTCCGCGTTTGGGATAAAGTGAAGGCTGACGGATGAATTAGATTTAGATACGTCGATTGATTTAGATTGAAAAATTGTACTCAAATTGACTGTGATGTGCTACCAGTCACAAAACCTTGAAATAAGACTTCACATCATGACCATTTTGAAGGCATTTGAAACAATTTTAAATTACTCTCATGGTACATTTCACCCTTTGTCTCAACAAAATAAATACACCCACACGTCATTGTAAGAAAACGGAAAAAGCACCAGAAGTTAGCGCTAATGCATTTCAGCCACACCTAAACAAAGTGATGCGCCGAACCTTGGCAGTCGTTGTTGGGCGGCTGGGACGAAATTCACACGTGTTCGGAATGCTATTTGCTACTTTCCGGCAGGAAGCGCCATCTGCTTCACTTCCGCTGCTACGTGGTGGCACGGAAAGTGCACACCATGTAAATGATGTGCTCTGTCGCTATAAAATGCTACAAATTATCTGCCCGGAACTGAACGACTGAAAGTGCTCGGTTTCGGGTAAAGCTGCATCGAAAGAAATTTAAATAATCCCTACTGCTAGGATGGGAATGATGCTAGCAAAGCATGCCAATAGCGGAGCTAGTTTCGATGGTTCGCCGGAAAATAAAGTCAGGGTCAGAGTGGTTGTTCACGTGGAAAACGATTCAGGTTCAAAAATTTTATTTTACGCTTTTGTATAGAAAAATAACACCACAAAAACGTCCCGACCTAACCGCACCGTTTACCCTGTCAAAATGGGAATGCTTGGCGAGGCGAAATTTTTGCTTCATTTGGTTTTGGAATTTGCAAGCCAGAAAGGGTAAGTTGGAACTTATCACATAATAACGGTGGCACCAAACGACCAATAATGCCTGGTTGGCGGCACTGGTCGGTAAGTATTTAGGGGAACAGGGCGTCAAAATACTCGGGTCGGACTATCGGGCTCCGGTAAACTAAATAAACAACTTTTCCCTTCACTGAGTAGATATTCGCAGCAGAAAAGGAGCTTTCCTGAGTGGTGATGAGTTCCAAATCGTGAACAAAATGGATTCTACGAATCATCATCATTAATCATCATCATCATCATCATCATCATCATCATCATCATCATCATCATCATCATCATCATCATCATCATCATCATCATCATCATCATCATCATCATCATCATCATCATCATCATCATCATCATCATCATCATCATCATCATCATCATCATCATCATCATCATCATCATCATCATCATCATCATCATCATCATCATCATCATCATCATCATCATCATCATCATCATCATCATCATCATCATCATCATCATCATCATCATCATCATCATCATCATCATCATCATCATCATCATCATCATCATCATCATCATCATCATCATCATCATCATCATCATCATCATCATCATCATCATCATCATCATTATTCATTTATTCATTCACATGTTTTATAAATTTATAAAATATCTGTTATCGACTTGTGTCTTTTTGATTTTGATTTCTACTTTTTGTCTGGCTTTTCAGCCTGTTATGCAAATGAGGACAGTTATTTTAATTCTACCCGACGTTTCGACTCTGTTTTTAAGTCTTTTCAAGGATTGACCGTTCTTCAGACAATATTCAATCCATGAAAAACCTTAAATACAAAGTCGAAATATCGGAATTGTTATATTAATTTTCTATAGTTCAATAGATTGGCGTAGAGACCAAACATTTAAATTACAAAATGGCCTTAACAGAATTGAAATCCCACATGCTTCTGAACCCTCATAAGCTATCGGCCATCGGCAGTTATCAGCCATGTAATAATAAAGTCAAAAAGGTAGCTTGTCGTGTCTCAACTCGTACCTAATTTAATCTTTTCGCTTATTTTCTATTCCCCATTTGTCTGCTAACGCAGGAAAAACAATGACATAACTGCCATTTTATGGAGTCGTCTCGCTAAGCCCTAACTTTATCCCAAGAATCGTTAATTTGTAATATAAAACTAGCTACAACAACAATCCCAGCCGACTGTTCGTTTAATCCCATGTATCGTATTGCCACGTTTTCGAAACCTTTACCTTTCTACTTTGCATCAATTGACAGAACGAAATCCAACGTTGGTCGGCCAGGCTTGGTCAGAACCGTTTTCGCTGGCCTGAAAGGATGACAGGCAGTGCGGTGTGTGGTGGGAAGCCTTAAAATTATCACAACCTTTCCACCTGCTGCCGCCGCCTGTCAGATATGCCGCTCAGAACAATAGGACCCGAAAAGCTGTTCAAATAAGAAAACGAAGAACTGCCGTAAATATCTTGCATTTCGACCCTTTTCATGTTTCGAAACATTTCGAATCGGACAGCACCGCACCGGCAGCTGGTGGTAGGTTCAAAATAGGTCTAATGCACATAATCCAGCACAAAAAGAGGGAGTTTATTTTTACCACCTAAAAGGATGAATGAATGCACCAAAAACGCAAAAATAACTGGCTTATTTCATCATTTACTTCAATATTTAACGTTCACTCTGATTTCATTGTTAATTCGAATTTTTACACTTTAGTCATTCATCATTGCATTTGATTTCAATTGCGAACATTTATTGCGAACTTTAGTTGCCCACAAGCCAGTCAGAGTTAGAACAACTTCCACCTGAAAGCCGCAAAATGGGAAACTCGATTTCCGCTCGGTTGCGGTTATGATCCAGCCTGAACCCGTACCGCTCAAGTACCTACCTGCGTTGTAAATTATTTCCGAAACATTCATAAACGTAACCGTAAACGAGTAAACTATAGTCGTGTCGGTGCGAGCATTGCAGCACCGCAGCTATTTCCCAAACACTCGCTCCCCGAGCAAGATTCGAGATCAAAAGAATTGCCCACAGTCTAGGATGCTGGATTCCATTTCATTTCTAAATGAATGGAAAATTTATTGTGAATGGTTTGGAACTATGGCAGACGCATCAAGAAAGCAACTGAGTATTTACTGCAATCAACTTTGCTAGGGGAAGAACTTGAATTTTACTGTTGGTAACGGAAGCAAACTCAATATTCGTTCGTTGAGTTATTGTTATTAATAAGTTTCTTATTTTTAGATTCGATGCAATCATTTGATAAATCACTGAACTTGCTTACTTGATTTTAAGCAACGTGCTGCTTGAACCACAAATACTGATACTACTTGCAGTGAATATCCTTAAAATAGTTAGCATCTGACATAGGGTAAGGTGATGCAGAATGCACCGCTTAAGCAAAACATCATTTTCCAGAGCAACGGCGTGTTTGTTCCACGTTTTTCAACTTCTAGAAGACTTTGGGATCTTTTTTACACTTACTCCTGGTGAAATTTCCTAACAAAAACCAGTATTTCTTGTTATTTTTGACGATTTTTGGCAAGAGTCAAAATCATTATGTGAGGCAGAACGCCAAAGCCCGTGGACAAAACGCACCTAGTTTGCCCAGCTAGGCGTTAAACGCAACCAAAAAATTTATCATTCAATCACGTGTTAAATAAACTCCTAAAACTAGGCTGCCGAAATGGCGAAAGCGTTCGTTATACCGTTTGTTGCAAACGCTTGTTTGCTGGGACATAATGGGTTCATATCTCAACATAATTGGCAATAAAATTTAATCATCTAATTTTCTCCAACTGATGTGTGATGAAATATTGTAAGTTAAACAATGTACAATTAGGTTTAAGGCACATTCTAAGTCCTATACAATACATAATATTGCTACATTTTTAATAAATAATCCGAAACAAAAGATGTACTGCAAATTAAAAATATTTTATAACTGTTCGATCCCGCTGTGATGCATTCTGCCCCTGTTTTGTATTTTGAAGTTTTTTGCAATATATGTGAAAAACATGCCTAGTTAATGCCGTTTTTGTGATGAATCATCGAGTATGACAGTATATCAATTAGATAGACTGCGAATAAAATGCGCATTCATAATTTTACCAAATAGTTTCCGCGTTTTTAAGCAATTAATAGCATGGGCCATTCTACCCCCACGGTGCGTTCTGGACAGTCTTCCCCTACACGTGAATTTTAATTTGCCCATGCTTTTGTTAATTTTTCTGTTTGATTCTAAAATCAGAACTACAACTGAGTTATGAAACAGAATCCTAATCAAAATGCGACGTAGTCCTACGAAGTCTTTTCTTCACATCAACCAACAATGTTGTGGACTCAACAATCATGCCCACCGAGATCCTCATATATGAAGATATATGAAGCTTTATAAGCCAATAGTTATTTACATTGCTTACCAGAATGAACTAAATGATTTGGGTGTTCAGAAGGAAGACACCTTGAAATCCCAGTGCGGTTCAACTGCTGTTTTAAATCCCTCGAAAGTTTTAGCTAACCAGGTTTAGCTGCATACCGATGCAGTCGATAAATTGGACAAGAAAGTTGATGGTACCGCATTGACGTAAGCACATCCGCATGTAGGAGGTAGCAAATGAAACCAAGTGCTTACTCCGACCAATCCAATCGGGTGTAGTCTAAATGTGACGCTCACAAAGTTTTGAGAAGACCAGTTATGAGCGCCAAAGTATTACGGACAACTTTGAATAAGTCCACGGCATCTGCATATAGCCTTTGGAAACTATCCGGAAGTAACAGCAATACATCTTAAATAAACAATAATGTGAAGAGCCGTGGTCCTTAATTCCTTCCTTGTGGTACTCTTCAGATAGTCTTAGTCTCATGCTGAAAGTTGCAACCCAGTTTTCACACAAAGTCACAAGGTCTAGAATCTGATGCAGCTCCAAAATACTGTTTAGGTTCAGGATGTGGTCCAGGACCAGAACCTGATGAAAACTTAGGGATGAAGTGTGATCAAAAATGTGGTCCAAAATCTGGTCCAACTATGATAAAAATGCATTTCAAAATCTGATCCAGAATCAGATGCCCGTCCTGACTACGGTCCAGAACAGGTCTAGAATATGGGTCCAGAATCCAGACAAAAATCTGATCAAAAATATGGTTTAAAATTTGATTAAAAATCTAGTTAAAATCTTAAACAAAGTTCAAAATTTGGCCCAGATCTGGAATCTGGTTCCAACCCTGATCCAAAATGTAGTTGGTTGGTGGTTTAAAAACTGATAAAAAAAACTATGTTCCAACATCTGCTCCATGTCCAAAATCTGGCACAATCTGATCAAAAATGTGGTCCAAAATTTGATTTATATTCTGGTCTAGTTTCAGAATTTGGTCCAAATTCTATACAAAATCTAGTCCGAAATCTGATTTAAAAAATGTAGACCCAAATATGACCTAGGTCCAAAATTTGGTCTAGGTCCAAAAACTGGTTTTGGTTCAGTATTAGATTCAAAAGGGTCTAGCCGATTTTCCATACAAAAAATGTCCCCGAACCTAATCAAATTATGCAATGATTCAAACAAAGTACTTGACCTGAGGAGCATTTTGGCAAATTTGCAGATTAGACGCCATCTTAGACGTCATCTTGAATCAGTAATGGCGGCTAGAGTGAATTTCATTTTTCGCAGTTTACTTCGAAACCAATTATTATAAAAATTTGAAAAAAATCACAGATGTTATACTCACTGCAGGACACATTTCCATTGTTTTTTTGGAAATTTTCCGATCACAGTAAAAAAAATCGAAAAAATGTTCAAGAGCATTTTTTTCAGTGTTCCAAAGATGGCACTAAAAACTAGGAAGCTACTGCCGAAAATATACAATCATATTGTTGTCCCCAACAAGCAAAACCCTGGCTATAAGTGTCTTTAAGATTTGACCCTTTTTTATCGACAGACTTCGAAGTCGGTTATTAGAGCACAGCAGTATTACGGGACTAGTACAACGATCCCACTGACTCTAGCAGCACCGCCCAGCCGAGATTCGAACATACGACGACTAGCGTGTTAGACCCGTGTCGTACCTGAAAACTAACTGAGCGGGTACAGTTGCACCAAAAATCAAATCGCACTACTCTAAATGGTTATTAGAGCATAAAGAAACATTGCGAATTTGCAAATGGACACTGATATACTACAGTACTCGCATGCTCACTAAAAGTTTAGAATATGTAATCTTTCAAGTTCTTATTTATCTTATATATAAAAATGGATTTCTGTCCGTCTGTCTGTCGGGATGTTCCTTATAGAATCAAAAACTACTGAACCAATCGGCGTGAAAATTTGCATACATAGGTTTTTGGAGCCAGAAAAGGTTTTAGTGATGGTTAGAGACCCCTCCCCCCACTAAGAGGGGGGGGGGCTCCCATACAAATGAAACACAAATTTCTGCATAACTCGAGAGCTGATCAAGCTAATAGAACAAAATTTGGCATGTGGGTGTTTTTGGTGACAAGAATTTATTCTACGGTAAATTGAAACTCCTCCCCTCTTTCGAAGGGGAATTATGACTCCCCTTTCCTTCAAGAGGGGGGGCTTCCATACAAATGAAATACAAATTTCCTCATAACTCGAGAACTAATCAAGCAAATGGAACCAAATTTGGCAAGTGGGTGTTTTTGGAGACAACAATTTTTTCCATGCTGAATTGAGACCCCTCCTCATTTTAGGAGGGGGGCCTATACAAATGAAATACAAATTTCCTCATAACTCGAGAACTAATCAAGCAAATGGAACAAAATATGGCATGTGAAAGTTTTCGAGGGCAAGAATATTTTCTATGGTGAATAAGGACCCCTCCCTACTTTAAGAGTGAGGCTTCTACACAAATGAAATACAAATTTCGTCATAATTCGAGAACTAATCAAGCAAATGGAACCATATTTGGCATGTGGGTGTTTTTGGAGGCAACCATTTTTTCTTTGATGAATTAGGACTCCTTACCTTTAGAGGGGGGGGGGGGTTCCCATACAAACGAAATACAAATTTTCTCATAACTCGAGAACTAATCAAGCAAATGGAACCAAATTTGGCATGTAAGTGGTTTTGGAGGCAAGATTTTTTTGCTATGGTGAATTGAGACCCCTCTTCTCTTGAGAAAGCGAGTTATGACCCATGTCCCCTTTAAGAGGGCGGGCTTCCATACAAATGAAATGCAAATTTCTGCATAACTCCAAGAAAATGAAACCAAATTTGGCATGTCAGGGTTTTAGAAGGCAGGCATTTTTATATGGTGTGCTGAGACCCCTCCGTCCTTTAACAGGGGGTTTTCTGTACAAATGCAACGCAAATTTCTTCATAACTCAAGAACTACTCAAGCAAATGAAACCAAATTTGGCATGTGGGGGATTTTGGAGGCAGGAATTTTATGATGACCCCTAACCCCTGTGGTAATGGGATAAGGACTCTCATACAAATAAAACAGA
The DNA here is from genome assembly GCF_943734655.1 of Sabethes cyaneus. Classification (NCBI taxonomy): domain Eukaryota; kingdom Metazoa; phylum Arthropoda; class Insecta; order Diptera; family Culicidae; genus Sabethes; species Sabethes cyaneus. The sequence goes on from NC_071355.1 coordinate 46,049,757, forward strand.
AATTTTTGCGTAACTCAAAAGCTAATTGAACTCGAGAAATTTTAGACTCTTTTATAAAACATTAAAGCTATTATAAATATTTCATAAAGTTTTTGTTCTTCCAGTGTTGGGTAACTGAAGGGAAAAAAATTCAATCGAATAAAAATAGTGCATTTTTACCTAAAGTTTAAACGTGAAAACTAAATCTATTCTTGCTTATTATATATATGTTATTGTTTTCCATGCAAAAATACGCGTGCAGGGCGCTATATCTCTGCATATTAGTGTTGATAGGAGGAAATGCTTATCAACTTAGGGACTAGATTGGTACACTTCATTGTGCCTGATTTTTAATTTCAGCTATAATAAATTTAAATATGTCACGAGGTTTTCAAGCCACCGTAAATCTCGCATGTGTATAATATTTCTCGATATAAATTTTCAAACTTTGGTTCATTATGTAGTACCATTACCATTATATTTCATTTATAAAACAGTTGTATTTTTTTCTTAATTTCCTTAATTACTGGCTTTACACGAAAATTTCCGAATATCCAGGCTAGTCTCAAACAACCGGTACTTACATACTGAGAATCTTTTCGTATGGTAATTTAGCATCGTTTGCTTTCGTGTCTCGCTCGTTACATTTTCTCGACAGCGGTTGTTTTAGGACGCCATTTTGAATTCATTTGAGCACACTTAGCAATGGTGCGTTCACCAACCGGAACGTTTATTGAAATCTTATAAACGTGTATTTTAATCGTAAAATCGGTTACTTAGGAACATCGCGCGTTATTTCTACCATATGAATATCAAATATCAAAAGCTTGATAGCTTTTATACAGCTCCCTAATAAAGTAGTCAGAGTTTTTAAGCAAGTTCTATGATCGAAGGATGCCAAAAGGTATCTCGCGCAGTCAATGTTTTCGATTTAATTGCCAAAATAAACCCGTTTGGCTCGGGACAGCTTTCGTGCATAGCAACAAAGGTCTATCGGTATTTAATAACTGATCGCGCGCGATTTCGAACGAATCGAATATGTTGATAGCACATAACTTTTGGTGCGGTAAACTGATGATTTCTCATAGTTTTTTTTCCTATATCGGTATGTCGGATCTCCACAACCTGTTTCGCAATGGCCACGTAACCAAAAACGTCCTCAAATCATACGCGAGCTCGAATGACAGTGATCGCACCACCTGCCTCGGTGGATCCAGATCAATTCCTTTCTACTAACAACAACTCCTTCCTGTGATACTTGTGGATGATGCAGAGGATTCCTCGGTCTCTAGTAGCAGCAAGTGTCGGACTAACATTCCTTTCCCTCCCAAATTGACCTGCATGGGTGTGGCCAGCTTTGCTATTGATCATCACAAAGAATTAGATCACCAGAAAATGCACACTGAGAATGATCTGCTACCCCCAAGCATCGTTCTGAAGGTCCTTTATGCAATCTCAGCTGATCTAGATCAATCGCGGGCAACTCACGGCCGGTCAAACTATGCTATGCTATGCTATATGTTATTGTTTTCCATGCAAAAACCTACAAAAAGAATGAAAAAGTGACAAATTTTTGCAAATTCTATTGTTTGAATTTCCGTTTCTGTTTGGTGTTTTTACTTTACTGTGAGCAATAATTGCAAATTCGATATTAAACTACCCATGCTTTCATAGTCACGTAACTGTCAAAATGAATTATCTAAGGTTGAACTCCTCAGAAACTTTAAAAAATCGAGATTATGACAAAGATCATCCGAGATTCAGGATTTATGTACAACACAGTTTAATTTGTGGCAATACGAAGTTTGTCGTGTTAGCTAGTCTTATATATAAAAATGAATTTCGGTCTGTCTGTCTGTCTGTCTGTCGGGATGTTCCTTATAGAATCGAAAACTACTGAACCAATCGGCGTGAAAATTTGCATGTAGAGGTTTTTGGGGCATGGGAAGGTTTTTATGATGGTTAGAGACCCCTCCTCCCACTAAGAGGGGGGCCTCCCATAGAATAGGAGCACAAATTTCTACATTACTCGAGAATTAATCAAGCAAATGGAACAAAATTTAGCATGTGGGTGTTTTTGGAGTCAAGAATTTTTTCTATGGTGAATTGAAACCTCTCTCCACTTTAGAAGGGGAATTATGACTCCTCTCCCCTTTAAGAGAGGGGGCTTCCATACTGTACTATCCGTACTCTACCCTAGCCATACACATCATCATGTAAACAAATATTATGCAATAGGTCAAAACAAAACAGACAACTCCGACCGTATTGAAACACACGGCGGGCACCGAACGCAAGCACCAGCGCCATGCATACACTTCACAAGTGCACGCATTCTGCTGAGCTGTTTCTCCGACCCGTCGGTGGCCGATGTGACTCGGTGTTCAGTAAGGATTCAAATTACTATTCCAGAACCAAATGTATCGAACAAAGAATCTTTCTGTCCCAGTAGTCTATCTCTTTTTAGCTTTAAGAATGCATTTAGAATAGGGAAAATATCGATATGCATTACCGATATTTTCCACCAAAATTCAACTATAAAAGCAAAACCTTCGGATAATAAAGCAAGCCATTTCGACTTCAGACTTAGTGTATTCAATGCGACCCCAATCGGGCTATCGCCGACTGAAGAAATAAGTCCTACGAACAACCCCAAGATCCGTTGATTTACCACAGGCTATTGCTAACAACGAATAAGGTGGAGGAAGAGGCACAATTTGTGTCTAAAACTAGCCCAACCCATGTCGCTACGGTTAATAAGGGGGGTTGTGCAGACTTCTTTTGTCCAGCGCCTCTATGGTTCAAAGGTAGACGGGTACCAGCGAGCCACACGCCCTGGCAGGTGTTGTGGGTTCAAATCCGGTTATAATCTCTGATTATAGCTTGGTTCGACCCATGCACCTTCCATCATTGGACAAAAGACAGGAGTCACAACGACAACTTGTTAAGCGTAGCTACCAGTAAACCCCCCCCCCCCCTTCCTTTCCACTCTTCCTCTCCATTCTCAAAAAATCATTCTTCATTTACTTTCCCTTGCCGTCCCTTCATCAATTGTAGAATCATCGTTTCAAAACAATATTAATAATTGTTCTAACAATGTCACCAGCCGATGTGACTGGTGGATAATTTAGCGCTTGTGCAGCTCCAATGGGTCAATACCATGAAGTCGGTAGCGGTTTTCGTACGATGCCAAGTTAAGCGGATTACGTCAAGCTGTATGGCAAATATATAAAGACAACGCGAACGACACTGCACGATGTTTCAATTATCATCAACCATAACTGTTCAAAAGTGCCATAAAGAGAAGTGCATAATCGATGCGGCAATTAGTGCAACGATAATTCGAACTGGTTTGATAGTCTAGCCGGTGTAGAACATTTGGGGAAAATTATATGCATTGCCCCATACCTATCCACCACAACAGGGTCCGGCTTCGATCGTTCCACCAACGAATCAAAACCAAGCAATCACTTTATGAAATACTAATAAAAGATGATGACGGACAGTTAGCACCAGATGCCGGTTCTGCCTATTAAAAATGAACTAATTTTTGTTGAAAGGTTTCTGTGACGCTTTTTAATGATACAAAAAGATGAGATTTGCATTTAATTATGCAAGCATTCCTCGCAAAAGGTAGAACTTCTCGTTCAATGTTTAAAGATTTATCACAATTTAAAAAAAAAGTTGGTAACTAGGTGACTCGCTGTACACATCTTTATCAGACTTTAGCGGAAAAAATATTCCCTAGCTAACGAACTGAATACAAATATGATTATTTCAACGCATTCCACGCAAACGAAAATACAACAAGAAAAAAAGCGATCGCAGGGAAATTTTCCGCATTTTTCAGCACACCGAGCAGCAGAAGCGGCAGCGGCGGCGGCGGCGCGGCGCACCGACCAGGAAATGAAATTTTCTAAATTAGGGAAGAGCTTCCAGCTTGCCACCGTCCGATCCGTCCGTGGCACATCCGACGTTTAGATCTAAAGATTTCACCGACTGAACTGTCGTCGCAAGCTTTGAGCTGTTGCCGTCGTGTCGCCGCGAAGGCCCTGCTTGCCCCCGGGTGATTGTATGTTTTATTCTGGCCGCTCATAATTTGCAGATATAAACTAGAGTATAATGTGCGGACGTGTCTGAGGCTGCACGGTAGGTAGGTAGGTAGGTACCTACAACACAATATCGAAGAAAGTGCCATGCGAGAGAACTGGTACTGGTACGTACGGTACCAGTTTTCGGGCAGACACGTTCGTCAAAGATCTAATGAATATTTGTGGCAAACGTGGAATAATTTCCAACGACCTTTTCCTAGATTTGCTATTTTTCGGTTCATTCTGTCGTCATTAGTTTGGTGTGCGCCAAACGGTGAAATTATTCCGGGGGAGGATAATTATGCAGAACCTAATGTCTGCGGAAGATGCTAAGAACTACTCACCAGCCAGCCGAGACTTTGTACGAATCGTGAGTGATAAGCTTTTATCCAAACCCACACACACACAGCAACAGACGGACTGTAGGTAATTTTCGCCGAGAGGCTATTCACCAAAGCGAAATACCTCTGGAAGTGATTTTTCTCCCGAGTAGGTGAAAGCAACCCAAATTGCCCAAGCATGTGTTTGCTCTTCCGGTCGATTGACTTCTTGGCTTGTGAGGTTCCTACGCGCCGAATGGGTTCGCTTTGGTCAAAGGACCGAACGGAACTCACAACACATTCGACAAATTACACCCCCCACTGCCCGAGATTGGCCGATGTGTTCTTTCCTGTGTTACTGTTATCTACATTGGGAGCAGCAGCCGTTTGCGGTAAGATAAAAGACAGAAGTATAGAAACAACAAGCTTTCGGGCAAATATACCGACCAATATAAAACAAAACAAAGGATACTCTTTGGTTTCGGAGCGGAAGAAAACATTCCGGGTGTACTAACTGGGCCATTCTCTCGGTAGTTGATGTACGGCGATAATCGAAAATCATGTAAAGCTCAATGTTATAGCGTTGTTGGGTTGCACGATGGGATGTCTATCGGCGCGGCGGCGCACGTAGCCAGGGGGTTGCGAATTGGAATTGAGGTTTGTATTACCTACACTTGACTTTGACACTTTTAAATTGTGTTTTGACATCGTTTTGCCATATACCTAGTCGATGTAATTTAAGTAAGTTAGTATGAACAGAATCGTTGCTCCAACCAAATGTTATACCTAAATATTCTACACTCCAGTATTCGAAGCGATAAAGTTACGAATGCTGGTTGCACCAATGTTGGCGTATACTCCAGCTAATTCTCCGCCACACTGACTAGAACCCCACGATACAATACCGAACTGACGTCCTCCAGTGACGAGTGGACCGCCACTGTCCATGTTGCACGAGTCGCGTCCAGGTTCACCAGCACAAACCATGCTTCGAAGTAATGAAAAAACTTAGTCTTCTGAAACAAACAGAACTTCACCAAATACCTACTTATCAGTGATTCTTTGAGCTCCCCATTGGTTCCGGCAAGCATCTTGACCCACGACAGGAATGTCCACAGCGTGTAAATAGATCGGCGATGATCCCCCAGGAGCGGTTAGACCCCATCCGGATACTACACTGCGGGTTCCAGCCGCAAAGCTAGTTCCCATTGGTACAATTGTGATCGGAGAGATGTGGGTTCCAACAAAGGACGTAGTAATGCGAATAACGCAAACATCGCTATCAATCGTGCTTGGGTTGTACGACGGATGGTTCACGATCTGTGCGGCCTGGAAAATGATTCCTCCGGTAGTTCGACTTGAGCTTCCTCCACGCAGTGTAATCTGTAATCAGTTAAACTAGTAAAGTACTGTTCATACTGCAGTCACCTATTAGAAACCTACCGAGCTAAGGGACGGCATTGGATAGGTACAGTGAGCAGCGGACAGTGCCCAATTACTGGCGATGATGGAAGCACCACAAATGTGATTATCATTTGAGCGCAGAGAAAGCTGGTAGGGAAAATCGGCAATATTGACTTCAGTTCCTCCCACAATCATTCCCGTGTAATTCGACTCGACGAATCCTTCCAGGCCAACTGGTCGAACGCGATTTTTTTCAAGCCATAGATCCTTCTGGTAGCCTGCGAAAGCAGACGCCACGCAAACTGCTAATACGATAAGAGCCTTCATGGTTACTCCCACGCTGATTAATTGATTCTGGCTTGCCATTGGAATTGATTTTTATACCTGCTATTGCAGCTGTTATCTTGTCGAAAGATGGTAAATACCCTTCTATCAGTAGATTTGGAAACGGTTTGGTTTTTTCACATCTGATGTGCTTATCACTTGATTGTACTCAAACCAAATGTTAACCTCTGTTAGTCCGGAAATTCCGTGAGAAAAAAATACTACAAGACTCCACTGCCGTCAACTTAAAGTATATGTACGTAATACAATTTCGACTTCGTGAGTTTTGAATTGACTGACTGTTACTCTGAATTTAGTAAAGCCTTAGGCCTTAGTAATCGGACACCGCACTAAAGCAACTGATCTCACAGTCACTCCATACGATAAGTATCTGATGCACGGATGTAGTGCATGCATAAAATTAAGACCTCTCAATATTTATTTATAAATGAGAAATCATTATTAGTTTTTGATATAAATTTATACAGAAAATATGCATTAGATACTGCTAAAATGCTGGTTTGGTCCCATATTTTTGCGTGCCCAAAATATCAATTGTTTTGTGTTATCTCCTGCATCTCCCCGGGGAGCTGAATCATTACTGCTTCAAGAATCGGCTCCCATACTGCTTCAACCTGTTATCAGATTGTCCCAATCTGGCCAAAAAGAGAAGCAACTTAGATTCTATTTATCAGTAGATTTGAAAGATTTTGGGTTTTCATAACGATGACCTTATCACAACCCCGTGGGGCCGCGGTAAGATAGCAGACGGAAATCTCGATGTAAGACTAATATAGTAATAGTAGTTTAGAAAAGTTCAATCGATAAAGTCAACACGTAACACAACAAGGAACACAGAAGCAATTGAAGGTAAACTGTTGGAAGCTCGGTACCTATCAGGAATGTCAGGAATGTAGACCGATGCAAAACGTTGTGTGAAAATTGACGTGGATACGAATACCGAGGTTTGGAAGAAGAAATTCTTCGGGTCACCCATTGGACGGCTAGAGGTTGAAAAACTTTGCGCGGCTAGAAGAAACTGAAGCGTCTACTTTCCATGTTAACCCGGTTGTTCCATGTTAACATCATAAAAATTGTTGGATTAAGCTAAAAACTATATTTTTCCTGAAAGTATAGTTAAAAGAAGATCCTACGATCATTTCTTAGTGGCAAATTAGAAGCACGAGTGTGGCCCAGGCGCATAAATCATGAATTAAACCAAATAAAATGTAGATATTGTGAAGCGACCTCAACACGGCAGATTACAGTGGACTGGCCCCGTAGCAAAGATGCCGTTCATTGGTAAATGTCTTGAGATAATGCTCACCGTCAGTAGCTCGCAGTTAATTTCATGCACTTTTTTCTTTCTAGCGGCCAGGGATAATTCTTCCTCAGAGCAAGAATAGAGAATTGATCTATTCGCACTTTGCTCAGTTTTACGATGCGTTATTCTCTTTTGTTTTGACTTTGCTCTCTCTCAGCACAGACCGCTAGGTATGAAGAACCTATAAATTGCGCAACTATCTCATTGAGGACCAACAAAATGTCAACACTTTAAATACATCAATATATTTCATACTACACTCTTAAATGATTCTACATGTTAATAGGTCGGATTTAGTTAAAGCTAGGTTGAAACTACTCAAAATGCCCTTAAAATGAACAAACTCAAACTTTGAGTAAAAATTTCAACTAATTTTGGCTACTTACTACCGATAATTGAATTGTTCTCCATGACAAATAACGCACAGTCCTGGTAGTCACGAACGGCGCACTCCGTTTGCCACATGAGCACATCGGTTGCCAAATAAGGTATTTCTTGGTAAACTTTGAAAGTTTCTGCTTCCTTATTTCCTCTTCAAACATGTGCTGGGCATCAAACATGTGCTGGGCGGAAGTTTTTCCCGAGAAGATAGTTGAGGATTTTCCAGGTTCTTGCGCAAAATTAATTCGAGACGTTACTTTTCGGGTGACACCACTTTTTCCGATTTTCGAAAAACTGACAGCGATAAATATACAGTGTAAGCAATACACTCTACACTACCTCTACTCAAATTTTCAAGAGAAAATACCTATTGGGTAATTTTCTATAGCGTTTTTTCCGTGATGCAATTTGATGTGGGACACCCTTTATAAGGCGGGGTTTAAGGGCAGGGCCGGCGCTAGCCAATTTTTTTTTAATGTTATTTATTCATACAGATACATTATCTACATTAATAGATACATTAATCTGATCCCTCGTGTTGCCACCTTACAGACCAAGCTTTGAAGAATAAGTTAAATACTAGAGGTCTATTTCACATATGTCGAAAAATTTGGCAATAGTCTTTTACAATTTTACAATTTTTTGATTTAAGCGCATCAAATCTGTTACAGGGCACTTGTTTCTTTGTTAAAAGCTCCAACAGCTCTCGCCGGTTGTCCTCGTGTCTTTGACAGTTGAAGATCAGATGGTCTGGGTCTGCTAGCTGTGCACCACATGTACACGATGGATCCTGGACGATGTTATTTCTCCAAAGATGCGCCGGTAAGCGCGAGTGATTGGAAAGTAGTTTACTACAGATTACAATTTCTCGGCGATTTAGTGTTAGATCTTGAAACCACGGTTTATTACTTACATCCTGGCGCTAGCCAATTTTTCGCTCCACGCAAATTCTCAAAATGGCGCCCCCAGAACAAACGAAAAACAGCCGGCGTTGCTGTGTGCAGACATTTTACTACCCACACACTCGCAAACGTACAGTCTCGTAGCGTCTTTCTACATACCTACTCACGAGGCAAACAACTCGTGAGCAACCAACTGCCCGTGAGGGCTAGCGGCACACTGGGATACAGATGTTGCATTACTTTTTGTTTTCTTCTTCATCTTACGCCCTCGATTTTACACGCGGGCGGGAGTGCGAGTCCTCGCGAGTGATCGGTATCAGTTGCTCACGGTGTAATGACGTGCGAGAGCGACGACCGTGGCTGTTAGCTAAATACACACTCGCAAAAGTCGTTGCAGTGCATGAATAAACAAGAGCGGGAGTCCGAAAGGAATGTTTATGTCGGCCTATTCATTAGAACGAGTACGCGTGTGTGAGAAAATTAGCCCACACGAGTCAACCGCCATTTCTTTTGAATAATTGTCGGTTTCTTGAAACCCATTATTAGAATGATAAACCTTCAAAAACGAAAAAGTTCGGTTCATATTTCCTGTTACTTCAGAAACTTCATCATACCTTGCTACTTCATCTAAGCTGAATCTGCTGATTGCGGATTCTGAAGAGATTCGAAAATCTCTCCCGAAAAATCAATGCCACTTTCCCACAACGTTTATATCTGTGTTTTGATTGTTGTGTTTTGTTGCGAATAGATTTTCATCAGGAGGAGGTGGAGCGCAAACGGAAAGCGAAGAATGGCGTATGAAGGCGTATGAACCATGCACTGCAGGCACTACTTGGAATGATTCTTAAAGTACACTTGGTGAAAGTTGGGAAAGTACAATGGTCGGTCACGTCGCAAGAATACCGAATGACCGTGCAGTGAATCTGTTCTCTCCTAGACCTTCATCGGCCTTAAGGGCCTCACGTACACGTACGCTTGTGTTTAGGCTGGAAACAAATAAAATGGTGGCGGGTCATTCAGGTCGAGCGACAAACCCAACACTTTCTTTTTCCTGCTTGGTTCGTGGCGCTCATACATAGGCGTTGACCGAACATGAATTCACCAACATTTACGGCCATCAAGTTCGTACGCGTATGAGGGCCTTTAGAAAAAGAGAAACCCAACTTACTAGATGGTTTGAAGCCGATTTGCTTGTGTCGAGATACTCAACGAATTGGTGGCAAATACCCCAGGACCCAATACAGCGAAGAGTAACTCTAGTTACACCACTTGCCTCCCCGGCTTTATGCTGCTAAAAGAGAGGAAAGAAAGTTTTATATTAACCACTTATTTATTTAATGCTACAGTTTATTTGATTGTAGGAGAAATGGCGCTCCAAGCAGCTGCTTGTTCTGCTTAATGGAAGCGACGGCCCTGAGCATAAGAGCCGCGAAAAAATTCCAAAATTTTAGTTGCCAGCCGATATATTAGGCCATTTGTTGTTTCGATCATTTGTGTTTCGGTCATACGTGATTCGGCCATTTGTGTTTCGACCATTAGTAGGTAATCCCAATACACTCAAGTACTTTTTTTACACGGTTTAGTTTTTTGAGTGTTAAGAACGGGGTAACTTAGAGACCATTCATTTATTTCTCAATACATTTGGGAGTAGCTCGACATTCCTCACGTAGATTGTAAATAGTTCCTTAGCTGCACCGTTTTCGAGTAATCGAAAAAAACAAACCGTGTAAAAAAGACTTGAGTGTACCTTGCTCCACAGAAGAAGACAAGGCTTTATCCTGTATGTGCTCGTAGTACTGCATAACTTTCGGATAGTCTAGTTTCCGAAGCCGGATGGCTTTGTCGCGTGGTGTATACCGTCGATAATTTTTAGCTGAAAGAAAGAAGCCAGCTCAGTGACAGATTAATTGTTTTCGTTTCATTCTTCAGTGGCATTTCTTACCCGGTTCGCGCTGACAGTTCGGTGTACAAAAACAATCCCAGCTAACTCCTTTCTCTCAGGTTTTGAGTAGGGTTGGGCGAACGGCTCACAAGCTGTTCAAATGAACCGGTTCACAAGAAAGAGTGTTCAAACGAACGGCTCTTCAAAAAGAACTACGGTTCTTCAAAGTTACGCGAAGGTAACACGAAGTTTAGTTCGTGAACCGTAATTTACCGAACTGTCAGCTTGGCGGATAAACGAACCGAGAGCTATGTGCCGTTTATTTGAATTGGTTCGTAGCAGCAAATGAAAGGTTCAGAGCCGTTTTGCCCACCTCTAGTTTTAAGCGCACATGTACTTACAACTAGGTAATGATCCGATAGACTCGAGTCGATATTCAATGCACAAGGGTGACATTCAATGCACGATCCATGGACGGATCGACGGAGAAAAATCCGGTTGGAGGAATAACCGTCCAACTCACCCAATATCGGCTGTCGACCAGCCACATCCCCAACAGTACAGTATTCAGTACCAATATAGAAGCACTATCATACCCATAGTAACCACCCTTGTTGATTGTATAGCTACCCTGGATGCACCGTCTAAAGATTCAAACTCTTTCGTATACCGGTAGCCAACGGTAAAAAACATAGATTATACATAGGTAAAAACACAGGTGAAAAACGTCATATTGGCGATCCTGCCAGGAAACAAAATCACGCGATCAAATAAAGTATCACGCGATCCTTAGTACATGTGTAACTAAATGGAAACAATTAGGATAGTCATAGCGCGACGGGATATTCGTAATTTTAGGTTGGTTACTATTACGGGATTACGCGATTTTTACAGTACGGGAAATTTGCACAAAATAATAATGGATAAGCAGTCAATTTGCGGTTAATGTGGTATCAGTGATACATCAAACTTCATTTATTATGCTTTTAATGGCAACAACATTTTTCGAGATAGAATTCGCTTTGCGCAAGAAGTTCGTCCCGTGATTGCTCAAGCAACTAGCGGTAAATTCTAACTGTATTGAATGGCAACAGAGTTTCAGAGAAGTACATGGTCCCATGTCTCATGTCCCATGGTCCCGAATTCGTGTACAAAATAGAATGGAAATTCCACATTCCAGATCTCCTTATCGGTCGTTGTCGGTTAACAAAACAGCACTTGCTACAGGTCCTTGTGACAATCTTTGATCCTCTTGATTGGATCTTCCAGTTCCTCATGTTTCTCAAAGTTCTTCTTCAACCACCCCATATGAGAAGCGGTTAGAATGACTGAAAGTACTGCCTCAGGTGAAAGCCGTCAAAATTCCGCGATGTCTTTGATCGTTCGGCGATTGCCTTGTGAAGTTGCATCTATTTGTAAATGCCGGGTAGAATGATATACAGGGGTTAGACAAAATGTTCGGGACAGGTAAAATTTTAATAAAATTGATACGGCCATAACTTCCATAAAATTGGACATTTTTAGATGAAACCAATTGCATTCGACGGGTAAAACTTTCTAATTTTTCTAAAATATTTCAAGATTCACAATAGTCAGCGGACAACGGAGATATTATGGGTTGACTGTTTTTTCATCAATTGTATCTGTTTCTGTCATGGAAATTTATTCATATTCATATTTTATCCCAAAACTAGATTTCATTTCCAGTCGATTGGTCGAAAAAGAATGGAAATCCAACGATCGACTGGAAATGAAATCTGGTTTTGGGATAAAACATGAAAATTAATAAATTTCCATGACAGAAAAAGATACAGGCGATTAAAGAAATCAGTTTTTGGCATACCCCCAGACAACCCGGAATATCTCCGGTGTCCGCTGACTATTGCAAATTTTGATGTATTTTTGGAAAACTAGGAAAATTTCTTCGTCGAATGCAATTCGTTTCATCTAAAAATGTTCAATTTTGTAAAAGTTATGGCCGTTTGAATTTCATCAAAATGTTGCCTGTCCCGATCATTTTGTCTAACTCTTGTAGCTGTAGCTGAGTGATTCCACGGAATTTCGCAAATCGATTTTAATTTGTCATTTTTGATTTAGCTGAAACTTTGCATAGCTTTTATGTTTAAGAAAATATGTCATTTTATCATATCAGTTATTTTTTTAAGATCTAGACTGCTTTTTCAAAAGGGCCTAACCAAAAATGGTGCTAATCCATTAAATATTTTATATTGGAAAAATGGTTTATTTGATCGAAATAGTGTCTTCAGCAAAGTTGTAGATAATAAAAGTACCTTTCTAAAAAAAATATGTGCACTGTAAAAAAATTTTTTTGTTGAAAGTAAATAAAACTAAAAAGTTAAATATCTAAAACAGTGCATTTTGTAAAAATTTTATTTTTTGACGTGTTAAAGGTAACAATATACACTACCTTTTCTGAAAGTATCATTGCTGGCGAATGAAGGGCAAATAAGTTAGGCTTATACAAATTTAGAAAAAAGTTTATGTCCTGGTCTCGAAATATTGTTCAAGGGGGGGGGCAAAAAAAAATAATAACATCAAACCTTCAAAACCGAAACAAAGGAGTAGAAACCAGTGTTTATTTTTCCATGTTAATGCATATTTAATACAAAAATGTTGTACAGTACTTAAATTTTAGTTCAAACCGAACCAGTCATTGAAATGTTTGGAGAGATAAACCGTTACGACTGCCTAGCAATGAAAATGTTATTCCAATTTAATTCCAGTTTCGCACTTTGCCATAATCCATACTAAAACTCCATTTTTAAAGCAGAAGAAGATGCACAGTACAAAAGCAATATAACTTAACATGACTTGATTTGATGTTAATGTCACAAAGTCCGAAAAGTTTCGAACAATTCAGTAACATCCTTTCTGCATGCAATCAATGCATGGTAAAATATTGTATTTGTAAGGTAATATTGTAAGCTTTATGTCCCCAACATCCAAAATTAGGGTAAGTTCTTGTGGACAGTACGAAATAAAACGACCAATTGGAGCCCCGAAAACACTGAACGCTGATATTCCGGAGTGTCTAATTTGTTGTATTTCTATTTTAATCTATCTGCTACCTATGACAGCATAAAATAATCCTACTGCAATTCGGAATATATCCGTCAAAAGCGGTACCAAATTTCTTGTTTATTGATGCCTCAATCTAATTCGGTGTTTTGAAACAAGTGAAAATAAAACGGAATAAGATTTAAAGTAGATGGAGCCAAAAGTCTGATTTCAAACACATCCAATTTTCGGCTTTGGGGCCGCCTGCGACCTGTAGCAGGAATCAAAAAACTTAGTTGGTGAAGAAAAGTTGATCGAGACTAAGCGGATAATTACTTTAACTTTGCACATATTGGGTAATTTAGAGATGTAAACTCGGTGAACTGTCAAAAATCTGCTTATCACTATAGAATGCAACATAATATGTATTACACTTTATTTTTTTGCCCCTTCAATTTTCGAACATTTTGGAAGGGGGGGGCGACATAAACTTTTTTTCAAATTTGTATAAGCCTTATAATATTTTGAAAATTTCGTGTTTTTTTTTATTTTTACCAAAAATAATTTTTTACAGTGTATAACTTTTTCTAAAGATGAGAATTATAATAAGTATGTTTTTTTTATTTTCCCCAAAAATAATTTTTTACAGTGTATAACTTTTTCCATAAAAAGAAAAGGCTAGAAGTGGTCGATGAGCAGAGCTGTAGCGTGATATTGTGGTGTCCTTTCTCAAAGACCCGATTTACAACTCCCTAGTTACTCAGTGTTCCTTCCAAGTTTATTATTTTTGTTAAGATTTTAAACCACCGCACATTCTGAACCTGCACTAAATTCTGGGCCACATTTTTCATCAGTTTTTATAACAAATTTTGTAGGACCAAATTTTGGATCAACCACATTTTTGAATTTGAACCACAATTTTGACCGGATTTTGGATCAAATTTAGGATTAGATTTTGGACCCAGATTCTAGACCTGGTCTGAAACATTCTGGACCTGCATCTGATTCTGGACCAGATTTTGAATAAGATTTTGGTCCACAATTTTTATCAGATTCCGGAGCTGGACAACATCTGGACCTGGACCACATCTGGACCTGAACTAGATCTTGGAGCTGCATTAGATCCTAGACCTGGTTCGGGACCACATTTTTATCAATGTTGGACCAGATTTTGGATAATATTTTGGACCACATTTTTGATCAAATTTTGGAGCGGATTCTGGAGCGGATTCTGGAGCAGAACCAGATTGGGCACCTTGCCCCGATTCTGGAGCACATTTTTCAACAGATTTTGGACCAGGTTTTTAATCAAGTTTGCGTCCACATTACAAACAAAAAATGTACAGAATACAAACCCAATTTTAGCAGCACTTTTGTGATCAGATTTGAAACCACCAACCAGATTTTAGATCCACTTTTACACCAGATCGTATTTTTCCATTTTTAGACCAGACCTGAACCGTATTTTTGGACTCGAACTGGATTGCGGCCCACATTTTTTATCAAATTTTGCTGTAACAAATTTTATAACAGATCTGAAGCAGATTTTAAACCAGATTTTGGTCTGCATTTGGACTATATTGTGAACCAAATCGTAGACTTGAACCAGATGTTGGACCTTCATCAGTTTCTGGAATAGATTCTCGATCACATTTTTTAGCAGTTTTTGCACCAGATTTTGGATTAAATTTCGGACCATTCTCTCAAACTGGGCCAGATTATAAACTAGATTTCGGTTCACATTTTTAATTAGATTCTGTTCCTGGAGCAAATTTTGGGGCACAAATTTCAACAAATTTTAAACACCAACCAGATTTTGCATCAAATTTGGAACCAGATTCTGAACCTGACCGTATTTTGGACCTGAACTAGATTATAAAGCATATTTTTAGTCAATTTTTTTGCAATATTTTGTAATAGATTTGAACTGGATTGTGAACTATCTGTTAAACCACATTTTTTTATCAGGTTTTGGACCTAGATTCTAGACCTAGTTTCACAGCCGTAGCGTGACATTGTGACGGCCTTGGCTAGGACCCGATTGGGCGTCTCCTCGTTTCTCGAATCAGTATCCCTTAAAGGTTTATTATTTTTTAGAAAATTGGGATCTCTGGTGATCGCGGACAACAAAACTAGTAAGGAGATCCTGCGGCGCATTCAAGCAGGAAATCGGGTTTCCCTTACTAATACACCCAGGATTCTTGTTTTTAGAATTCCGAAGATTCCTGTCCTTTTTGGTTCGTCCGGGCTAATTTGCCCTTCGCAAAATGCTACGATCAAGAAACATACGCCACCGTACAAAGCGAAGCGAAAATTCAAGCCAATGAACTTAAGATTTTCAGCTTCTGCTAGATAATTAGCATACCAACATATCACAAATGATATCATGTGAAAAAATTAATTGCAAAAAGCACGAAAAATTTATTACGTTGTTCTAATTTAGTTTAATTTTGAAATATGCTACACACCGGTAGTGGAATTAATAAAATTACGAATACTAGCAGCACCAATGTTCACATAAACTCCTACTTGCTCTCCACATTGACTAGTTCCCCACGAAACAATTCCGAACTGACGTCCTCCGGTAACAAGTGGACTACCACTATCATGGTTGCACGCATCACGTCCAAACTCACCAGCACAAATCATACTGTTGAAGAACCGAAATTAGTGCTTCCTGACAAACAGTACTTTACCAACTACTTACTTTTCAGTGATTCTCTGAGCTCCCCACAGGCCCCGACAAGCGTCTTGACCCACAACTGGAATGTTCACAGCGTGCAAATAGACCGGCAGAGGTCCTCCTGGAGTAGTCATACCCCATCCAGATACCACACTACGAGTACCATGCGGGAAGCTAGTTCCAATTGGTACAATTGTGATTGGAACTATGTCGGTTCCAACAAAGGATGTTGTGATACGAATAACACAAACATCGTTATCAATGGTGACTGGATCATACAGCGGATGGTTTACGATCTCTGCAGCCTGGAAAATGGTTCCTCCAGTAGTTCGACTTGAGCTTCCTGCCCGGAAGGTCATCTGCAATAGTTAACTAGTAAAGCACTGTTCATAATCAGAACCATCAGATGGAACCTACCGAGCTAACCGGTGGCGCTGGATAGGTACAGTGAGCAGCAGACATCGCCCAATTACTTGAGATTATGGAAGCACCACACCAGTGATCATCGTTCAAGCGCATTGATAGCTGGTACGGGAAGCCAGCTATGTCGACTTCAATTCCTCCTACAATTCTGCCTCGGAATTTCGACTCCTGACCGAGTGGTTGATCACGGTAATCTGCAAAAGCACACGCCACGCACACTGCTAGTACGATAAAAGTCTTCATGATTGGTTACTCCCACGCCGATTAACTGATTCTACTTAGCCATTGGGATTAGTTTTTATACGTACCAGGTACCACAACGGTTATCAAAATGGTCAAATAATCTCTTGACGAAAAATGGAAAATACCCCTGTATCAGTAGGAATGGAAGTGTATGGTTTTTTCACATCCGATGAGCTTATCACTTTGATCGTACACAAATCAAATGTGAGACCATATCATTGCGGAAATTCCGAGAAAATAAGAAACAATCAATACTTGCGAGCTGATCTGTGATATCTAGTACGATTTGGATTTGATGAGTGCATTCGAATGTATCACGTTTTGTATGATTTGTGGAACTTATCTTCGACCAAGCCCTATACCTGATCATCTTGAATATTGCTATCAGTGTCGCTTGATGTAAAATGTATCACCACCGTATGAAAGTCGCTGCATGCTAATCGGCCTACAAACGTTGTCAAGTCGGCGAGTATTCCTACAACGAATGTTAATCTTCGACGTCCTAGCAGGCAACATCGACTGTGCGGATATACTGAGCAAACTACGCTTCAATGTGCCTTCCCGAGTGATTCGCCAAAGTGAGTTTTTTCGACAATTGCATCATCGGACTAATTATGGAATGAATAACCCGCTGGAAGTTTGCTGTAGTCGTTTTAATGATATTTATTACTTGTTCGATTTTGGATTGTCAAAACATGTATTTAGGCTAAGAATCTGTAATATTTAATTAGTTAGATAAGTTTTATGTCTGTGCGATGTTCTTTATGTCGAAGATTAATAAATTAAATTAAAATTAAATTAAAATTAAATTAAAAATTAAAATATACTGTACAGATACTACTACACGCAAAAATTAGATCTCCCTACTTATCTCAATAAAATGCACATCAACAGAAAATAAGTCGGTTTGAAGTTTAAGCACAGACTAACAGACGTAACACTGAAGCCTCATTCCTTCGTCAATGAAAACAATCATTTCATATTTTCGCTTAAGCCAAAACTCAAACAACGGTCGCTGCGCGAGAACGCCGCTCACCTGCGCTGGCGCTGTTGTCAGATAATAGTTTTGTTAGAAAATTTGTTCAAAGTGTTACGTCTGTTAATCTGTGGTTTAAGCGTGCCCTAAATATGGAACTTTTTGCGTTATCTTATGCCTCTGGTCTGTGGTGAATCACTATAGCTTTGGGAACTGGTTTTTCATATTGCTTTTAACTGTTATCAGATTATTCCAATAATATCTGGTAGAAAGAAAAAGCTTAGTACACTTTTATCAGTAGATTGGCCAGATTCTGATTTTTCAAAATGATGACCTTATCTCTACCGAATAGGATGATATATTGCAGTGGAGAAACCGGCAAACAAATTTTGTACATTTTATTAAGCCTTTATCTGAAAATACCTATCTAAGATGTTCGTCACCCCATCATACTCACCCTTGCTAACGTTCCCGCACATGGCGACCAACTTTGCTGCTCTAGCCAACCGAAGCAGAGGGTAGCAGAATAATGAAGACGGATTCTCTCGTTAACGACTTCTGTCCACCAACCCAGCCGGCATCATTGTTTCCGGCTATCGATGTCAATCTATTCAACAAAAAAAAAAAGATTTCGGAAAGGTGGAGTCCTCGACTGATCGACAAAATTTTTGATGACGCAGCCAAGAAAATCCATCCTCGTGACACATTTCAACACCCAGCAGTGTGTCACAAACTGCCTATACCTGCGCCATTATTGTGCGGATGGCAAATGAACTAAATACTTTAGCGAAGTGGAGAGAAAATTGAATTTACAGCTCCCGCGTAGCAAACAAACCACTCACCGAATGACCAAGTTTCCGCCTGACCGAAGGCGATAAACAAGAAATTGATTCTCTGTCAGGTCGTAGTCGTCGTCGTCTTCGATTATGACGTGGGTTGACATAAAATCAACCGAAGTGGTCAAATTAGGTTTACTTTCACACACAATTCTGCCCCGCACAATTCTGTCCAGCCACCGCCGAAGGAAATGTGCGTGCGCTTCCGTGCCCCCCTCGCAAACACATAAAACAACGTTGAGGATATGTCACGGGCGGGACACCTTTCCGTTGATTCATGGCGAATTGATTGCATTCAATTTATCGCCGCCGGTCTGGAGACACAGACCATGTGAGCTCGGTGAAGACGCTGAGTGAGAAATTGTAAGGTAACAACTGGTCTGGAAGAAAGTACCGTACAATCCATCATTTGAACGCGGTAATACAGGAAAACGGATGGCATTTTAAGTATGATGAACACGATTTCTTAATAAAATAATTTATGATACGCCTATCACACATACATTGGATCCATTTGCTAATACTACCTGATGAAAGTTTTCTGGATCCCAACATTTCAGGACAAAAATTGTAAATGACAAACAACATAATATCATAATCATAATCAAAAATCATAATATCATCATAATATTTATTATGGTATTTCGATGATAGACTACATTTTACTGTAATGTACGGATCATCCCTTAGCTTTTTAGCATTAACAACTATTAACGATTTCCCGATCGATTTTCAACATTTTTGCGCCAATGCAATCATTCGAAAAATTTTCTTCTTATCGATTTTTACTTTTACAGACATCAGTATCAGTGCTAGCTGCAGGCGAACGTGCACGATGTCTCAACTTCCCAAGCCCGAACGATACAATTGTACGCGATTTGAGTACCCTAAGATTACCACTAATATTTTATGTTCAAAATTTGAATTTTCTGGAAATATTTTGCTTGACTTTGCTTGAATTGGTGCCACCAATTCTTAATTTGATCCATGTTAATTCTGGTTTTATTACCGCAGGAAACGATTCCTTGCAAAATCATGATTTTTTTCGCAAACGTATTTGCGAAACCAAGCTTGAATCTGCTAGGAACATTACCGCGAGCAGGATCCTAGTAGAATTTGATCTCCGGGATTTGTTATAAATCGGCATTCGCATATGTTTTATCGTCGAGCAAAACAAAACCGTCGTGTTTCGTCAGCATCTTATCGTACAGCTTATGAGCCCGCGGAATTTAGTCGATGTTGTTTCAAGCTTCGACTGGTTTTTTACTTGCTCAGTAATACTTGTAGCCTTCTCGGAAACGGATTCGCCGCTTAATACAGTGTTCATATTTTTTTGCGAAATCACAGTCCGCGGTTTGTGGATTAGCGTTGGCTGTACGAATGACATTCAGCCGCAGGGTTACCTACTTCGACGCTTGGTATGCTCTAATTATAAACTGTTTAAACATTAAAGCCTATAGAAAACACATCATAAATAAAGGCGATGAAAAGATGACTAAAATTCGAAAAAAGACGCCCAAGAGACGGTTTGAAGACGCCGAAAGTTCGATGTAAAGATGACAAAAACGTGATGAAAAGAAAATACGATGAAAAGTTGATCAAGACACGACGAAAGAAGATAAAAACACGACAGAAAAAAACATGAAAATACGATGAACGGACGACGAAAGTACGCAACAACAAAAACACGACAAAATAACGTACTAAAAGCGGCAAAAATACGACAAAGGATGTTAAAAAAGACAACAAAAATTCGTCAGAAAGACGACAAAAAAACGACGAAAAAACAGTAAAAAGTCGACATTTTTGTTTTCTTGACAACAAACAGGGCTACGAAAACACTGTAAAAAAGTGATGAAAAGCTAACAAAACGCATGGGGAAACAACGACAAAAGACAATGGGAAAATGACAAAAAGGCAACGAAGCAGAGCAAAGCCATGGCTATAAACGTCCTTCAGAACTTAACCCTTCTTTATCGACAGGCTGCGCAGGCGGTTATTAAAGTACAAGAAAATTACGCGGATAGTGCAAAGATCCTATTAACTCTGTAGCAGTACGTCTAGTCGAGATTCGAACATACGACGACCGGCTTGTTAGGCCAGCATCGTACCCCGAAGTTAACTGGCTGGGCAACAAATAGACACCAAAACGGTAAAGAAAGACAACAAAAAATGGCAAAGAGCTACAGTAAAAGTACGTCAAAGAACGTCCAAAAAGACAAATGAAAAGACGATGACAATAGGCGAGAAGGGCGCAAGTCTATATAATAAAACCAAGTTGGTTCGTTTGTTTGTAAGGGATAAACTCAAGAACGGCAGGACGGAATTGGATGATTCTTTTTTCAGTTGATGTGTTTTGGTTTGCGTCAGGTTTATACGCAGAAAAATATTAAAAATCTACGCGAAAAACTGAAAAATAGTAAAAACCCGATATTTTACTTTTCCCGCCATTCGTCGCATAGATAATGTTTTAGACTACTATGATTATTATCGGTGCAAATCAACCGGCGTCGCATTCAATATGAAGCGTCGTTGCTGGGCTAACAAACATGTTGATGAGGGTAACTTTGATTGAATGGTCAATAGTGCCTGATTTTCACAGAACATCTGTTCGTTACAACTGTGTTAGAAATACTGAATACTGAAATACTTAGAAACTGAGTTAGAAATGTTTGTTCGATTTAATCGACGTTTTTCGGCGAAAGAAGTATGAAGATTTTTAAATACCAGTTAGTCCGGACGTTTCGAGCTACTACTGGTCTTCGCTCATCATCTGCGGACAACTTTTTCGTCCATTAGGTTCTACTTGGTTTATCTTTCTCCAAGTCCAAGTAGAACCTAATGGACGAAAAAGTTGTCCGCAGATGATGAGCGAAGACCAGTAGTAGCTCGAAATGTCCGGACTAACTGGTATTTAAAAATCTTCATACTTCTTTCGCCGAAAACGACGATTAAATCGAACAAACATTGCGGTGGCGGCGATTATCTGAAATCAACATTAGTTAGAAATGGTAATCTTTCCAGAATCCTAAAACTTATTGCCAAATATTCATTGAAAACATGTGGAAAATGTTGATTTTTCAATTTATAGTACTCAACAGTTAAGCTGGCTGTTAATTTATTTTTTGTAAAAGTAAATTCGATAGCTCTAGATAATGCCTAATTCCGTCTGCTGTAGTTGTCCGTTAATATGGTATGCAATATACATAAGTTAAATTACAACCCTAAAAAATATAGTTTTTAAAAAGATTTATTTAAACCAACTTACTGCATGCTCTTCGACTACTCAACTCCGACTGACGCTTGAGGATTCTTCAGACTTGAACGAACGCGACATAGTCGCTAATTCGCGAAGTCAGCAACACGTGAATGGTGTTGCAAACAGCTCGATGCCGGTGCCCGTGGTGCCGCTGCGCGTGTAGAGATCGCTGACGTTGTACATTCCATCTGGGATGGCTCCTCGTGCTGTTTCGTAATTGCTCCCCCCTTAAGAACGGACCGTCCCGGTTCGTTTCGCTCAGGTGATCGACATTTCATATGTCCCTTGGATAAATAGAGTGCCAAAATTGTGATGATTATTGCGATCGTAATAAATGTTCCGATTGTAGCGTTGACTTGGTGTCTATGTAGTACTTCTAATTGTTGTCGGGTTAGCAGATTGACTTCCTTCAGGTGTTGCAATGTAATATTTGCACTGATCGTTTTGCTGACGATTCGCAACCCGTTCATGGGAATCAATAATGGTTTCTGTACCCAAATGTACTCTTTGTCTGAGAATAAAAATTGGTTTACAGTGACGGTACAGTTGCGAAAAAATATAAGTGTGCTTCCAGAGATATTTCGTCTGGACAACCCACAATTTGATGTGATTGGAATGCTTCCTTCTCCGTCAACCACGATGTAGTTGTCTGTGATTCTTCTAATTTGAATCGCAGATGAGGTTTCTATGAGGTCACAGCTACCTGATATTCCTCTTAAAAGTTTCGAATAGCATGTATCGGCGGAAACATTTTCGACCTGATTTTTGTCACAAAGGACACTCTCTCCTATCTTCGGGCATTTTCCATGTATTAAAAACGTATTCTGATCATTAGTCAGTACTTCTCTAGCGCGTAGTTGCAGCGATTTTCCGTGTTTCACGATAGGTTCCATAAGTTGATGTTCGAACATTTCTGCTCTCAGCGTCGGTACTAATACAATAAATACAATTTTTGTGTGTTTGTGAACTACTACAATGTCTAAATATTCGATAGTTTGGTCAAAGCTGTCTATGGTTACATTTTCGTTTCTTAAAATTGTAGTTGCCTGAACAATTTCTTCTAGAGACAAAATGTCTTTGGAAATGATTTTCGCTTTGGAAAGTTGGATAGCTTCAAAAATATTGTTTACATGGTTTTGCACGAGGTCGATATTAAGGTTCAAATTGAAAATTTCTTTTATAATTTTGATTTGGTCTGTAATATTCTTTCCCGTGATAATCTCTTGTCTAAACTTTATAAAATTTTGTCTTAACATATCCTGTTGGTCATTTAGTGCCTTTACGATCCTGTTTAGTCTATCCTGGACTTTATGATTGATTTTAATTTGTTCATTATTTTCGGTAACTAATACATTATTTCTAGTAAGCAGTTCGTTCAATTGTTTATCAATTTTAACAAGATCGTTGCTGTCAAGATTTCCTGTAATTACCTTAATCATGCTACCTAAACCATCAAAGAGACCTCGTTTGTTTCTAGAGATTGGGTATAGCTTTCTGTACGTATTTTCTATAGATTCCAACTTTCTTCTAATGAGAGCAACAGAGTCTTCTACGTGAAACATTTTTAAGTCTCTAACAATCAGTTTCAATTTTTCGATTACTGGTTCTAGATATGTCAAATCTACTATATGGAAAATCTTATGTGATCCGGTTTTGATTCGTCCTTGTCCAAGTTGTAGGGATATTAGTCCTGGGTTGTTTGACAGGTCATGTAGTTGTATTTGTTTGGTCGTCATTGTAGTGGTAGTTAGTGTCGTTCCGACCAGCAGTAAGATTAAACGGATCATATTGTTCGTGTTTCTGTATGCGGAAAAATTTTATATTAGATCTTTCGTTTGCGTTTTAATTTTGCTTTATGGATCTTGATCCCACGAGTATCGATTATTGTCTTGAATCTGTTGTTCCTGACTCTAATTTTTCTAAATTTTGGTTCGGTTTTACGTTTTATGCCTTGAATGGTATTGTATGTGTCTTCGCCGATTTCGAAATTCGGCTGTTCTTCTCTAACTTTGTTGTGGTAATCTACGTCTCGTTGGGCTGTTCTGTCTAGTCTTCTTTTAATCTCGTTTATTAGGGTTTGTCTATTTTCAAGCAATTCGTCTATGTCAGGAGGTAGCATCTCGTGTTCCCTTTGTCCGAAGAGTATCTCAAATGGCTTATGTCCGTGTGCTGTGTGTATAGTCTTGTTATAGAGCGCTAGTGCTATTCTGAAGATTTGTTTTTGATCGAGATCATTGTAGTTCTCTTTCATGCATCGAAAAATCTCACTCAGTGTTGAGTGGAACCTTTCGACGATTCCATTAGATTCGCTATGGTTAGCAGGAACATAGTGAACTTCAATATTTAATCTTTGGAAAAGTGATCTAATTTCGATTGATTTGAGGGCTGGTTCGTTGTCGCAGATAATTTTTTTAGGTGTTGTATATAGCGAAAGAAATTTAATCAAACCTGCTCTCACATCGGGAATGGATCTAGATTTTATATGGGTCATTGTGCCAAAACGGGAGAATTTGTCTACTGCCGTGAGGAAGATGTTGGGTTGAGCAATGAAAATGTCAAGGTGAATAGTTTCGAATGGTTTGTTAGGAATTTCTGGTTTATGGAATGTAATGCGGTACGGGTTTCTTTCATACTTGTTTTCCAGACACGTTCCGCACAGATTAACGTATCGTTGAATCTGACGTTTCATGCTTGGGAAATAGTATTCTTTGATAATTTGATTATGATTCTCTTGTGCTCCGCGATGCGCACGTTCGTGAATATTAGCAATAACTGCGTTCTGCTCTTCTAAAGTTCTTAAATCAACAAGGATCTTTTGACTAATTCTCACTTTAAAGGTACGACTTCTACTAAAATAGTTTCGGTACACAATTTGCAAAGTGTTGATGAGTGATTCTTCACACATGATGCAATTTACTCTATTAGGGCTCATATATTGTTTAAAAATATCAAGAACTCTAACAACTGAAAAATCTGTTCGTGTAATTACTCTTCTATGGATCTTCGGAAAAATCTCCTCGTATTCGTTTGCGTCTACGGTGCCTTTCTTTAAAATAATCTGGTTATGGAAAAAATTTATTGGCAGCTCCGTCATTGGTATAAAGTTACTATCGTCCGTGTCTGCTGAATGACAAGTGGCTAAATCTGATGCATCATCTACATCGTTTGAATTAATTTCTTCCTTCTGAATTCTTGATAAGCCGTCGGCTACAACATTTTGTCTCCCTGGCCTATATCGTACTTCATAATCAAACTCTTGGAGACGTAATCGCCATCTTAGCATTTTATCATTCGGATCTTTTAAGCTGAACATGTATGTAAGTGGCTTATGATCCGTAAACAAAGTATACAAATAGGGGCGGAAGTATTTACATGCCCATGTTATTGCCAGGAACTCCTTTTCAATAACCGAGTAATTTTCCTCAGTCGTAGACAAGGTCCTTGAGGCAAACGCTACTGGTCTATCCTGACCGATAGGTCCTTGAGATAGTACAGCTCCTATGGCGAATTTACTAGCGTCTGTGGTTAAAATAAACGGTCTAGAAAAGTCCGGATACTGTAACACATGACTGCTTGTGAGAATGTTTTTACATTTCTCAAAAGCTTTCAAAAAATCTTCGTCGTGAACTATTTTCTCATTTTTCTTCAGCGCCTTCGTCAAAGGTTTAACGATTCGTGCGAAGTCTTTAATAAAACGCCGGTAGTAGCCTATCGTTCCGAGAAAACCTCTCAATTCGGTCTCAGTTTTTGGAATCGGCCACTTTTTGATAACGGCAACCTTATCGGGGTTCGGTTTTACACCTTCCGATGTTACGACGTGACCTAGGAAAGCCACTTCTTTACATAAAAATTCTGATTTATCAAGTTGAACCTTTAAATTATATTTTTCTAAGGCATCGAACACCTTTCGTAGATTTGTTAATTGTTCTTGTAATGATGTGGAATATATGATGATATCATCCATATAGACCAAGCATACTTTTCCAATCAGATCTCGCAACACGTTGTCCATCACTCTCTGGAATGTGGATGGCGCGTTCTTTAGCCCGAATGGCATTTTAAGAAATTCGTATTTACCATGCTCGACTGCGAAGGCAGTTTTCGGAACATCCTTTGGGTTGACTTCAATCTGGTGAAACCCAGATGCCAAATCCAAGGTCGTGAAGTAATTGCATCGACCGAGTTTATCCAATACCTCAGTGATGTTCGGGATAGGGTACTTGTCGTCTACCGTCTTCTCATTAAGTTTCCGGTAGTCTACTACAAGTCGCCATTTTTTTAATCCTGACGCATCTTTCTTTTTCGGCACCACCCAAATTGGCGATGACCATGGAGAATTTGATGGTCTTATTATACCTTGCTGTAAAAGGTCCTTTATTTGTCGTTGTACCTCATCTTTTAAACAAAAAGGGTATCTGTAACTCTTGGTATACACCGGAATATCGTCTTTCGTATCTATTCGGTGTTTGACCACATTCGTGAAGGATAAACTTTCTGATTTCAGATGAAAAATAGATTGATAATGGGAGATGAGTTTAACTAGCTTAACGCGTTCTTCGTCATTTAAATGTTCCAAACGCAGCTGATCTCGCAGCTCTGGTCTCATTCCATTAAATTCTTGTGTAAGAGGGGTTACTATTTCGAAATTATTAGCCTCTATTTTTCCTTTCGGTAGGGCTATATCAATCGTGTCGTTTGTATAATTTGTTACGACAACATTAGCAAAGTAGTTTTCGGCTTTATAAATGCCAGAATGGATAAAAGAACGGTTATCGATCTGCACATCGTTTGCGACAAGAAATTCACCTTCTCTTTGAAATAACGGTAGCCTTACGATTTTTGTTTCGTTAGCATGGAGTTTAACTCTGGTTCTTTCTGGAAATCTCTTATACATTGGAATATCTGCGGATGGCAATTTTAGGACGTTGTCTCTTGTTAGAATAACAGCGTCTAGCTCACATAGGGATTCATATCCTATTAATCCATCGAAGTAATCATGAAATTCGAAAATTATAAATGGTAAATCAGGTGTTTCACACAGGTCTGAAAAAGGGTTCAAATATGTAAACTGGTTGACTTCATGTTTGCCACTAACATTTTTAATTTTTAATGGGGTTGTTTGGTAAACTGTAAATAAGTTTTTGTGTCTTGGACTAATGAATGATTTATTAGCGCCTGTATCAATAAGAAATTTAAGTGGTCCATTAGGACTTTCTATAATGGTGTATGGTACGCAATTTGACGTTAGGTCAGGTTGATTGCGTCTGATTCCACCTGAAAATTCATTTCGTGTTATTATTAGTTTCTGCATAATTTTCGAGTGGATATTCGGGAACATATTCCTCTTCTTCACAAACTTCTTCCGCTGTATCTTCCACTTCTTGGCTGGATAATTCCTGCCGTGGATAGTGCGTCCTAATTATTGGGTCTGTATTTGCTCTGTTTGCAATTTGAAGAGATTGTCCGTTTCTGGGTCCAAATCTCATAGGTTGAAAAGTTCGAAATTGATGCGAGTTGGATGTGGAAGGTTTATTAAAATTATTTTGATTGAAGTTAGGTCTTATTTGATTTGCTGTGGGAAGATTAAAATGTTCTTGTGGAACAGGTCTGTTGAAATTATTTTGTTGAAAATTGGGTTTCATTTGATTTGTGATAGGAGGGTTGAAACGTTCCTGTATGATAGGTCTGTTGAAATTATTTTGTTGAAAGTTAGGTCTTGTTGAGTGCATTATAGGTGCAGCTCTAACTGAAGGGTATGGACGTTCAGTTAATTTTTGAGTGCGAGTATTTACTTCGCATTCTCCGCTTTTTCTGGCTAATTTGTTAGCTTTTTCCATTGCCAACTGATAAGCCTGATTCAAGTTATTTGGTTGAAGCAATCCGACGTGGGAAGAGTACGGCTCTTCTAACCCGTCTATGAATTTCTCCAGGCAGATTTTATCTACAAACCGGACAATTTCATTTGGATGTTCCCATTGATCATCCATTTGTATGTGGGTGGATATTCCCGTATACACGTCGCTGACTTGAGCGTAATGCTCCGTCACTGACTTTCTTCCCTGTTTTGCAGAGAAAAGCTTTTGGAGAAGTGTGGACATCTCACGCTTATCCCCGTAAAATAATTTTAGTTGTTCTTTAATTTTGCTCCATATCAACGGAGTACCATTGGAGGCTAGTAAGTCTCCAGCGTCTCCAATAATCTTATTTCTGATCTCCTGTAGCCAAAGCTCCAGCATTTCAGTTCCATCTAAGTGTTTGTACACATTCAGGATCCTCTCGACTGAGTTGATCCATCCATTCACTTGTTTTGCATTTCCGGCGAAATGCGGGATGTTTTTTATCAGATCGGGCACTCGCCCTTTCTGGCATTCCCTATCTATGTCGTCTCTGGCAGGCTCGGCAACCGCCTGTCTCAGAGTCGCCAATTCTGCATCCTTACTGTTTAACGTGCCGGTTAGTTCGGCCACTCTCTGTCTTAATTCCTCTAGAGTCTGGTCCATTCTTACCTTGGACCTTAACAACATTCACTTTAGATTATTTAATTCTTTTGTTCTTTTACGTTAGTTCGCGGCCTATCTGTGATATTCTACTGAGTCGCTTACCACTGGTGGGGGCTCGTCAGTGTGTTATTAGTATGATTTAATTTTTTCGGGCAGACTGGTGAACCTTATCACGGTTTCCAGTCTTGCTTTTTAAATTAATTTTTAATTAGTGCAAGACTCACCACAAGCTCGTTGGTGTTCCTCCAAGAGCGGTTTCCCGGATGAGTCCTGGTTCTTTCTCGGATGTTACGACATCCGCGCCGACTGCGCCAGTTAAATTACAACCCTAAAAAATATAGTTTTTAAAAAGATTTATTTAAACCAACTTACTGCATGCTCTTCGACTACTCAACTCCGACTGACGCTTGAGGATTCTTCAGACTTGAACGAACGCGACATAGTCGCTAATTCGCGAAGTCAGCAACACGTGAATGGTGTTGCAAACAGCTCGATGCCGGTGCCCGTGGTGCCGCTGCGCGTGTAGAGATCGCTGACGTTGTACATTCCATCTGGGATGGCTCCTCGTGCTGTTTCGTAATTCATATATTGAAACAGAATCTTTATTCTTGCTAATAAACAGTTTTATGGGCTAGCAAATTTAAAAAATAATAAATGTTGTATAATGCGTTGGGGGTTCAGTTTATAAAAGAGCCTAATAGTCTAAAACTAATTCTTTCACATCATTTATCAAATTAATGAAATTAATCAGAACTGGAAACTTTCTACGTTGTATGCGTTTCTAATGCATGTTTACATTTACATTTTCGTATGTTTGAGGAGCCCAGCAAGAAATGAAATTAGCAAATAACATTGATTATATTTTGAGGAATAATGAAACCTATCAGATTGGTTTAATATACTAACAAAGGTAATTGTTTGAAGACTTTCAGTAGAGTATAATTCAGTCGATAAATTCTTACCAATCGATTGATAAGTAAAATTAAAAATCTAATGAATCTAATTGGCATTCTCATTTCATACACATGAATATCAAATTTAAATTCAAAAATTACGGTGGCAATCACAACAAAGCTCTGATTTCGATAGAGGAAATTGTAAGTGTCAACAAATTATATGTTTAATAAACCAACAAGCAAAAAACAAACAAAATTTCAAATCAATAATGGGGGAATGCACAAAGGCGAAAGAAAACATTTGAGGGCGTTGAACAGAACAATCATAGATTTCGGCGGCAATGAAAATATAGTTGGTGGTGAAACGATTCTGTTCTCAAAAAGTTTTGAATGTATATCGCATATCATTAGATAGTTAACTACAGTAGACGGAATTAGGCGTTATATAATAACATCGAGTCTACTTTTACAAAAAATAAATTGACACTCAGCACAACTGTTGGCTACTGAGAATTGAAAAATCAACATTTTCCATATGTTTTTAGCGTATATTTGGCAATACATTTTACGATTTTGATTGCCATTTCTAACTAATGGTTTAGCACAGTTGTAAGAAACAGATGTTCTATGAAAATCCGGTAGTCAATTAACCATTCCCTCAAAAGATAAACTTCTCAAAAACGCACAAAACTTAACCTACACTTTGAGTACATCCAAAATTTACTATTTACGGCATTTAATTCAATTGGTGGCAGTACGAAGTTTGCCGGGTCAGCTAGTAGACGATAAAACCATGGCGAGAGAATAATGCAATGATGACGGAAACTTGAGAAAAGTGTTATTGCAAGCAAAGAATGTATTCGAAAAAATGTAAAAATGATCACCAAAAATTCGTTTAAAGTCGGATAATTTTGAAATTTTCAGGGAATAAATAAACGCATATTAGCTGAGGAAGAGAGTCTGGGAGCACGGTTCCGGTTGTTTGCTTTCATTGGAAAGCTCCGTTTTTCTAGAAATTTTCAGTGTTAAATCCAAGTATTTATTGATATAGTTTTCGCGAGTGTACTGTTTAGTGTTTGTTCTTTCCTGTAGTATGCTGATCATGTCGATTGGCAAGAGATAAGTATACATTTTCAAAGTTAAAGTAGTTTCCAAACACATGTCATGGAAACAAAACAAACCTGATAAACCCCGATAAAATTCTTCCAGATGCCAATTATCGAAAACTATTTT
Source organism: Sabethes cyaneus (assembly GCF_943734655.1). Lineage (NCBI taxonomy): Eukaryota > Metazoa > Arthropoda > Insecta > Diptera > Culicidae > Sabethes > Sabethes cyaneus. The sequence continues at coordinate 46,080,431 of NC_071355.1, forward strand.
CGATATTTATTGACGAAAAGTGGTTTCATTTGACATGTAGTTGGTGCTACGGTAGAAATTATTCTTTTATGCATCAAAATGAAATTGGTCTAGAAGAATTTTGCAACTAAATACGTGCCAGAATAATGAAAATTATTCTGGAAGTATGGATATGTAAAAATATCCATGCGGGGCTTATTGTTTATGAAGGCGACCTCGGAATGTACGTGTATATCCAGGCTCTACAAATGGTTCGGTGGATGAACAATAGAGCTATCACCTTCCATCCTCCAGGACTAAAATTATTTGCATTTACACACACACACACACACACACACACACACACACACACACACACACACACACACACACACACACACACACACACACACACACACACACACACACACACACACACACACACACACACACACACACACACACACACACACACACACACACACACACACACACACACACACACACACACACACACACACACACACACACACACACACACACACACACACACACACACACACACACACACACACACACACACACACACACACACACACACACACACACACACACACACACACACACACACACACACAAATAAACGCATATTAGCTATGATTTTGAAAAGTTTATTTATTCAACCTCCTGACTCCTAGGCTAAATGCCCGTACCTTAGACTTAACGCTACCCATCAAATCCTATGCAGCATTTGCGCCATCGTTCTTATACGAGTAATTATACGAGTCCAACGCAAATTCATATTTGAGTAAAAATAATCCCGTACCTACTAATAAATTGTAAATAAGCTTGTGCAACAAGGAGGGAAACAGAGATGAGGCAATTACGAAAAACTGGTGGTTCAAATTGCCAAATTACAACCGTGTGTGGGAGACGCAGAAAAAAACCACGCTAATAATTTTCGCGTGGGAGTTTAAATATATGGAGTCTCCGCAATACTTTCATCCACTTTTTCAAATTCTAATCATTTTTGAAGACCTTTCTTGTTTTCCAGAGCTTGCACTTCATAATCGCCCAGAATTTTTCTAAGTTTTTTCTATGAATTTTGGGCGAAATTCTGGCAAGTTTGATGGATTTGCCTGCTTCGGTACAGAAACAACGTTGTTGACTTCGTACCACTCCATTACTGATTTCGCTTAATGGCACGATGCCAAATCCTGCTGAAACGTAGCGTCGCCTTCGTGGAAGGGCAGCAAACGCTTCTTATATAAGATTCTACCACACGCGATACGGTCGAATGGTCGATTCCCAATCGTTTCGTGATCTACCGATGGGACTGTCCTGGATTTTCCACGACCGCCCTCATAATTTTTTGTCGAACTACTTCTTGTTTGGAAGTCAACTCGATAACCACTTGACAGATTCGGACAAAATGGACAAAATTTTGTACATGTAAATACGACACTTTAAACTAGTATTACCCACAATTTCATCCATTTTTACCCATGAAGTAAAAAGTTGTACACAAAAAAAATGTGTTGCATTTTTTTCGAGTGCAGTCTTTAGGAGAAAAGACGACGAAAAAACGATAAACAACAAAAATACGATGAAAAGACACCAATAAAACGCTAGAGAAGCGTCAAAAAATGTCATAAAAGACAACGAATCCCTGAACAGAAGAAAAGAGACCAAAAACCACGCAAAATGAAAGCAGTAAAATCAAAGACGAAAGACGAATGATGCAAGATAAAAAAAATGAAGGTCGAGAGCCAGCGTCCTTGAATAACTTCGATCAAATTGGGAATGTATTACTTGTCTTAAGGGGACATGAACGACCTTTTGGACTTATAAAAGTCTTTGCCAAGCTACTACCAACAAAACAAAAAAAAAGTTTGTTCCAATACGTTGTGTAGTTTCTGAGAAAAAGGTACATAAAGTTTGAAAATCGTGGTTTTCCAGGAGCGGCGTTTTATTCCGCCGAAGTTGTTCCACACCGCACTAGAATGCTTATGTGTATGATCGTTTTTCGGCCACTTCCCGTGGTCGGATCATTACAAATTAAGTATCAAAATAAGCGGAAAAGACTGCAGAATCGAAATCTGGAGTAAAAAAATTATGATTTTTTCAAAATTTTCAGTCGTTCATATCCCCTTAAAAGCTTTGTTTAGACACGCATAACAGTCACAGTATCTACTTTATATTTTTAGTCACCGTAACGTTATTAATAACATGTGTCGTTGATTCTTCTCGGTGAAAAAAAAAGACTTTTTTCCTTTTCTGCGTAACGTTTCAGGCTAGTACGCTTCACCTATCGTCAGACGCCTAAAATAATTCATTTATTGGTCAACTTTACAATATTCAATTCACCGAGAAGAATCAACGACACATGTTATTAGTCACAGTATCTACCATGTCTTGTCATTGATATTGTACCTATCCAACGGTTTAAAGTTGTTTGTACGATTTAATCGACGTTTTTCGGCGAAATAAGTATGAAGATTTTTCAATACCAGTTAGTCCGGACGTTTCGAGCTACTACTGGTCTTCGCTCATCAACGTTCAAAGCTGCATATGACCCTGTAATCAAAAAACTTGCGAGAAAGAGAAATAAAAAGTAAGACATAGTAACGAGAAAGATAAACCAAGTAGAACCTAATGGACGAAAAAGTTGTCCGCAGATGATGAGCGAAGACCAGTAGTAGCTCGAAACGTCCAGACTAACTGGTATTTAAAAATCTTCATACTTATTTTGCCGATAAACGTCGATTAAATCGAACAAACATTGCGGTGGTGGCGATTACCTGAAATCAACGTTTTAAAGTTGTCAAAGCATTAGCCTTAGATCCATCTCGACTTAATCATTATAGGTCTTGGCCTTGAGATTTTCGCGACTGAACTCTAAACAAGGAATTAAAATATCATTGTTCATACGCAAAAATAACCAACAAAAACGAAAAGCGGTAAACCAGTTATTCTCTGCCAATAAAACAAACATACGTAGCAACCAGAATGTATCACGATAACAAAATAATAGAACAAATGTATGTCCCATCACACCACTGAGAATGATAACTTTTGGTGAAAATATATTTTGAGACACACTCGCGCTCACAAACGCTTGTTGTTGGTGATGCAGGTATAGAGTAGGGCGGAGCATAAGTGCGATGTTTGAAGTTGTCATCAATTTTCTTGAGATATAAAGAAGGACAACAACAAAATATATTTTATAGTGATGCAGTAACTCAATGCCTTCACATTCAACTATAAATCGTCTGGAATAATAGTGCTATGCAAAATAAACTTTTCATTCTTCTGATCAAGTGCCGATTCGCACTTTTACCCCACTAGCGGGGAAAAAGTGCGATTACCGCGGGGCAAAAGTGCGAAGCTCGAATCCATGAAATTAGCACAGCAGTAGCTAACAAAACCATATTATCTTCAATCTGTGTTATGTTTCGGTAAGGAATATTCTCAATTTGCAACTCTCCTATTATGCGCTGGGCTATTGCAGCCCCTGTCAGATCGAAACTTTTCCAAACGTTTGTTTTTTTGTTTCATCAGCGGAAAAACATTGTTTTCCTTCGGCCAACTTCTGTAGAGCGCGCAGTTTTCTGCAGATCTTCCATTTTTAGTATCTGTAATATAGTGCCTAAAGCTGTACATAATTAGCTGTACATTTTTACCTCGTCCATGAATCGCACTTTTGCCCCGTCCGTGAATCGCACTGTTACCCCGCCAGGCGCTTGAGAGGTTTGATTAAATTGTGGATAAGCGAAATATATTTTGTAAATTCTTTTCACCGTATTTTCAAAACAGATATGTGAGTAATGTAAAACGCTGCTACAAATTTTCAACAAGTAATATCCTCCTGTTGATATCGTATTTGCCGTATAACGAAAAATTACATCAAAACCGCCCTGAAATAACATTTGTACATAACTCAGCAACTATGCTTCGTAAGCAACCAAAGTTTAGGTTAGATTCAAGCTGTTAAAGTAGTCACCCATCCAGTCAATTGTAGTCTATTCACTCGGAATCTGCACCAATAAACCCCTTTTACCCGCATCGCACTTTTACCCCTCCTTACTCTACAATAAAATAGTCTTTGTCGCAAGTCGGCTAGTTAAAGACAATACTTTATCAGCAACTTGAACAAACAGCAAAAACCTTAAGAAAATGACTAGCTTGCTTTGGTCCAAAGTCTGCGTACAACGTTACCTTGGCAACGACCAAACACTGCCGCTACTGTTACTTTTGTTGCGTACAATACGTATTACATACAGCAGTGTGTCTTTTTCGCAGGCAACTACATGGTTTTCATGAAACATCTGTTGTTGTTGTCCTAACTTCCATGCAATAGAGACAAACTCTCATCATACATTGTCGCAATATTTTGAAGTAGGGACCATATCTTTGTCTCTTGTGGGTTCGTGATTTTTGATTCCTTGACTCTAACAAATATGCTTCATTTGTTAAAAACCCGAATTAATCCACCTAGTGGCGTGACCTAGCCTTTCTACTGCCATAATAATCATTATTTAATTTCTCAGGAACGTCTATGTATAATTAACTTGACTATATTTTTAAATATCCGTTCCGTATTCCTCAAAATCCTTATTTGCCAGTCAAATTACCAACGTATTGCGTAGAATAATTAAATTTTCTTTCCTTGGGTGCGTATACTACTTGTAATACTTGTAAAACCTTATTTAGTTTTATAATCGGTCGGCCTTAACTTTTGGGCTTCAGAGCCATATACGAAACTTGTTTTGAATTGACAATATGAAATATGTGTTCATAACAGATTTTTTGATAATTAATTAATACCATGCGTTCAAAAGTTAGCATCTTTGAAAAACAAGAGTTCAGAAAAATTATTATTATACTTCGCTTTTGAAGACAAAGGATATCGACAACAAAATGATTAATCTCAAAATTTTACTATTAGTTTGCTTGGCTTCAATTTTGCGATATATCTGAATTATAAAAAATAACTGAATAGAGCATTAGATATGAAAAAGAGAAATTGAACTTTTTCTTAGCTGGCGCTCCTTCAGATAATTATTTTTGCATGAAAATCAAAACTTAAGCTTCTTTTGAATGTACTTTCATGAAAAGATAGTCATTAGCTTGATCGCATCGTTTTTACAATGTTAGAGGGTTAGGAAAACAAAATGAGGTCGAAAAATAGTGCAAAAGCTGCGCCATAAACATGCTTGAGAATGGGAAATATGATCGATATGATTCCCAGTTCTTGTCTTTTTTGATTTATTTATTAAAACATGATACATGACATAAGACATCTGTCCTTTAAAATGTCATTAAAACAAATCTTACAAAATTACTACCGTGCAACATTTACTTCCTATTTTTCATATAACATTTCTAAGCTCTAGTATCTATTGATTAAAAAGACCTACATGCTTAAATTAACTGCTTTTCTTCGCTGTTTGCTTTTCTTGTACAATTGTGAGTAACAGCAAGTGAACAAAATGACAATTAAAATCTGAAATCAAAGAAAAGAAAAAGCTTTTCGATTGAATCCCACTATTTAATATTTATTTGCAACAGATACGTAGTTCGCCTACGACGTGCAGGCTTCATCAGTGTCTTATTTCAAAGCGTATACGTATCTGTCGCGAATAAATATTAAATAGTGGAATTTAGTCGGTAAAAGTTTTTTCTTTTCTTTAATTTCGAATTTCGTATTCCACTAAGAGGCTTCAAAAACTTTAGACAATTGATTCAGAAAAGTGAGAAACATCTTTTCTTGAATTTCTATGCAAATTTAAAAATTGCAAATTGTCATCCCAAATAACAATTTGATTTTTATTACACTCTTATGATAGCATTCAAGACCACAATTGGTCATGAAAACCACCATAAGAGTACAATCAAACTCACATTGTTGCTTGGGATCACATACACACATACATACATACATACATATATGCATACATACATACATACATACATACATACATACATATATGCATACATACATACATACATACATACATACATACATACATACATACATACATACATACATACATACATACATACATACATACATACATACATACATACATACATACATACATACATACATACATACATACATACATACATACATACATACATACATACATACATACATACATACATACATACATACATACATACATACATACATACATACATACATACATACATACATACATACATACATACATACATACATACATACATACATACATACATACATACATACATACATACATACATACATACATACATACATACATACATACATACATACATACATACATACATACATACATACATACATACATACATACATACATACATACATACATACATACATACATACATACATACATACATACACACATACATCACACGCATTAAATACAATCAACATTTGTTTTGATTTCACACGTTTTAACGGTTTAATATACGGTGCTTAAGTGTTAAAGTTTAAATAACTTTTGAATGAACCGTCCGATTTTAAATAACTCGGTTTCGTTTGATAGATCTCAGCAGTTATTTTCAAATAATAATAAAATGTGTGATGTTTTTCATTGAATTAATGCTTATATGTTACAAAAATATGTTTTAAATACTATTTTTTCACATTTCTTTATGTAACTTTCAAACTACAAGTCCAATCGTCATGAAATTTGGAAGTTAAGGGTTTGCAAGGCTCCTCTTTCATATGCAATCAATTTTGTTCAAATCGGTTAAGGGACCTATGAGATAATGAAGTCCCATATTTTTCATATTTTTATACATAACTTTTGAACTAAAAGTCCGATCAGTATGAAATTCAATAGCGACCAATGGGACACCTAGACCTTTCATTTGACACTAAGAACATTAAAATCGGTCCAGCCATCTCCGAGAAAAGTGAGTGAGATTAAAAGCGTCACATACACACACACACACATACACACACACACATACATACACACACACAGAAAATGCTCAGTTTTCGAAACTGAGTCGAATGGTATATGACATTCGGCCCGCAGGACCTTCTTTCCATTTTCGGTTTTCCAAGTGATTTCTATACCTTTATACTATATATTTATATAGTAGAAAGGCAAAAATGGGCAATGGGCTTTTCCCAACCCTGAAAGGACCGGCTCCTGGCAAAAGTCTACAAAAATAGCCCAGAACCGCTAACAACCGTATTTCAAGGGATAATTTCAAGGATTTGGGAAGAGGAGAAACTACCGGAGAAGTGGATGGAAGGTGTGGTTTGTCCCATCTACAAAAAGGGTGATCGGCTACCGCGACATAACGTTGGGCAAAGCCGCACAGTGAGACCATTCCGAAAAAAACGGCCAAAAGTCTTTTCTCGCCTTTTCTGACGTTTTAGAGCTTAGGTGTCTTCGGAGAAGTTACTTAAAATACTCTTTTGCATCTTTGTACTTTTTCTTACAATTCGATATTAAGGGGATATCACACTTGAAAAAATTAACTTTTTCTAGGAACTGTATAGCAAATTCATGTGTTCGGCAAAATTGTAGAATTAAAAATTTTATCAAACTTTGCCGAAGATATTAGGTATTTACGTCGTACGGTTTGCGAGATATAATTGACTTTCTGTTGTGGCCGCTTAAAATCAGTTTATTAACTTTTTTTCACACAAAACCCTATCTAACTGGTTTCACATGTTCTACAAACTTTTTGATATCATCAAAATAAATAACTTCCTATAAGATATAAATATCATATGTTGCTTTATTTGTCTTATAAACTGATTTCAAACAAACATTTGATAATTTTTCGATAAGATTTTCGACTTCAGGGTATCGTACGATACAGTTGAATGCGAACATCTATGGCAGATAATGCACGAGTCCCATTTTCCGGACGAACAACGAACTGACGTGGCTGATCAAAGCTACCCTGGAGTGAGTAATGCGTGTCCTGGGGGTACTCTTGAGTCGCTTCGAATCGCGCAGAAGATTTCAGCGAGCGGATGAACTGTGCTGTATGTTATTCAACATCGCAATTGAAGGTGTTATCCGACGAGCGTCCATCGAAACGAGAAGAACGATCTTTGGCAAAAGTAACCAACTCCTAGCCTTCGCAGACGACCTCGACATCATTACTTAAAATCTTGGGACGGCTTTAATAATAGGCGGACAACAGCTTTTGCGGCGAAACTATTAAGTTTTCCGCATTAGTGTCTTGGCAAAAGTTTCTTGGTTTTTGATGTATTTCCATTTTTACGTAGTTTTGATGTTCAGTAAAGTTTAAGATATAGTAAAAATACATCTTTTTGTCGAAAAGAGCGAGGCTCTAACCTTATGGGATTTGGAGCTGTTACAGTTTTCATATAACTTTATAGTCAATTTTAAGGTGATTTATTTCAAAAAGGCGCAAGTATGCGCAGCCAACCTCAGCGACTTTAAGTGTTGTGATGTAGTGCCTTTCATTTCATGTATATGTCACGGTGGAACACGGTGGAACATTTGAGCAAACTGCGACTAAAATATCACATAAAAATTAAAAAAGAAGAAAACTTATCCAATTTAATTCTACTATATGTATTTTATTGTATTATATGTACTATATGTATTTATTTTCGCCTACGACTTGCAGGCTTCCTCAGTGTCTGTTTTCGAACCGAACAGACACTGAGGAAGCCTGCTAGTCGTAGGCGAAATACGTATCTGTCGTGAATAAAATACACATAGTAGAATTAAATTGGATAAGTTTTCTTCTTTTTTATTTTTTAGGTTTCGTATTCTACTAAGACGCTCCAAAAACTTCAGTAAAATATCATGTTTTACGCTTGAAAAATTACATAATATATCATAATAGACCAATACAAATGGTATAAACCCGTTTAAAATAAAAATAAATTTAATAATATATGATATAAAAATTCAATAATGCTATATTTCTAAATAACTGTTCATTTCTTCATCGTTAGCTTCGGAGGAGTCAAGAGGAGGAGTACCGTTTCCTGCTTCAAAATGTTCAAGGTGCATAGTAGTCATCATATATGTTGTATTTTGTTCCTAATTGCATACGCTTATGTTCACAGAGTATCTACAAATCAAGTGATGAGTCCACACATGGAAAAAAAAATCTACAAATCAAGATATATTTAACCGCTCAATGCTATCATCTGATAAGATAATTTCAACAGTGGGTAAGAACACAAAACGGAAGAAAATGCCAGTTAGTGAAGCAGCACTGAAGTTATTGCGTGAACCAGACTCTTCCGAAGCTAACGATGAAGAAATGAACAGTTATTTAGAAATATAGCTTCATTGAATTTTTAAATCATATATTGATAAATTTATTTTTATTTTAAACGGGTTTATACCATTTGTATTGGTCCATTATGTTATTTTATGTAATTTTTCAGACGTAAAACGTGCTATTTTAGTCGCAGTTTGTTCAAATGTTCCACCGTGTTCCACCGTGACATATACATGAAATGAAAGGCACTACATCACAACACTTAAAGTCGCTGAGGTTGGCTGCGCATACTTGCGCCTTTTTAAAATAAATCACCTTAAAATTGATTATAAAATTATATAACTGTATAAAACTGTAACAGCTCCAAATCCCATAAGGTTAGAGCTTCGCTGTCTTCAGCAAAAAGATGTATTTTTACTATATCTTAAACTTTACTGAACGTCAAAACTACGTAAAAATGGAAATAGGCAAGTAAAATTAGGAAAACTGATATTAAGGAGGTTTATTATTGTGCAGCTCAGTATCTTTTTTCATTAAGGGATAAAAACTTTCTTCCTTCACCAAATACTCTTTAAATAACGTCCTCTACCACTTTTCCTTAGAGACTGTTTAATTTGGTCCTAAAACAAAAAGTGAATTTCTCTATATATTGACCCACCCCTTTAATGTAAACTTTTTTATCTAACGAAAAAATGCAATAAAAACCAAGAAACTTTTGCGAAGACACTAATGCGGAAAACTTAATAGTTTCGCCGCAAAAGCTGATGTCCGCCTATTTTTGAAGCCGTCCCACTGTGCGGCGGAAGCAATCTACGCCAGACTAAAAACGGAGGCTAGGAGGATAGGGCTACAAATCAATGCGTTGAAAACGCAATATATGATAGGAAGAGGCTCCAAAGAAAACAACGTTTGCCTTTCACAGACAGTGACTGTTGATGACGATGAACTGGAAGTGGTCGATGAGTTCGTTTATTTGGGATCTCTGGTCACTGCCGACAACAATAATACGAGTAAGTAGATTCGACGACGCATTCAAGCTGGTAGTCGAGCCTACTTTTCCCTCTGCAGGACGCTTCGGACAAGGAGCATACGCCGCCGTACAAGGCTGATAATGTACAAAACACCAATTTAACCAGTAGTCCTTTACGGACTTGAGACAGTAACTTTGCTTACGGAAGACATACGTGTACTTGCCGTATTTGAACGAAAGGTGTTGCGGACTATTTTTGGCGGAATACAAACGGATAGCGGAGAGTGGCGTAGGCGTATGAACCACGACTAGCAGGCACTACTTAGAAAGATTCCCGTCGTACATCTGGTCAAAGTTGGGAGTCTACGGTGGACCGGGCACGTCGCAAGGATGCTGGACGACTGTGCATTGAAATCCGTTCTCTTCAAGAACCCCACCGGCACCATGAATAGAGGGGCCCAAAGTGCTAGATGAGATGGTTCGACAAGGTTGAAGCCGACTTGCGTGTGAGAAATGGTGCAAAACCCGTGTTATTTTGAGAAACCGTGCAAAAAAGTCGTGCAAAAAAAATCCGTGCAAAAAAAGAATTGGGTGTACGAAAATTTAATTCGCGATAAGCATACCGTGCGATTGAAAATATCGGAAAAAAATAGTTTTTTGTTTTTATTTATTTGTTTTTTGTTATTCAATAATTAATAATTCAATAGATGCGTCCGCGAAACAGATGCCACTTCTAATCACATCATCGGTCAATTAGTCTATTCCGTAAATTGAAAAGCATTCGTACTTGCGCTGTTGATAAAATGTTTACTTTCGATAACAATCACCAGGAAATCGGCCGCAAACACTAAAAAACAAGTGGGAAAATTGAATTCGTTGTTAGTTGGTGTTGTTCATTCTATTGGCTTAACACCGCCCAGATAAACTTATCCAACTTCCACGTGCTGGCACATCCACACAAACACGCACTTTCACGTGCAGCGGGACACAGTAACAGTGCGCGCTGGCTGCCTGCGGTGGGCATCAATTACGGCCGCAATTTGCGTTCAGTTGTTAACCGAGCGACATAGTGCAACTGCACCCGAACCGACCGCACGCCGCCGCCGCCGCCCAGAGAAGAATACGTCATATCGGGTGTGTTTGCGTATATGTTTTCAATTAAATTATCGCAAACAGCATGTTACAATTCAATTATGACATATTTTTTACGGATTACGAATGATTGGTGTTCCGATCGATTGACTTCAGGTTATTTTTTCCCTCTTTACCGGTAACTGATTTAATTTGTCGACGGAAGCGCCAGCAAAATGCAACAAAGTTGAACACGAATCGTCACGTCGCATTAAATTTCCATAACGTTGCTTTAAATAATCGTTTTATAGAGTCGAAACTTCAAAGGATCTAGCTTGGCGTATCGTTGATAATTAGTTGCATTAATCGAACCGTGACCGGCGAAGTAAGTGATCAGTGAAATTAATTTGCAATCATAATTATTTCGTTTTAGGGCTATCAATGCTGTCTATTATGTAAACAACAAACTTGTTTGCAATACCAGTAGCTTTACTTTACAAAGCTCTTTGGTGAAAATTTTACACCACTTGATAAACATTTCGAAGTCTAAAATATCCCACTGGAAAAAAGGAGTCTTACCAAATACTTTCACAACCATCCATATCAATTTCCAAAGCGACGTCTCCTCCCCGTGCATCTGATGAGCGGCAACCGTATTAGATTAGCGCCCGAGCCCACATCAAACCGGAAGTTTCATATACTCAGCAGGTAGCAGAACTTATCTCCGTAGTCCGTACCAGCATCCTCGCTACCAGCGAGCGATCGTAAGCGGTGCTGGTGGCGGCGGTGGGCTAGAAAATTGTTTACTCCTCTAACTTTATGCAAGCGAAGTGAGGAGCAAAAAAAACACGCGGGTAAATTGAGTCAATTTTTAGACGCAAACCGAACCACGCATCACTTCATTTCTGTCGGGTTGGTTGGCGGCTGATAAAAGGGAAGGGCGGGCCCGAAACGAAAGTGGCATTGGGAAAAGTTCCCAACCGAGCCAGCAGGAAAGCAGTAAAGTGGAACACTTTGTGACGGGTAAATTGAATTTGTTTTCTGGTGGGAGTTTTTGTTTAATTTTTAAAAGTTGTTACCTGAAACGTTTAATGATGTGTTTTGAAATATTAAAGCCACATTACGTAATCGAATAAATGAACGCAGTTGACGGCTGGTTCACGCCATCTGATAAGAGTCAATCTGATTGCAGCTGTGATTGTAGTCAACAAATCGGAAAACTACTATTTCTGTTTCTGTTATCTGTAAGCCCATTCCGGTGAGGACGTTTCTCATCGAATGTAATAAATGATACTGAAGTAGTGTTAAGTCTGATGAATGTGGAGGGTGAGATAAACCTTTTCAGCGACTATTGTCCAAATGTATGTTTTAGCAACATTACTTTGTCTAATCAACAGTTATCGATTCAGTTTTTCTGTAATAAACTGAAACCAAAAAATAAAGTCTGATTACTACAATATGTTTCTTAGTGACAGTTGAAACCATTTTAACTATCATTAACGGTAACTAAGGTTGGTATAACAAAAACCGATGAAAATTACCTTCACCTATGACCGTAATAAATGTTGAAAATCGAATCCACAAAAGCACAACTAATTGGCTACGCTCCTGCAGGCATCATCCTTTTCTTGTACGTAGCGTATGCCGCATGACAAAGACAAACCACTTTTTAAAGTAACCGCTTTTCGCACTAATTGCCAATCATGGCAATATTCATTCGTAGAAATCTGTCCTGCCAGTACGGTTTCATGCATCATAGATTATTCTTATGCCACTCTAGCTCCGTCAGGATGAAGTTCAGCGGACCGCATTGACCTATCTACTATAGTGATATGCAACATATTGAACTTGAAAGAGTTCATCCTGAATAATAGGCATAATTTCTCCACTTGACAAACCATACATGCCAGCGTGTGGTCGATCATTCAATGGTTAACGCAATTCCTTCTAGCACTGCTGGAGTAATTTTTTCTATCATTTGATTATATTTCCAGTTCACTTCGTCAATATCGGTGGTGGTTTAATTAATTCTGACAAGGCGTATCGTTGGAGTGTACTATCAAATAATTAACAGGGATTTTCATTCATGATTGGATTTTCAACAGGACTTGATACCGACCTATCTTTGCGACCACCTTTTCCAAGCATTTTGACGAAAGAAGGCCCAACAGGACTACTTTGGACTTGCTCTCGATGAGCTATTTAGTATGGTTTACGTTGGACTGCTTAAGTCGAAGGTTGTTACCTGAGTTTGAATATCTTATCAACGATGATGGTGGTTCAATGATGGTGATTGCGCCCACAAACTAATTTGTAAATCAGCTCCTGTGGATGTGTGCAATAGCACAAAAATTCGCTACACCATTCTACAGTGGCGCTTCTATTATAATTTGGTTCAATCCGTGGATCCTCCAGCTTGCCTAAGGAGGAACGTTATACAAACTTCATTAGCACTGCTTCACTTACCCAAGACCCAACCTCCGACCTAATATTCCACTCTTTCCCCTTCGCGCCTTTCTCTTGAAGATATTGTCAATACCTTACATTACCCCGAGTACAGCTAGTGAAATATTCAACTTTTGGAAAATAAAATTCGTCAAATTTCCCCATACATTTCCTTCATGATTACCTTGCTTCGCAGGCAGAGACGACAGTCCATCTGTTTAATCCTCATCATCTGTTTAATGTGGTTTCCTTTTACAAAAGAAGTAGCAAAACACCCTCGCCCCAACAGGTCGAACGTTCGTTACGACGTTCAAACCTACACCAATTAAATATCTGTGCTTGGGAAGTACGCCAGAGTACAAAACCACCCAAGTTCAATTTGATGTCCTGAAAGTGAAACGTCATAGCTTCACATGTATTTCATAGCATGTAGTTTTATGAAAATTGACGAATGCAAATCAGTCTTGTAAATGATAAGCTGTTTAAGTAAGCTAACTTCGTCAACTGCATACCAGTTTCAAGTCAGTTACTTAACCCGAATCATCCCAATGATGCCATATAGCATCACTTGACAAATTTTATACTTTTCGCTATAAAATGAAAATAAATCGCTATTTCCATAATTTGGTAATACAATTTTGAAGGCAAATAAATATAGTTCGACAAGAAATATCACATTAAGTATTTAAGATCTGTACCTTGATGCAATAGCATTTCAAAGTTGAAAATTTGACTGATTTTGCGGGGTAATTCTGGGTTGATTCGGGTTAAAGTTGACTACTGACTGCTACAAGTCATGCAAAAATTGTCAAAATACGAAATCATCGCCAATCATTCAACTCAAGAAAATTTAATTTCACCTGCAGTTACTACTTGATGACCTTTTAAAAGGCCGATTGATGATGATAAGGCTTGTTCGTGACAAAATTTGGACACCCCTAAACACACACAGCTTCGGAAATACATTAATAATGAGTGAAATATTTTGCAGAGTGGTAGACGTATGTCTGTTCTTTCTGAAAATATAACACTTGTTTATATTACAAGCGCTCAGCGTAAAATGGTGTCGAAAGAAGAGCAGGTGCGAAAAGCAATTGTGCGCGGTCGCAATGAAAATCCGGATCTCTCGTTAAGAAAACTTGCCAAAAAGCTTGGATTTCCTCCAAGCACTGTTCACAGTGTTTTAAAATCGTTCGATACTCGCGTGACAACAGCTAGGAAGTAGGAAAGTGGAACAAAAACGAGCAAGCAAAAGTTACATCACTACGGGAACGATTAAAAAGGAAATCTACCGTGAGGAATGCCTGCAAAAACGATTGTTACCGTTCCTACACAGCCATGATGTACCCTCGCTATTTTTACCTGATTTGGCAGCCTGTCACTACGCCAAAGATGGTCTGAAATGGTATGATGCTAATGGAGTCCATATTGTACCGAAGGAGGCGAATCCATCTAACTGTCCAGAGTTACGCCCGTATTCGAGCGGTATTGGGCTTTGGTGAAGAGAGAGCTGTCCCAGCACAAACAACAAGCAACAATTATAGATAAATTTCGAAAATCTTGGACAAACGCAGCTAAATTGGTTGCCAACAAGTCTGCACTGACCCTCATGGCAAGGGTAAACTCCAAAGTTCGCCAATTTTTCATGCAGACCAAATAGGTAATGTTAATTTGTTTGATAATTATTATCGATTCACACATAAATGATATAAAATTGTTTCATGGATTAAACTTCTAGCAAATTTGTTTTATTGCCAAATTAAGGTGTCCAGATTTTGTCGCGAACAAGCCTTATTCAGATTTGGGTTGAAACATTACTTGGAACTTGTATGCCATGATAATTTTATGCCTTCTGGGACAGTATTTTGGTTAATTCACCCAGCAACAAGAAACAAACGAAGGTCTGAACCTAACGCGCAAATCCGTAGCGCACTTGCTCACTGTTGTAGTGAACCAAGCGGGAGGTACACACATACACGCTATGTACACTATTACTTAGGTACGGCAAACGCGGCATGTTTGTGTTCGTAATATGTTAAAAAGTATAGGTGTGTTAGTGTCATCGCTGTACGGTACAATGTTTATGCTTTTTTTATGCCCGTAGAAGAATAGGGCGAGATTGACGTCACCCTTGCTGTTTACATTATTTGCGCTGCTAACACAAACAAACGGTACGTTGTTCCACACCTCTACTACTTCACATCGACATACACGTACCAGAAATGCACTAGTTTGCATTAGTCTTTGATCTAGTGATCTGACGTAGAAAGAGTGCCACGTCACCCTTTCGTAAAACCCTTAGGACTGTATACTTCTTAGATTTTTTTTTTTTGAGTTTCACATAAATAAAGTTATTTGTATTCATATCTATGCAAATGTCACTTGAAAGGTATTAAATTAAAATTTTGGAATCTTCAGAGACGTTTATTCATATTATTTTTTGTTTAAGGCGTAACCGAAAGTGGCTAACGTTATTGTGTTAGTGCGACAAACACTGTACTGTACATCTCATGTGTTCGTTAAAAACCTAAACGTTTATTTGAATATTGCATTAGTATTGGTAATATATGTTAAATAGCGGAGCTTGCAAACATACACAGCTGATCCGCAGCCAACCGCACTGACTACAAACATCCCGAAAAAGGGTTTGTTTTCTTTATCAAGGCATTCCGATTCAATCAAAATTAACAGCAGCAACTGAATAATGCGTAGGATCACTAGGATGTTTAATTAATCCGCTTGCATCGGCTTTCGTTTTTGATTCCTGCGTTTGCGTTTTGTTTGTTTACTTCACTCTAAGCTCATCAATGCGGCGAAAGCTGAAAGCTCTTTAAAAGCTCATTGATGTGACGAAAGTTTGATACTGTGTTGCTGCTTTTTCGGAAATCACTAGTTCAACGAAATATGTGCGTAACCAAATATCTATTAACCAATTCCAAATTATTCATTGGTCGCTTTTATGAACACGTAATGATCGATATGTTCAGTTAAATTTATTTTCCATTAGCAATTATGTTTTGCTGAGCGTTTATTGATACATAGCAGATCGATAAATTGAATTACAAGGTTTAGGAAATTATAACAGCGCTGGCAGCACTGATTACGTGGCGAAAGCGTGCTCTGCCAATACAGATGCATTTTTAAGGCGCAAAACAATACATGCTTCGAATGGTTGCTATTTATCCAGCCATCTTTGAGCCACTTTCGGTTTCCCCTTAACGCAAATTCAAAATAGAAACAAAAACGACAAAAAGTAATACCTTCTGTGGTAGATACTGGACTGAAGCAGAGAGTATATAAACATCATATGTGTAAGTAACCTCTGGTTTCTCCGCAAACTGATTGACGATCATCGAGTATTCTTATGTATTTATACACCCGTCGTGATCGGTCGCACATCTAAGTTAGTTAGTACAAGTGGCGACGAGGAAGGAAACGTGGTCCGCGGTAGCAAATAATTACCTGGTGATTGAAAGTATATTCTTAATTCAAGTGTTTTAAGTGCTATAAAAAGGTAAATGCGCATCGGAATCATTTTCATGCAGGCAATATTGTGCAATTTGCTGCTTGAGTGTTCAGTTATAGAAAGCCACAAAATGAAAGCCGTATTTGTAATATTAGAAAGGTGGTATCTGATGAAATGTGTGTTGAAAACAATGAATGCGAGAGGAAAAATGCGTTAAATTTGTGCGAATCACATGTGAGATACAGTACTGGACAAAATAAAGTACGCACTTACCACATCTTGAAACTTTCATGCTTTTCTAATTATTTATATTCACAGTGATCGAACAAAAATTAGCTTTATAGATGTACTTTCAGAAGATGTTTTATACAGAGGCTTCATACTCCAGAGGTTTGTCGATATATTTTTGAGCAAATTTAAGACGTTTGATCCTATACAAATTAATATTACTTTAAAACAAATAGGGTAGACGCACCATTAGTGGTGGTAGTACCAGTAGTGGTGGAAACTTGAATTATTCCATTATTTTTGCATATTTTGGTACAAGTTTGATAAGTATCGAACTACCAGTAACAGTATTATTTGATAAGTATCTAACTTGTACCAAAATCTGCAAAAATAATGGAATAATTCGAGTTTCCACCACTACTGGTACTACCACCACTAATGGTGCGTTTACCCTATTGAATATAAAATAAACAAACCTGTAACATTTCGGATAAATGGCTTTCGTTGAGCAAATCCATTTTTAAATCCCATTTCCTTCAGTCTTCTACGAACAGTTCGTTCGGAAATATTTAAGTTCGTATTTTCTCGGATTACTCGGCTGGTAGAGAACGGATCTTTAGCCACTTTTCGACGAATCAGGCGATCATCATTGGTTGTAGTCCTCCGCTTTCTTCCTCTTTCAGTCCGGTCTTACACGCTTCCAAGTTCCTCATATTTTTTCAATGTTTTTCGTACTCCTGCCTCACTTATTTCATATCTTCGAGCAATTTCTCTATTCGAGAAACCTTCCTTACGATTTTTAACGATAAGTTTACGGATATCTTCACAAATTTGCTTTTTTGACATCGTACCACATAAAAGCGCGCACCAGTAATGAAAAATCAATCACAAACAATTTGTTTTGATACTTCGCTGCAGTGTGATGGCGAGGAAACTATTCGTATGCAGTAGGCGGCGTTGTGCAGTCATTATATTAGTAGTGCGTACTTTATTATGACCAACTAAAAATGGACTTTGTCTAGAACTATGCAATAGCTTGATCAAAATAGCTAATGTTTATATTTAACGATACATAAATCGTTTAAAGCATTGAAAATACTACAATTTGTCCAAATATACCGAGTTCATATGTTTGACAATAAAAAACTCTTATTAGATCGGTAGTTCTTTATGAACTTGAAGCCGTGACGCTGCTCACGGAGAATATACGCGCCCTTGCCGTGTTCGAGCGGAAAGTGCTGCGGACGATATTTGGCGGAGTACAAACTGAAGGAGGAGAGTGGCGGTGATGTATGAATCACGAGCTACAGGCACTGCTTGGGGAGACTCCTATCATACATCTAGCGAAAGTTAGCAGGCTACGGTGGGCCAGACACGTCGTAAGGATGCCGGACGACAGTGCGACGAAAATAGTCCTCTTCAACAACCCCACCGGCACCAGAAACAGGGGGGCCCAACGTGCACGATGGCTCGACCAGGTCGAAAGCGATTTACGACTTCTGAGACGACTAGGAAATTGGCGACGAGTGGCCCAAGACCGAGTTGAATGGAGACAGTGCTTGAAACAGCACGAGCCACCCCGGCTCTATGCTGAAGAAGAAGAAGAAGGATTTGCCTTGAATGGGTAATGTGTGTCAATGAACCATTATTGGGGTATTTGATGGAGAGCACGCTAAGTCCACGCTGCTGGTAAATAGAGTATCCAGTTTACATCCGTTACTGTCGTCTTGCTCCGTGCAAATTAGTGTCCCAATCGGCCATTGTCCATGAAACTATGGATAACTTCTTCAGCAACCGCAATCTACTGTTCGGCATTGCTACTGGCCACCTCATCTAGATGCTATTCGAGGAGATCCAGTTTTTAAAACAAACCAAAACTGCTGGTTAAGAATCCAGCAGAAGCCTTTTTCGAAACTCAACCTTCTATTTTTATACCAGCTGTTAGAGTACCGGATAACTGCGGGGCTAGTGCTACGATTCTATTGACTTTAACAACATCTCCTAGCTAAAATTCGAAAATACAACCATTGGTTTGTCAGTCAGGTGTCGTAACCGAGGCCATTTGAGAGAGATCTAAATATTACTGTAACAAATGCAAAGCAAAGCAATAGATTATTCGAAAATGCGTCTGAAGCTTTATACAAAAAAATAAGTTTTCGAATAAATTTTGACTTGGACGCTTGTATACTTCTGTTTCGTGTGAATATAATTGTATTCTGCGAAGTGCAACATTAACTTTGTTGTGATACTCTATCCCAGTGATCGCCGAATTGCGATCCGCGGGCTACATGCGAGCCCTCTAAGTAGTCATTATAAGTGATTTGTTTTGAGTAAACCAGAATGCTGAGGCTAAGATTTTTTCTCCACTTTTTTATATTTGAAGCTTTCACACTGTTTGTCTTGCATTTAACGAAGCCGTCGAATTACTAGCATCATTTGAAGAGTTTTCCTCTACCACCGGAAGCTTACGTGATTCCTCCGTTTTTCGTACTGTTAAAAGAGAACAATCAGTTTAAACAAAAAACTATTGAATATTTACGACTCAACTTACGGAAACCAAATAATATCTTCTCCAATCCAACGATCGGTGACTCGAACAGCAAACTCCACACAATGGCAAGTGTGACCGTCAAACCAAAATCTCCCCAGAACTTGTGCACCGCAATCATGTCCCCGAAGTGTATAGAATTTTTCAGACTTGCGGTCAGCAACGCTTGTAGTGGTAAATGCAGGAGGTACATACTGTAGGACAGCCGTCCAAGTGGCTGCCAAATCGTTAGACTGAGTAAAGTGTTCACCGGGCCTCCGTAACCATTAACGCAGGCAAACACGATCCACCCCAAGCAGCAGGCCCAAACCACTCGATTCGTGCCCTCGTAAATGGCATTCACGCTTAGTGGAAGATTCATATAAGTTTTCGGTTGCTGCAAAGGATAATCTCCGAATATGATAGCCAACATCATGCTCAGCGATAAAACCCATCCGAAGACCACGGTCACCGGAGCCATTGTAACTCGTCGATTCTTTGTTGTATGTAGCACATATCCGAGAATGACTCCGATCAGCCAGGCTCCCATCCGAGTATGCGTGGGATAGTATGTGAGAGTCATCCGATCAGGTCCTCCTGAACCTGCTGCTACAAAAGCCAACCGAATTTTTTCCACCAAAAAAATCGCCATTACGCTACCCATAGCCAGCAAAATCAAACCTGCAATCACCAGCAGTACTTTTCGGCCCCACCGCCAAAGAGGGTAAACTATCAGCGGTGATAGGAGGAACAGCTGCATATCCACCGAAAGATACCACGTATTGCCTAAACAAATTTTCTTCGGATTGACGTAATTCTGCAAATACAGTAGAGCGGACCACCAGTAAGTTTCACATGAACCACTCAGCAGATTTAACGTGCTATTCCAGAATGGTCCTGATCCGAGATATTTCATAAAACTAACGGTTAGCAAAATCAGTGCCGCGAAGGCAGGCGTCAAGCGAAGATATCGATGGAGATACATCAGCGGTAAGTTTAGCTTCCGATTTTTATCCAACTCCCGTAGAAGGCTGCAACAAACGAGCAAACCGCTAAGCAAAAAGAATGAATCCACCGAAACGGTTGAAGCCAGAACCAGCATGCTGTGGTAGGAGGTCACCCACTAAAACAAACAGAAAACTGTCAAACAGATAGGTAAGCAGGTGGTAAGCTAACTGTACAGATCATACGTCATAGATCGCTAACTTGTTATTCAGAGGGGACATCATTAACATCAAGTAATTATGACTGAATATGATCCAGGCCATCGAAATCACACGAATGCCATTGAGACAATCGATTACGTCAGATTTTTGACTGCCAGCGGCTGCAACCGGCCGACGGACCATCTGAAATAGCTTGATTCCGTTGCTGTACATTGAGAAGATTATCAACGTTCGGCACGGTTCTTGGCTGGCCATCACAACCGAGTACACTTCGTAGATGGTGCAGAACACAACTAGGCCCACTATTAGGCTGAAAATCGTTCTGAAAAAGTAAGGAAAATAAAACTATGAGTAAGAACGGGAAAGTAAAAATCTAAAAATACGAGAGATTGGCAAAAAGTGGTTAGTTGTTAAGTTCCCGATTGTGATCCACTAGCTTAAGCGAAGTTATATCTTCTCATCATATCTCTCCAGTAGAGACCGAAATCCTCATCCGGATAGGCATGAACCACTATCATCACAGCTACAGTACCATCATTAAGTGACACTAACCAGCTCGGCTAGCTGGTTCAGTGACAGTAACAATGACTTTCTTTAATCGATTTAGCATTCGTCTGTTTGTCTTTTGATAGCTTGTCGCAACCACGTGTGCTATGTTTAACTTTGATTATTAAAAGTAACCTCTATGGAATGGAGCTTCCATTCAGCTTATCAGCTTTGCAGCGTGACTGGACAAAGCTACTGTATATCTACCACTAAAGCAAGTGATTGCATTCTCTATTTGTGATTGTAAATAAATCTATCAATAGAGCAGCGATTTTCTTCCTACACCATTGTACCCAATGTTTTGACGTAGGACTATGTATTTGCCCTTTTTATTGCGTTATACTTTGTGAAATCAACCACGAAAATAAAACAATTGAACAATTCTAACAAAAATATTTAACCACCTTAGCTGTGCTGCAGGTTGAAAAATCCAAAGTTTTGCAAGTCGATAATATATTTACATTGTTTTACTCATTTTCGTGATTGAAAGCTACTATATAAGTTGAAGTTGTTCGCAAAATGTTGTGTACCTTACTGCCTTATACTGAGCTAACGGTCAAATAAACATGCACAAATATCCCTTCAGCCCTGTTTCCGTGTAAGACAACAGTTCCGAACCAATTCTTGCAGTACCTATATGAATACAATATTGTAAAAGGAAAGGATTATCGCTCACTTTTATACGACGTTTCACTTTCAGAACATTGAATTGGACTAAGTTAAATGTACAAATGATAACATCGCTTGTAGAAAAGAGGTGGTTTTTCCCTCTGGCGTACTTCCTTTCCCAAGCGCAGATATCAAATTGGTGTAGGTTTAATCGTAGTGAAGAAACTCGATCGATTGGTGCAAAAATATCGGGGAACGGAACCGCTATTAGCGTTCAAAACCTGACCAACTTTCGAGAAAGATTCTTTGGAATGACACCCTAGCTAGTCAAACCTTGCCGTAAGACGTAATTCTACGTCAAAATCCTTCTACGCATATGGTCAAATTTCAATCATTACAAATGGGGGGAGGGTCTTGGTAGTTACGCTTTTTTGTGTGTAAGCCATGGGTTTATACCGTCTTTAGACATTACCCTTCTTTATCGACAGACTTCGCAGCCGGCTGTTAGAGTACAGGAAAATTACGGGGCCAGTGCAACAATCCTACTGACACTAACTAGCAAGCACCGCCTAGCCGAGATTCGAACATACGACGACTGGCTTGTTAGACCAGCATCGTACCTCGAAGCTAGGCTGGGCGGTGTGTTTTTTGTGTGTGCGGATATTATCACTACGACCAGCATTTTGATCTATTCTGATCTTATCCAGGTGTTGTTCCGCACTTCGTTGTTATTGCAGTATCGTTATAGAGTTAACAAACTGCTTAAAGTGTCTAGATTTTTAGGGAAACTGCTTAAAGTGTCGGTGTGTTTTCATCCCTTTTCCTCTCTACACTTCTTACTACTTTTCAACCAATTTAGCTCCAGAGCCAGGATGTGCGGAGACTAGTTATAATTTGTCCTTGGACAAGAGACTTCATTCGCACCTCGAGCAAGTATCATTCACATGCCCCGGCTAAAGGCTTCATGTTCGGTAAAGCAGAGTTCAGTACAAAGTGAGGGTGTGTATTTGTGTATGTATGTGTTTCTTACTACTTATGCATTACAAATCTCGTTCCTAGAACCAGGAAGCGGAACAAGCTATAATTTGCCCTTGAACAAGTGGCTTCATTCTCACCTCAACCAAGTACCACTCTTATAACTTGCCCTGGCAAGAGGCTTTCATTGTTAGTAAATGCAGAATGCAGTAGGATGGTTGTGGAGGGGCCTGAGAATAAACCCATGCTAAAAGTCACTTAACATCGAATGGCCTGATTCTACTACCCAGCAAACACCAACTCGTATATCAATGTACGAAAATTATCGTTATTGACTTTTAATAAATTCAGGATCGTAAATATAGCCTAATGTAATACGCACTAGTTAATATTCTGTCTTATAAAGTTGAATTGTTAATGTACATTTTGTAGTACATATAAGGCCTCCAAATTAGTACACATATGCTAGATTTTTAGGGTATATATAGGGTAAAGAACTAGTTTTAAGCAGTCTAAGCGGGTCACTGATTGTTTTACCTTATTACAAGCGATGGGTTGACTAAGTGGGGGATATCAGCATACCAATCTTCTTGCTATCTTTAGTTCTTCAAGCTGTTACCATTGGAAGACACTATTGTTGAGCTAAACTTTTGATTTTTCGCTTTAAAAGTTGGAGCGGCGGAACTAATTTTGAACACACCGAACCCATTTTCACCCGCAAGGTGCTATTTTAAGCAATCCTGAAATCTGAATTTTTTTACGTCCCGTTAAAAAATCCCTCGAACTTTTCCCCCTATTCAGTAAGTTCGCGTTCCTATCCGCGACCTACTAATCGGCATCTGATGCGTAATCGGCATAGCGTATCGGCATAGATGCGTAAAATGCCATCTGTCTAAATTGGAGCAAGGTCCCGTTCCTATGAAATATACTAATCTCAGGCCTTCCCCCGAAAGCCCGCGCTGAGAATCGCGGCTAACATGCTGACAGACGAGCAACGTCATACGTAGTACCTTGAAAGTCGTAAGGACCTGCATAGTGTCGTCGTCCTGCCAGTAAAAACAAATGAGATTTAAACTTCTCGGTCGGTGGTTATCTACAATAGCAAGAGGCAAGAGAGCAAGAGCAAGAGGCACAATTTATGTCAAAAATCCAACCAGACGCGTCACTATCTCACTGTCGAGGCCCTTCGAGACGCGCCGAGGGTTGAGACAAGGTAACGGCTTATCCTGCAGGCTGTTCAACATCGCTCTAGCTAGACAACCAATTCCTGGGTTTTCCGGATGACTTTGACATTATAGCGGAGGCAACCTATGCCAGACTGAAAGCGGAGTCTAAAAATAAATGCGTCGAAGACCAGATGCATGAAAGGAAGAGGCTCAAAAGATACAAACGCATGCCTCCCCCGGACGGTAACTATTACCGGCGACGAGCTAGAAGTGGTATATGAGTTCGTGTATTTGGGATTGCTGGTGACCGCGGACTACAGAACCAACGGCGTATTCAAGCAGCAAATCGGGTTAATTTTATCTTTCGCAAAACGTTACGATTAAAAAGCATTTTCGCCGTTCGAAGCTGACAATGTACAAAACCTTCATTAGAACAGTAGTTTTTTATGGACTTGAAGCCGCCCAGCTAGCACCAACTCTTATATCAATGTACGAAAACTATCGTAAATATCTCCTAACAAACTCGAAATCGTAACTAAAGCTGGGTAAAGTGGGATCAAGTTGATTTTCTGTAGTATATAGTGATTATGACTGACATACATACGATTTTCAGCACAAAATCGTAGAGTAGTATGGAGCGACTCGCGCTTAATCGGATATTATCGTATATAAATACTTATATAGTTATAACGCTCAAAATTATTCGTAATCACGTATATCGTCTCCAAAATAGTACGGATATGCCAATTTTGCGCATGTATATCTGTACGTAATGCTGATTTTTACCTTTTTTATACACATGAAAATGCTAGCTGGGTGTGACGCTCACTGTGGACATTGCCGTGTTCATGCAAATGATATTCGGCGGAGTACAAACTAAAAGCGAACAGTGACGGAGAGAGTGCTTCGAGAGACTACCATCGTATATCTGGCGAAAGTCAGTTGGCTATGGTGGGCCGGACACGTCGCAAGGATACCGGACGACAGTGCGACGAAAACGGTTCTTGTCAACAACCCCAACGGCACTAGGAACAGGGGGCTCAACGTGCAAGATGGATCGACTAGGTCTACTGGAAAGCTAGCGACGAGTGACCCAAGATCGAGTTGAACGGAGACGACTGCTTGGAAGAGCGCAAGTCACCCCTCGATAAATATCGTAGAACCTATGTAGAACGTTAGAAACATTTGGTTCCATTTTCCTGGAGTTATTCCGGATCGCAGTGAAATTATTTTTCACGTCATGGGTAACAGAATAAATTAAATAACCACCTGCTTAACTGATAGCACGTCGGTTTTGGTAGATTTAATACCTCATTTAGTATTTAGGATTAGTATGCATTTATGGCATCGAATGCAGATAGTATAGCTTATACACATTAAATTGAAATTGAAATACATTTGAAGCAAATATAAATATAAATTTACACAAAAAATAGCAGCAATCATGGTTAAATAAACGGTTATATAACTAAATTAACAAAACATTATGACTAAATTTTAAGCAGAAACGTTATATGTTGTCGGATTTTGCCAGCTCTTTCAATCTACAACGAAAATCTGTGTAATACTAAAAAAAAGATCTGATTTCCGTAATAAATTGAAAACACAAGAGAAAACAAATGGAAACTGTAGTGAAAAACATTAAAATTAAGTAAACAAACGCGTTATGTGTTACATTTTGGTTTCTCTCTACAACCCTTTCTGTCCTTCCCACTACCTTTTTCCTCACCCGTTTTCTCTCTTCCTTCCTGTTCCTTTCTCTCTCTCTACCTCCCTCGGTCTTTCTAACTCTATCCCTTACTTCATTTCTCCCTATCTCGCTTTCTTCAACTCTCCCCCGTTTTCTCATTTTTTGTTTCTTCCTCTTTTTTCTCGTAGTCTCCCACAATTTTTGGCTTTCTTTTTCTCTCCTTTTCTTATTCTTTCCCTCTCTTTTTCTCTTCCTATCTCATCCTTTTCTCCTTTTTTTCTTTCACGTTTTCTTGCTCTCTTATCCACTCTCTTTCCAGCTTTCTCGCATTCTCCATATCTTTTCCTTCATTCTTCATTTGTTCTTTCTTTCTCTGATGCTCTCTCTCTCTAAATATATAAACCGACATGCCACCCTTTAAAACAGAATTTACTCTAGGGTAAGGAACGAGTTAAGCAGTATCACCTATTTTAATAAGGTGAAAATAAATGAGCCGAAAATGCACTTTTTTATTCATATTTTCAAAATCTTTTGATAGGAACATCTTCACGATTCACTTAACCATACATTTAATTCACACAAACACAACTTACTGGATTTCCGACAAAACATATGATGAATTAAAAATTGTTCTAAAACGTACATTTTTCACCTGCTGAAAGCAATCGCCACCTCGCTACTAACGAATCCATCACATTTTCAGCACTGATTACAACCACTCTAAAAGTCAATCACTCAATTGTCACATACCATATTATTCACTACCTATTTGACGTAGAACTACGTCTTTGTTTACTATTCTGGGCCAGCGTAGCACTTTGTGAAAACGAAAATAGAAGTGAAACGCCTGAATGAAAGATTTCAAATGGTAATAACTACTAAACTATAGGGCTTACGAGGAGCGGGGGCTCCTATACAAATGAAACACAAATTTCCTCAAAAGTCGAGAACTAATCAAGCAAAAGGAACCAAATTTGGGATTTGGGGGTTTCAGAAGGCAAAAAATTTTTCTATGGTGAATTGAGACTCCTCCCTTCTTTAGGAGGGGGGGGCTCCCATACAAATGAAATACAAATTTCTTCATAACTCTAGAACTAATCAAGCAAATGGAACCAAATTTGGCATGTGGGGTTTTTGGAGGCTTGAATTTATTTTATGATGGTTTGAGTTTGGTGGGAGGATAGTGACTCTCATAATAAAACAAAAAATTTTTGCGTTTGTGCTATATTTTCTGCTGTATAACAAGCGGTAAGCTGTGAAAGTAAACTAGTAAAACCTTCGTGGAGCAAGAGACAGTGAATCGGCACCGCTAACTTACGTGTCTGTTACCATTCATGTCAAAAGAGAAGAACATTCGAAAGGCACGTCATATTTGCTATGAGCGTGCTTTAGTTTTAATGTTATTTGTAACCAATGGCCCTTTTAAAGGCCACAAGCGAATTAAAGCAAGGTTATTAAAACATGTAAAGCTACTCATAATCATATTTATAGCAATAATCTGAGGGCTGGATATTCATTACTATTTCAACCTTTATTATGCACACAAGTGATTTAAAAAAAAATCTCTATGTCTCAATGGTTGCAGGAGTTGTACTTATGAACCCCCGTCCATGTATTTTCAAAGCCATCATTGCATTCAATGAAGAATTGAAACTGAATATTTCAGTCTTCTCTTTTACACATTCACCTAAACAATGGCACACACAGATTCTTATAAACATACATATGCCAGAAATGCAGGTTACATTAGTCTTTGATCTAATGATCTGATTTAGTCCTACGTCACCCTTTCGTACAACCCTTAGAGCTGCATACTTAGTAGTTTTTTTTATTATCTAAGGCTTTGTTACTAGCCGAAAGTTTTATTATTTCATAACAAACCTGAAAATAAATTCTGAATTGACGGAACCTGTTCAGCAGTAGCAGCAGCTGCAGCGTAACTCATGAATTTTCGTTTTGCCAAGACACTGTTTCGGTTCTGGAAATAAGAATTATAGATGTGAAATTAACTGAAACCTCCAATGGTGAAAACGTGGTTCAATACTTTCAAGAGAAATGTATGTTCATAATTAATTTTTCTTTATTAAATATAACAGAAAAGACAGCTTTTTCAATAATTTTCGAATATTTTCTCAGTGACTTAATGAAGCAACGATGTGTTTCAATGTTATTTGCTTTGACAACACTGTTCTGTAGTCGGACCGAGCGCACTGCTATGTTTGCCTATTTTTGTTCAGTTTCCCACCTGAACACTAGAGAATGGAAGAGACGACGAATACCGTTTGCCGAACGGTGCGATGAGTGTATGCCCCGATTTAGACAGATTGCATTTTACGCACCTACCGACCAAAAATATCTATTAACGCAGATGCCGATTAGTAGGTCGCGGATAGGAACGCGAACTTACTGAATAGGGGGAAAAGTTCGAGGGATTTTTTATGGGGGCGTATAAAAATTCAGATTTCAGGACTACTTAAAAAAGCACCTTGAGGGTGAAAATATGTTCGATCTGATCAAAATTAGTTCCATCGCTTCAACTTTTGAAGCGAAAACTCAAAAGTTTAGAACCGGAATGTTATGTTAAGCTCCGTTCAACTCGATCTTGGATTACTCGTCACCCATTTCTCAGGCGTCTCTAAAGTCGTAGTTTTTTTACTAAAAAATGTCGCATTAGACGTGGACTTAACATCTCGAACGTTGAATCCCTCTGTGCCGACGCCGGTGGGGTTGTTGTATAGAAACGTTTTCCTTGCAACGTGTCCGGTTCACTGTAGTTTACCGACAATCGACAAATGTACGTTGGCAGCTCCGCTACTCTTAGCTTTCAGCTTGTACTCCGCTAAATGTTGTCCGCAAAGGTGCGTAAGCCCTCCATGAGCACAGTCTATCGATCTAATTGGGGGTTTGTAAATTGTCAGGTTCGCAGGTTAATCGCAGCGTTTTGCGAAGGGTAAAGTACCCGGACGAACCAAACAGATTCGCACAGAGTCTCTAGGATACCTCTAGGTTGGAATCGTGTGAAGGAATTCTTCAGAGGGCTCGCACCAAATGCCTCGCTTATAGAACCAGGATTTTTACATGAGAATCCAAAAGTTGAATCCATGGGATTCCTAGGAATCGTCTGCTATATGAAATAAGAATGCTCTGGATTCTAAAAGCAGGAGTCCTGCAATATTAGTAAGGATAGATACGAGGTTCTACCTCGAATCCTCGTAGCCTCCGCTTTCAATTTAGCGCAGATGGCCTTTGTAGTGGCAAATTTGCTGGCTTTAATATCAAAGACACCTGCGTAGCAAAGAAGTTTGCTCCCTTTACTGGAAATCAAACCTCTTGTTTTGATATCTGCTCGTCGGATCACCTTAAGAGTGATGTTGAAAATTATGCAGGATAAACTGTCAGTAGCACAATCGTCGCGCCTCGAAAAGACTCTTCCAGCCGAGATTCAAACATTCAATGTACCTCAATGCGAACTGGGAGGCCAAAATTTTAACCTTTGTCTTTTATTATTTCAATTTGATTTTTAGTCAAATAAAGAACACTCCATTTCAACCAAAATAACTTTTAACTGAAAATAATTCCCCATTTCCTAAATAAACTTCTTCCTAAATAAACGGTTAGGCTATGTGAGATTTTTTCTTGTAAACCCCCCCAATCAATGACCTGCTTAGACTGCTTAAACCGGTTCTTTACCCTATATCTAATCCATTTCTTACGTCAAACTGATGTGCTGAAGGTAAAGCATTTAATAAAATACAAGTTTCAGTTTGTTTCACAAATATAAATAGTTTCCATAGCATGTTTTTGTAAATAATTTCCATAGCATTTTTTTAGAATATGCAGCCGAGCAACTTGATTTAAAATGAGATTTTTTTTTTAAACGATGGTTCTACAATTGATGAAGGGACGGTAAGGGAAAGTGATGAAGAAGGATTTTTTGGGAATGGAGGGGAAAGAGTGGAAAGGAAGGGGGGTAATAGGTAGCTACGCTTAACAAGTTGTCTTTGTGACACCTACCTTTTGTCCAATGCTGGAAGGTGCATGGGTCGAACCAAGCTATAATCTGAGATTATAACCGGATTTGAACCCACAACACCCGCCAGGACATGTGGCTCATTGGTACCCGTGTACCTATGAACCACAGAGGCGCTGGACTAAAATAAGAGAAATGGTAACCACTTCACATTTCTGCAATGTAACACAAACGCTTACAACTAAAAATGTAATCAATATGAAACACTCACATAGCCACTATTTCCGTTGCACCAATATCGGCCAAATGTGCGTCACACGTGAAGCGTGCGCCGGTGGAATTCAGCAACATTGAGAAGGTGTCGTTCAAAAAAGCATTTAATAACTCATCATCACAGCTGTCCGGAAAACATGTTCCGATCATCAGTGCTAGTTGCCTATAAAGGTGAAACAACTTGATCAATCATGCACGCACTTTAAATTTACTTCACTTACTGTGATGCACTGGGTAATCCTCTTACATTTAATTGTATCGTATTGTTAGCGGCTTGCCGCCGGCCTAAAGTCATTTTCAACGGAATAGAAAGCAGACAGTACCGGCCTCGAATTTGGCTAATTGTTTCCAGTCTCTCATCGTGGTGAGCAAACTTTCGGCACTCTTCGTAACTTCCAAGATCATAGAAATTCCCCTCCATTATGCCGGAAGGAAACTTACCCCATGCATCGAACACTTTAAAATAAGCAAAAATAAAAACCTTTCACTGTGTAAAAATCTGTTACATCATTAGTCAATGTTATCGCACTTACTCGGCAGAGCCCATAAACCAGTGCTAGAATTTCTCATACTGTCAACAACGGCCTGCAGTTGTAAATCACATTTCGTCAAGTTCCTTTCCGGCTGCTGTCTGAGCGCGGTTTCGAGCAACTCCGGAATCCGATTGTGATCAACCACTTCAAGCAAAGCACTTATCATATCCTCCCGACTTAGACCGAGAACCTCATCCGGATAAACAACACCCACCGTCACCACCATCACCATAATTAGTACCGTATTTAGCGACATTTTGTCAAACGACAAAATACTTGTTCTAACAACACCGTCGATTCTCAATCGAACACTAATCAGGCACTTGGCATCGATTGAAAGCTATATAGCCACTTCCGAGGACCGCGCGTCCACTCTCGTCGGTCAACCTGGCTGGCGGCTCCCTATGATCCACTCTCGTCGGTCAACCTGGCTGGCGGCTCCCTATGACACCGTGTCGTCGACGTTGATAAAAGGATCCCCCGCTGTTGTTTGTTGTTTGTCTTTTGATAGTTTGGCGCAACCACGTTTGAAGTGTTTGAATGTTTAGTCGCGATTATTATGAGTAAGCACCGGCCGATGCGATGGCGATGATGTTTGGCGTTGAGCTTATCATTGTCCGTATAGGATGACTGGACAAAACTACCGAGTGTTCCTTCGTGTGAAATAGGTGGATGCACTTTTGGGATGAAAGAAGCTCACAACACAAATCGATGGATGGGTTAACGACCAGCGTTTTTGCTTCCTTTAAAGAGAAATTAAGTTGATGTCCCAAAAGTAAACACATTGCTAACTAACTTCTTGTGTGAAAACTTCTACTTGGAACGTTTTGAAATAGATTGCATAGGAAAACCACATATACAGTTAAAGTAGTTTAAAACTAAAGCATCTCCAACGGGTTAAACTTTTCCCTCGCATTAAATCAATGATAATCCATGGCGATACGGCAGCGATTGTATCGAACTCTCAAACTAAAGTTAGTTCGGGGAAAATGGGAATTACGGGAAAAGATAAACGC
Organism: Sabethes cyaneus; assembly: GCF_943734655.1. NCBI lineage: Eukaryota > Metazoa > Arthropoda > Insecta > Diptera > Culicidae > Sabethes > Sabethes cyaneus. The sequence continues at coordinate 46,112,286 of NC_071355.1, forward strand.
TTACACCTCCATCTATCTATCGCCGCCGTCAAGCTCGCATCGATTCGAGTGCTGATCTGTCTATCCCCAAGATAACAGCTGATGGCTGATGCAATTGCTCTTCAGAGACGGACGCCCCTGCGCTACGTGGCATGAAAAATTCATATTATGTGCATTGAGCTTTGATCTTCCCATGCGCGCCCCGTGCCGTGCCGTGGTGGGTCATTCGCCCGATGCTGCAGGCAGTAGGAAATCTCGAGCTGTGCACAAGTGCAGTACCTACCTTCCACCGCACCACCATCGCATCGGATGAAACGTGATTCCCCTTCCGTTGTGTATGCTTCTGTTGTTTCGTAATTCCTTTTCCTAGTTTGTTCAAGTGGCGAACGCTGATCCGGCATATGTAGTGTGTGTTTGTCTGTATGTGAGTGTTTGAGCAACAACACGCTGATGAATATTGGTGCATGAAAAAGGATGACCTATATGCTACACTCCCCAGTTGGTTTATTTGACATAGCGAGAACTGTCGCGATGCAAATCACGGATCTGAATAACTTTGCGGCATTTTTTAGAACAGCGCTCGTTGTACAGTATCAACATTAAAGACGATGCCATGTTCGCAGCTCATAATACTTTGATTGCAAATTAGAACAATTCGAATTGCTAGCATCTCGACCAGCGTAATTTGAATGATAAAATTAATCGATTTATCTTGACGTGTGTTGCACAAACCACAAGAAATCGGTAAAAAAAATTACGCAGTCACCAACGAACCAACTTCATCATTAACTTTCCCAACACCGGGCGGCAGCTCATCGTTTTTATCAGCACCCAACAGGCGGCTGCGGCGCGGGCGGTGAAACAAACAGTAAAATTCCCCAAAGTCACTCATAAAGCAGAGCAAGAATCCCGCCGAAGAGTTCGGCGGATACATTTTTATGCTGACACTTTTGACGGTAGCACATAAATCACCATGTCTGCAACATTATCCCTGGTCGTCATTTTTCATCCACGGTTTCAGTCAGTCAGTCAGCCAGGATCTCTTTTCGTTTTTTATTGGGTCAATCCCGTGATTTCCGAACTACTCGACTCCAGCAGTGGAAAGAATAAGAATATGAAAAAGGAGCATATATCCCGCTATCGAGCTCGCTCACACGGTTTGACAATTTTCTCTCCTCACCCCACCACCCGATCGCACCAGTATCAGCACCAGCAGCAGGAGTTTTGTTGCCCCCCTCTCCCTTCCGAAATCACGTGCTGTGCTGGGAATAGCTGAGGGAATAATCGCCAAATCCTGTCAGTACAGGCGAACCCCCGCAACGGCTATCAGAAAACGTTTTCAGTGCACAGTGGGTTTGCGAAGTTATGTCCCCAGATAAGCAGCTTCGAATTTTATGAAGCGAAGTTTACGTTTTTTTTGCCTTCGACTATAAAACAAAAATCTGGATCGTTGCTAAAACCAGGAAAATCAGCAAAGTCTAAAATGGAGAGCAACTGAATCACTCGCCATCACCAGTTACTGTTTTTCCACAGCTTTCACAATAATAATACGTATTTCAATCCAAGAAGGTTATCTAGCGATGATTAGTATCAACGAAAATCTCTGTTACATTTACAAATTTTGAAAAAATGATATTATCAAGTGAATTTTTTTCATGTTGAATTTTTGATCTAGAACATTTGACACTTGAAATCAGAATTGACATTTTACCACTTATTTTCTCACACGTTTTACCTCCTTTCTGTTCCGCTTTTTTCTTTTCCAGTCACGTTTTCCACTTTTTGGTTCATTTTTTCTACTTTTCTGTACCGTTTCCTTAGTTTTTCCTCTCAGTTTCTTTCCGTTTTTCCTCTTTTTTTCTCGTATTCTTATTTTTCTGACCCGTTTCTCCTGTCTCATTGTTCCGTTTTTTTTCGTTTCTGGTACCATTTTTTCTTATTTTCAGTCCTATTCTTTTTCATGTTTCCTACTCATTTTTTGTTATGTTCCTTCCGTATTCCGACTTTTTTGTCCTCTTTTTCCTTTTTTTTCGTTTCCAGTTTTCGTTTTTTATCTAACACGATTTATCTCCTTTCATTGCCAATGTTCGTCTTCGTTTGATCAAGTTTTCCTCTTTTTGATGCCTCATTCTACTTTCAGTCGCGTTTATTCTGTTGTTGGGTCCCCTTTTTACCTTTCCTCTTCGGCGTTCCTTGATTATTTTCGATTTTTCGTCTCTTTCATTTTATATTTTTCTTTAGTCCGTTTGCCATGTTTTTCTTTTCTTCTTTTAATATCCCGTTTGCCCTTTTCTAGGCCCATGTTTCTCCCTTTACATTCCGTTTGCTCTCTTTTTCCCGTTTTCCTCTATCGGCTTTCTTCCTTCTCTCTCGCTATGCTTCTTTGTTCTTTGTTGTTTTCTGTGTCGTATGCCATTTCTTGTGACGTTTAACCTCTTTTCCATCTTGTTTTTTCTGTCTGCTATTTCCTCTTTTCTTTGCTCTGTTTTCATTTCCAGTCCCATTTCTCGCCCCTTTCCTGAGTCCTTTGTTCGTTCCGGTGTCCATTTATGGTCTTTTTTCCCCACTTTCAGACCCGTTGTTCCAGTCTCATTTTTTTGCATATTCTATCTCGTTCTTTTTTCATTACATTTCTCTAACGTTCACTGCGTCGATGATGAGAAATCTACCTATAAAAATCAATTTCTGTCTGTCTGTCTGTCTGTCTGTCTGTCTGTCTGTCTGTCTGTCTGTCTGTCTGTCTGTCTGTCTGTCTGTCTGTCTGTCTGTCTGTCTGTCTGTCTGTCTGTCTGTCTGTCTGTCTGTCTGTCTGTCTGTCTGTCTGTCTGTCTGTCTGTCTGTCTGTCTGTCTGTCTGTCTGTCTGTCTGTCTGTCTGTCTGTCTGTCTGTCTGTCTGTCTGTCTGTCTGTCTGTCTGTCTGTCTGTCTGTCTGTCTGTCTGTCTGTCTGTCTGTCTGTCTGTCTGTCTGTCTGTCTGTCTGTCTGTCTGTCTGTCTGTCTGTCTGTCTGTCTGTCTGTCTGTCTGTCTGTCTGTCTGTCTGTCTGTCTGTCTGTCTGTCTGTCTGTCTGTCTGTCTGTCTGTCTGTCTGTCTGTCTGTCTGTCTGTCTGTCTGTCTGTCTGTCTGTCTGTCTGTCTGTCTGTCTGTCTGTCTGTCTGTCTGTCTGTCTGTCTGTCTGTCTGTCTGTCTGTCTGTCTGTCTGTCTGTCTGTCTGTCTGTCTGTCTGTCTGTCTGTCTGTCTGTCTGTCTGTCTGTCTGTCTGTCTGTCTGTCTGTCTGTCTGTCTGTCTGTCTGTCTGTCTGTCTGTCTGTCTGTCTGTCTGTCTGTCTGTCTGTCTGTCTGTCTGTCTGTCTGTCTGTCTGTCTGTCTGTCTGTCTGTCTGTCTGTCTGTCTGTCTGTCTGTCTGTCTGTCTGTCTGTCTGTCTGTCTGTCTGTCTGTCTGTCTGTCTGTCTGTCTGTCTGTCTGTCTGTCTGTCTGTCTGTCTGTCTGTCTGTCTGTCTGTCTGTCTGTCTGTCTGTCTGTCTGTCTGTCTGTCTGTCTGTCTGTCTGTCTGTCTGTCTGTCTGTCTGTCTGTCTGTCTGTCTGTCTGTCTGTCTGTCTGTCTGTCTGTCTGTCTGTCTGTCTGTCTGTCTGTCTGTCTGTCTGTCTGTCTGTCTGTCTGTCTGTCTGTCTGTCTGTCTGTCTGTCTGTCTGTCTGTCTGTCTGTCTGTCTGTCTGTCTGTCTGTCTGTCTGTCTGTCTGTCTGTCTGTCTGTCTGTCTGTCTGTCTGTCTGTCTGTCTGTCTGTCTGTCTGTCTGTCTGTCTGTCTGTCTGTCTGTCTGTCTGTCTGTCTGTCTGTCTGTCTGTCTGTCTGTCTGTCTGTCTGTCTGTCTGTCTGTCTGTCTGTCTGTCTGTCTGTCTGTCTGTCTGTCTGTCTGTCTGTCTGTCTGTCTGTCTGTCTGTCTGTCTGTCTGTCTGTCTGTCTGTCTGTCTGTCTGTCTGTCTGTCTGTCTGTCTGTCTGTCTGTCTGTCTGTCTGTCTGTCTGTCTGTCTGTCTGTCTGTCTGTCTGTCTGTCTGTCTGTCTGTCTGTCTGTCTGTCTGTCTGTCTGTCTGTCTGTCTGTCTGTCTGTCTGTCTGTCTGTCTGTCTGTCTGTCTGTCTGTCTGTCTGTCTGTCTGTCTGTCTGTCTGTCTGTCTGTCTGTCTGTCTGTCTGTCTGTCTGTCTGTCTGTCTGTCTGTCTGTCTGTCTGTCTGTCTGTCTGTCTGTCTGTCTGTCTGTCTGTCTGTCTGTCTGTCTGTCTGTCTGTCTGTCTGTCTGTCTGTCTGTCTGTCTGTCTGTCTGTCTGTCTGTCTGTCTGTCTGTCTGTCTGTCTGTCTGTCTGTCTGTCTGTCTGTCTGTCTGTCTGTCTGTCTGTCTGTCTGTCTGTCTGTCTGTCTGTCTGTCTGTCTGTCTGTCTGTCTGTCTGTCTGTCTGTCTGTCTGTCTGTCTGTCTGTCTGTCTGTCTGTCTGTCTGTCTGTCTGTCTGTCTGTCTGTCTGTCTGTCTGTCTGTCTGTCTGTCTGTCTGTCTGTCTGTCTGTCTGTCTGTCTGTCTGTCTGTCTGTCTGTCTGTCTGTCTGTCTGTCTGTCTGTCTGTCTGTCTGTCTGTCTGTCTGTCTGTCTGTCTGTCTGTCTGTCTGTCTGTCTGTCTGTCTGTCTGTCTGTCTGTCTGTCTGTCTGTCTGTCTGTCTGTCTGTCTGTCTGTCTGTCTGTCTGTCTGTCTGTCTGTCTGTCTGTCTGTCTGTCTGTCTGTCTGTCTGTCTGTCTGTCTGTCTGTCTGTCTGTCTGTCTGTCTGTCTGTCTGTCTGTCTGTCTGTCTGTCTGTCTGTCTGTCTGTCTGTCTGTCTGTCTGTCTGTCTGTCTGTCTGTCTGTCTGTCTGTCTGTCTGTCTGTCTGTCTGTCTGTCTGTCTGTCTGTCTGTCTGTCTGTCTGTCTGTCTGTCTGTCTGTCTGTCTGTCTGTCTGTCTGTCTGTCTGTCTGTCTGTCTGTCTGTCTGTCTGTCTGTCTGTCTGTCTGTCTGTCTGTCTGTCTGTCTGTCTGTCTGTCTGTCTGTCTGTCTGTCTGTCTGTCTGTCTGTCTGTCTGTCTGTCTGTCTGTCTGTCTGTCTGTCTGTCTGTCTGTCTGTCTGTCTGTCTGTCTGTCTGTCTGTCTGTCTGTCTGTCTGTCTGTCTGTCTGTCTGTCTGTCTGTCTGTCTGTCTGTCTGTCTGTCTGTCTGTCTGTCTGTCTGTCTGTCTGTCTGTCTGTCTGTCTGTCTGTCTGTCTGTCTGTCTGTCTGTCTGTCTGTCTGTCTGTCTGTCTGTCTGTCTGTCTGTCTGTCTGTCTGTCTGTCTGTCTGTCTGTCTGTCTGTCTGTCTGTCTGTCTGTCTGTCTGTCTGTCTGTCTGTCTGTCTGTCTGTCTGTCTGTCTGTCTGTCTGTCTGTCTGTCTGTCTGTCTGTCTGTCTGTCTGTCTGTCTGTCTGTCTGTCTGTCTGTCTGTCTGTCTGTCTGTCTGTCTGTCTGTCTGTCTGTCTGTCTGTCTGTCTGTCTGTCTGTCTGTCTGTCTGTCTGTCTGTCTGTCTGTCTGTCTGTCTGTCTGTCTGTCTGTCTGTCTGTCTGTCTGTCTGTCTGTCTGTCTGTCTGTCTGTCTGTCTGTCTGTCTGTCTGTCTGTCTGTCTGTCTGTCTGTCTGTCTGTCTGTCTGTCTGTCTGTCTGTCTGTCTGTCTGTCTGTCTGTCTGTCTGTCTGTCTGTCTGTCTGTCTGTCTGTCTGTCTGTCTGTCTGTCTGTCTGTCTGTCTGTCTGTCTGTCTGTCTGTCTGTCTGTCTGTCTGTCTGTCTGTCTGTCTGTCTGTCTGTCTGTCTGTCTGTCTGTCTGTCTGTCTGTCTGTCTGTCTGTCTGTCTGTCTGTCTGTCTGTCTGTCTGTCTGTCTGTCTGTCTGTCTGTCTGTCTGTCTGTCTGTCTGTCTGTCTGTCTGTCTGTCTGTCTGTCTGTCTGTCTGTCTGTCTGTCTGTCTGTCTGTCTGTCTGTCTGTCTGTCTGTCTGTCTGTCTGTCTGTCTGTCTGTCTGTCTGTCTGTCTGTCTGTCTGTCTGTCTGTCTGTCTGTCTGTCTGTCTGTCTGTCTGTCTGTCTGTCTGTCTGTCTGTCTGTCTGTCTGTCTGTCTGTCTGTCTGTCTGTCTGTCTGTCTGTCTGTCTGTCTGTCTGTCTGTCTGTCTGTCTGTCTGTCTGTCTGTCTGTCTGTCTGTCTGTCTGTCTGTCTGTCTGTCTGTCTGTCTGTCTGTCTGTCTGTCTGTCTGTCTGTCTGTCTGTCTGTCTGTCTGTCTGTCTGTCTGTCTGTCTGTCTGTCTGTCTGTCTGTCTGTCTGTCTGTCTGTCTGTCTGTCTGTCTGTCTGTCTGTCTGTCTGTCTGTCTGTCTGTCTGTCTGTCTGTCTGTCTGTCTGTCTGTCTGTCTGTCTGTCTGTCTGTCTGTCTGTCTGTCTGTCTGTCTGTCTGTCTGTCTGTCTGTCTGTCTGTCTGTCTGTCTGTCTGTCTGTCTGTCTGTCTGTCTGTCTGTCTGTCTGTCTGTCTGTCTGTCTGTCTGTCTGTCTGTCTGTCTGTCTGTCTGTCTGTCTGTCTGTCTGTCTGTCTGTCTGTCTGTCTGTCTGTCTGTCTGTCTGTCTGTCTGTCTGTCTGTCTGTCTGTCTGTCTGTCTGTCTGTCTGTCTGTCTGTCTGTCTGTCTGTCTGTCTGTCTGTCTGTCTGTCTGTCTGTCTGTCTGTCTGTCTGTCTGTCTGTCTGTCTGTCTGTCTGTCTGTCTGTCTGTCTGTCTGTCTGTCTGTCTGTCTGTCTGTCTGTCTGTCTGTCTGTCTGTCTGTCTGTCTGTCTGTCTGTCTGTCTGTCTGTCTGTCTGTCTGTCTGTCTGTCTGTCTGTCTGTCTGTCTGTCTGTCTGTCTGTCTGTCTGTCTGTCTGTCTGTCTGTCTGTCTGTCTGTCTGTCTGTCTGTCTGTCTGTCTGTCTGTCTGTCTGTCTGTCTGTCTGTCTGTCTGTCTGTCTGTCTGTCTGTCTGTCTGTCTGTCTGTCTGTCTGTCTGTCTGTCTGTCTGTCTGTCTGTCTGTCTGTCTGTCTGTCTGTCTGTCTGTCTGTCTGTCTGTCTGTCTGTCTGTCTGTCTGTCTGTCTGTCTGTCTGTCTGTCTGTCTGTCTGTCTGTCTGTCTGTCTGTCTGTCTGTCTGTCTGTCTGTCTGTCTGTCTGTCTGTCTGTCTGTCTGTCTGTCTGTCTGTCTGTCTGTCTGTCTGTCTGTCTGTCTGTCTGTCTGTCTGTCTGTCTGTCTGTCTGTCTGTCTGTCTGTCTGTCTGTCTGTCTGTCTGTCTGTCTGTCTGTCTGTCTGTCTGTCTGTCTGTCTGTCTGTCTGTCTGTCTGTCTGTCTGTCTGTCTGTCTGTCTGTCTGTCTGTCTGTCTGTCTGTCTGTCTGTCTGTCTGTCTGTCTGTCTGTCTGTCTGTCTGTCTGTCTGTCGAGAACTAATCAAGCAAATGGAACCGAAATTGCATGTGGGGGATTTTAAAGGCATGAATTTATTCTATAATGGTTGCGCAGCTCCAAATGTATTGGTTTAGCGACAAAATAATATACACACCTAAACCTTTTAACCATAGTGCACAACATAATTTTGTCGCTAAACCAATACATTTGGAGCTGTTAAAATTTGAACTTCCTGCCGTTGGCAATCAACGATTACACAAGAAAACGTAACCATATTACCTTTGAAAAAGACCAAAACCAAAGGCCGAAACGTCAGGCAGTATAAAAAAGTCGTTTTCAATATAAATATGTCCACCAAAAACTACCAATAGTAACACTAGATGATTCAGGGCGAACCGCCGTCCGAAGCGCCCGCCCCCCTTCCTCGCAGAAATCACCTCTGTCAAGGTTTATTTGTTTTCCTAGGTCTACTGATCTCTATTCCTTTCTTTCAGTTGGGTCCGAAGCAGATTTTGCAGCTCTAGAGCGTAGTATCGAAGAAAACTCTGATGAGTCCACTTGGTATCGCACTCAACAATTAGAGCTGCATCCATTTACTTTAAAGAAGATTTTTCGCAAAGCTAGAGGAGCTGTGGTTTCAAGTTCAGTACCGTTAACACGACTTATATATGTGTGTGTAATCAGAAAGGCGTAATGTTATTGATGATAATTTTCACTTTTTGTCCGGCTTTTCAGTCTGTTGTAGAAATCAGAACAGATTTTTAAATTCTTTCCGACGTTTCGGCTTAGTATTTAAGCCTTTTTCAAGAATTGCTACAATGTGTCTTGTTAGTTAGATGTAAATTATTATTTTAGATTGTACATACAATGTTGAAGGGTTTCTAATTCCCGTCGTAGTAAGTAAAGCCATTCTAATTTTCATCATTTGTTGGATGGATTTAATGAATACTCCAAAAGTTCTTGTGCTGATTTGACTAAAACCCACTTGCCATCCGATCCGTGAACTTTGAAATCACTGAAAAGCGATTATTAAAGCATCTAACTAACAAGACACATTGTAGCAATCCTTGAAAAAAGCTTAAATACAAAGCCGAAACGTCGGAGAGAATTCAAAAATCTGTTCTGACAAAAGACTGAAAAGCCAGACAAAAAATGAAAATTGTCATCAAAAAGACACCAGTCGATAGAATACATTTAATACGTTATGTTATTGGATTGTGTAATAACAGAATGTGAACTCTTATTTCTTAAACCTTGATAGTATTGTACTAGTAAAAAGCACCTAAGGGTTCTAACCATGTAATGCTAAAAAAAGTTGACCAATTGTTGTATTAGAGTGTTTTAAAAAACACTACTCTGCGGTTCAATTAAATAGATTAAGTTTTTAAATCACCAGAATAATCGTAAATGGATTAACGATACTCTTAGTGATCTATAAGTTTGTATTTAATGGTTATTATCAGCATGCACTCTGTATGATTGGTTCATAGGAAAAGTTGCATAAGCAGTTTCCATCTATGTATGCATTGAAAAATATTGAACCCTCAGCCGAAGATATCGTTTCCATTTGCGAAACTGGTTCTCAGGAGAACAGTCGATTTCCATATCCAAGACAACGTAAGAAAGAGATGATTATGGCTATGAACAACGAAAAGGATGTACTATGTGGCGTGGAGTGACTTTGTTTCTTGACCGATAATTTTACGATCAATTTTGATTGATGAGTAAGAACTAATATAGATCTCGCGTAAGTCATACATCACATCATCAGTCGATGATTTGATAATTATCTTAAATCTGTAAGAACAAAATAGCTATGCAACACTGTAAACGTTGGTCATCTGCAACTGATCGGCAATAATATATGATATAATGTAAAATTGAATGAAATTGAGTCGTTTAAATTTAAATGCAAGAAAGGCATTTTATGAAGTGATGCTTTAATTTCTGCATGAGTAGTTTTCTGACTTGAAAGATATAGATGAATGGAAATTATAAATCTAACAACCAACTTATTCATCTTAAGGAGAAAATGTGTTATGTTTAGATAAGATGTATAGTCGAGCCAGATGAGATACTGAAATACTGCAAAAAGGGAGTTCAAATTGCATAACAGGCATGTGCAAATTCATTATAAGCATGTTTTCATATTAATTTCAACAGATCTTTAAAACTTTTAAAATCGGCAATTCTAACCCATCTCACAGCAATATTTTTTAACAAATATTATTTTGTGTAGTGAAATAAACAATATGAAATAATCAGAACCAAATACACTCAAGTCGCTTTTTACGCGTAGGATACGTCCCGCGTAAATCAAAACCGCGTAGCGAAACGGTGTTGCGGATCACACATGCTCCATATCAAGTAGCAAATGTTGTGTCATCGGTTATGTTCCAACACGGGTGTTCACCCTACAACCCACCACCAGTTTCATTCCCTGCAGCCACCAACAAACCAAGTTTGCAACACTTCGATTGCTGTGACGACACGGAACACCTCCTCCCCGGCATTTCCACTTGTCCAGACTTGCCAACATATGCGACTGTCTTAGGAGGACGATCAACCGACGATAGCATCACATCGGCAGAAGTGTGTGTGTGTATGAAGCATAATGTAAAGCATGAGTGCATGTAAGCCAGGAAAGAGCTCTGGCGGCGGCTGTTGTCGCTGGCTCTAGCCCTGGTCCTGGCTGGGTTGGTTGTTTCTTCGACGAAGTGCAAAAGTGCCCGCCCGGCCAACCGGAGCGGCACCACCGGTGTACCTACTAGGAAAATGAGTCGAAATTGGTCCTCAAGGAGAGTGATTGAATTGTGAACTTAATTGAATACGACGTCGTGATAAACACGATACACGACCGGAAAATGTACCGGCAAAGCTCATCGATGTTCCGCAGCTGCGCGCGCTTTCCCTTTCTCCGATCCGGCTTCCCATGGCCAACGAGGAGGTCTTGATGAAGTTTTGTGCTTTTCTTGTCGGCTGATGGTATCAAATGCCATACAACGCATATGTGTCAACAGCATTAGCCAGCTATACATTGCATGGTATGGTGTCATGAAATTAATCAGCTTAGTAAGAGCCTATCTGAAGTAGGGATTTTTTGTGTAAAGTCTTTCAACCGATGGAGCTTCAATTTTCCACCGAAACACACAACCCAGCAGGGCGCTCAAAATGCGCAGATGAACAAAATAAACCTACTCGTGGAAGCATGAGGAAATAACATTATTAACGCTGCACAGCGACCTGTTGAACTTGAGCTTTTCAAGTCGTTTATAATCTACGGCATACAAAGGAGTGAATGAGCTGCTGAAAATGGTGAGGACACAAGTGTCGTTCGCTTCGTTTCGTCACGGACCAGTAGCTTAGCGTTTGATGTTGCAATGTTGCGCTGTGATCTGTAGAATCTGTAGAAATGCAAGCATAATCCACGTGAAAATAAGCCCGCAGGGTGGATTGTGTGAGAGATTTATGTTGACGATCTGCCTAGTTTCTATTAAATTCACATCTACAAATTTTTCCCACAAAAAATGTAAATATACGATGTCTCACATATGTAGCCTATTTTAATGCTTACCTGTACAGTTTACTCTATATTGAAACTTTAAGTTTGATTCTTTACGGGAAGAGCGACTCGTTTTGTTCCTGCCTAGCTGGCTGATAGCTTGGTTTGCTATTCGGGTGGTATATGAGAACGGTGAATCGTGGTGCGTGATAAAATCACAAAGTTCGATAACGCAACAAAATTTGATGTTGGACTGTAAGATATCAGAAGGCCTTGGTGGTGCAATTGGTTAAACAACACGCTCAACTAGAGATTGAGAGCTGTGAGTTCGACTCTCACCCTCGCTTAGTCGATATTTTTAGTCTAAGATCAAGTTTTTCAGTTCATCTTATTTTTAATTTGTCACATTAAACATTTACTCTTCCCGTGAAGAAAAAAGTAAAGTGACATTGTCAACCAAAAAAAACTGAAAGTTTAATTATAAATAATAGACTTTTATCTTTGCCACAAACATACTGAGAATCGTTTCGTATGGTAATTTAGCATCGTTTGCTTTCACGTCTCGCTCGTTGCATTTTCCGACAGCGGTTGTTTTAGAAGGCCGTCTTGAATTCATTTGAGCACACTTAGCAATGGTGCATTTACAAACCGGAACCTTTATTGAAATTTTATAAACGTGCATTTTAATCGTGAGATTGGTTACCTAGGAAAACCGCGCGTTATTTCTATCAATTTATGATTATCAAATATCAAAAGCTTGATAGTCCTTGTCTCAGGACAGTTTTCGTGCGTAGCAACTAATGTTTATCGGTATTTAAAAACTGAACGCGCGCGATTTCAAACGAATCGAAGCAGTGATCGCACCACATGCCTCGGTGGATCCAGATCAATTCCTTTCTACTAACAACAACTCCTTCCTGTGACACTTGTGGATGATGCAGAGGATTCCTCGGTCTCTAGTAGCAGCAAGTGGCAGACTAACATTCCTTTCCCTCCCAAATTGACCTGCATGGGCGTGGCCAGCTTTGCTATTGATCATCGCAAAGAATTAGATTACCAGAAAATGTACACTGAGAATGATCTGTTCCTCCTAAGCAGGGTTGCCACATGCGCAGAATATTCTGTGTTTTACAGATATTTGAGAGAAATCGCCTGTACAGAATCTGTTTATATAGAATACAGGTTTTCGCCAATTACACAGATTAAACAGATTTTTGATCTTTTGCAATGAGAGTGAAAGAGACAGAAATAGACAGCAAAAGAACTCTTCGTCTCTGTTATGCATTGGACAGATTTTTACACAGATATTTTTCCTCGCTGCCCAGATGCCCAGATTTTTCCAACAAAAAACACAGAATTATATGTGGCATCCCTGCTCCTAAGCAGCATTCTGATGGTTCTTTGTACAATCTCAGCCGATCTATCAATCGCGGGCAACTCACGGGCGGTCAAGCTATGCTATGATATGCTATGCTAATAAGTATAGATTAGTTCAATTTCGGATCGGATTTTAAGTCCAATTTCAAATCCAATTTAAATCCCATTTCAATCCCAAGTTCAATTTAAAGTTAAGCTTAAATCCAATTCTCTAACAATCTATATCAAATCCGGTTTCAAATTCCACTTCAGGTTCCATTTCCAAGTAGAATTCAGTTTACATTACATTATTATGATATCCGCTCAGTTAGACTCAGTAGGATCGTTGCACTAGCTCCGCAATAGTCCTGAACTCTAATCAGAGCCGTAGCGTGACATTGTGGCGCCCTTGGCGAAGACCCATTTTTGCACTCACCCATTTGTTAAATCATTCCCGATCAGACAAACATAACAAATCATGATATTATGTTATGACGGTATTTCTAACTTAATTTGCTATAATTTTGGTCTCGTAATTGAACAAAATTATATCAAAATTTGTAATGATATTTATAACAGGTTTTGTTATAATTTTGTTAAAATGTAATAAAAACTTCTTTGCCTTTATTTGCTATATCGACATTTTAGTTCGGCTAAATTGCCAAAAATAGTACAACTATTTATCAGGAACATTCACATATAGTACAGAAAAAAACTTTCATACATTTCCAAAAATCGCTCCGGTCCCGACCGGGATTGAACTCACGGACACATCGCTCAGAATGCAACAGTCTTAACCTTTGTACCAGAACTACTCTTGAATGAAGGAAGGTTAAATGCTTATATAATTTGGCCGATAGCTTATTCGGGGTTGTCAGTTTTTGCTTTGAGGTGTCTATAAATAGATTATAAGCGTTCACTCCAAAGCCGATATCAAGAAGACGAAGAAAACGAATCCGTTTTATCAGTGTTGCGCCACTTTAAGCATGTTGTACGAATTGCCATCAAATATGGTCGGTGTTAAAGCAGACTGGACCAAGTCGCAAATTAAAAAAAATGAGTTAATGACAGCTAGCGTTCAAAAATTTTCTAAGCTGCATTTTACTTTAATCATACTACATACATAAATGTTGCAAACAGCCACAGTTATCAGATGATTTCGAACGATTGATAGGCCTTAACCATACAGAGCAACAAACTTGGAACGCGTTTTTCTCGAAGAAGTTTGTCGCTTGGTTCGGTTTGATTTCAAAGCGTCCATATATGATCGGTGTTAAGTCAGACCAAACCAATTGACAAACTCTGATTTCGAGAAAAACGCGTTCAAAGTTTGCTGCTGCTGTGTAGTTTAAAGCCATCAATCATTCGAAATCATTTCATATCTTTGGCTGTTTGCAACATTCATGTAATCTGATTAGAGTAAAATGTAGCTTAGGAAAGTCTCAATCGTTTGCAGTCAAAAAAAAAGACCACTCAAATCGGACGCTCCATTCTCAAGTGATGCGCGGTCGAACTTTTTCACTCCTGTTTTATATATAAGATTCTGTTATTTCTATCTAATTGAGATATTTTTTTGTTATATGTTTGTTATAATCATTTACTCGGGTTGTTTCTTCCAAGTTTGTGATTTATGATAAGATTTTAAACCACCAACCAGATTCTGAAGCTGCATCAAATTCTAGACCACATTTTTGATCAAATTCTGGACATGATTCTTGAATTGGAACAGGTTATAAACAAATTTATGGACCACATTTTTGATCAGATTTTTTGGGCCAGATGAAGCTTGGACAAATTTTGGACTACAGTTTTTTTTATCAGTTCCTAAGCCACCAACCAGATTTTGTAGTTAGATGGACCACATTTTCTGTCAACTTTTGATTCAAATTTTGGAACGGATTTAGACTAGATTCTGAACCAAATTTAAACAACATTTTAATCAGATCATTTTAGATTTTAGACCAGATTTTGGATAAGATTTTAGAGCCAAATTCTAGACCTGATCTGGACCACATTTTCATCAGATTTATTATATTGTATCAGATTCTAGACCTGTACCAAAGCTTTTAGCTGCATCAGATTCTAGACCAGGTTTAGGACCACATTTTTATCAGATTTGATCAGATTGGTTGTGGACCTTGTCCTGATTCTGGACATTTTTATCAGGTTTTGGACCAGATATTGAATTTAACTTGGGTCCAGATTCTGGAATTGGACCAGAACACAAACCAGATTTTGGGCCGCCAACCAGATTTTGGATCAAATTTAAAACCAGATTCTAGACCTGAATTGCAGACTACATTTTTATCCAATTATGCTCCAGATGTTGAACTAAGTTCTGGACCAGATTATAGACTACATTTTTATCAAACTTGGAACAGTTTTTGGATAATATTTGATACCACATTTGTTATCAGCTTTTGGATCAGATTGTTGATCTGAATCAAATTCAGGACCACATTTTTTACTAGATTGTGCTCCAGATTTTGCATCAAATTTTGGAGCAGATTTTCAAGCTGGACCGGATTTTAAACCAGATTTTGGACCACATATTTTTGATCAGATTTTGAACCCTAAGTAGATTTTTGGCCACATTTTTGACCAGAATTTAAATCAGCCAGCAACCAGATTTTGGATGTGATTTTGAACCAGATTCTGGACCTGGACCAAATTTTGGACCTGAACTTTATCAAACATTGTTTTAGATATTCGATCACATTTGAACTAGGTTGTAGACTATGTTTTGGACCACATTTTTTATCAGAATTTGGACCCAGATTCTAGATCCGGTTCCAAAGCCACAGCGTGACATGGCTACAATGGCGAAGGCCCGATTTATCGTCTCCTCGTTTCTTAAATCAGTGTTCCTTCGAAGTACCGTTATCCGGGGCGATATTGTGCCAAAAAAGCATATGTTTTTGTTCTTTAGCTCAGTATACACACAATTTAGGAACTAAGTTGATTTCAAACCTGTCAATATATACTAAATGGTTCAATTAACAACTACCGTAGAGATGGTTTAGTTACAATGAAACCTAATCTTACTGGAAGTGCATGAACTTTGGCACAATCTCACCCCTTCCAGGGGGTGACATTGTGCCAAAAACATAAAGTTAGGCTAAAAACCTAAACAGTGAACATTAGCATGTTTATTAACAATACACATAAATATCAATATAAAGTAGTTCATATGGGGCCGTCCATGAACTAAGTGGACTCTTAGAGGCAGGGGGTCGTCCAAAAACAACGATCATACAAAAAGTATGATAAAAGCCCAAGCAGCAATGTAAGTTTTATTATACTCTTATGGCGGTTTTAATAATCAATTTAGGTCTTAAATGCCATAATAAGACTGTAATAAAACTCAAATTGTTACTTGGGCGGGGAGGTCTGAAATAACTAAAAATGAGTACGTAGTCAATGGACAGCCTTTATATAGCCAGTAGCATTTCTAGGGTTAATAAGGGGGAGATATATGAAAAGGTGTATCCTAACGGGGCATACTATTTGATCATTTAACAAAAGTAACCATTACTTCGTTCGAGAACCCGCGGCCGCAGAAAATATGGCCTATCCCACCTCCCTCCCCCTCCTTAAAACTGGCAGTTTATACACGGCATAATATATTCGTCTTATATTAGAGTGTTTATTCAAAGTATCTGAAATTTCCAGAGAAAAAGTAAAAATTAGTTTAAATTATTTGGCAGACCTATAATACTGTTTGCTCCAAAATGGATGATGCAACCTAATCTGCCAAAATATTGTGCTCAATAGTAACGAATGTGAGTGTACTGGTGTATACAGACGTATTTTTGTTGTGCATGTGAAATCCACAAATTGAATCGATTATTATGGCTTGGCACAATCTCACCCCTGTGAAGCTCGAAAAGTACAAAGTTTCGAAAAATATTATTTTCGTAATCAAAACTTATCCAACGCATAATAACCTTTCAATACATTGTAAATGATTAGTTTATATACATTAAAAATAGCAAGTTGATGTGATTTCTTGTTTGAGTTGGTTTATGCGAGACATTTTTTACAAGTGTTATTTCCGAGTATATTTGATCGCGAACTTTTAAACCGTTTAGACTAAATAGTTTGCTAATAATGTGTTCCATTCTAAGTTATGGATAAATATGTTATGTTCATGATCATTTTGAATTTAGGTCACCAGTTTCTATAGTTATAATAAATTTTCACAAATAAACATTTTTGGTTTTTGGCACAATCTCACCCCCGTGGCACAATCTCACCCCGGATGGCGGTATATTCTTTTAGAATTAGTCTGTCATACATGATTCGTACAACTCCTCATTTCCAGTACTTTGCCGTACACTAGAGAGTAGCTTACTGAGGTTCAGGCCGTTTCTGGCGCCCCCTAGAGCTTGCGCCATTGGCAGGGGCCAACTGCATACTGCGGCGCTGACTGTAATAATAGGCTGCGAAGTCTGTCGATAAAGAAGGGTAATGTCTATACAGACGGTTATACCCATGGCTTTACTTTTTTACATTCTTATGATGGCTTTTATGACCAAAATTAATCAAGAAAACTGTAATAAGAGATTCGAGAGTAATTTGAGATTCTGCTAAGATGCTCAAAGTAACAACTTGTGTTTAGTAATAAGAGCACTATGAACACACATCATTGGTTGGATTGTACGACCCATTTCATTCATATCCAATTTAAAGTTCCGTTTCGACTTTATTTTAAACTATTCAAAGTCCTATTTCAGCTTCAATTTCACGACTCTTTTTAAACTTAATTCCAATAATAAATTCACAAAATCAAATATAAACTCAATGCTACCCCTGCTTAAACTTCAAGTTCAAATTCAACTACAAATTCTGGCATAATTTCAAGTCCAATTTAAATCCCATTTCGAGTTCAAGTTCAAGTCCACTTGCATGTTCGATTGTAAGTCCAATTCCAAATCAAATGTGAAGCCCAGATTCAAACTCAGTTTCTAGTAAGATTTCAAGTTAAATTTTAAGGCCGATTTTCCCAATTCAAATTTAAAACCCAATAGGTTGGAGAATTGGCTGTTCAGTCTTTAAATGCAGTGGACGATTTGTTTTATTTACGCCAACGTTTCGATCTTTGGTTTTGATCTTCTTCAGGGCTTCTACAATGTGTCTTTTATTAGTTAATTGTGATCTATCTTGTAATTTGTGATATGACTTACAAAGTTTAAACCGTCTATGTCTAGTAACATTTAACCTATAGTGTTGTCTGTCTTTGAGTTTGGTTGTATAATGGTCTGGTAAATATTGTATAGTCATGAATATTGTAGTAATTGATATTATGTAAACTCACTCGTTTGTCTATAATGTCTAAAATATGTTAATTGTGTCACAAATTCACTCATTTGTAGCTGTTTTTGTTCACGATATTTTTAACTCTTGGCTTGATTTTTCCTATTGTATTGCTTATTCGCTGTTTTTATTCTGTTTGTGTGTAGCGTTAATCATTTATGTACGTACTAATTTGTATTTGTCTGTGTGAGAGGTTTATAATTTTTGTGTTTTAGTGTGTTCAGTATTGCTGTGTAACATATGTTTATTCTTTCCGGGTCGGTGCGTTTGTTGATGTTATCTGTCGTCATGATGTGGCAAACTTCCAATATGGGTAGTCGTGTTGGTTTGTTGCTTCGATCTAGTATTGATGCTTGTTCTAGATTGGATCGGTGGTTGGTGTTTACGCAGTGTGTAATCATCGCTGTTTTTTCCTTCACTTGTGCCAGTTGTATTTCTCTTCTAGACAAAGACGGTTTAAACTTTGTAAGTCATATCATTAATTACAAGATAGATCACAATTACCTAATAAAAGACACATTGTAGAAGCCCTGAAGAAGATCAAAACCAAAGATCGAAACGTTGGCGTAAATAAAACAAATCGTCCACTGCATTTAAAGACTGAACAGCCAATTCTCCAACCTATTATCATCACAGTCGGAAAAACTCCCAGTAATTTAAAACCTAATTTAAAATGCAACATCGAATTAAACTTTTGACTACAAATCTAAATTTTAAGGTAGATTTCCCACCTTCTCTTTGTGCCTGGGCACGGTGCCACTGCTGATAGTGCAGGCTTCGGAACCCTTTGTCACACAAAGAAAGAGATATTGATAAAACAAAATTATCAAAAAGACTATAATGGCAGGAAATTGAAGATACGAGAGTAGCTGGTGAGTTTCCAAGACCCTTGTTTGAAAATCGATGTACTAATTCAAATATCCATTGTTTGAGTTAGTCACCGTTCACTTTTATAACTTAATTTTGTTGATTTATTCGGTGAAATATAGATATAGAAGAAATCATCAAAATTAAGTTATATAAGTTATAATTTAAATATCGTCATTAAGGGCAATATTCTCACAAATTAGATATGTAGGTTCAATGAAAAGAAACGAACGACAGCTAATGGAAAGATCTCACTGACGCCGGACAGAGTCATGACGAAAACGGCACGGCACTTCAGAGCAACATATCACTTCTAATCCTTCCTCAATGATCCGGTAAAAACCATTGAGTAAAGCAAATCCATTTCAATTAGTAAATAAGCCCGGAAACATTGTATTGCACCGTTCAAAAGGATGAAAAAAGCTTCGATTTCAATCATCCCATACCCATCTGTTAGGCAGGCAGGTACCGACGAGCATCACTCCTGGCGTAGAATTTTACTGCCTGTCAGCCTGTCGAATGAACCAACGCGCAAGAGTCCTCGGCTACACACTCGGCGGCTTCCACGGCGTTTATCCTCACCCGATTTCGCCATGATTGCAGAAGCATCCGTCGTCGACTAAGTCGGTGGGATAGATTCTGCTACAGTGATTTCTCACACGCCGCGGAAGGACCGACCGGGCTGTTAACAATGCCACACACCACCGCACGGTACCGGTGATGCACACTGCAATGGTTCTCGTTCGGAAAACCAAACTGCACATTCACATTTTAGCCACTTCCTGTCATGTTGCTGAAGCTGAAGTTCATTTTGGTGCCACTACAAACCAGGGATTAGCATAGTTCAATCCGAAAGAGAGGATAAGTCAAAAACTGATGGTAAGTAATAAGATTTTTAATGCTATGATTAATTAAAAGTTGGATCAAAGTTTGTTTTCCATTTTTTCACTTTCTGTTCGTCAATTTTTCATCAATCATCGGAATTAATTTCTGTAATGTTTGACTACGAATACCATTGGGTGACGCGTGGACGGTAGGCAAACATTTGAATGAAAAAAAACTGAACTTTATGGTGGTAGCGTCCGAATGGTGAACCACGAAACACATTCCATTTCGGACCGACATACCTCGCGTATGGACGCTTTCAAAGCCAAAACATATTCGATGACAATAAATCGATGCAATAAATGTGTCTCTATTGCACCATTACAACGCAGTCGGCTTCCAATTATGCTATCCATTGGGGAACCGCTGCTGCTACGCAGCACTCGAAATGACATCCCATAGTCATTTGGTATTCCTAGCGTCCATGCTAATGATGCCACATTAAGACAAGCACCAACGCCCACTAGTCCTAGATGAGACTGACGACGGACCGGACGGTACGGTAATGTGTATGACCGTGCGTCTCCACCAGTGCAAACCAGCCACCGGCTGCGATGGAAGCGTGTGGTTGTTGACATCGTTACACTCGGCAAACAACGACGAGTTTTAAAATGCGTTTAATTTAATGCTGTCAATTTGCATACGGTGAATGTATGCAGCATGAAGTACAAATAATTGGCATCATTCAAGTTGGCAAAAAAATTGCTTCACGCCAGTTGTTCTGCATTCTTTTTCATTGTCGCCTCCGGAAACGAACCCGGCGCGTAGTTTGTTTCGACAGTAAATATTTGATTGCTCGAAATTGGATTATCTTCCCCGCGGGGCCGTAGACAGCGAAGAAGAAGATAGAGCAAATCGCGAATCATACACGAGAGCCAACGTACGTCAGTGATGCTTGTGAGGGGAAGGGGAGCTAGCCGTGTACGTACGACGACGGAAGTGAGGAATCCTAGCGAGCGAGGAGGTAGCTGACTTTTAAGTAACGGCAAACGACGACGACGGGGAGCACACCCACCATCGTACCGCCCGCCGGTGCCAGTGCCAGTGCAGTGCAGGCTAGAATCAGCATCCTCGATGCAAATGTGTACAGATGAACCTAATTTCAGGGCCGTCACTCCGAGTTATGCTGACTGTCTCATGATTTATTCATGGTGGCTCGTCTCGCTGATATGACTGCACATCGGAGTGTGTCTGTGTGTGTCGGTGTGCGGCCATCAAAAGGAAGTGCATTAGGTTGGTATTATGCGAGTGCTAACAGGGATTAAATGTAATGTCCTTTTTTGCGCTGATTTTTATTTCCTACAAAGTAAGGTGGCTAAAGTTTGATGTATGATAAAAGTTGCGCTAGTTTTTGCAACATTTGTAGATAAAACCGTCAGACATACAACTAATGTCAGCCGTTTTAACTTAATTTGCTGGATTGTAATTTTTTATTATTTATTTTTATGTTAAATACTATGTGATTGATGCTTGATTAGAATAAAGCTGGTAGAATTCAATAACCCAGCATCCGATATATGTGCAACCAATGCTCCTATACCAGTTTATTAATTTTTAAATCGCTAAATATCCTACTGTTTTATGACTATTGCTGTTATGCAATAAAAAGATACAGAGCAAGCCAACAGCACGAGAAATATATGTTTTCAGTCGAGTTGTTCCGCTGTTTTGTACAGAACTGAACATTATGAGAACCTGAATCATGGTAATTGAATTATAAAGACGTGGAGCGAAAAATTATTCTTTCTTCTCGAGCGACAAGTTCTGCGTTGGGCACATAAAACTTTATTTAATGCAAACAACAAAAGGCGTAAGCAAATCATTCATCCAGACTCAATTAGGCAACCCACGAGGTAAACAGATCGATATTAGACAAAAAGCCAATACATTTACCACCGTTTTCGCCGAATTCGTCTATTACGGGTGCTTTACCGTTAGGTTACCAGACCATGAAAAGCTTGCCAGCAGAACTCCCACGTTAAAATTAACCGCGGCACTAGCTGCTGCTAACCACCGTCGAGGCTGCTGCTGTGCAATATCAACCGAAGTTTTAGTAGACACGGCAAAATTCCTGCGCGTGGCGGTTGAAAACCCGCGATAAACATAAACATCGAACCCGTCCGGGCGGGTGGTTCCTATCCCCCGAAGGTATCAACTGTTTTCGCCGCTCGCTCCCAAATCAAACAGCCGAACGATCTAGCATCAGTTGTTTTAGTTTACTGTTGGCGTTAAAAATTTTTACTTTTTCGCACCACCTCTGGCTGTTCTGGTTGCCCGGCACTGTGGTGGTTCAGTGGTTGAAATTGGGTTCAAATCATAACCTATTTTTCGTTCATTCAAATTGGCTGTGGAAATTATTCATTACGTTCTTTTGTGTGCAAACCAATCTTCGAGTAATCGTCGCTGCAGTTTTCTTTACCAGGAATTGGAATATTATTGCGCATTAAATTTTATTGGTTCTCGGGATATTTAATTATGCGAATAAAAAGGATTCTATGTATACCGGTAAGCTGTGAACCAAACTCGAAACCAAAGATAGCAAATACCTGTTGCTTGCATGCATGCTAGCATAACACGCATAGGAGTTATTTCAGGTTCCAATTTCCACAGCAACGCCTAAGCAGACCTCAATTAGGTATCTAAAAGGCGTGTGCACGGAAAATGATGCACAACAATCTATTCGCAAAGATTCCATCTTTTATCGAATTCCCTCGAATTCTTGTATGAATGGGAGATTAATTAGCTATGATTTGCATGATTTATTTCCCCCCAATTCACTTATTTCGCTTGCAAATTCCTATAGCTTTCTCCAGAATTCCCACATCTATTTTAATTATTTCATATAATTTCAAGATTCTCACTAAGTACTGGTTTCATGTATTTTAATTGGTTGAAATTAAAGCGAATTCACATGCAGTCCTACGAAATGTATATTTTTAGCATTATACCATTCCGTCGCATTTCCAAAGGAATATCTCGTTGATGATTTGAGCCAATATGGAATCAAAACGTTGTGCTATTAAATTACAAAGGCCTGCTTCTATTGATGTTCTTGTCTGCAAGGTATCAGTGTTCACTGTACCGATGGAGGGGGAAAGCAAACTTCAACACAATTAACCACGAATACGGCGAAAGTTTAAAGTCATCACCCAGGCTTACGTAAATTTCGTTAATCAAAATCGAGAACAAAAGAGACCCTAAGATGTCTCCCTGGGGAACACCCCATGAACTATCACCCAGATATTAAGCCTAGTATTCTACCGAAAACGCATAATTTGAACCATTCAAGAAGCATTCGATATGAGGAATGATAGGGGAGTTCGTCGTGGTTGGGCCACGTTTTGGAATTCGCCCATAACTTTCGTTTCAAAAGGAATTTTGGAAATCTAAATACATCGTTGCAAAGGTCTAAGAATAAGGTATATCTCCTGAAAGTGTTGAACTGATTGCTTGAAAAATAAAAAAGTTATTGGCATTTACGTGAAGACAAACAATGTTGTCATAGTCGGTCATAGTCATGTTGTGCAGGTTGGGCCACCGCAGAAAATCTAAGACCTACGTATTGAAATTGTATATAGAGACATGAAAAGAATGAATTCCGTGAATAGCGACTCATATATGTACAAATACCCTATTTTTAGTTGCATTTTTGCGAAATTTTGGCGATCTTGTAAAATCAATATTGCTACAATCGCCTTTTCCGAAGTGTATAACTAAAATGAAAAACACAACAAAAATCTAGGTTTTTATCATATTAATTTTGCTTTATTTCATGACAGTTTACGTGACTGACATTCTCTAGCACTTATTGCACTTCTGCGCTTCAAATTATGGTGGCCCAACCATGAATACTCAAGTGGCCCGACCTTTACAAATAGCGCTTTTCTAGTATTTTACCTTAGCCTCCCTAAACACCGTGCTAAAGGGGATTTTTCTATAGTCTTCGTATGCAGCACAACACACTTCATACATTTCCAAAATTTATCTCGATAATTGCATTTTATGAATCATTTCTTGAAGAAAAGTTCATTGTGTCTGGAAAACTTTTTTTGTAAGATTTAGCCACTGAACTCAGTACGGGTGTTTTGAATACACGATTGAAACTCACAATATTGTGAAAAGTTAGCTATCACAATAAGAAGTGTTACAATGGTTATATCGTAGATATCATGAGTTACTAAAACTGTAAAATCGTGATGGCCCGACCATAACAGTGGCCCGACGATAACGACAATACCCTACTTAAATTGAGGGTAATTAAATCGAAGGCTGAGGAGCAGTAAAAATCTTGGGCTACAGTTTTGAAACCACCAACCAGATTTTGTATCAGGTTTTAAACAATATTCCGGACCTGGACTAGATATTTGATCAACTTTCGATTTTAGGACAGATTTGGACTAGATTCTAGCCCAAATTTTTAACCACACCTGATAAGGACCAGATTTTGAAGATTTTGAACCACATTTTTTATCACTTTTTGGACCTCATTTTTTATCATATTTTGGATTAGATTCTGGACTTGAATAAGATCTTGGAGCTGCACCAAATTCTAGAGCAGATTTTGGACCAGATTTTTATCAGATTTGGACGAGATTTTGAATGATATTTTGGACCGCATTTTTTATCAAATTTTAAACTGGATTCTAGACCAGAAGCAGTTTGTGGATCTTGCCCCGATTCTGGACCACGTTTTTCATCAGAATTTGGACCAGATTTAGCATCAAATTTGTATCCAGATTCTGGAGCAATACCAGATTCTGGACCACATTTTTAATCCGAATTTGGTCCAGATTTTGGATTTTGGACATTTTGGACCAGATTCTCAAATTGGGCCAGAATGTAAACAAGATTTTGGACATTAGACTTAGGACAACATTTTTGATCAGATTTTAAACCAGCAACCGAATTTTGAATCAGGACCAGATTCTGGACCTGGACTATACCGTGAACTACATTTTTCATCAAATTTTGTTTCAGATTTTGGAATAGATTTGTATTAGATTTTGGACCATGTTTTGGTCCATATTTTTTATTATGTTTTGGATCAGATTGTAGACCTGGTTCTTGTGCGTCCTAGCGTGGCAATTTTGGGGAAGACCCGATTTGGCGCCCCTCGTTTTTTAAATCAGTGTTCCTTCAAAGTTTATTAGTTCTTAGAATTAATGTCTTACATGAATGGTGCAACTCCCAGCATCCAGTACTTTGCGTCACTCGAAAGTGCCTTACTGAGATTCAGGTAGTTTTCGGTGCTCCATAGAGCTAGCGTCCTTGACGGGAGCCAGTCTGTACTACTCCATGCTACAGCGCTGCCTATACCGGATAGTTTTCGATGCGATATACAGTTTCTTTGAAGCACTTTTTACTAACATGTAGCTCAAATAATTTTTGTAATAAAATTTACTATGGAACAATTTTGTGCATTTACCGTGAACGTACCATATTCTGCGCAGTTAAGACATTTTTATGATTCTTCCGCTATTCTAAGTATTGTAGATCTAAATTAACAACGTGGATAGCAGCAACGTGTAGTGCTACGATCTATAATATCTGGTAAAAAATATGGGAATTATAAGTCGATCAAAAATTGAGTATATTTTTCGTTTTGTAAACTTATCCACGGTGCCTAATTCTACGCACTTTCTTGCCCATGTTCCTAATTCTGCGCATGTTTGCTCCTAATTCTGCGCGCCCGAAAAGTTAAATTAAATACTCCTGCCATGCTGTTTATGTCTTTATACGCTGAAAGCACACCAAAAAATCCGGCATTAGCCATTGCCATAATTAAATCCATGATCCGGCCTTCTTGTGCTGTCCGGGTGGCAAAGGAATATTGTTATCATTTTGATTGCTTCATTTTAAATATTTTATTCTCGATAACGTGAAGAGCGAATTGATTGGGGTTTTCTGCATATTGAACATTACACTGTAGACTAATACTAAAAATTGTGTTTTCATATAGAAACCACTTTCCCACTCTCTGACAGCCCCATGACGTTGGACATTGAAAAAAATGAAGGCATGATTTCATGAATTGGCGCTCGTAGGTTCGGACCCCGAGACACAGCACAGGATGCCAATCAATGCGAGTTAAAGATTCTACTTGAATTTTCATCCTTCTATATCTCTGCCATTTGGGTGAGGTTGCGTATTCTTTCGCGATTTCTTCGTAGGATACATTGCTGCGCAGAATTTGGAACATGAATAAAAAGTCTGTGCCTAAATCTGCGCAGTATTGCATCGCATTTTTCTAAGGAAAGCAATGCATGCAATCACTCTTTTTGTTTAAAACATTACTAAAACTAATTATTCTTTCTTATTATGCTGGGTAATTTGATCATTGCAAAGAATTTCCATCATAAATTGGGTAATTCTCTAGAAGGACAATCTTAGCGTTGGTGCTAACGACGATGTTTTCTGCCATAAAAAATACTTTCAGTTTCATGTTAAAATATTTCGCTCTCAAATATTATGGCCCGTTTGTGAATAATGGCGTAATAGTTATGCACAATGTTAAAAAATACTTATATAAAGAAAAATGCGCAGAGTTAGGAGCTGCGCAGAATTAGGAGCGGTCACGGTAGTCCTTTTTCGACTTTCTTAGCTATCCGAAATCTGAAACTTACAGTCAACCACGGACGAGCGTGAAGCAGATCTACTGGTAAGTTTTTAACGCTAAGTTTCTTATTTACAGGTTTTCTAAAGTTTATTTTTCGGCGAATAATATGTAAGCATAATCATACTGTATCATTCCACTTTAGATTAACTGTTATTTCCAGCAAACAGCAACCCAACTTATTTACCGTTGGGTGCTACTTGGGTTGGGTAGCCTATTCGAATCAGCAGCAAGCTCTCTTTACTCGCCTCAAATTTTCTATTCTCGGAAAACACTGCTTTTAACTCCCCCATATCTTTTATCATTATTTATAATATTTCAATCTTTGTCTGTAAACGCACAACTATTCATTTTCCCTTTCAATTAATAACATCTATTCAATCCTGGTAACTGATGATATTTTAGTTGTCAAAAAAGAAATATGTTTGTTTGTCGTTGTCTGCATGTCAATGAAGACTATCCATTTGCGATTCGTCAGCAGTCTGTTTGCTAATTAATTTTTCATTCAACGCCTTGGTCAACTCTGTTTCATATCGGCAAGATCGTCTCATTTTGGCGGTTTATGGGAAGCCGCAGTAAAGGTAACCAAAGCTCTCCTCTACAGATGATTTGGACGTTCTTATGCCCCCGGGACAGTAAATAAAAATGGTTAAAAAATGAGATTTACAATTTTATTACCACGAAACCATAGACCCGACAATTTTTAAAAAAATTAATTTTTAGCGAACATTGCGATCTAAATCATACTAGCTGAACCGACAAACTTCGTATTGCCATTAATTAACCTGTGTTGTACATAAATCATGAATCTCGGATGATCTTTGTCACAATCTCGAGTTTTGCAAGTTTCTGAGGAGTTTAACCTTAGATGATTCATTTTGGCAGTTGCGTAACTATGAAAGCATCCCAGGTAACCAATAAGCATCACCAATGCTATTCAAATGCAGGCCAATTAGCATTTAAGTCGTCTTAAATGCTGCTTAAATGCTATTCTGGTAAAATATACAGCTACTTTACTGCTAACCTTCTTATAGTGCTGACAATGCTAATTTACAGCTAATTACCGACACGAAGAATTTGAATACAATTTTGGATGCAAATTTACAATACCTATGCAGTCAAAAAGCTA
This sequence comes from Sabethes cyaneus, assembly GCF_943734655.1. Lineage (NCBI taxonomy): Eukaryota > Metazoa > Arthropoda > Insecta > Diptera > Culicidae > Sabethes > Sabethes cyaneus. The sequence goes on from NC_071355.1 coordinate 46,139,382, forward strand.
ACATACAACAACGTGCAGTATAAAATGCCAGATATGCTGATTTGCTGCTTATGTTAATGCTTATTAGTTACCAAGAATGGGTAGTTTAATATACAAATTTGCAATTTTTCCTCACAGTAAAGTAGAAAACAACTCCTCTGTCCGCTCATTGCATAGCCAGAAAGCGGATAGTAATATTCGCCATGATTACACAACATTTTGCCGCATATCATTTTGTGAAAAACCTTAAGCGGAATGTACCATTTCACGGAAAAATTTTTCGTGGAAAGTACCATTTCGCGATCCTCTCCTTACTCGCTATCGCTCGTTCCAGGAAACCCAGGTAGACCTAGGAAAACAAATAAACCTAGGCAGTAGAGATTTCTGCGGGGAGTTGCCTCCCCCAGGGGGCGGCGTTTCCAACGGCGGGTCGCCGGCAACACTCGCGGCCGTCTCGTCCTGAATGATCTAGTGTTACTATAGATAGTTTTTGAGGTCTTGTTATTGACTAATGTTTTATGGAAGAGTCTTGAATTTCTCGAGTTCGATTAGTTTTTGAGTTTCGCAAAAAATTCTGTTTTATTTGTATGAGAGTCCATATTCTCCTACCACAGGGGGGAGAGGTCTCTTCTACCTATAATAAAATAAATTCAAGACTCCAAAATTTCCGCATGCCAAATTTAGTTCCATTTGCTTGATTAGTTCTCGAATTATGAGGAAATTTGTATTTCATTTGTATAGGAGCCCCCCTCCTAAAGTGGGGAGGGGTCCTAATTCATCATAGAAAAAATTCTTGCCTTCAAAAACACCTACATACCAAATTCGGTTCCATTTGCTTGATTAGTTCTCGAGTTATGAGGAAATTTGTTTTTCATTTGTACAGAAGCCTCCTCTTAAAGTGGGGAGGGGTCCTAATTCACCATAGAAAATATTCTTGCCCTCGAAAACCTTCACATGCCAAATTTGGTTCCATTTGCTTGATCGAGTTCTCGAGTTATGCAGAAATTTGTGTTTCATTTGTATGGGAGCCCCTCCTCTTAGTGGAGGGAGAGGTCTCTAACCATCACTAAAACCTTTCCTGGCCCCAAAAACCTCTATATGCAAATTTTCACGCCGATTGGTTCAGTAGTTTTTGATTCTATAAGGAACATCCCGACAGACAGACAGACAGACAGAAATCCATTTTTATATAGAAGATAAAGGTTTAGTACTTATATACAAGATGGTTGTAGCACAGACAAACAGACGAGACACTCGCGTTAATTACATCATCCAATCAAAAACCACTCATTTTTCAAAAAACCATGTTTCGCGACTTGGCCACACCGCGGCGCGCCAGTATTCAGCATAAAACCATACAGATGTAAAAACCCTACAGCATAAAACCCTCCAAATACAAGCTACTCCGCGACATGCGTAACAGAGGGTGCTAGTGTGCAAGCAAAATGTGTAGGACGATGGTTTTTAAAGGATTTTCTTCTATGTGTCATGTCAGTTCGTCAGTGGTTGTAGTCTCGAAAATCACTTTAACGGTTAAAGTGCCGCTTGGTGGCTTGGCAGCGCGATTTCTAAAATGCGCGCAGAGCAGCAGATCTTGCACGTTTCCATTGACGGAGATTAGAATTTCCCCATGGAGGTTTGCGAGTGGATCGGCGTATGGAAATGTATTCGTTGATCTGGCTGTTCGAATTGAATTGATCAACAGCGAAATTATCCGGGTATTACTCTCCTAATACTGTTTAATAAACTGAGGCCGTTTCGGGAAAGCTATGTTGGCGAATACCAGTGCGAATTTCGAGAGAGATGCTCCACGACGAATCAAATGTCCATCTTTAAGACCGAACCTCGATTAATTCCGGGAATTCAACTTACAGACTGATAACTTCTTTATATGCTTCAAGGTGGCGTACGATTCTGTTAAACGAAATGAGCTGCGACGAATTATACTTGATCAATAAAATTGATTAGGCTGATACGTACTACCCTTGATGGCGAATTCAAAGTTAAGCGGGTGAGATGTGTGAGGGTTTTAGTATTTAGTATTTATTTATTCTATACTTGTAGAGTAAGAGTGATCTCTTATTAATTTCTACAATCGGTTTCATTGCTGTTCATACCACATTTCCAAAAAAAAAAAACTACTACAACTCGATTATAACTCTATACACGACTCAATGCTCAATCCACTCCATCTAACTCCCTCTACCAAACCATTCCAAACACTCACTGTAGAATTTTGCAGCTGATTGCACAGCTTGAATATTAGAAGGAAGTTGATTCCATAAGGTAATTGCACGAACGAAAAAGGTACTACCGTAGTGAGAGGAGTTATGCTGCGGCACAACGTACTGTCTTACTCGAGAGCTTCTAAAGGGTTGTAGTTTTTCAAGTAAGTAGTTTGGTCCCTGATGTATAATTTTAAATAAGGTAGCACAGGTTCTCAGTTTAAGATAGTCATAAAATAAGCAGCCCAGTAGCCGGGGTTGTAGGTGTGTAACCCTGGCGTATCGCGATAAATTGAAGACCCAGCGTACACAGTGGTTTAATGCAACTTTTAACCGATCTAATGCGGCAGCGGAAGCGTTCAACATCAATTCTAATCCATAGGAAAAGTGCGGCTTCAAGAGAGAACCAAAAAGCTTAATTTTTGTTGATACCGGTAACATACTAGCCGTGAGTTTCAAATGTCGTAATCCCGCATAAATTTTCCCACATTGGGAATTTACTTGGGAATCCCACTCCAAGTTATTTTGGAAGATTATTCCAAGATTAGGAGCCCTATCAACAAATTCGATTATATCGTTGTCTATAGTTAGGTTCGGTAAGATATTCATATGTATCTGTCGTCTGGTGATGAACATAGCTTTTGACTTAGATGAATTTATGGGAAGTAGATTCCTTGATGACCATAGCGAGACATTTCTTAAATCATTATTGATTAAATGGGTCATTTCTTCAACAGATGAATCAATTGAACAGAGATATAATTGAACATCATCTGCAAACATGTGGATCATGCAGGCCTCTAGCACAGATGGAAGGTCATTTATGTATAAAGAAAATAAAAGCGGACCAAGAACAGACCCTTGTGGTACACCTGACAGTATATTAATGGGATCAGAAATCTGACCCTCTATATCAACCACTTGAGTACGATCCGTCAAATATGAATTGATAAGAGAAACAGCTTCACGACTAAACCCGAACTGGTGAGATAATTTCTTCTGTAGTTTGACGTGAGAGACCCTGTCAAAGGCTTTGGAAAAATCAATCATAAGCAAAAAAGCAACTCCTTTCCTATCAATAACTTTATGAATATCATCGTGCACCTTAAGTAAGGATGAGGTAGTACTGTGTCCTGAACGAAAACCTGATTGGTGAGGACTGAGAAGGTTAAATGTGTTAACATACTCCTGGATCTGGCATTTAAGGATTTTTTCGAAAGCTTTAGACAATGAGCTTAGGATACTTATTGGACGAAGATTATTCAAACTACTTCCTGCAGGTTTTTTATGGATTGGAACAACTTTTGCAATCTTCCATGCTCGAGGAAATTTAGCAGTTGAAATAAACAGATTAAACAGATAAGAAATCGGAGTCATTATGTGCGGTAAAATCAGCTTTATAAACTTTAAAGCTACACCATCCATACCAACTGCATTAGAAGTAATTGATAATATAGCAGATGAAATATCGAGATTATTACATGGTGAAAAACGAAAACCCCCAACTTCCTGTGGTGGAATCGCAGGTAATTCCGAGTCTATAGTAAAATTATCTCCAAAGAATGCATTTACTTCATTACAAGTATTTTGAATTTTACGACAGCTATTGGATTTACTAATAACATTCAAATTTTTCAACCTTTTCCACAGCTCTTTGCTAGAGTAAGCAAACTCTAAGCTACTGCTCAGATAATTAGACTTAGCCTTATTTATCAGGTGGGTTACTCGATTGCGTAGCCTCTTAAACTGATGATGATCTGCTTCATTTCTGCTAGTGATCCAAAGCCTGTATGCGATATCTCTAGCGATCATTGTATTTAAGATATTGTGATTGAACCACATTGGATTGGAATTGGTTCTAAAAGGTCGCAGGGGAACAAAATTTTCGAATAGGTCTACCACGTGCATGTTGAAAAGATCTAGTGCTAAGTCTGAGTCACTGATACTATACAACTGGGACCAATCAAAATTTGTCAACCTATTCACTAAAGCAGGATAGTTAATACGATTATAATCTCTAAATGACTTAGGATTATCCATGTTCCTATGAGATATATTAAGCGACGAAAAAATGATGTCATGCTGAGAGAAACCTGGAGCGGCAACCTGATTGAAATTAAGAATGAAATCAGTATCATTGGTTATCAATAAATCAATCAATGAACTTCCACCTGAATAAAAGTGAGTTGGTTCATTGTTAACAATGCTAAGTCCAAAATTATCCAGTACACTGCAAAAACGTGAAGTTCTAATGCCGGTTTCATTTAAGTTGGTGTTGAAATCTCCAATCAAAATCACGTTGGAATAACTAAGAGACAACTCCGACAGCTGTTGGTCTAACAAGCTAGAACAGTCGGCTCTTGGTGGAGAATAGATGTCACCAAGGAGGAAAATTCTGTTGTTCGTTCGAACTTCAATAAACATGTATTCAGTGCGATTATAGTCCTCCAGTTCTACCGAAGGTTCAGAAACAGCGATAACTCTGCAATCAAGTTCAAGTTTATGATAAACGCAAATACCCCCACCTCTACTGTATTTGCGATCATTCCTTAGAACTCGATAGCCATCAATATCAATTACGCTATTGTTTATACTATCATTTAACCAGGTTTCAGATACACAAATTAAATCCACTTTACTATTTGTAAAACACTGCTTGAATTCATTGAATTTGCTCAGCTGGCGCGCACATAAGCTCTGTACGTTCATATGACACAAGTTTAAACAGTCCTCAAGTAAGGCCGCATTCATAACGGCTCGTGGGATATCAGCAATACCTTGTCCCGCCCGTGCAATATTCATCTGATTAGCCGACATCGAGAAAAGGAAAAACGACCAACACTGAGTGTTTGAACTGGAAAAGCAGAGTGGAGGAATGGAATGGATGGAGCATTGTATAAGATAACAAAACAAAATACATTTCGAATTTTTTTGTTAATGATCTACTCATCTAATAATGTGGTACTCGATCGTTCATTCAATTGAAGATAACGATAAGATGCAACAAAGCTTGCTTCAGCTACAGCGACGAGTGAGGTAACGGGAACAACAGCAGCAGGTCCATGGTCCAACGATGATTGACTTTTAGGAGGGATGATAACATGGATAATAATAGGAAGGAAATCAAGGAAATAAAAGTGAGGAGTACACAATATTTGTAGGAAAGGGTTCGGTATTCACAGTTTAGTTCTTGTTTGATCCGTAATCTGTCAACTGGTCCACACAGTAAATCGGCAGGGGTGGAACATCCTCAGTTGGTTTCACAAAAACAGTTCCATCCTTGGAGAAGACATGATGAATTTTCCCATACTGCTTCAACTTAAGAGCCATTCCTTTAATATGACGAGACGATTCGGTAAGGTTTTCATTAAGGTATACGCGCCGGTCCACTTCGTATCCAAGCTGATTCAAGTTTAAGTTCTTTCTTGCAAAGTACCGATGGAAGAATTCATCTCGGGATGCTTTGAATGCAAACTGGATTAAAATTGGTGGTGTTGCACCGGCAACAATAGGAGCTCTAGTCAATCGTTTTGTATAAACAATCGACGTGTTCACCTCGCAGTATCCAAGAACCAGAGCAACATTCCGAATCAAAACATCGGTATTTTCCGTTGGAGTGTAAGGAACACCGGTGAGAATTAGGTCATTTGATTTTAGTAATCCATTAACAACATGCTTGTGTTTTAGCACATCGAACTCCAGCTTAGTGTGAGAATCATGAAGCAGGTGTAAATCACGGGTGTAATCGGTCTTAAGCTGATGTACTTCATCACGCAACGTAGCAATTTCACAGACGATGGCATTATTGCTAGACTCGATTTTCCTTTCGATTTTTGCATTTCCATCGTCGATCATTTGTTGTATTCGCACCAGCAAACTGTCAACGCTTTCCACTTGTTCTACGGTTTTATCCAAGTCTTCCCTCGATCGCTTTTTGTTTTGGTTCTCACTACTGTAACCAGCAGCCAAAGTAAGTTTAGATTTACCCATCTTTGTAGCAACAGCACAAGTCAGCGCTCTATTCGTGTTCATCCAGTGAGTGGTCTGGGTAGTATAGGTTGTAACAATGTACTACACGGACACGATTTTTGTGAGTGGTCTAGGTAGTATTAGAGTGTAACAATGCAGTAGACGAACACAATTTCGGTTCTAAGCCAATATGGAACACTCCGCGAGGGTACACTTGAAATACGTTTTATTTTCAGTAGCGTTGATAAAATTCTTGCACTCCACACTTTTTAAGTAAGCTTTCGCATAACAAGTCAAAATATTGAAGCGAAACTTTGCTTGAGTATATAAAACAAGTCAAAAATCTTCATTGAAGTGCGATCACGAACAACTCACATACTGCCACTACCACTGCCAAGGCGAGATGTTTTTGACGCTAAAAGCTAGCTTACAAGAAATTACATCTTCCTTCGCAATTTGAACAACTTTTCAAAAAGAGTACAATACGATCGTGACAATACTGTAAAACCGACCTTCCTTAATAAACGTTTTCATAAATAATTTCGCAAAGTCAATTTCGTGATAATTATTTACAATATAAATACAGAGACTGAACCCACTGTGCACAAGTGGGTGCAAATCTCATGCGAATGGGATTTCCCACCAGCCGGGCCGATCCGGGCCGCATGGTGCTACTGCGTTCAACATGAGCGATTTTTGTTTATTTTTTATACGTTCCGTAAATCTCGTCGCACATTTGCTCACTCGTTGCTGCTAACTCAACTTTAACCTCTCAACTCGCTGCTAAGTTTATCATCGATCCGCAGATGCTCCGTTTTCGACGAATGCACAGGTCGATTTGGTTGGATGACCGGACGCGGACGGGATGTCCAGCGCAAACACAGACAGGCAGGCCCTTTCACAGTTGCGCTCGACCAACCAACTGCAGCCGTGTTGCTTTTACTATGGGTATTGCGAGCTGGATTCGACTGTTTGTAATGTGGTATTTACGTATATATACGGTATGAAGCATGAAGTGAATTACACACAAACGGACTGCGCACTCTGTTGTTTAGAACCAGATGGGTTTGCTGGATATGTTATTGTCAGGGTATTGTCACTGTACACTGACACTGATTTGTTGTAACAGTGGATTTCCTCTGACGAAAAGCTAGATTGCCATTTCACTTTACTCCTGTCGCCGGAATTGTTTACTTTCCAAATCAATGTCTCAATTTTTTGGATGCTGTTTCACATCTTAAATCAATTTTGTTATGTGGATGTCATAAAACCTTACAATCCTTGTAACAACCTCAACCCTCAACACACACTTGTTCAGTTTATGTTCAATTTTCATTCTTTAACCAGTGTGCCAAACCTCTTTTTGATGAAAAACGAACATCGACCAGCAACGTTCGTAGACTATCGAGCTGGTAAAGATGATAGCTGATGATGGTTCCGATCGAACTCGCGAATCAGTTTCCTATTCAGTACCAACTCTACTGCATTCCAGGCACATCGATGTTAGCCCCACAGAACCGATGTACCTACCGATATATGCGTTCAGCGCAGACGAATCGCAGCACAAAAACGGAATTCGCCGTCGAAAAATCCCAATTCTAACAGGAACAGGTTAGCTGCCGGCAATGGCATTGTGGTTGGCTTGCTTTCAACATGCCGCATGCAAGTTTTATGGGTTGAAACGAGTTTACTTCTGGCGCACGACGATTTATCGACAGCGACGAACGAATTCGGAAACGAAATGTGATGTGCCAAGAACACTTGTTCGCGATTTTATGCTAGTTGATATATTTGCATAACCCATTCGGCAAGTGCATTCTACCCTTGTCAGGTTTGTAAAGAATCAATGTTTTGGTAATGGAAGGAATCATGATACCGAATTGTGGTACATATTTGCATCCAGTATTTCGAAGTATATTTTTCGTGTTTTTATATATCTTTGTTTAAATGTGGTTTTAAATAAATCTCAATATGCATTTCACGTTCAACTGAATTGTGCACAGTAATATAGATTTATTTCTTAATTAACCATTTAACTGCTCACGGGTGAAACTACCAAGTGAGCCGTAGTTCCACAAGGGAAACATCTTTCCAATTAACTTCGACCCCCGCCGATATAGGTGGCAGCACCAAAACGGCAAGCTGCTGCTTCTGTTGAATTCCGTTGCCGTTCTACCACCTCCGCCGGCGGCGCCACCAATGGGTATCAACAACCAAACGGGGGAGGAGGCACCGGCATCAAAAGGTTAATAACAGTTTCCCGCGTGTCGGCTGACTGGCTGGCGGCTGTGCAACAATTTCCCGTCGAAGTCACCGATAAATTTGCATCCGAGCGCGTTCCCCGGCTTATGGTGTTCGGCTTATAACTTTCCACCGGGCTGTAAGTAGGCACATTCCGGCCCGTTGCCGATACGATGCGAAAACCGGCACCGGTTCTGCTTTTGTATCGTTGTCCTCTGTATGTGCCCCCGCCATACAACGTAATGAGGACATTAAAACTTGCCTGCCTTTACATGGCATGCCATGGCATGGCAGGCTGGCAGGTAAACCGGCAAGAACGGATTTACCGCTGGCGTTGATCGTATTTTAGATTTGCCGCCGGAAGTAGTTCATTAAACACTTTCAACACCTTCAACCGCGTTGCTAAACGGGCGTGTAAACACGTGTTTACCGGGCTGCAAAATGGTTGACTTCTGATACGTGTTTACTTTTCCTGGGGTTGTAAGCGTCTACCTTCCTGCTACGGAGAAATTGATTCACTTTGATTCGTGGGCAAAACTTTTGATTGACTTTGACAGGTATTTGACGGGCGCTTTAGTAAAGCGATAATCAGAAACAGTTGGTTGCTGGAATACTGAGGGCATATAGGAAAATTGCAAACATTTCGCAATCTGTTCTACAATTAAATTGTGTGGACTTAATTTAAATAATATTAACATTAACGACTAATTGATTCCAAGCGCCTTATTCTTTTGAGGATACGTGAATTTCGTTTACTAGTTGTTATAAAGTGTCACCTGATACTTTTGCAACTACTTGCAACCTGATGTTACGGTCGACTTGGTGTTGCGCTGCTTAAAGAAGCCAATCTCAAATTCCAATAGGTCCTTGACAGTTAGGCTAGAGTCACTAATCAAACACCGTTAAAGTTAAAGTTGATTGTTTTACATGATTTGCCAACTAATTTGTATAATCTTGGAATCAAGTTAAAGATTTAAATAATAGATCAAATAATAATAGTAGTAATTTCGCTGTGATATATGATATACACTTCTTACTTTATTGATAAGAAGTGTATGTCATCTATCACAGCGAAATTGCTACTAAAAAGCTGTGGAAATTAAATTACTAATACACTCCGCGCAATAATCGTAATCATTATTAAAAACTGAACACGCATTTAATCCTAATATAAGTTATAAGAACGAACGCTCAATAGATGCAGCCAGTTCTCTTCACATTGGAAAAGCTTCACCATACCTACTTTTCACAGCAAAAATATATTGCTTTCAATAATAGGTAACTGACACATTTCAACTAGTACGGGACAAAACGTCGAACATTCCTCCCCGTTGCGCTGTTGCCACCGAACCTGTGCAACCTCAGACTGCCAGACGCCGATGCCGATGGCGATTTGACAGTTCAGCATGTTTCACATTCCATTCACGTGCGCCGTCTGCATCGCTGCAGCACCAGCAGCAGCAGCAACGCAGCATAAAGCAGCCAGTCACCAGCATGTATTCCGTGACCGCAGCTGCCAACCAGTCGAGTGAATGATTTTTCCTCGAATTACATTTGAATATGCAGCTAGCTGCTACATATCTATTTACGCAGAACCGGGAGCTGGGATTCTGAACTTGCTTGCACACTTTTGCGTCATCGTGAAATCTGCCACACAGTCCCATCCATGCTGTAACGCCACCCCACATCCCTACCTTCGCAAAATAGTCAACTAACATTTTGAAGTTTGTTCTATTGCTTTGAAAATATTATTATACTGGCTTCGTTCGATCCGGGCACATTCTGGCGACGTCTCAGCGTTGCTAGGTTGACAGCATGGACAGCAATACCTCCTTTTATTTCAAAAGATGAATGTCCCCACACATAATGGCGGAGCAGAGAATTCTTTGTGATGTTTTTGAAATGGCAGCGAAATTGCAATAAACAAAACACAGACGATTGTTTTAGCTGATATTTTAAACTCTGAGTAAATGAAGGGTATTCTATAATTTAATCTGGTGAGTCTTAGAAATTAAACAATGTTGCGAATCGAGCAAGAAGTTAACCATGCCTGCTTATACACGAAAGAGTATGGGAAAATTCCCTACCAGCACGGTTGTTACAAAGTTGTTGTGGTAACAGAAATATGACTAATTTCAGTCGTAATTCGGTTGCTACAACTAAATCAACTTAAAGTGTGCTACTTGGGATAGTATTCAACACTTACGCCGCACACGCAGTCGTAAAAGAACCAGCCGCCGGTGCTGTGTGAGATATTTTGTTACCCACACACTCGCGCACGCTCATCGTCACATCGTCTTCCTGCATGGCTTATTCCCGAAGCAAAAAACTCATTCCCAACGAGTGCCCGTGAGGCTGGTGGCGCACTGGGATACAAGTTTTGCATTACTTTTTCTTCTTCTTCTTCATCATCATCATCATCATCATCATCTTCTTCTTCTTCTTCTTCTTCTTCTTCTTCTTCTTCTTCTTCTTCTTCTTATTCTTATTCTTCTTCTTCTTCTTCTTCTTCTTCATCTTCGCCCTCGATTCTACTCACGGGCGGGAGCGCGAGTCCTCGCAAGTAATCGGCATCATCCGATCGGGCTGCAACGACGAACGACGATTAAGATTTGGATTCTATACTTTGGATTTTGGGTATCAGATCTCGAAAATCGGCTTTTGAATTTAGAATGTTGCGTTCCACACTGCAAGTAAAATATGAATTTTGGATTTTCTATTTTGATTTTGAATTTTTGGTTTAGGATTTTAGATTTCGGATTTTAGATAAGGATTTAAAATTTTGAGTTTTAGACTGTGAGTTGGGGATTCCGGAATTTGAATTTGAATTTTACAGTTCAGATTTTGGTTTTTGGTTTTTAGTTTTTGGATGTTAGTTTTTGGTTCTTAGGTATTGGCTTCTGGAATTTGGACTTGGATTTTGGATTTTGAACAGCGGATTTTGGAGTTTCTACTTTGGATTTTTGATTCTGGAACTTTGATTTTGGAGTTTGGATTTTGGATTATGGATATTGGAATATATTTTTTGCGGATTTTGAATGATGGATTCTGAATTCTAAATACATACTTTTGGATTTGAACTTTTGGATTTTGCACTTCGAATTTTGAATTTAGATTTGGGGCGAACCAACCACGGGTTGAAAGCCCCATCAAATAGAAAATCTATACCTATAAAGAAGGATTTCTGTCTGTCTGTCTGTCTGTCTGTCTGTCTGTCTGTCTGTCTGTCTGTCTGTCTGTCTGTCTGTCTGTCTGTCTGTCCTGTGTTCCTTATAGAATCAAAAACTACTGAACCAATCGGCGTGAAAATTTGCATGTAGAGGTTTTTGGGGCCAGGAAAGGTTTTAGTGATGGTTAGAGACCCCTCCCCCCACTAAGAGGGGGGGCTCCCATACAAATGAAACACAAATTTCTGCATAACTCGAGAACTAATCAAGCTAATAGAACCAAATTTGGCATGTGGGTGTTTTCGGTGACAAGAATTTATTCTAGGGTAATTAATCTTTATAAGGGGAATTATAACTCCTCTCCCCTTTAAGAGGGGGGGTTTCCATACAAATTTCCTCATAACTCGAGAACTAATCAAGCAAATGGAACCAAATTTGGCATGTGTGTGTTTTTGAAGACAAAATTTTTTTCTATGATGAATTGGGACCCCTCCCCACTTTAAGAGGGGGGGGGTCTCCTATACAAACGAAATACAAATTTCCTTATAACTCGAGAGCTAATCCAGCAAATGGAACCAAATTTGGCATGTAGCTGTTTTTGGAGGCAAGAATGTTTTCTATGATGAATAAGAACCTCTCCCCACTTTATGAGGGGGGGCTCCTATACAAATGAAATACAAATTTCCTCATAACTCGGGAACTAATCAAGCAAATAGAACCAAATTTGGCATGTGGGTGTTTTCGGTGACAAGAATTTATTCTATGGTAAATTGAGACCCCTCCCTCTTTATAAGGGGAATTATAACTCCTCTCCCCTTTAAGAGGGGGGGCTTCCATACAAATTTCCTCATAACTCGAGAACTAATCAAGCAAATGGAACCAACTTTGGCATGTGAAGGTTTTCGAGGGCAAGAAAATTTTCTATGGTGAATTAGAACTCCTCCCCACTCTAAGAGGGGGGGCTCCTGTACAAATGAAATACAAATTTCCTCCTAACTCGAGAACTAATCAAGCAAATAGAACAACATTTGGCATGTGGGTGTTTTTTTTGGTGACAAGAATTTATTCTATGGTGAATTGAGACTCCTCCCCTCTTTATAAGAGGAATTATAACTCCTCTCCCCTTTGAGAGGGGGGACTTCCATACAAATTTCCTCATAACTCGAGAACTAATCAAGCAAATGCAACCAAATTTGGCATGTGAAGGTATTCGAGAGCAAGAAAATTTTCTATGGTGAATTAGGACCCCTCCCCACTTTAAGAGGAGGGGCTCCTGTACAAATGAAATACAAATTTCCTCATAACTCGAGAACTAATCAAGCGAATTGAACCAAATTTGGCATGTGTGTGTTTTTGGAGACAATTTTTTTTTTCAATGATGAATTGGGACCCCTCCCCACTTTAGGAGGGGGGGTTCTATACAAACGAAATTTCCTCATAACTCGAGAACTAATCCAGCAAATGGAACCAAATTTGGCGTGTAGGTGTTTTTCGAGGCAAGAATTTTTTCTGTGATGAATTAGGACCTCTTCCCACATTAGGAGGGGGGGCTCCAATACAAACGAAACACAAATTTCCCCATAACTCGAGAATTAATCAAGCAAATAGAACCAAATTCGGCATGTGGAGGTTTTTGGAGGCAAAAATATTTTCTACGGTGAATTAGGATCCTTCCACACTTCAAGAGGGGGGGGCTTCTACACAAATGAAATACAAATTTCCTCATAATTCGAGAACTAATCAAGCAAATGGAACCATATTTGGCATGTGGGTGTTTTTGGAGGCAACCTTTTTTCCCATGATGAATTAGGACTTCTTACCTTTTTAGGAGGGGGGGGCTCCCATTCAAACGAAATACACATTTGCTCATAACTTTAGAACTAATCAAGCAAATGGAACCAAATTTGGCATGTGAGAGTTTTAGATGGCAGAATTTTTTTTCTGTGGTGTATTACGACCCCTTTCCCTTTTAAGAGGGTGGGCTCCCATACAAATGAAATACAAATTTCCTTATAATTTGAGTACTAATCAAGCAAATGGAACCAAATTTAGCATGTAGGAGATTTTTGAGTCTTGAATTTATTTTATGATAGTTAGAGACCTCTCACCCCTGTGGCAGGGGGATATGGACTCTCATACAAATAAAACAGAAATTTTTGCGAAACTCAAAAACTAATCCAACTCGAGAAATTCGAGACTCTTCCATAAAACATTAATCAATAACAAGATCACAAAAACTATCTATAGTAACACTAGATCATTCAGGACGAGCCGGTCGCGAGTGTTGCCGGTGACCCTCCGTCGGAAGCGCCACCCACTGGGGGGCTTGCAAAACTCGAGAAGTGACAAAGATCATCCGAGATTCATGATTTATGTACAACACAGGTTAATTTGTGGCAATACGAAGTTTGTCGGGTCAGCTAGTAAATAAATAAATGAATTTAGATTTTTGGTTTATTTTCTGGTTTTAAGTGTTCAAAGTTTAGATTATGGATTTTAATTTTGGATTTTGTGAGCGTGGGCGCTGTATCGTTACATATTTGCGTTGGTAAGAGGAAATGCTTATCAACTTAGGGACTATTTGCTTTACGAAATGCTTTATTGGTTTCACTGTTCCTGGTTTTTGCTGTCAGGCATTAACATCTTCTAACTAGCATCTAACATCTTCGTAAAAATCGCCAATAATTTGAAATGGTTTCGCAATGGACAAGATTCCTAATTTAATTTTATTTTAATCATCCATAACATCCAGCACATTATTATTCTCAGTTTTCGCTAATGCGCCTGAGGTTAGGCGTGGTACACAAACTACGGAACGCAAAAATTCCGGATTACCCCCCCCCCCCCCTCCCCCATGTAACGATAAGTAACGCTTGGCATAACCCCCCCCCATTAAATTACGTAACGTTGACCAAACCCCCTCCCCCCTTGACATTTAGAAAAATTACATAAATCGTATACCTATTTTTTTATTTTAACGAATTGAAGAAAATCATATTAAAAACAATAATCAGGCACCGATCCATGTTGAGGTCAATTGGTTTTCAACCATAATATTGATTCGCCAGCACTAAATTGAACTTCCGAAAAAAAACGGCAAATGATTTTTCTGCCGGTACGGTACGTACATTACACCTAGTGTGGGAGGTAGTGCGCTGTATAGCAAATAAGACGTGCTACACAGCGCACTACTTCCGACACTAGGTTTAATGCACGGTACGGAAAAAAAATTGTTGCCGTTTTTTCGGAAGTCAAATGTTGTCCTGGTTACACAATATTCGGAAATGTAGTAGGAACGTCTTCATCAGCTACAAACTAGAATTTTAAATTTGAATCTCCATCAGTCTAAACCAATTCACTATTTCACGCCATCAACACGTCCTTTCTTCGTTTTGCAGCTATTTTTTGGTATTCATAATTTTGTTACGTAACTGTTCTTCTGACTCCCCCTCCCCCCTATGTAACAAAAAGTAACGCAAACTCGACCCCCCCTCCCTCCCTTCCAAGCGTTACGTAATTTGTGCACGAAGCCTTAGGTTCTGAGTAATTTTTACAAGGGATCAGCATCGCTTGCTTTCGTGCCTCGTTCGTTGCAACAATTTTGACTACCAAATTTATCCGCAAACCGTGACAATTACGCAGATTTAAATTCGAATCCAGCGGTTTTGAATAGTAGTTAGTATTGTAATCTACAATAAAATTTGGCTTAGGTGAAGAGCGGAATATAGGACTCCCTGATCGTGGTGGCCGGGCGCCCAGATACGTTACTTGTATGACTTTTGTTATGAAACGATAAATTCGTGGAGCAGTAAAGTTTTTAATGTAATGGTTCGTAAACAAATTAGAACCCGTGACTGGTGACCTCTTCGATATCTTTATCTAAAATTTGCGAGAAAATATTAAATCAAATCTAAACATTCGTGATAAATCGTCATCGTCCACCTTATGTAACAAGACGGATGCAATATTTTCCGTCCATACAGTGGATTCGCGCAAGACTAGTTTGTATTTTACTTACGGAAATAAATATCCAAAGCATAATTATTCATATCCTCGAATCGAATTCTGGCCCAAATACGTCGCACGTACTTTCTAAACGACAAACTGTAGTAGTGACCGTGGTAAGCTTTTGCAATGGATGAAATGTAGTCGCTGTCGCGCGCGTTGTTTCATTGAATCATATCATCTACCAAGATGAACCCTGATCTGTTCGGCCAACCACGGAGTGCAACTACGGGCAGTCTACCTAAGCTAAGCTAAGCTAAGCTTGCTGGATTTTGATTTTGGATTTTGATTTTGAATTTTAGGTTTAGGATTTTAGACTAGTGTTCAATATTTTGGATTTTAGATTAAGAAATTGGGATTCCGAAATTTGACTTTTTTTTTTGATTAACGCTTCTCTCTCCACCTCACATCAAAAAGCTCTTGTGAGCCCCCTGGTAATAGACACTCAAGACTCAACCAAACCAAAGCAAGAAAAAAATGAATTGGTTGAGAGCTATTATTCAATAATATTATGATTAAATTTGAATTTATATAAAACAAAAAAATGAACATTGAGATAATATAGAGTAGGGCGGGGCATAAGTGCGATGTTTGAAGTTGTCATCAATTTTCGTGAGATATAAAAAAGGACAACCACATAATATATTTTATAGTAATGCAGTAACTCAATGTCTTCACATTCAACTATAAATCATCTGCGACAATAGTGTTTTGCAAAATAAATTCTTCTTTCTTCTGATCCAGTGCCGATTCGCACTTTTACCCCACTAGCGGGGCAAAAGTGCGAAGCTCGAATACATGAAATTAACACAACAGTAGCTAACAAAACCATAATATCTTCAATCTGCGTTATGTTTCGGTAAGGAATATTCTCAATTTACACCTTTCCTATTTTGCGCTGGTGTATTGCAGCCACCGTTAGATCGAAACTTTTCCAAACGTTTGTTTTTTGTTTCATCAGCGGAAAAACATTGTTTTCCTTCGGCTAACATCTGTAGAGCCTACAGTTTTCTGCAGATCTTCCATTTCTAGTATCTGTAATATAGTGCCAAAATCGCACTTTTGCCCCGTCCGTGAATCACACTTTTACCCCGCTAGACGCTTGACGGCGTTAGATTGAATTACGGAAAAGCGAAATATATTTTGTAAATTCTTTTCACCGTATTTTCAAAACAGATATGTGAGTGATGAAAAACGCTGCCACAAATTTTCAACATGTAATATCCTCCTGTTGATATCGTATTTGCCGTATAACGAAAAACTACATCAAAACCGCCCTAAAATAAGATTTGCACATAAATCAGCAACTACGCTTCGTAAGCAACCAAAATTTACGTTAGATTCAAGCTGTCAAAGTAGTCCATGCCAATGTAGTCAATTTACTCGGAATCTGCACTGATAAATCATTGAATCGCACTTTTACCCCTCCTTACTCTATGCCTTTACTATACTTTTATAGAAGCATAGCTCATATAGGAATTTCGCATTCCGGATTCTGAATATTGGATTTAGAATTTTGGATTTTAGATTTTGGACTTTGGATTTTGGATTTTGAGGTTTAAGCTTTGGATTTTGAACTTCGCATTTTGGGTTTTGGCTTTTGATTTTTAGTTTTTGGTTTATGCTTGTTGGATGATGGATTTTGATTTCGATTTTGGATTTTGGACGTTGGATTTTGGTTTTTGAATTTTTGGAAGTTTTGAGCAGCGGTTCTGAAACTTCGATTTTAGAGTTGGGATTTTAGATTTTCGGTTCTGAAATTTCGATTTTGGATTGTGGATTTTAACATTCGGATTTTAAATTATGGATTTTGAATTCTAAATACAGGTTTTTGGATATAGGATTTTAAATTTTAGACTTCGAATTTTGAATTTGGGCTTTAGCTTTCTAGTTTTTGATTTTTGGGTTTTGGATTAAGGATTTTGATTTTGGACTTTGGATTCTGGGTTTTGGATTTTGAATTTAAGATTTAGGTTTTAGATTTTGTATTTTGGATTTATGATTACTGGTTGCGGCTTTTGAATTTTGATTTTAAGTTGCGGTTTTTTGAATTATGGATATTGGATTTCGGATTTTGATTTTGGTTTTGAATTTTAGGTATAGGATTGTGGATTTTAGATTTAGGATTTAATATTTTGGATTGTGGATGTGTGGATTGGATTGGATTTGGATTGTGAATTTGGGATTTCGGCATTTGAATTTTGTATTTTGGGTTTTGGATTTTGTATTTCGGATTTTAAGTTTTAAACTTAGGATTTTGAACTTCGGATTTTGGGTTTTGGCTTTTGATTTTTTGGTTTTTGGTTTATGCTTGTTGGATTATGGATTTTGATTTCGATTTTGAATGTTGGATTTTGGTTTTTGAAGTTTTGGTTCTGTCGTTTGGATTTTGCATTTACAATTTTGGATGCTGGATTTTCGACTTTGGATTTTGGATTCCGGAATTTGAATTCTGCATTTTGGATTTTGGATTTTGGATTTTGGACTTTGAATTTTGGATTTTGGCTTTTGAATTGCGGATTTTCAATTATTGATTTCAACCCGCGAATTTTCAATCATGAATTCTGAATTCTAAATACAGGATTTTGCATTTTGGACTTTGGGTTTTGAACTCTGGATTTTGGATTCCGGAATTTGAATTTATTATTTTTTATTCTGAATTTTGGACTTTGGACTTCGGATTTTGGAGTTGGATTTTAGAGTTTGGATTTTGCGTTTTAAATTGTGGATTCTGGTTTATCAGATTTTACCTTGCGGATTTTGAATTATAGATTCTGAACACTGGATTTCAGATTTTAGACTTCGGATTTTGGATTTTGGAGTTCTAATTTTGATTTGTGGATTCTGGATTTTGGATTATAAATTGCGGCTTTTGAATTTTGGATTTCTAGTTGCGAATTTTGAAGTACTGGTTTTTGGAGTTTAGACCTTGGAGTTTCGAATTTGGAATTTGAATTTTTTTGTATTCGGATCTTGTATTTTGGAGTTTTGAGCCCAATTTTTGATTTTTAGTTGCGGACTTGGAAATGTAGATTTGAATTGTTGATGTTGGGTTTTGGATTTTAGATTCTAGGTTTTGCATTTTGCATTTTGGTTTCAAGATAGTGGATTATAGTTTACGGATGTTGGATGTTTTATTTTGGATATTTTCCGGATTTGTATTTTAAGTTTTTGGATTTCAAGTTCGGACATCTGGATTTGACTACTGGATTTTAGATTTTGCGTTTTGGATTATGGATTTTGCAATTTGTGTTTTAAAGTTGGGGTTTTGGATTTTCATTTAAGGATTGTGGATGTTTATTTTCGACTTTTGAACTTTCGTTTTCAGATTTTGGATTTCCTATTTTGCAGTTTGTGTTTTGGATCTTGCAATATAAAACTTGAATTTGAATTTTCGACTTAGTATTTTTAGTTGCGGATTTGGGATTCTGGATTTGAATTCTAGATTTTGGGTTTTGGATTTTCGATTCCTGAGTTTAGAGTAGGCCATTACAAATATTTTTTAAAGTTATTGTCCTTCTGATGTTGAATAGCTGAAAGACGAGAAGGTGGTCGAAAAAAACAAAAAGATTTTTTTAATCACGCAAAAAAATTAAGATTTTTATGCATTTTTACTTAAAGGTCAATTGTGAAAATCAAATCTATTCTTGCTTTTTATACATACGTTGTTATTTCCCATGCAAAAATCTTCTAAAATAGAGTCAAAATTAAAAGTTTTTTTTGTCGATTTTCAGAAATTATATTGCTTGAACATCCACTTTTGTTTCGTGCTAGAAGCACACACTTCGTACACTCATTATAGGAGTTTCTTGGGCTAGAAAACCCACAGATAATTGATTTTATACAAAAAATTTCGACTCATGCCCAACAAATTATATTTTGCCCAACGAGTTTTAGAGCCAATTTCGAGGGGATGGGGGGGGGGGGGGGGGGGTGACAAAAACTTTAAAAATAATTTACAATGGCCTTATCGATTATCAAGTTGCGGATTTTGAATTTAGGATTTGGGATTTTAAATTGTGGATTCTCGATACTAAATAAGTACTGGATATTGGATTTCAGTTTTTAAATTTTAAAGTTTGGGTTTGCATTTTGAATTTTGGAATTCAAGTTGTTGGATTTTGGATTTTAGATTCCGGATTTGAAATTTTGGATTTCAGATTTGGGTTTAGGAATTTAAAGCTTGAGTTTTGATTTTCGAATTCAGTTTAATATTTGCAGACTTGGAATTTTGGAGTTGAATTCTGGATTTTGGGTTTTGGATTCTAGATTCTGGATTCTACACTTTGGATTTTGGTTTCAAGATCGTTTACGAATTTTTTGTTTTGGATTTTAAGTTTTGATTTCAATATTTTGGATTTTAAGTTGTGGATTTCGAATTGTGGATATTGGATTTTGAGTTTAGGACATTGAATTTTGGCTTTTAAAATATGGGTTTTGGATTTTTACTATCGGCTTTTAAATTTTGAATTTTGAATTTTCGATTTTGTTATTTTGGTTTTATATTTTGGAATTTTAAGCTGGAGTTTCGATTTTGGATTTTAGTTGCGTATTTGGGATTCTGGATCTGAATTCTAGATTTTGGGTTTTGGAATTTAAATTTTAAATTGTAGATTGTAGAATTTGGAGCTTAGAATTTAAGTATTAGCATTTAACGTTCAAGTTTAAAGTTTGGGATTTAAAGTCTAGAGTTTAGAGTTTAGAATTTGGAGTTTAGAGTTTAGAGTTTAGAATTCAAAGTTTAGATTACGGAGTCATCCTAACGTAAGAACTGATACGAATCTTAAGTATCTTTGGAAACTTTACTTTTTGTTCTTACAGTAAATATAAAATTACCTTAGTACCGGCCGGTTTCGGATAAGTCTACGGGGCGGAGTCGAACTTATTATGTTGATGAGAGCAGCTACAGACCTAACTTTGTTAAACCGAAGGGCGTCGATACTGTTGGAGCATCATCTTCGTTCATCAGTGACCGCTCAGCTGTGAGGATGTGTAATGACTTCCACGCATTTAAATGTGATGATTTTCGTACATTTTTTAAAAGTTTAGCACTATTCCAGTTTATTACATATTCACTGCTAATGGCATGCATTGCCACACTAGAGTCATTAGTACGTTTATTTGTGGTTGCTGCTTTAAGTTCTTTCACGCGGATTTTCATTTTTCGGCGAGCTTGGCCAGTATATATCGCCGAGCAATCTTGGCACTCGATTTGATAAATTCCCGATTTTTCTTCGGTGGGGAACTTATCTTTCGCGTTACAAAGTGGATATTTTTTGGATTATGGATATGGAGAAAGAAAGATGACCTCTTCGAGAGCTCCCAGACAGCAGGTCTCACAGTAATAGTAAAGTCTAGGTCTATGGTAGTGAACACTGACAATCCCACCAACTTCACAGTAGTGAAACAACAAGCTTAGCAGGTGAACGCCAATATCTTAATAGCCAGACCACGCCCATCTTGGTGGCCAAGACTACTATAGCCACACGGATCAGGAAGGCCAGGGGTGCCTTCACAGTTCTGCGAAACATTGGCCACACAAACCAGATCACTCTACATACCGAATTTCAGAAATTCGAGATCGTAGGTGGAAATGGATCGGGCACACCTTGAAGAGAGCAGCGAACGAGATCTGTAGAGAAGCACTCGATTGGAATCCTCAAGAACAACGAAGAAAAGGTAGACCTAGAAGCTCATGGTGACGCAGCTTAGCCAACGATTGACCATCAGTGGAATGGGATTGGGATTGGGATTGGGATTGGGATTGGGATTGGGATTGGGATTGGGATTGGGATTGGGATTGGGATTGGGATTGGGATTGGGATTGGGATTGGGATTGGGATTGGGATTGGGATTGGGATTGGGATTGGGATTGGGATTGGGATTGGGATTGGGATTGGGATCGGGATTGGGATTGGGATTGGGATTGGGATTGGGATTGGGATTGGGATTGGGATTGGGATTGGGATTGGGATTGGGATTGGGATTGGGATTGGGATTGGGATTGGGATTGGGATTGGGATTGGGATTGGGATTGGGATTGGGATTGGGATTGGGATTGGGATTGGGATTGGGATTGGGATTGGGATTGGGATTGGGATTGGGATTGGGATTGGGATTGGGATCGGGATTGGGATTGGGATTGGGATTGGGATTGGGATTGGGATTGGGATTGGGATTGGGATTGGGATTGGGATTGGGATTGGGATTGGGATTGGGATTGGGATTGGGATTGGGATTGGGATTGGGATTGGGATTGGGATTGGGATTGGGATTGGGATTGGGATTGGGATTGGGATTGGGATTGGGATTGGGATTGGGATTGGGATTGGGATTGGGATTGGGATTGGGATTGGGATTGGGATTGGGATTGGGATTGGGATTGGGATTGGGATTGGGATTGGGATTGGGATTGGGATTGGGATTGGGATTGGGATTGGGATTGGGATTGGGATTGGGATTGGGATTGGGATTGGGATTGGGATTGGGATTGGGATTGGGATTGGGATTGGGATTGGGATTGGGATTGGGCACGCTTGGTAGCATTGATTTTAATTTATATTTTACATATTGTAATTAGATATGTTTCTTAAAGTTATAATTAGGTATGTTTTCTTTAAAGCTTCTACATTCTCTTTCTAATTAACAAGCCACAAGCAGAGAGAAAATATTACATGTAATAAGCCATTTATACAACAATCACGCAGTTTTTAATATGAGATTTGCTAAGCCATTTTCCCACCAGGGCACGCTCAATTCCGAATAACTCAGAAAATCTAAATTGCACCATATCAGCATCCCCGCTGGCAATAAATATGTTAATATGACGTTTAATAAAGGTGCTACTTTCCGTTGTTCACCAATATGCGTACAAAGCACACAATGTTCACCACGTCTACCACGCCGAACAAGACGTTGCTCTTTCTGTTTCGCCATCAAAAGATTACTAACATCTCAGTTGAAAATGAACGTTCAATCGTGTGTCTCCCCCGAGAATGACGGTACTCCACCGTTCAATGATATACTCTTCATCACCAATCCCCGCTTTCCCCCGACGTTTCCTTGGTTTTCTAACCAAGCCACCAAGCTAATCGCAATATCAGTTGCGATGTCAGCATCTCACGTGTAGCATGTTACAACAAAATAGCTTTTCACGCTGCACGCTACACGATGAGAAATGATTTTTGATAAATTGGCATTGGGAGTTTAAATTCAAAAATCAAATTTCAAACCGCCATCCATGTTATTCTTTTCTAGTAAAACATCAAATTTCAGAAACATAATTCTGGAAAGTAACTACAAATAATTTTCGAACTGTGCTCCGCTTTTATCTGTCTGTACTTGAGAAGAAACTTGAAACGGTTTTATCTGCAGATATAGATGTATGTATCCCCATGCGTGTGTGTTTGCATATCCGAAGGAGATTTTCCCAAAAAACGCGTGATAATAGGCTTTATATTATGAGGCATTTCGCCGGCTGTTTTTTAACAACCACAGGAAACGAATATGTAAAACAAGTTGTTTCACGGGAAGCACATTTTTGCTTTCGATCTATCGACCAGTCGACCTTCAAAATCCGTGACAATCGACAAGCAATAGTTAATTTTATTTTAATGAAGCTTTTTAGTTTTTACAAAGTTATACAGAACAGTTGCGAATGATTAAAGTAATAAGAAACGGGGAAGGCAAAAAATTATTTAATAAATAAACTTATCTTCCGCATTGTAGCCATTTTCTATGCCGCATCCATCCAGTCAACAACTCTTCGTTACTGTCCTATTTGATTACCATTGAGCTTTGGGCGCCATCGGTCTTGTCTATTCGGTGTATCTATAAGCAAATGCAAACGGCCGTACAACCAGGCCACAGCTGAGCTTCCCGGCAGCATGCAAAGTACAATGTTTACATCATTACCGTGGCTAACGTAGTGAGAATATCCTGTCTGTTTGCAGGAAAACTCCTGTTGGTAGGTACGCGCGATCGGTACAAACTCTTTGAGGCCACCCGGCCTCGTTAAGATGGATTCAATGCAAATAGCGAAAGACTCCAGCGGAATGGTGCAGGGAACCAATAATCTGGCTGCTTTTAGCTTTAAACAAACGTTCGACTTTAGTATGCTCGTTGTTTACGATACCACGTAACACAATCTGAAATCTAAAAGCAGCAAACGGGAACGGAGGATAAAACAGACCAAAAAATAGTGATGGGAATAGAATTTCGAATAAGAATACAAATAAGGATCACCTCGGGGATTCACGTATCGATCCGGAACGAGGTTTAAAATTCTACATATGTATTCTTTTCTGCTTTCGTTTAAGTCAGAATTCAAAACTGGAATTCAATGGAATTCCATAAAAGAAGAGCGCTGACTTCTCAGTGAATATATCGATTCGAAAAATTTAGTTTTCTTCCCGTCATTTCCCTCGAATGGAAAAAAATGACTGATCATACTCGAAACAAATAGCCCGGCACTTTTTCAAAACAAGTATGAAACATTTTAAGAGCCGTGCAAAGCTCAAGCGCCACAACAACCGATTTCCGAGCATGCACGGACCGCTCGCTCGATGTTCCGCCTGTCCTAGGCCGGAAATTGGGAAAACAGAGTAACAGTGACAATATCCTACTCACCACACAAAATGAAAGCATTAGATCGAAAAATATAGCAATCGTTTTTCACCCTCGCGTCGTTGATTCGGTTGAACAAGCAAAGCATCGTGTGGTAGCCTAGGCTAGAACAGTACCACAGTGGGAGTAGAGTGTGTGGAGGATGGGTGGACTACGCGTTCTAGTATCGATCTCGGCGAAACGGAACAACCTACAGCGAAAATTTCATACGCCTGACTTCCAACTGAAGTACACACAGTACAGTTTCCTAACCGACAACGTACGAGTTTGTGTGAATACATGGGTAATTGAATGTGGAAACAATGCGTAACGTATACTTTTTTTTGGTTCTTCAGTTAAAAAATGCGAGACTAAAGCGGCTGGAATGAAGCACAATTATTTACGCGCAATGTTGGAGTAAGAAATTTTACTTTCACATATACAGACTAGGTACAGCAAATTGCTTTCGAGCGTATTAGGAGAATCTTGAAAATGTGACGCCAGCGAACGTTTCCTTTTAATTTGTTGCTTAGTAAGATAATTAAAAAGAAAGTTTTTCTCGTCTCATATAGAGTCTCACAGAGAACGCCATGGAGACAGTTTGTTAATTGAAATCAATTTTTTGATTTTATAACTTTATTAATTTAATCGATAGACTTCGCAGCCGGCTGTTAGAATCCAGGACAATTACGGGGCTAATGCGAATACGGAGAAATGGCCCGATGCACGAATAACTCTTGTTCAGGAGGGCAGTAAACGACGGCCAGTGTTCGTCTGAGGTGATTAGACAGAGAATTAGCTCATTTCAAGTTCAGGAATTCAAATTCATCGACCTCAGCAGCACTAGCAGCGGGAAGCAGGAAAGAATTCTCGTGCTGAAAATTGTGGTTAGTTATAGTCACCGCAAATGATAATTCTTTCATCTAAAGACAGTTTGTCAGGAAATTCACGGATCGAGAAGATACGCTCATCAAAAAACTTGATAATCTTGCTTCTATCAGGTGGAATGTAAACTGCAGCAAGCAAAAATTTTATGCCTTTGCTAATAGCAGAATCACAGACTTGTTCAAGGCAATTTCCATGCCTTAAATTGGCCAGCAAACTAGGGAACTATTGAGCAACGGCTATCAATGCGCCACCAAAACTCCTTTTTTCACTATTGCCCGAGGCGTGTATCGGTTGATTTTTTCTCGTAAACAAAACATTTGGTCGGATTTAGCAGCATACGATTCATCTCGCACCAGCTTGCATAAACATTTAGCTGTTCTTGGAGAAACAACACCTAGCGAAGCCTGTTTTGGACAGCGTTGAATAATTTTAAATCATCCACAAAAGCGAAACGTGCGCCTTTTAGCGAATGCATTAAAATACAGTACAAACGGACGACTAGCGGTACTAGCGGACCCAGAAGACTGCTTTGTGCAATCCCGGAAATAGCAGGGAACGAAACGAAATCCTCATCACAGATTTTCACATTCAGGTTTCGTCGAATTAAGTACGATTTGAACCAATTCAACAGATTGCCGCTAGATCCACGCGTTTAAACGTGTCCAATGAACCCACATAGCCGGCATGAACGCGCTGCCCCGGAGTGGAACGTCGTGGATGGCAACGGGTCAGTAGTAGCCTTTGGTGGAGACCGTACATCTGCAGCAGTGTTGGCAAACCCTAACGAAACTGGAAAGGTCCTCGTCTAATGCGAGCGACGAAGGCTTCCATGCGTTGCATCCCCGACTGGCTCTTGTGGAGTTGACTCAAGCGCCTTTTCCGGTAAATAGCGGGGATCACTCAGCCTCCCACTTGGCTTCGGGGTATAACGCTGGTCTAATAAGTCAGTCGCCGTATGTTCGAATCTCGACTGGGAGAGGCTGTTAGAGTCAACAGGATCGTAGCAACTGGCCCTGCAATGGTCCTGCACTCTAACAGCTGACTGCGAAGTCTGTTCTTTAAAAACAGAAGGTCAAGTTTCGATAACGGAATGTAGCACCTAGGCTTTGCTTTGCTTTTTTAGCGGGGATCACCACCATAGCGATTACGGAATCGCTGCAGCTCACTGTCTCGCGTGTCGAGACGGTTGGATGTTGGCTCACCGTCTCGGACAGAACTGCGAACCTTCCAAATGAACTTTATATTTTGTTAGACCATACTGGAACTGGGAGGACAAGAATTGACGCTATTGACCTCAAACCTTCCTCCAACAGAATCTTCGTCCGGTTTGACATGCTGGCCTGGAAATCGTAGTTGGGTATTGTATAGCTGGTTGATGATGTAAGCCGGTACCCTCTTTTTTGACCCGAAAACATTCCGTTTGCAACCAGAACCTCCTTTAAAAATAAACTTGTGAAATTTAGTGACGGCAAAAACCATCGCTAGACCTTCTTGATCCGACTAGGAGTATCGTTTCTGAACAATATTCCATGGTCAGAAAGCCTGCTGCATGACATTGATTTTTCCGTCAGGGAACTAAAGGCGTATTGTTGCCACAACTCCAATTGAAAACTCATCGGCGAACACTACCATCTCCTGTTTCGGGTTGTAATGCGTGAGTAAGAGATCCGAGAACAAGATCTGCTTGAATTTGTAATATGACTGCTGACATTCCGTAGTCCACTTGAACTATGATGAGCTGTCTTTGAATAATTCGTCCAACGAATAGCGAAGAGTCCTTATGTTTAGGACGAACTTCCCATCGTAATCTAAGATCGTAATTTCTAGCGTCCAGGAAGGGGCAAGCCCCAGTGAGATCCATTGGTACAGTTATGTTCATGATCGCTGTGATTTCGGTTTCGGTCCTACGACAAGGCCTGCGCAGTATAATTTCTCCGATGCGAAAACCATTTTTGCAGGATAGTTGTCCGGCATTCTAGTAACATGTTCTGCCCAACGTATCCGTCCAGCTTTAACCACCTTCTGAATACTGGGTTCACCGTAGAGATGCGCGAGCTCGTGGTTCATTCTTCGCCTCCATACGCTGTTCTCTTGCACTCCGCCAAAGATGGCTCTTAGCACTCGCTATTCGAAAACTCGTAGTGTTCGTAGGTTCTCTTCTAGCAGTGTCCACGTTTCGTACCTGTAGAGGACAACCAGTCTAATTAGCGTTTTGTACAGCTTGCACTTTGTACGGGGGTTCAGAATTTTCAAACGCAAGTGTTTGTGGAGTCCGTAGTAGGCCCGACTTCCGCTGATAATACGGCTTTTAATCTCACGGCTGGTATTGTTGTCCTCTGTTGCCAGTGAGGCAAGGTATACGAACTCGTCGACTACCTCGAACTCATCCCCGTCGATTATCACGGTACTTCCTAAGCGGGCTCTGTCGCGCTCAGTCCCGCTCGCCAGCATATACTGCGTTTTATACGTATTTATCTTCAATCCAATCTTCTTTGCTTCGCGTTTTAGTCTGGTGTACTGATTTTCCACCGCCTGAACTGTTTTGCCAACAGCATCCACGTCGTCATCGTCAGCAAAGGAGATAAATTGACTGGCTTTATTGAAAATCGTGCCCCGCATTTCGATCGTCGCTCGTCTTATAACACCTTCAAGGGCAATGTTCAATAGCAGATAGGAAAGCCCATCTCCTTGTCGAAGTCCCCTGCAAGTTTCGAATGGGTCCGACAATCCACCCGAGATTGTCACACAGCACTGGATTCCATCCATCGTAGCCATAAAAAGTCTAGTAAGCTTATTCGGAAAGCCGTTTTCATCCAAAATTTTCCATAGCTCTTATCGGTTTACACTACCATATGCGGCTTTAAAATCGATGCATAGTGATGGTGATGCGTGGGGATTTGAAACTCTTGGCACTTTCGGAGAATATACCGCAGGGTGAAGATTTGGTCCGTTGCAGACCGACTCTCCATAAAGCCGGCCTGATAACTTCCCACAGATCTATCGACGATGGAAGATGACTTGGGACAGCACTTTGTAGGCGGCATTCAGGATAGTGATCGCTTGGTAGTTTTCACAATCCAGCTTATCGCCTTTCTTGTAGATAAGTCAGATAACCCCGTCTTTCCAGTCCTCCGGTGGTTGTTCCGTATCCCAAATCTTGATAATCAGTTAATGCAGACAGCCAGTCAACTTGTCCGGGCCCATTTTGATAAGTTCCGCTCCAATGCCATCCTTTCCCACTGCTTTGTTGTTCTTAAGCCGCTGGATGACTTCTTTAACTTCCCTTATCGATGAGGCTGGCACATCTTCGTTGCTTGGTCGTCAGTCAAGATACCTCCATCTTTATCTCTGCACATTTCGGCCCGCGGCACAAAGCCTTTGCAAGATTCGTTGAGTCTCTGATAGAACTTCCGTGTGTCGTGAAAACGGTACAGCTGCTCGAGTTCTTCGCACTCGTTCTCCTCCTGGTGGCGCTTCTTGTCTTGGAAGGGTCGGGTTTGCTGTCCCCGCTTCTGTTTGTATCGCTCCACATTCTGACGGGTGACACTACGAAGCATTTGTACCCGCGCTGCGTTCTTCTCAGCCAATATCTGCTGGCATTCCTCGTCAAACCATTCGTTACGTCGACTCGGTGCCACACGACCTAGAACGTTCTCCGCTACGCTGTTAATGGCTGTTTTCACAGCATTCCAACAGTCCTCAAGAGAGGCTTCATCCAGCTCACCCTCTTCCGGCAGCGCCGTTTCGAGAGGATCCAAGTACCTTGAAGTACTCGTAAGTCCAAGTCCAAGTCCAAATCCAGGTCCAAGACTTCAACCAAGTCCAAGTTCAAATTCAAGTTCAAGTCCAAGTCCAAGTTCAAATCCAAGTCCAAGCCCAAATTCTAATCCAAATCCAAGTCCAGGTCCATGTCCACGTCCAAGTCCAAGTCCAAATCCAAATCCAAGTCCAAGTTCACGTCCAAGTCCATGTTGAAATCCAAATCCAAGTCCAATTCCAGATCCAAGTCCAATTCCAGGTCCAAGTCCAAGTCCATATCCAAGTCCAGGTCCAAGTCCACGTCCAAGTTCAAGTCCTAGTTCAAGTCCTAGTTCAAGTTCAAGTCCAAATCCAAGTCCAAGTTCAAATTCAAGTTCAATTCCAAGTCCAAGTTCTAATCCAAATATAAGTCCAGGTTCATGTCCACGTCCAAGTCCAAATTCCAAGTACAAATCCAAGGCCAAGATCAAGTTCACGTCCAAGTCCAAGTCCATGTCGAAATCCAAGTTCAAGTAAAATTCCAGATCCAAGTCCAATTCCAGATCCAAGTCCAATTCCAGATCCAAGTACAATTCCAGGTCCAAATCCATATCCAAGTCCAAATTCAAGTCCAAGACCAAGTCCAAATCCAAGGCGAAGTCCAAGTCTTGTAACGGAGCGGGATGGGTTTTCGTGCAGGGAGTAGTGACAACCCTTTCTCAGGTGCCAGGCAAGTCGTATCTTGCCGTAAAGTGCGTGTTCTTGGAAGCAATCCCGGTCCGGCTAGAATATCTCAGGGCGGGTCCATCAAATGCGCAACTACCACTTGCAGACAAAATGCTACACGAACTTAATGTCGGTTGAATCCGTTCGGACGACTCAACAGGGGGACAAGAACAACTAACGGATAGTGCAGTATCCCCTGGGCGTCCCACACTAACCTACCGGGGGCTAAATCGCGAACCGATATCCGGGCAATGAGCACAGTCGAGAATTTACACCTTTCGAAAACACATTGATTATGCGAAATACCGTTTAGTTTCTTTTAGTTGGCCTTACTTTACATAAGTGGCTTATTCTAGGGGTTAATTTTCGGTTTTTTTCTTACTGCATACTACTTTCGTTAATGGCTTCTCCTTCGGTGTACGTTAGTCCATGTCCAAGTCCAAGTCCAAGTCCAAATCCAAGTTGAAATTCAAGGCCAAATCCAAGTTCAAATTCAAGGCCAAGCCAAGTTCAAAGGCAAGTCCAAATCCAAATTGAAGTCTATGTTCAAGTCCGAATCTCCCGGCCAAGTCTAAGTCCAAGTACAAGTCCATGTCCATATCCAAGTCCATGTCCAAATCCAAGTACAAGTCCAAATCCAAGTCCAAAACTCAATCCAAGTCCAGGTCCAAGTTCACGTCCAAGTCCAAGTCCAAGTCCAAGTCCAAGTCCAAATCCAAGTCCAAGTCCAAGTCCAAGTCCAAGTCCAAGTACAAGTCCAAATCCAAGTCCAAGTCCAAGTCCAAGTCCAAGTCCAAGTCCAAGTCCAAGTCCAAGTCCAAGTCCAAGTCCAAGTCCAAGTCCAAGTCCAAGACCAAGTCCAAGTCCAAGTCCATGTCCATGTCCATGTCCACGTCCAAATGCAAATCCAAGTTCAAGTTCAGGTCCAAATCGAAGTCCTAGTTCTTAGTCCAAGCTCATGCTTAAGCCCAGGTCCCACCTGAAATTTGAAGTGGGAGAGTTTGAACCCACGTTTTCTACGATTCCTATGAAATCTATGTTTGACAAATACACTTGGTACTAATTCGGGTCATGTATTCAATTAATACCTAATTTAACTGAAGTTTTAGAGCGTCTTAGTAGAATACGAAGATTGAAATTAAAGAGAACATTTTCACGATTGAATTCAACTATTAATTATATTCACGACAGATATATATTTCGCCTACGACTTGTAGGCTTCATCAGTAACTGTAGCTAAGTAGCTCCATTAAATGTAACAGAAAGGTGTTAACGTTCATTCCGCTTGATCTACTTTTTCCCTCTCAGTATTTGTAAAAATTATAAACAAAATTGCCTTCCAACCAACGATGATATTAATTATTCGTACACATTATAAGAAAAAGTTTTCAGCTCTTCAAAAAATTTTGTGGCCTCGAAAAGGGCCAATGATAGTAAACTGATTCGCTGGTTTGATGTTCAGCCACTTAGAAAGCTTCGACATACGATGCTGGTCTAACAAGCCTATCGTCGTATGTACGAATCTCGTTTGGGCGGTCAATGGATCAATGCACTAGCCCCGTGATTGTTCTGTACTCTAATAACCGACTGCGATGTTTTGTCGATAAGGAAGGGTCAAGTCTGTTTATAACAAAAGGTTTTACCTTTATACTATAACAAAGGTTTTTCTTTTCTGGTTTGATATTTCCACGGCCTCCACCACTCAGCCATACTCTCCTGATTCCTTCTTAATTGCTTCACAGCAAACCACACAAAGAAATCCCAATCAGATTTGAAACCAAAAGACACATTCACTGATATTGCATAATTATATTGCATCATTATAAAAATTACTCCATAATTCACTAAGACTTGTCAACTTTCACGTACATAAAATTATTAACACTGACGAAGAACTTCTGTCAACATTTGTCAATTTTAGAAAAAAAATAAAATTTTCAAAGTTTACTTATCGCCACAGAGTCTACTCGCTAGAAGAGGATGCATCCAGCTACCGGTCGAGTGGATGCAAAATTCCTATCTCTTTTGGAACAAACCACCACCGCATTGTGGCTTGATAGTCAACTTGCATTCGCGTGACTCGGGCAGCTACGGAGAATAACAAAAAAATTAAAACAAAAGTCAAAGTTTCCAGCAAAAAAAAACTTTAAAAATTCGTCCGAACGAGAAATAGGAGAACAGAAGTCAAAGTTGCCGACGAAGACTAGTTATCCACAGATGGAGCCAGTGCAAACGGGAGCAAACTTTTTCGGGGGCAATGTGGTGCCAAATGAATTGTTAAGAGCGAAAGGCTTATAATTGTTGTTTCTAACCGGGTACAACACGGCTGTACAAGATTGCGTGCGAAACAAGTGCCGCAGTTTAGCTGCTAATTGAATACTAATTGGCTTTGTATATGCAAAACCAGCAATTGCGAGTTACGAATGGGTAAAAGTTTATGGTTTGAATGTGGAGTCTAATTGAAAATTGAATTTAAAAAAAATGGGAAAACTGAAGTATGTAGTTAACTACAAGTATAAATTGTTTTTCGTAGAACATTGCTAATGGCTAATGTATAAAAGTTTTCTAATCAAAATAATTTACGATGCCAGTACTTGGAAATTGTACGCAACAACAACATCAACTTGCAAAAGCTGGAAGATATGATTCACTAAGTTATTTCAATGAGAATCGGTACCATACGGAAGCGTTAATAAAATTAGACTCAATTGCTAAGAAGAACGGTTCATTAAAAATCCTGTAAAAATTGAATTACAAAAACGATTGAATTTTAAATAATTTCAATTATTGTTGGCCTGTGAAACCTATTGTGTAGAACGTGGAAAACCTCAATTGTAATCAATACATTGTTTAGTCGTTGGAAATTAAAATCAAACTTACAAGTGCATTTAAAGTCACTCCTTGAACATCAATCATGCTGGAACACTGACAATAAAAAGCGTATAAAACGTTAGTTGGAAAATGTTCGTATAAATCCACTTACTGCTAAACTAATACCATTTTGCGATTGGAGTATGTTAGGAGTTGTCTATGTGGCACGAGAAAATTTTGTCAACATAGAACTAGATAGCTATTGTCGCATAGTCGATCCTCACCGCATGAGTAACAATAGAAAATAGTCGCATATTTTCCGTTCGCCGTTTATCAGTCTATTCAGAAAACGGGACGGATTTTATACTCTTTCGAAATTCTACAAAATCTCTTCTTGACAACTCGGAGCGCATCGTCATCGCGCACTGCTGGTTGGCTGCCTGGAAGCACTCGAAAGTCAGACCAAATTCAGCACACAGCCCTCGGGCACCGGGAACCGACGACGGCAACGTAAAGCAGTCTGATTAGGAATGCACTCCCCGTCAGCCTGCGACTGAGCTGCCATCAGCTGGCAGAACAGCGGAACAGCGTTGTTTTCGCTGAAACCTACTGCTGTTGCTGCTGCTGCTGCCGGTGCTGCTATAGGAAAATGCTGCCATGTTTTGCCACAGCTTGAACATTAGACAACTGGCCCGACCGACGACGGCGATGACGCGAGAGGTACGTATCTACATTAAAAGCGTTAATGGCAATAGACCAGCTGGATATCGAAAAACGATTGTCCCGCCGTGTTTCGAATTGCGACTGCTGCTGTGCCATTTGCGAATTATCAGTTGCTTGTTGCCGTGATGTTGATGATGATGATGATGATGATTATGAGGACGGAGATTTACGCAATATTTCAATGTTGAACGGAATGGCATTTACCTAGTTTCTTCACGAAGCCACAGAAATTTCGCCCACGTGCCAGTTATATCGATTTCTATAGTCGCGATGAAATTGAACTTAACATTGCACATTGTATTACACTTGAACTTAGAGTAATTTGAACTAAAAGTTTTTTTTTAAATCGGACATGGACACGAAAAAGAAACGAAGTTTTACTTGAAATTAGGATTGACATTTTTCATCTTATGCTCTCACACGTTTTACCTCTTTTATGTTCCACTTTTACTGCTTTTCTGTACCGTTTTCTTGGTTGTTGATCTGATTTTCCATCCGTATTTCCTATTCTTTTTTTTTCATTTTTCTTTTCGTTTTTTTTTTTTTTTGTTTCCCGTGTTTGCTGTTTCGTTGTTTCATTTTTCTTCGTTTCCTGTCCCATTTTTTCTTATTTTCAGTCCTATTCAGTTCTTCATACTTTTCACTAGTTTTTCGTTATTTTCTTCTCTGTATTCCGACTTTTTTGTTCTCTTTTCCCTTTTTTTCGTTTCTAAATTCCGTCTTTTCCTAACACCTTTTATTTCTCTTCCTTCTCGTTTATTTTCTTCATCTCCTTCGTTTGCCCCATTTTTGATCAGGGTTGCGAAGCCCACACTCGTGTGGTCTAATTTTCTCACACACGCGTACTCATTCTAAGGAACATGCCAGCATAAGCATCCCTTTAAAACTCCCGCTCTTATTTCTTCATGCACTGCAACAAGTTTTTGCGAGTATGTGTTTAGCTAACAGCAACAGTTGTCCCTCGTCGTCCGTCGTTGCAGCCCAATCTGCTGAAGCTGATTACATGTGAGGGCTCGCGCTCCCGCCTGTGAGTAGAATCGAGGGCGAAGATAAGCATAAGCATAAGCATAAGCATAGGATACCGCCCGTGTGCTGCTACTCCGTTATTGACCAGGACCGATGAAAATTGCAAAATGATGGCTGGAAAGAGCATACTTGGGACAGCACACTATTCCTCATTGTGCAACCTTATCAGGTCCCTGCATGCTGATCAATACCGACGCCGGCCACGTCCGAATGCGGGTCCTGGTGGGATGGTAAGGAATGTTAGTCCAATACTTGTTGCTACTAAAGACCAGGGAATCCTCTGCATCTTCACAAGTATTTCGGGAAAGGAATTGTTGTTAGTAGATGGGGGGAGTTATATGAGACTAACCTGACTATTCAAAAATTTTCTGGTAAAGCCAGCAATTACGAAAATTAAGATACCTTTAAAAAATACCTTTTAATAAATTTAATATAATGCCATTGGTGCTCATATACAACCATAATTTGATAATTTATATCTAAAAATATTATGCACATGCGAGATTTAAAGTGACTCGAAAACCTCGTGACAAATTTGAATTTATTATACCTGAAAACAAAAATCAGGCATAATGAAACAAGCCAGTATAGTTCCTAAGTTGATAAGCATTTCCTCCTATCAACGCTAATATGCAGAGATATAGCGCCCTACACGCTTATTGCTCTTTTTAAACTCTATGTTATACAAAAACACCTGCCCAAATAGAATTATTTTGAGGTGAAAAAATTAGCATTATCAAAATGTCCAATGTGCACATTCGAATTACGAATGACTGACTGTTACTTCGGTCGTTCTCATCTGATGTCCAAAGTGCAAAAAAAATCAAAACAAACCCAATCTGTACATTGGACGTTTAGCAAGTGAAAGTTTTTTTTCGCATTATTTATGCATTTTAAGTGAAACAAGCGGTCTAATATTGGAAAATAACCTCGAAAATAGCGTAGCACGGCAACGCACGTATTTTACGGTGATTTCGCTTAATTTATGTGCAATAGCCTGGAAAAATAAAACCGTCCAAAGTACAGCATGAGATGGTAAACAGTCCAATGTAACTTTTTCCATAATAAACCAAAACTGCTTAGTTTTAATTAGATTTTTAAAATCTCCGTTAAATATTGAATGTTATTATTCATCAATCACGTTGAGTGAATGACTGAAAATTATTTCATTTTGAAACAATTTAAAGTTGAATTCGAAGAACTTTGATCTCGTTTTTCTCAATATGGTGGAATTGTTACATTGGACGAAATCAAAAGTGACGCGAGAAATCTTTTCATTCTCGGAAAGTTCATAGCAAGCTGTCAAAATAATTCTGTATTGAGCGAAGCTGACGAATTTTCGTTAATTGAATATCGATATTTTTCACATATCGATACGTATACTCAGCTGAGAGCATAATCAGCAAAAATTCTCGCATCACGTGACGATCTGCATTTTACATTTGTTTTAGAGCATCCGTAACGGTGCGCTGCTAAACCCAATTTAGCAGCTCTCTGTCATCACTCTGTACCGTACCGGTCGCTGCTAAACGCGCTGCTAAAATAGCAACCGGGCTTTCGGGAAGCAGCGCGTGTACAAATTAAGCAACCCGATAACAGCGCTGGAGAAGGCTGCTATCTAACCCAAAGAATTATCAAATGGGGATTATTATTGAAAATTGTGGATCAAATGAGAATTATTATTGAATATTGCGGTTCGGAGTATATTGTTGTTGTTGTGAATGCAAGTATTGCTTTCGGATAGCAATCTGTTTAGTAGAATCGAGGGCGAAGATGAAGAAAAATAAGCAAAAGTAATAGCAAATTTGTATCCCAGTGCGCCACCAGCAGGGATGGTTCGATCACTTTGACTCAATTTTGATTCATTTGACAGTACCGTCTCAGCCGAGCCAAATATGACAATATTATGTATGGGACATTTGTAGAACTGGTTCTAATCTACAATTTTTCAGAACAAAGTTTTGCTGTATCGTTTGTATTTACGGTGCTACAACGCTAGTAACTCATCAGTGACTAAATGAACGCTCATTTAGTCACTAATAAGATACTAGCATTGTAGCGCCGTAACTAAAAAAGATACAGCAAAGCTTTATTCAGCAAAATTATAGATAATAACCTGTTCTACAAATGTCCCATACATAACTTTGTCATATTTGGCCCCGTTAAGACGGTACTGTCAAATGAATCAAAATTGAGTCAAAGTGATTGAACCATCCCTGGCCACCAGCCTCATGGGCAGTTGATTCCCCACGATTTTTTGACTTGGGAATAAGCTATGCAGGAAGTCGATCTGAGGATGTTCTGCGCGTGTGTGTGGGTAAAAAAATGCCTGCACACAACACCGGCGGCTGTTTCTTTTACGCCTGCGTGTGCGGCGTAAGCGTTGAATGCTATGTTTCTCATACTTTTTCGCGTGCGAGTAGGCATGGTTGACCTCTCGCTCGATTCGCAACATTGTTTTGGAAGCCTCGTTTTTTCTTTCCTTTTGTCACGTTTATGCTGTTGTTGGTTCACTTTTCACCCTTTCCTCTTCCTTTCCTTTTTTATTTCCCATTCATCAACCTTTGCTCTCCCGTTTCACCTTTCCATTTACTCCATTTTACTTGTTTTTCTTTTCTTCTCTTTTTCCAATTTTCCTGTCTTTTGTCCCATCTTTCTGCTCTTATGTCCCGTTTGACAGGGTTTTCCCGTTTTCCTCGTTCGATCCATCCATTTTCTTTTTTGTCTCTCGTTATTCTTCTTTTTTCTTTTGGTTTCTCCTGTTTTCAGTTTCGTAATCTCGCTCTTTTGTAGTTTTTCCTTCTGTTACTCTCTCATTTTTCCTTTTTTCATGTGTGTTCTTTTTCTTTATTCCATTTCTTATCATTTCCTGTCCCGTTTTTGCACCCTTTTCCTATGTTTTTCATACTTCTCCTTCAGTTTTACCTCGTTTACAGGTTCGATTTATTTCTTTTTTCGGTTTAGGTTTTCGTTTTTTTTTATCCCGCTTTCAAACTCTTATCACTTTTTAGCTCACTTTCTGTCCAGTTTTTCGTTTCCGTCAGTTTCCTTTTTTAGAGTGGTTTTAACCCAAAGAGTCATTCACCACGTTCAGTTTCTTTTTATGTCCTGCTTTTCCTCCTTTTCTATGACATTTTTATCCGTTTTCGCTCTTTGGTCTTCCGCTTTCATTTCTCTCTCTCCATTTTCTTCTTTTTCTGCTCTCGTTTCTCCATTATACTGCTCGCAAATTTTCTCTTTTTCTATTCCTTATTTTCTATTCCATTTTTTCTCCTTTTCTGTCCATTTTGTCCTCATTTTCGATCGCGTTTTTTGTCAGTTTTTGTTAACATTCTTCCTTATTTTCTTTAGTTTTTTTTTCTCTAGTTTTACGTTTTTAATTTCTTTTTTCTTCCATTCTACCTTTTGTCACTAACGAACTGACATGACCAGGGCCTTTAATTATCACCGAATTTCAAACAAAACAGAAAATCTTTTTTCTCAGCATACATTGTTTTTTATGCCTCTGAGTTTCGTATGTACAACTCCACAGCGATTTTCATCGTAGCATACAAGTTCAATATATCGTGAAAATAGAACAGGAGAAAGTGATTTTCAAATCCACAAGGTGATATTCACTTCAGGAAAAAAAAATTTTAAATGCAGTAAATGAAAAGAAAAATCTTATGTCCAACAGCTGAACGCAATAAATGCTAAATAACAACATAAATTTTTTTTATTGATTTTCACTGCTCAAACGTGAATATCAGTTTGTTACAACATCACAGGGCGCTGATATTATATATTCTCGTGCATGAAGTTCATGCTTGCTGTATATAGTTATTATGTACGTTTGATCAAAGCAAGCAGATTTTCAATGTAAGGTAGACTGATAATCCAGAAGTTTGGACGTTATGCTGATGAATATTAACAGCACTGGACATGACACATAAAAGAAAATCCTTTAAAAACTATCGTCCGACACATTTTGCTTGCACACTAGCACCGTCTGTTATGCATGTTGCGGAGTAGCTTGCATTTGCAGGTTTTTATACTGCAAAGTTTTTACATTTGTAAGGTTTTATACTGAAAACTCGAAGAAACACTCGAGCGCCGCGGTGTGGCCATGTTGCGAAACTCGCTTTTTTGAAAAATGAGTAGTTTTTGAATGGACAATGGAATTACCGCAACTGTTTGTCTGTGCTTTTGTTTTAATTCCGTTTTTCATGTTTTCTTTTTCTCATTCTCATTTCGCATTTTTTACCCAAGTTATCCTTTTATATCCCGTTGAACCTATTTCTTCATTTCCCTCGTTTTATCGGTTCGGCTTTTTGTTCTGCCCGTTGTTTTCTTTTTCTCCATTCCTTTTCTCCTCATTTCTGACCGATATTTTGTTCAAATTTCTCCTAATTTATTTATTGCTTACTCTTATTTCATCCAGTCTTTTCTCCAGCGTTTTTTAACTTTTTTGACAGAAAATCATGTAATAATTTTTCTATAGTAATTTGGTCCTAATTTTCTCCCTAATTTTGTCATAGTTTTGCTTAATTTTACTAGATTTTGGTTTACTTGTATTTCAAATCACTATTAATGTTCTCCTAATTAATTCCCGATTTGTTCGATTCTGTCCTAATTTGGTCACTATTTTGTACTGATGTTATCTAAGTTTAACAAATTTTGTATTCTTTCAATTTTAACCTGATTTTGCTATAATTTTATTCTGATTTTTTCTTAATCCAGGCCCATTTTGTATATAAACTCTTGTTTTGCCTCAATTTTGTTTTATTTTTATCCGAATTTCGTATTACTTCCATACAAATATCCAAAATATGTCATGTTTTTGATTTTAGTACTATTTATGATACGAATTATTTAATCCTTATTTTATTCCTAATTCGTCCCTGATTCATTCTAATGTTGTCCCAATTTTGTCGCTATTTATACCCAATTGTTTTTAAATTAGTTTTTCCCAAATTTTGTTTCAATTTTGACATTTTTTTCATCCCTATTTTTTCGATTTTATTTCTAACTTTCCTCGCTATTGCCTTATTTCGCTTTTTGCCAAATTTGATTACATGTTTCAAAGTTATGTTCTGATTTTTCACTTATTTTGCTCTATCTTACCCCGATATGGATCTAATTATATCTCAAATCTTTACTAATCTTCTCCTAATTATACACTAGAATCTCGTTTTACATCCATTTATTTTACGTGATTTCTTTTAACGTCCTCTTTAAAATTTGAATTATCGTACTCTTTTTTAACGGCTGATTTCTTTTACGTCCCCCTAATAGTGGACGGGAAGCGAAACTTAAGTGTATCCCAATTTTGTTCCATTCTGCTCTAATAATAGAGCATCCGTAACGGTGCGATAGTATTTTAGTTGCTGTGGTGACTTTGAACAGCGCTGCTATATTTTCATTCGCTCGTTTTTGTCGCATTTTTGTGCAGAGTGTGTTTTAATGTTGTCATAATCTTTTCTCAATTTTGTCCAAATTTTATTTACGTAAATTTCGTTTACTCTTATTTTTATTTTATAATTAATTTTGACTTAATTCTGTTCGCAAATTTTTCTGTATCCTAATTTGGCTCCAATTTTCTCTTAATTTTGTTCCAGTTTTGTTTAACCTTAACAGACATTGGTCTACTTTGTACCCAGATTTTGCATTACTTTGTCTCGAATATTTACTAATTATCTGCAAATTATCTTCCAATTTTGCCTCATTCTGTCGTAATTTAACCACAACTTTCGACAATGTGTTTGTTTCTATTTTTGGTTCAATTTCATCAAAATTTTATTTTAATTTTGTCCCAATTCAGGCCTAGCTTGGTATTTTGACACTTGTTTTTTCGTTTTGTTGCCTTATTTTTAAACTAGTTGTACACATATTTCCATTCTTGTCCAATTTTGTTCTAATTTAGTCTCCATTATGTGCATGTATATTTTCCAAGTTGGGTCCATTTTCTTTTCAATGTTGTATTAATTTTGTTCTATTATTCCCTACATCTGCTCTTGTTTTGTTCTTGTGTGAGTCCCAATTTAGTCGTTAATTTTTTCCCTAATTTTGCTTCCATTTTTCTCTAATTTCGTCTAGTCTTTTCTCCAGTTTTTTTTTTCAATTTCGACCAAAATCTGTTTAAAATGTTAATTTTTCTTTTCTAATTTGATATCAATTTTCTACTATTTTTGCCCCGTTTTACCTATCTTGTTCATTTCGAAAATCCCTGAAAAACGAACGTTTTATAATGCTTTTTAATCCCTCTCGTCCTTTTTAGATCCCCCATGAACACCTCTTTTTAGAACCTCTTCCTGTTATCCAGCTGTTATCAGTCAAAATGTCAAAAACATCTGGGCCAAATTTGATGAAGAACCGTTTAGAGTTATAACGGAACATACATGCATACTCGCATTCCTCGTCCCTCCTGTCACCTTCCCCACCTTTTGGCTTCAACCTTCTGTCACACAGCCACGTATGCATCTGTTTGCTTTCCGAAAATCTCTATTATCCCCTCCCTATTGTCTTCTGGCGTCTTGCACAGTTGCGAACCTAAACCAAAGAAACACAACCCCCTTTACGTGTTAATACCTCCCTCTTTGACGGAACCCATCACCCCTTTTGTCAACCCAATGCTGATTGCCTTATGTGAAGAAACATGTATACCAAGTTTGGTGGAGAACGGTCAAGGCGTTCTTGAGCGATGGCGGAACATTGTCTTATCTTATCTTATCTCACACTAACGCAGCCAATACTTGAAGGCATCCTGGAAAATGCCGATTGCTTAAATCGGTCATTTTTCTTGTCAACGGCCAGGCCAACTGCGCAGCATGAACCGCAGAGAGAATTCCAAAGAATTAAGTGGAATTAAAAATGATACTTAATTCCATTCAACTCATTGAAATCAAGGGGAAGGAAGAAAGCGTGGACCTCCCGTACCAAACGCTTCCCTTGAAGATATTGATTAATTTACAGATTACAAATTGTAGTCGTTGGGAGTATCTTTGCTAATAAAGGTTAAGTGATACTCCGGACCCTCGGGGATGAACTTATGGCATTAACCATAGTCTGGCTGCAATAGGCCAAGGTTATAGTGCCTTTTTTCGTTGAGCGATGGCGGAACATTGTACTCTAAACTTGTTTTGGTTTCATCTAGTTTATTTCAATTTTGTACCAATTCAAGCCTAATTCTGTTCTAATTTTGTACTAATTTACTCCTGCTTTAGTCTATTTCGTCCTAATTGTGTCCCAATCTTGTCACGATTCTGTTCTGAGTGTTAATTTTATCATAATTTGAGCTAAATTTGGTCTCAGTTTTAATCTTTACTTAGTTTTGATTGTTTTTGCTTAGTAGTTTTACGTATTTTAGCCTATTTTAGACATTGTCCAAAATTTGACCCGATTTTGTATTAATATTGTCCGATGTTATTAGACTTATTTACGAAGTTTGCACTACTGATATCTAACGGTCATTAAATTCTTCGCGGTGCAGCTTAAAGATTTAAGTCCACCCCAAGCCAGATAAAATCCTAAAAATCCGCTGCCTCCCGAAATCAACTGACACTGACAGTTTACGTTCAATTACATCTGCTGGCACGACTTGTTCGTATCAGCTCAGTTTGTCGTTGCAGTCGGTCGACTGATCATGTGTGGTCCTGCTTCAATCGGTCAGTGTATACCACAGTGAACACGGGCTTTCCGCTTTTCGTGTATATGAAAGGATACTGCCATGCACCCACGCCGTCGCCGCCGCGTACGCTCGAGGGTGATGCGAACCATAATTTACATTTCAATAACGGTTATTGCTGCCGCAAGCCCGGAAGTTACACAAAAGAGCCACCCCATCTGGACCGGCCAACGCACACCGTACGCACCAGCTTCGCATGTCACCCGTTGACAGAGGAAATA
This sequence comes from Sabethes cyaneus, assembly GCF_943734655.1. NCBI lineage: Eukaryota > Metazoa > Arthropoda > Insecta > Diptera > Culicidae > Sabethes > Sabethes cyaneus. The sequence continues at coordinate 46,181,368 of NC_071355.1, forward strand.
TTTGTTTCTCGTTTGCGGGTGATGTGACGGGCTGGACAGACACATATGCAATATCATCCCTTGTCCATAAATCAACCGAATTGACCGACTTGCTCACTGTTGAAGGCATACGGGCGGAAACATTCGGCATGATTGCTGGTTGCATGTATACTGCACTTCCGGTTCAATACGTATTATTCTCAGGGAAGTAAGAGACTGGCTTGGCTGTTGTAAATGTGCATCTGCAGCGGGAAAGCTTGATGAAGGTCACTACTGATGATTGTTAATGCAAATGATGTAACGCTGATGTAATTGTTCTTTTCGAGCCCACAATGCTTGATTACAGTTTCCACTTTACGTCACCACCACCTCGGGAAATGCTTTAAAGTAGTCTCTAATACAAATTGAAATGGTTTCATTTGGGTAGACTAAATAAGCAGTCAATTTCCGAGAACGGAGTAAATGTTATACCACCGACGAATTGACAAGATACAAGAACTCCACTTTTGTCCTTACTACAACAACTCGAAGATTAATGCACGGTATCTCGAAGTGTTCCGATGAGTTCCGACAATGTACGTGACAAAAAGCGCGGTAATTCATCATCCGATGAAGCATGCAAATTACCACCTAACCATTATAGCTAAAAATCACGGAAAAATGTTAATGGAGCGTGTATGCAATTGATAACGGACGTACTTAACCAAAAATGGAACGGGCGCCAGCGCAAAAGTCGTCCTCGAACGAACGCCGCGGTACTAAAATGACGACACACAATCATCAGTCTCCTTCAGCATCGCACGTGTCTAGATAGGATACACTAAGTTGGAAATGAAAACTTTTCCTACGCTGGCGAGAAAATAAAGAAGCGGGCGGAAAATTGGATTGAAATTCGACGACGCGACGTCGTCGGCGGAAAAAGCCGGGTGTTAAAAGCATCATCAGGCGATGGAATTCGTTTGAATTTGTCATAAACTTCCGAAAAGCCGGCTGCCGTCTACTTAGATTTCAGTTCATCGTCAAACAATTAACGGCTGCCAGTAAAAAAAGAAAGTTTATCTCGTGGGAGAGACACTCCTCCGGAGGAAAAGGTTCGGTTTGTGGAAATTTGGTAAATATTATGAAAGTATGTTTTATGTGCTAGTCTCCCGGTTAACCTCGAGGTACAGCACTGTTGTAACAAATCAGCGCGTCGTATGTTCGAATCCTAGACTGGTGGATACTGTTAAAGTCCACACGAATGTTGCACTAGCTCCGCAATTGTCTTGTACCTACTCTAACATACAACAGTAAAATAGAAGGTCACCTTTCAATAACAAATAATTGCACAGAGGTATGTAATGATTAATTTTATGCATACATAAAATAAAGTATTAAAAATTAAATGTACATTATAAAAGATTAATCAACATATTAAAATTGAAATAAAGGAACAAGATTTATTATTTATATTTAGATGATATAATTTAATGCTTTTGGCCAGGATGGTTTTAATTTCTTTTAATTGCAAACAGCTTGCAACTTTCGCGTGAAACCCGCAATAAATTAAATGTGTACATCTGTATGGGAAACCTCGAACTTTGCAAGAGTTATTTTTTGTTTTATGTATTTCAACACGTTTTGCTATTTTGTGAATAATAATTCATAAATGGATTGAAGAAGCACTACTTCTAAATCGTCATTTTCAACACTTATTTACAGTCATCCATCAACACGAAAACGTCTTTATGTCTGTCAGAACCCAATAATAAATTTTCGTGAATTTGTTTTAAGCATAGAAAATATTTTTGAAATCCCGTGTTTGAACCTTAACTAACAAGCATTCGTTCAACGATCATGTAACTGCATCTTACAGCAATAACCTTGCAATAAATCTATCGACGCTGCGACAATAATGCTATCAGAAGTTTGCAAAGAAATGTCAACAGTTAACTGGTGCGACTAATTAATATAACCGCTCATAATCAATTCTCGGATAAAAGCGTTGTTAGAGCTCATTCGGTAATAGGAACAAAATGGTATACATTTTATACAATGTATTCCGTTACCTTCGTTTTCGCAGGAGATATCAATTTTGGTTAGATGCTAATAGCTAATAGAATATCGATCCAAACTATCGAATGCAAGGGAATATTGCCACTATACGAACACATTTTACGTTCAGGACATCAATTTTGTGATCTGATGGAACGGGAAGATCTGGTTACAGCGACAGCGACAGCGACAGCGACAGCGACAGCGACAGCGACAGCGACAGCGACAGCGACAGCGACAGCGACAGCGACAGCGACAGCGACAGCGACAGCGACAGCGACAGCGACAGCGACAGCGACAGCGACAGCGACAGCGACAGCGACAGTGACAGCGACAGCGACAGCGACAGCGACAGCGACAGCGACAGCGACAGCGACAGCGACAGCGACAGCGACAGCGACAGCGACAGCGACAGCGACAGCGACAGCGACAGCGACAGCGACAGCGACAGCGACAGCGACAGCGACAGCGACAGCGACAGCGACAGCGACAGCGACAGCGACAGCGACAGCGACAGCGACAGCGACAGCGACAGCGACAGCGACAGCGACAGCGACAGCGACAGCGACAGCGACAGCGACAGCGACAGCGACAGCGACAGCGACAGCGACAGCGACAGCGACAGCGACAGCGACAGCGACAGCGACAGCGACAGCGACAGCGACAGCGACAGCGACAGCGACAGCGACAGCGACAGCGACAGCGACAGCGACAGCGACAGCGACAGCGACAGCGACAGCGACAGCGACAGCGACAGCGACAGCGACAGCGACAGCGACAGCGACAGCGACAGCGACAGCGACAGCGACAGCGACAGCGACAGCGACAGCGACAGCGACAGCGACAGCGACAGCGACAGCGACAGCGACAGCGACAGCGACAGCGACAGCGACAGCGACAGCGACAGCGACAGCGACAGCGACAGCGACAGCGACAGCGACAGCGACAGCGACAGCGACAGCGACAGCGACAGCGACAGCGACAGCGACAGCGACAGCGACAGCGACAGCGACAGCGACAGCGACAGCGACAGCGACAGCGACAGCGACAGCGACAGCGACAGCGACAGCGACAGCGACAGCGACAGCGACAGCGACAGCGACAGCGACAGCGACAGCGACAGCGACAGCGACAGCGACAGCAACAGCGACAGCAACAGCGACAGCGACAGCGACAGCGACAGCGACAGCGACAGCGACAGCGACAGCGACGGCGACGGCGACGGCGACAGCGACGGCGACAGCGAAAGAAATGCTATTTGCTAGAATGCTATTAGAAGAAAATTTGTAAGAATAAAATCAAGACAAATGAAGTAGGGGTCAACACCGTTGTAGTATTTATTAGCATTTACGCCTCTCACGCTAAAAACTCGGGTTTAAATTCCAACCATGCAAAAGTTGACCAAACTTGTGGTTTTAGTCTTTGACCTTGAAATGCGGTCAGGCATTAATATTAAATTAATATTGAAACGTTCTACAATTGATGGGGGGACGGTAGGGGAAAGTCATGATTTTTTTTGGGAATGGATGGAAAAGAGTGGAAAAGAAGGGGGGGGTAATAGGTAGCTACGCTTAACAAGTTGTCGTGAATCCTATCTTCTGTCCAATGCTGGAAGGTGCATGGGTCGAACCAAGCTATAATCAGAGATTCTAACCGGATTTGAACCCACAACACCCGCCAGGGCATGTAGCTCGCTGATACCCGTTTACCTTTGAACCATAGAGGCGCTGGACAAAAGGAGACTGCACAACCTCCCTTATTAATGTAGCGACGTATCTGGCTAGGGTTATTTTTAGACACAAATTGTGCCTCTTCCTCCTTCTACTGTAGAAACCACCAACCAAGAAGTTTTAATCTAACTTGTTCTTACTTTCAGGACGACGACACTATACAGGCCCTTATGACTTGCAAGGTACTGCCCGTGGCGCTGTTCGTCCCTCAGCGTGTTAGCGGCGATTCTTAGCGCGGTTTTCGAAGAAAGGCTTCATTCCTATGAAATTGACCAAACTCGTCTTCTTAGTCTTTGACCTTGAAATGCATTCATCACTTTCTCCTACCGTCCCTCCATCAATTGTGTAACCATCGTTTCAATATTATTTCATGCAACAGTCACAAATGACCCAAGACGAAAAATCGATATAAATCGAATAAAAATTAAGGGGTTATATACAGTTAGGAGGCTTAAATGGTGGATTTTTCTAGAATGTGCCTAGAGAAAACCCTTTAAGTGATTAAAGTGAAATTTTGTATTCCTCTTACAGTAGCTTCTGGCTGTATTTTAACATATTTTGTTTTTGAAGAAAGTCACTTAAATAGCTGCTATACCCAAGTAACAACTCTAAAGCCACTTGGTTTTAGTTGAATTTTATAAAGGTTTTATTGCGGTATTAATAATTACCTCTGGTTTCATTGTGGTATTGCGCAATACCAAGCGGATACGAGTCCAAACACACTTATAGCTAGCTAGAAAACCATAATAAAACTGTTAATAAAGCAAATTTATTGTGGTTGCTTTTATTACCACGTTAAAACTTGTTGACTGCACCACGTCGCTTACAAACCTACCATACGTATGGCGTATCAATACAAAATGGCGCACCAATCAAAACTGATCTTATCGCGGTTACTTGTCAAACCGCAATAAATCTGTTAGCTTTATAGAGCTATTAAAACGGTAACACCCTGACCAAACAGTTTTTTTGCTGCTATTATGAAGAATACCAAAGTTCTACACCAAAATCATTTTTTTATGCGAAGCCATATTGCCATATTCTAGTATTTTGTTTTAGCTCGCAAACAACAATTCATCAAAGCAAAGTATTTTGCAGAAATAAGGTCATTATCAATCGGGTTTCCTGTCAGAGGAAGCAACTAAAATGATTTTGCTAGAAATTGAGATTGACTAACTGAATATTTTCAATTTGTTAAAACAACCAGTTTTCGAAAATTGCAAAATTTCAGTGGCGCACTGATTTTATCGACCTATCATATCAATATGCACGATGAAATTAAACGCGCACATGCTGCAAGCCAATGAAATTGCCTAAAATTCAATAAATATTCTATGGGATATTTTATTCTGGTCGGTATAAACCAAATCGTTCAGAATGATATGTCAGTAAACTTTTCTTTTCACAGATATATTTTCAAGTTGACAAAGCTAGTGAACTTATTTAGCTTTTGCCAGAAAAGCGAAAAGCGAAATACGAAAAGCGAAATGCAAAAAGCGAAAAGCTTTTTTAAATTATGGCGATGGCTGTCAAGCAGCGAAAGCTTAACCGGTTTTATTGCTGCTTTGAGCAGACTGTAAAATTGCTTTGGCTAATTTAGTTCGAAAACAGACACTCAGGCAGCCTGCAAGTCGTAGGCGAAATACGTATCTGTCAAGAATAAATATACATATTAGAATTTAATTGGAAATTTTTCTTTTTAATTTAATTTCATATTAAGGCCTCGCCATGGCAGATTGCGCAAAGCCAGTCGTATAAACCCATTCTGTACTCGTTCGATCCGAAGATTCCAGTAGAGCTAGTGCGGAGTCCAGATTAGACATGCATTTTTGAGAAGCGGACGAATTAGTACATTAGTGTAGAGTGCTTTGAGCTAATGCGGGCCAATCACGTTCACGTCCTATTTTGGTAATGAACCGTAACTGACAGTATTTTTTTTGAAACGATGGTTCTACAATTGATGAAGGGACGGTAGGGGAAAGAAATGAAAATTTTAAGTGAAGGAGGGGGAAGAGCGAAAAGGAAGGGGGGGGGGGAATTGGTAGCTATGCTTGACAAGTAGTCATTTTGACTCCTACCTTTTGTCCAATGCTGGAAGGTTCTTGAGATTAGTCGTAACTGACAGGTTTCTTTGAAAATTATTATTGCACGTTGACGATCAAATATTCAAATGCCAGTTTCGGATCAAGGGTGACACCAAGATCGTTTATAAAACCTGACCATGAATTCTGTAGTTTAATCCGATGAAATGTAATTACCACGAATTTTGTAACACTAATCGTCAAGCAGTTCAATTTGCACCAATTCACAAATGTGTTCAAAAGTACTTGATGAAGATAATCCTCGATGCAACAAATCGTCAATTACATTTTAGGATGATCAGCATATGTCAGTCTGTAAACAGTACCAAGAGCAGAGGCAGCGACGTTAAATAACAAAATAAATAAAAGTGGTCCCAAGTTACTTCCTTGGGGTACACCAGATTTATTAGTAAATGCTGACCGTAGTTTTAACCGGAATTTTACTTGCAGAACCCTATTAGACAATTTTATTCGAATTTAATATTATTTATTCGAACGGCGTACCCCTGTGAGAAACCGCTGCAAAGCACCTAGAAGTGAGCTTCGATAAATACAAGAGAATTAATAGTAAATTTACTCTATTGCAATAATTTCTTGTTCGCCCTTTATGCAATTGAATTTAAAATTTTGATAGAAAAATGCAGAGTTCAATACACAGAATTCGCAAAACATGAAAAGTAAGCACTAATAGATCTCAATTCAAGGATAATTGCACCAGACCACCTTGTCAAGGGATTGAATAACAGTTTACTTTTCTTGTTAAAATAAATCGAAAATTTTGCTTGACCATCTATCACAAACTCATTAGAAAACTATTCAAATGTTTGCTATTGCGAACAGCAAAATAAATTTTGTTCATTTTGTTACAGCAGCTGTTAGCAGCAGTAGGTACTAGTTAATTAATATAAAATAACTACGGCAAGCGAACCGCAGCTGTATCCCTCATAAATGCACGATAGTCAGAACCATAATCAACGGCAAAACAAAAAGACCACTGCTATGCTGGCAAGTGAGGTGGTTTGTATGGCTAGAAATATAATTCTCTCAAATAACTTCCCCGCTCTTGAACCGGTGCGGCTCCATTCAGCTATACAGCCATTAGATATATCTAATAGGATACAGCAGCAAATGTACGCCCGATGCGAGGACGACTTCTTGCTTGCCGAAGATCTAGGTGGGTACAAACCGCATTTTGGGGGAAATTATTGCAAGCGTAACTCGAGCACGAGGTTCTCCCCGGCGCAGTGCAGTTTATGGATGTGACAAGAACGACGAGCTATGCAGAGACAAGTAGCAAATTCAACAATCAGCTCTCGTCTCATCCTAGTGCACAGTTTCACAGCTATCGTCCTACTGTTTGTATGAGGCTGTTGCTATGTAGCACTATGTAGGTTGCCGAAGCATTAATGAAGTTAACTGACGTACTAAGTACTGCATTGGCCTTTCTAACCTTTTGCCGAGTAACGAGTTTATATCGTGCCACAATTCTATGGTGGCCGTCTGCTTCTGTTGGTAGTATTTCGGAAGGATCTTCCTCTGGTAGTCGGTTGCTAGTGAGGAGATGCATTAAAGTGCTGTCTACAAAGACTCCCAAGTCTGTTGAACGTCTTTGAATCAGCTGTTATCTTATGGTTTTGGTTTGGATTTAGTTTAATGCGATTAAACAATCAACCGAATCTAAACACAAAACTACCAGCGTGTCTCAATATTGTAGGAAGATGTTACAATGTAAGATTTTTTTACACTGTTACCTGCAAAGCAAAAAGTCTTACATCAAAACTTCTTGTTAAGTTAATTAAATTTCTGTTTCAATTTTAGTACGACTTTAGTATCAATTGAAAACTTATCTGTTTTGTTTTGATTTGACTCCAACAGGCATGCACGCTCTTTTTACTTCGATCTTGCTTTTTTGATTTCATTTCAGTTAAGCAGAAATTGAAAAAGAAGTGTATGCTGCTTGGCAGCAAAAAGAATACTCTATTGGCTGCCAACAGTATTGCATCCCTATAGCGCCGTAAATACAAAAGATAAAAGTTTGCTTTAACCGGCAATATTGTAGGTAATTATTTGCTCTACAAATGCCCCATACATCAATTTTTCAACTTCCGCTTGGCTGAGGTGCAGCAATTAAAAGAGCAAAATCGAAACGAAAAGAACATACCAAGCTTGATCTACACCGTTTTCCCCAACCGCATTTTAAGCTTTAAAAACACATCTTTGGTTCAGTTTTGTTTGATGTTCCGCTTCCCTTTTCGTTCGAATCGCAACAAACTTTAATATCAATTTCACTTTTTTGTCATTTAAACTTCATTTGCATCGCATTTAACTAATTTCAAATAGTTTTTAAAAGGCAGAAACCTTCCTATAACAACTTGCTGCTCGAGTCAGGAATACTGATGATACACCCCTTTGATTCTACCTTTGTTCCAATTTAGACTCATCGTTTTTTATCGATCTCATCTGTACCGTGAACACAGGTAATTACAATCAGTTCCTAATTCCGATCACTCAACCGAAGTAGCCAATTTTTAAAAGATTGAATTAAAGTTCATAGTTCTAGGGCAAGCTTTGATCATGAAGATTCTTATTAACTTTGGTTTTTGATTCAATCTTCCAAAAATCGAATACTATAGTTGAGTGTTTGGAATTAGAAATTGATCGGAATTACCTGCGTTCACGGTATATTAATTCGATTCCTATCGGTAAAAGATAACTAGGAAACACAACGAACGGACATGAGCTTCCCACAAACCCAAAACTATTGCTGGGATAATAAACTCAAATAAGTGTCAATCTAATTTGACATGTCTGCAAATATTTCTTTTCTTATACCTGTTGTTAGAGCCTTTGCGTGGCTGGTGCTAAAATCTTATTGACTCATACAGTGTACAGTCAAGTCAAGTCGTACTTAGACCAACTGGGAAGCTCAGAACCCAAACCTGAATATTTTAATATTTTTTATTCAAAGCCCGAAGATCGAAATTACTTTCAAATTAAACATAACATAAATGATAACCCATCCGTATATTTGTGATCATGTTTTGTGAAAAAAATAGTCGGAGCAAACGAACATTTCAAGAGTTTTCTTTTCGGATTTTTCACGTTGTATACTAGGCAACCAATTGTCCATCTTTGCCAGCTGTGTATGATTGCCAAAGCTACAAAGTAGATACTATCGGACTAGTTTACTGTTTTCGGATTTTATCTTCAACGATTCGGTGAGTGGCGAGTCGTGAGACGTGAAAGGGTGCAACCAGCTGGTGCGGCGTCGGCGCAGTATTGAGGATGCAATGTCATTTCTATGTTTGCTATCACTGACAGCATTGGGGTTGGCTTCCACTTTGGAGAGCCCATGCAGCCCATTACAGCTATTCCTACGGAATGTTCTCCGTAACATTTTGAATCATGGGATTAATACGATACAAAGTCTCGTTTAAGATTCTACTGGTAAACAATTTTATGAGTAAAAGAAATTTTTGAGCTTTTCAGGAAAAAAATATTATGCTGAAAATCAAAAATTTATAATCGCAAAAACATTAAAAAATTTTGTTTTTATTTTTATTTTTTCGAAAAACTGAGCATTTCTAAGGGATATAAAATATGGAAGGCAACCAGGAAAAAGCGCGCACCACAGCTCTGGCCATATTAAGCTTCTGCCAAGCGCATCAATGTGGTCATACTTGGAAATACTCCAATTTGTATAATTGAATAGTCAAGTTAGGACGACACCGCAGTGTGGTTTTCCGTTTCTGATCTTACAATTAGGCACCAAATTTTCAAAAAAGCAAATCTGCAAAATGTAAACAAACCGAATGAGAGTTATTTTCTGCTGGGCTAGCGGTTGTGGTTGATCCACTGTTTCCCATACTATATGGCATGCAGCACCGCCTTGTTGAAACCACACATCGGCTCGACCCAGGGTTTGAATTTGAGACAAAAACGTGACGGCGACGAATTCCGTGCGATACGCTATGGCTTAACTGGAGGGACGTAGTCAGAAAATATTGCTAGGGGGAGGGGTTGCCAAAAAAATTGATATATCCTAGCTTTCAACTTCAAAAAATGAATCAACTTCAACTTCAAAAAATAAATGGGCGAATAAAAATTTCCCGTTGCATGGGCTAGGGCTAGGGCTAGGGCTAGGGCTAGGGCTAGGGCTAGGGCTAGGGCTAGGGCTAGGGCTAGGGCTAGGGCTAGGGCTAGGGCTAGGGCTAGGGCTAGGGCTAGGGCTAGGGCTAGGGCTAGGGCTAGGGCTAGGGCTAGGGCTAGGGCTAGGGCTAGGGCTAGGGCTAGGGCTAGGGCTAGGGCTAGGGCTAGGGCTAGGGCTAGGGCTAGGGCTAGGGCTAGGGCTAGGGCTAGGGCTAGGGCTAGGGCTAGGGCTAGGGCTAGGGCTAGGGCTAGGGCTAGGGCTAGGGCTAGGGCTAGGGCTAGGGCTAGGGCTAGGGCTAGGGCTAGGGCTAGGGCTAGGGCTAGGGCTAGGGCTAGGGCTAGGGCTAGGGCTAGGGCTAGGGCTAGGGCTAGGGCTAGGGCTAGGGCTAGGGCTAGGGCTAGGGCTAGGGCTAGGGCTAGGGCTAGGGCTAGGGCTAGGGCTAGGGCTAGGGCTAGGGCTAGGGCTAGGGCTAGGGCTAGGGCTAGGGCTAGGGCTAGGGCTAGGGCTAGGGCTAGGGCTAGGGCTAGGGCTAGGGCTAGGGCTAGGGCTAGGGCTAGGGCTAGGGCTAGGGCTAGGGCTAGGGCTAGGGCTAGGGCTAGGGCTAGGGCTAGGGCTAGGGCTAGGGCTAGGGCTAGGGCTAGGGCTAGGGCTAGGGCTAGGGCTAGGGCTAGGGCTAGGGCTAGGGCTAGGGCTAGGGCCAGCAGGATCCGCCTTCGGACGTGACCGACATCTGTATTGATCAGAATGCAGGGACTTGAGAGTGTGCTGCCCCAAGCATGCTTTTTCCAGCAATCATTTAGCAAGTGCCATCGGGTGTGGTCAATAATGGAGTAGCAGCACGTGGGCGGTATCCTATGCTTATGGTTACGCTAGCCTAATTTGATCCCAATTTTGTCAAACTTAGCTTTAATTATATCCCTATTGTGACTTTTATTTAATATTAATTATGTCCTCATTTCGTACTAATTGTGTACAAATTTCGTATTAATTTTGTCTTGGTTTTGCTCTATTTTTGCTCTGTTTTGCACTATTTTCGATCTAATTTTATATACACTTTGATCTAATATTTTCCTGATTTGGTCTAAATTTTTGCTAATTTTCTCTGCTTTACCTTAACTTTCTCTTTATTTTGATCCAAATTTATTCATATTTATCGCAATTCCGTACTGTACGCGAACTTCAATCTGTGCAGCAAAGAAGAGCCTTTATGGTGTATTCTGCATTCGTAACTTTACCTTCTGTTTTTATTCGCCAGACTTTGCAGAAAGCTGTTAGGGTACATGATAATTGCGGCATTAGTGCAACGATTCTGTCAACTTGTATATCCTTCATTTTTTGGGAAATAAGGAAGCGTATGGTGCGAAGAATGGTAAATTGGTTAAACTGGAAAATTCGATATCTGGACCAAAAATATATCGGGGAGTGCAATGACAGGTGGACTTTCAATCGATAATCTTTCGGTTATAGGCTAAACTCGTGTTTTTAGTCTTTGACCTTGAAATGCGGTCAGGCATTAATATTAATATTTTTTTGAAACTGTGGCTCTACAATTGATGGAGTCTTTCTCCGAAAACCCGCGCTGAGAATCACGGCTAACACGCTGACAGACGAACAGCGTCACGCGCAGTACCTTGCAAGTCGTACGGGTCTGTATAGTGTCGTCGTCCTGACAGTAAAAACAAGTTAGATTAAAACTTCTCGATCGGTGGTTTCTACACGGTGGTTGACGGAGGAAGAGGCACAATTGCTGTCTAAAAATACCCCAACCACATACGTCGCTACTTTAACAAGGGGGTTGTGCAGTCTCCTTTTGTCCAGCACCCCTGCGGTTCATAGGTACACGGGTACCAGCGAGCCGCATGCCCTGGCGGGTGTTGTGCGTTCAAATCCGGTTATAATCTCAGATTATAGCTTGGTTCAACCCATGAACCTTTCAGCATTGGACAAAAGGTAGGAGTCATAACGACTACTTATTAAACGTAAGTACCAATAAGCCCCCCCCCTCACCTTCCCGACCTTTCCCCTCCACTCCAAAAAAATTTTCATTACTTTCCCCTACCGTCCCTCCATCAATTGAGAAACACAGTATCAAAAAAATATTAATCTTTCGGTTGGTACCCAAACCTTTTCGCGATAAGCTACCATCCCACCATCTTAGTATTGGTAGTTGAATATCCAATTTTGTTCCTCCAATTCTATCATTCCCCAAATGCACCACACGCTTCCTCACCGACGGTAATTATTTTTAGATGGCTGCCCTTTGTTTCTATCGCCGAGCAGATAGACAGTTATCATATCTTAATACCAATACTACCGGGTGACTGACGGTTGCTTAACGCAAAAAGCCTTCGAGTACCAACCGATAGATTGTGGTTTGAAATCCCACCGGTCATTGCACTTCACGATATATTTTTGATCCATATGTCGAACTTTTCAGTTCACTTAATTTATCATTCATCGTACCATGCGCTTATTCTTTACTTCCCAAAAAATGACTTTTACGTTCGACTGCGTATCAGTCGAAGACAAGTACGAACTGATAAAAAATCGTATATCCTTTCCCTGCTGGAATTCGGACCAACGATGACTATCCTATTTGGCGTGTCTAGCTAACTATGTGTACCCACGTGCAGCTATTAATTTGAGAATGTTACAATTTCCAATCAAAATATGTGGTGCACAGAATTAGGCAGTATATGTACATAGAATTGGGTCGCTTACGGTAATTTTGCTCTTATTTTTCCCTTATTTTGTCCAATGTTTTCTCCAATTGACTCCGAGTTTTGTCCAAAACCCTTTCCGATTTCCAATTATATCTCAATTTGGCCTATTCTGTCGTAATTTGGGCCCATTTCAGTTTAAATCTGTATTAATTTAGTACTAATCTGGTCTGGAAAGAAGTTTGTTCCAATGCGTTGCGTAGTTTCTGACAAGGTACATAAAAATTGAAATTCGTGATTTTACAGGAGCCGCGTTTTATTCCGTCGAGGTGGTTCTATGCCACACTGGAATGCTTATGTCTATGATCATTTTTCGGCCACTTCCCGTGGTCCGATCAATACAAAATTAGTATCAAAATAAGCGTAAAAAAGACTATTAAACAAAATCCAAAGTAAAAATATAATGATTTTTTTAAAATGTTAATGGTTTATATAGAATTAAGGGGACATTCTTACAGCCTTTTTCATTCGAGATTCGAGATTGGTTTTTTAAACCAATTACTGACGTACCTCGAAGCCAACTGGAAGGTATCTTGGAATTTGTTCTTTTTTCATCAATATTTCAACTTTATTTCTATCTAATTGTGCACAAATTTCGTTTTGATTTTATCCCAGTTTTGCTCTATTTTTGTTCTTTTGCATTATGTTTTACGTATTTTTGCGTTAAATTTGCCTAGATTTTATACTAGCTATGCCTTAATATTCTAATTGTATGCTAACTTTCCCCAATTTCATCTCCATTTTGTTAAATTTTTTCTCAAAATATTTTCTAATTTACTAAATTGAACAGACTTGAATTCTTATATTTCATGTCCTTATTATGTTCTATTCTGTCTTAATTTAATTTAAACCCAGTCTTGGCCAATTTTATCATTTTGTTTTATTTTGTTTCAATTCTGTCCTAATTTTGACATGATTTTATCCTAATTTTGTCTGTATTTTATCATATGACGTTCTAATTTTATTTTAATGTTACTCTGATTTTATATTAATCTCATTTATTCTATGCAAGAATGTAGCATAATCCATTGCGCGGTGACAGGATTCTCTCACGAGAAGCATGCGTTTTCAATGCGTTACTATTAATTAATCTGAAGTTCCGCAATGTCATTCCATTAGATATATCACAAATAATTCTCTGATATTGATATATGAACCGTTCGCAATTTACTTTCACAGGAAAGAGGTCACCGAGTTGTAAAAGGCACGACTCAGTTTACTTATTCCCTCGTTACAACGTGCAAACTGCAATTAACCTACAAATTACACTCCTCCAACAAGTTAGTAGCTACTAGGATTGTACACAGGAAAAGTTAATATAACGAGGTTAGATCTTAAATCTTTTCTCTATTATATTAGAATGTTTACCTTCAAATCAGCCAATAGTAATGATCATTGATGCACTTTTCACCCCAGGAAACGTTTCTACTTAGCAAGAAAATCAAATCAGTGTGCATGGCAGCGGACACCGTACAAAACATTTCACTTCGTGCGGAAACGGAATTTCCTGTGCACTTCGCACTGCTTCTGTTACACAAAAAGCGGCGTAGCGCACGGTTTACGTATCAAATTGGCTGGATTAGCGTTGAACATCCGTTGAATTATAATATAGAGAGCAGCTCGCGGTATCGCCGGAAGCAAACATCAATCTAGGCATATCCACGTTACGAGATGCACCATTACCGGCGTGTTTTGTAACCAGTTCGGATGAGTGCTGGCTGATAGGTGAAAAATTTACAGAGTCACCGATGGATCGCAACAGCGGATTACATGTCCTGGCACGGTGCGGTGCGTGGCCCGGGTTCACCGAACAAATGCCAGTTCATGGAGCACAGAGTGGTATAGTGTAGAGTAGAGTCTATTACGCATCCAACGGCAAACGGTAGTTAGATTGATTGATATCCTAAATTGGCTTATTATGGAAAGTTTCCGTCGAGCTCCCGTTGTCGGATGAAAACTATAGAACAGCAGAAAACATTTACAATAGGCAAGATAGCGAACGAATCGATGGATGCGATGGTGACTGGAAGTACGCCCTTAGGAAAGGATAATAATTCGTTAAATTTATAGGCTCGTTCGTAACCAGAGCGAGGAAGTTGTCAACGGATATTGCGATTTTACACAGGCTTGTGCTAGAGTTGGGTCGTTCGGTGTTGGAATGAGTTTCTGCTACAGTTTCGACTTCATAAAAATTTTATCAAGTTTCTATTTTATAAATTATATTGTATATACAGAAAGTTTGAGCCATCCGTACCTTCGAATATTAAAGACAGTACGAACTTGCCAACCTTCAATGAATAGAACCACATTCCAAACCACACTCCGAGATGTTTCGCAAACCGATTGTGCAGGTTCCTATCCATCATGATTGTGTAATCTTTTGTGCCGGCGAATGGCCCCCGCAGGCTGGCGCAGGTTGCGCTTTGAGATGTATGGAGCTGCCTGGCCTGAGATGGGGAAGAAAAACTTTTCCTCTACGTAGGGCCTGGCATTCGACGTTGCACTTATTTATTCATTGGATTTGCATAAACCGCATTATATAGGATTCTTTTGCATCACGAACAAACCCAGAAAGAACAAGGTTCCGTCACTGCCAGGTTCTCTCGCGTGAGGCATGTGAATAATGAATACGTGCATCAACTGCTGCAGCAGCGAAAGGTTCCGCCGAGGCACGGAGGAAAACTGTTTACCCTTTCCCGGTTGAAATTTCACCATTACCCGGGCGAATTTATTTCGCTCATCAAGTAAAGCATTTTCAGCACCCTGAATTTCGTTTGGGCACATTCAACCACTTGTTGAGTGTGCAGTGCTATCCCGCAGAGTATGTAGATGCACTGCTCATGGTAGAAAAATTCCCATTCGCCTCGCAGGTGCTGCAGAATGTTTAATGTGTGTCGCGGTTATCTGTGGAATACTTTTGTCAACTTTCGCGCTCACCTGTGCCTGGCACAGTCGCGAAATTTGCCTCAGCACAGTACTCTATCAATAGTGCATACGTGGTAAACTTTGGGCAAAAAGTGTGAAAGGGAATTAAGCTCGTTTGTGATGGTAATCGGAGGAAAAAATATTTTTACACTTGTTGAGTGCTTCGCAGCAGAACGAACGGAGCGAGTGGAAGTTTTAATCTTTTCTTGATTCATTTTGAATCTGAACATTTATTCAGTCAACCACGAAGTTGGTAACACAGGACCCAGACATTCAATACAATTTTTTTTTCAATTTTCTCTATTTACTAATTGAAACAACAGGTGTGCAAGCGTGAAATGCAAATTTGAGAAAACAGATGGCGTGCGAAGGCAGTGTGTGGTTAAAAATTACCACTCATGCATGTTTGACATTGTTTTTCCATCAACAAGGCACAATCATGCATGAGTGATGAATTGAACAGCCCGTTTGCATAACGTTACTTTATTCAATATGTAAAGATTAACTTGTTTCGTTTTTTTATTTCAAGAAAACTGCTGCTGAGTTATACCGGTAGTTTTGAAAACCTTATGATGAATGCTTTTATAAGAATTCGAAATGTGATACATATGTGCTTCAATTACCGGAGACCAACCTAAGTTACATTCCACAAGACCTATTACGTCCTCTATAGGTTAAGAATCTCCCGTAACAAGTGGTTTTTGGTTGACTAAACGGCTGCCTCCCATAGCCCACTAAAGTGCAATGCTCTTGGCGGCATGAAACGCCAGAAAATCTCATTTTCTGCGCACCAGTCAAGGATTTACCTCCGATCGATTTCTGTAGACACCAGCATCACATAGATTCTGCTGCACCCTTGAAAGAACCGTCGTTACCGTTGTAGATTTGGTTCACGCCGCGGCGTGCGACAAATCGACGGAGTGCTTTGATGAAGACCACTTTAGATGGATCGAATCTTAGCTCGAAGTGCGTGGCACTTATCGAAACGTTATCCAATCCAGAGATGGCGACCATAACATAACATACTTTCACGGCTGCCTTCGAAGGGTTTCTTTTTATGTATTTTTTTGAAACGATGGTTCTACAATTGATGAAGGGACGGTAGGGGAAAGAAATGAAATTTTTTTTTTTTTCTTTTTTGATGAAGGAGGGGGAAGAGCGGAAAGAAAGGGGGGGGGGTATTGGTAGCTATGCTTGACAAGTAGTCATTTTGACTCCTACCTTTTGTCCAATGCTGGAAGGTGCATGAGTCGAACCAAGCTGTAATCTGAGATTATAACCGGATTCGAACCCACAACACCCTCCAGGGCATGTGGTTCGCTGGTACTTGTACCTTTCCAGCGCCTCTATGGTTCAAAGGTACAAGTACCAGCGAACCACATGCCCTGGAGGGTGCTGTGGGTTCGAATCCGGTTATAATCTCAGATTACAGCTTGGTTCGACTCATGCACCTTCCAGCATTGGACAAAAGGTAGGAGTCAAAATGACTACTTGTCAAGCATAGCTACCAATACCCCCCCCCCCCCCTTTCTTTCCGCTCTTCCCCCTCCTTCATCAAAAAAGAAAAAAAAAAATTTCATTTCTTTCCCCTACCGTCCCTTCATCAATTGTAGAACCATCGTTTCAAAAAAATATTAATATATGTATGACCTCATTCCAAGGTCAAGACGAAAATCTTGAGATTAGTCTGTTCTTTTTATTCTTGGTGCTAGTCCGCCTCCGATACGTCTTGCTAAGCGACATTGGTAGTTTGCTGAACTTTCCTCCATTTTTGTTGTAGCTATAACCTAATTTGTGCTACAACGCTATTGACGGCTTGCCAGGTGCTTTTCTCGTGCAAAATATGCCCACTATACGCAGTCTGAAGCAACCGTGACCCGACAGAAACTCAAGTGATCATGGAAAGCTGCCGATGGGGATCTTTCCAGCGAAAACGTTTATCATTATTTCCAGATGCTTGATACTTGATGTAATGATGTGATGACGGAAAGTCGACGATCACCGCACCTCTGGACATATTCAAAGTCAGTATGCCGTTGTGTATTGCGTTCCAGAGCAGGGACCACGAATGGAGCCTTGCCCTTTGACGGTATCGGAACTCCTCTGAATTCTACATAGATTTCCCGGGAATAGCATTCTATGTAGCGTCTCGGTAATGGTCTTCCAGCTAACTCAGCTGAAGGCGTTTTATACGTCGATCTTTACAACGCACAGTGGTCCAAACAGCGAAATACGTGATCGTGTGATATTGTGCCGAAACGTGAAGTTTTACGCATATAGTGTCTTTAGGAATATTTCTTGGTATAACAAGCCTCTTTTAGTGAGGGAAATCTTTGGGTGATTAATTCCCTTAAAAGTGAGATACGAAATTTATTTTCACGCATATTCGAGATACAGGTTTGGTACTTTCGGCAAAGTTCTAGTAAATATTAATACAAACAACTTTGTCGAAGACACCATACTTGTATCTTTTCATGGAAATGATCTATGTAGCGTTATTCGTGGACAAACCCTTTAAAACAGTTTTCAAACCCTGACTTATTCTGATCAACTTTTACGTGTTCATAGTGTTCTAGAAAGTTGTTTATCTTGCTAAAATTAATGTTTTTGTAGAACATTATTATACGTTATTTTCTAAAGTTTCGGAGATTTTGAACTTTTTTGGTGAAAAACAGTACTTTTTTGAGCTTGAATATTTCCCAAAACTTATGCCTATTTTGTTCAATACCTTCGATTGGTGTCCATCGTGAACTTCCCTTTTTGGAACCCGAACTGCAGAACTCTCCAGGAGTTTTCTGTACATATTCAGCAGACATATCAGCCTATAAGATGCCGGATCCACCGCAGGCTTTCCTGGCTTCGGTAATAGCACTAACTTCTGGATCTTCCACTGGTCCGGGATTCGACCATCTTCTATGCATTTTTGCAGCACTGTTCAGATCGCTGCACTCGATGACAGTTTCTTGGAAGAGGACCGATGTGTCGGAGCTTCTTCAGCTCCGGGGCTGCTCAGACTGTTCGCAGGATCGCTCTGTATGAAGCGTTGGCGGTCGCTTCGACAATTAGAGCACCACCTCTGCTCCCCGCACGCCGAGGCCTAGGCTGTTTCTGCTCTACTTTCTGGTTGATACGGTTTTGCTTCTTATGATCCGTCTCTTCTATAGCTCCAAGATTAGCACCTATGATATCGATGTCGTCCGCAAATCCTAGGATCAAGTGAGATTTCGTGATGATGGTACCGCTTCTTTGATGATGGTGGTACGCCTACCCTTTGAATAGCACCTTCCAATGCAATGTTGTACAGCAATTTCGATAGCCCGTCAGTGATGCCAGATCTACGGATTTATCCGTAGTTCTACGGATTTAGGAATTTTCTACGGACCTACGGATCATGTACTCAAATCTACGGAATTCCATAAACTTTGCGGAAAAGATTGAAAGTTTCATTTAGTGACAAAAGTACGTGTGGGTTACATGAAATGAATAATATCCCGAAAAGCATAACTTTATTCTTTCTGAGAGAAAAAAGCGAAGAGAATACTTTTCTTTAATGAGAAGTGTATTAAAAAAGGAAGATTTGCTTTATTGCTGTTAATAAAAACTAGCATTTTTCGCTTTGACTGCATATATTTATAGTAATAGTGATATTTTCCTGGTTGAAGTGCGGCAAAATGGCTGAATATTTTCATTTTTATTTTTTCCCACATTTTGGTAGCTCCGTAATTAAATTTCTGTAGTGCGATAGAACTTCAAAATCAAGCGAATAAGGTTTATGCATCAATGCAATCTGCATCATATTCAATATGCTCTTTTTACGCGACAAGTAAAAACTCTTGGACTTTTAGAAAGCGATGAAAAATCAATGGAACTGTGATGAAAAGATGGCAAAAATACGATAAAAAGACATTTAAAAACTGTCAAACAGTCGATAAAACATACGAAAAAGACTACAAAAAGATGGCGAATATACGTCAGCTTTTTGATGACGAAAAGACAAGAGAAATACAACAATTTTGTTGTCTTGGCAACAAACAGGACGAGTATGCTATACGCATTAAGCGATGTTTTAGAATTTACAATGACACATGACAAAGACCAGACTTTTCCCAAAAACATGACCGACCAACATTCCACAGATGTTACGATCCACAATTCCCACGAACATAACTCATACCAAACCCACTCTAAATCCTTACAACGAAACCAGAACCAAAACACCGTTAAAACAAGATTCCTTAGAAAACATCAAGTACAAATCTCATAAACAACCTACAAGACAAAGCTCAGCCTCAAACCCATCAAAATACACGAAACAGACACGATATTTTTCCTCTATACAAACAACAAGCTCAAGTGCATCGTGCGATCTTGAATTACTTTACACACGTCATTCACCCAAGAGAACTCACGCTATATTCACCACCGACGCGCTATCACAAATTCTCTCTCTTTACACTCACTCAAACTCGCTCATTCTAACTTACGTTCTATCTCACATACCCGATTTAACACGACATTCTCGACCAATCATATTGACGCAACTTAGACTTTGCATCATGGTTGAATAAATTAAGCCACACCTCCAACAATACTATGTAAACTTACTAACACTAGGAAATAAGTTCATTAGAATAAAACTAACCTGTGGAAGCAAAAATAAAGCAGTTCTATACAGTTCGTAGACAGTAACTAGTCTTTTATTCAATTAAATTGAAATATCCTCGAGACTAGGAAACGAGAGATGATAAAAAATGACAATGAAAACGAAGAAAAGGCGGCAAAATTTCATAAAACGAAAATACGATGGAAAAATGGCAAAAAACATAAACAGACGATAAAAATATAACAGAGAAATGACAATGAGATGACGAATACGAAGAAAAGTCAATAATATTACAAATGGGTAAATGGTTCCTAAAAAGCAACGATAATATGACGAACAGACAATGCAAGGTAGCGAAAAGACGATGAAAGAACGATGAAATGACAGCAAATAACAGGCAATGAAATGCCTGCGAAAAGATATGACGAAGAAGTGAAGACTAGTAGGCGAAAAGTTGAAAGACGACAAAAATACGGTTAAAAGACGCCAAAAACGTTACAAACTGCGACAAAATTGTCAAAAAAGCCATTCAATACGACGAAAAGACTGTAAATAGATGTAGCCTTCGGCTAAAGGTATTAGAGAAACAGTTAAAAGTCAGCAAAACAGTGACAGGCCAAAAAAGTCACTAATGACGATGTCATCAAAACAAAATGGCCACAAAAAGCAATAAAAAATGACAAACCAATCACTGGCGATGATAGAATACCAGATGTTAAAAATAACGAAAACGATCAACAAACGTTAAAAGACAATAAAGAAACCAGAGGTCAACACGGTGCACAGTGGTCCAAACAGCGAAATACGTGATCGTTTGATATAGCGCCGAAACGTGAAGTTTTTCGCATATAGTACCTTTAGGAACATTTCTTGGTTGTTATACCAAGTACGAGTTGTTTGATCTGCCACCATTTGCCACCTTGGGAAATATTTAAGCTCAAAGAAATACTATTTTTCATCAAAACTTCAGAAAATCACGTATAATAATGTTCTTCAAAAACGTTGATTTTAGCAAAATAAACAACTTTCTAGAACACTATGAACACGTAAAAGTTGAGCAGAATAAGTCAGCGTTTAAAAACGGGTTTAAAGGGTTTGTCCGCGGCGTTACGCGTACTCTATTTTGGACTTTTACGGCAAAATCAAATGGAAAATATCCAAAATAGAGTAGGCGCAACGCTTGTCCAAAATAGATAAATCACCCTATGCGATAAAAAATGTCACTTTTTAGCAAAACTGAGAAACACTTTATATGAAGAACGAATGTCGGCCAAACTTCCATTTAAATCAAAAATTTTATTTAAAATTTGATTCGGTTTTATAATTTATAACCCTTTCCTCTGTGATTAAAACATATATGGTAAGACTACGGATTTTTCTTCAGCTAAACCTGGCATCACTGTAGCCCGTCACCTTGCTTCAAAACATCTAATGTCACAAACGAAAACGATCCTAAACAGTTTTGTTGTTCAAGCATAATCCGTCACAGCTCTTTCCGTTTAACTGAATTGTACGCAGCCTTGAAGTCTATGAACAAATGGTTAGTCAGCAAGTTAAGTTTCCGGATTTTTTTTACCGAGGATTTGTAGCAAGGTGAGCTGCCGTGGAGTGTCCCGCTCGAAAACATTTGAGTTGATGGTCCTTTCTGTAAATAGGACATGTACATAGTATATAATATATAGTACTAGCTGTAACCCGCGAGCGTTGCCTCGCGTCTAATTAAGAGCAAATCGAAGGTACGCTAGGCAACTTAATGAGGTGCAACTACGTTACTTTTGCTCGTCTTGAATGCAATCTGGTATGACTGATTTGAGTATACTGATATAGTGCACCCTTTACCTATAATGGACCTCGGGTACAGTTTTGGCGTTTATTAACTTGTGCGTCTTATTTCCGAGGATATATGACATGAAACAGAAAGTACTAAACATACTACACAGTTCAGTTTATAAAATTTTAGCTGAATTTAACGAATATTGCCAAAAAAAAAATCGACATTTTCAACAAGTTAGGGACCATTATATGGGTAACAATGCGAAATGTCGCCATTAGTGGACCCTCTTCATGCAAAATATACTTGAATTCCTATTATGGACCCGGTCGCTATCCTATTATAAACCACAAGGTGTTTTAAAACGGACATTTTAATCTGTTTTAAAAAATGTGTAAAATATAGAAATTTGCAACATAAATTGATATATTTTAGGCTTAATCGAAAGTTACTCGTATTATAAGTGCCATCGGGTGCGTGTTTAGCGTTACCAGTTTAATATAATTCGTGGAAGAAAACTATACTAAGCACTAATGGTTGATTTACCCTATAACATTTCGCCGAATACCATTTCGCGAAAAACCTTAAGCGGAATGTATCATTTTACAGAAAACTTTTTCGTGGAAAGTACCATTTCGCAAGAGTGATCCTCTCCTTACTCGCTGTCGCTCGCTCAGACCCAACTGAAGGACAGTAATAGAGGTCAGTAGACCTTGGAAAACAAATAAACCTAGACAGAGGTGATTTCTGCGGGGGGCGGGGGGCTGCAGATAGTTTTTGGTGGTCTTGTTATTGACTGTTATGTTTTATAGAAGAGTCCAAAAATTTCTCGAGCTCGAGTAGTTTTTGAATTACATAATAATTTCGGTTTTATCGGACCGTATCCCCCTACCGAGTGAGGGGTATCAAACCATCATAAAATAAATTTATGCCTCCAAAATCCCCCAAATACCAAATTTGGTTACATTTGCTTGATTATTTCTCGAGTTATGAGGAAATTTCGTATTTTATTTGTATGGGAGCCCCCTATTAAAGGGGGAGGAGTCATAATTCACCATAGAAAAAATTTCTGCCTCCTAAAATCCCCACATGCCAAATTTGGTTCCATTTGCTTAATTAGTTCTAAAGTTATGAGGAAATTTGTATTTCATTTGTATGGAAGCCCCCCCCCTCTTAAACAGAGAAGGGGTCCTAATTCATCAAAGAAAAAAATCCTGCCTACGAAAACGCCAACATGCCACATCTGGTTCCATTTGCTTGATTAGCTCTCGAGTTATTAGGAAATTTGTATTTCATTTGTATAGGAGCCCCCCTCCTAAAGTGGGGAGGGGTAGTAATTCTTCATAGAAAAAAATTTTGCCTCCACAAATCTTCACAGGCCAAATTTGGTTCTACTTGATTGATTAGTTCTCGAGTTATGAGGAAATTTGTATTGCATTTGTATGGGAACCCCCCTCGTAAATAGGTGAGGTTAGGACCCCTCACATCATAGAAAAAATTCCTGCTGCCGAAGACCCCCACATGCCAGATTTGGTTTCATTTGCTTGATTAGTTCACGAGTTATGAGGAAATTTGTATTTCATTTGTATAGGAGCCCCCCTCCTAAACAGGGAAGGGGTCTTAATTCATCAAAGAAAAAAATCCTGTATCCGAAAACGCCCACTTGCCACATTTGGTTCTATTTGCTTGATTAGTTCTCTAGTTATGACGAAATTTGTATTTCATTTGTATAGGAACCCTCCTCCTAAAAAGGGGGGGGGGGGTAGTAATTTTACATAGAAAAAAATCTTGCCTGCACAAACCTTCACATGCCAAATTTGATTCCATTTGATTGATTAGTTCTCGAGTTATGAGGATATTTGTATTTCATTTGTATGAAAGCCCCCCCTCTTAAAAGGGAGAAGGATCATAATTTACCATAGAAAAAATTACCACCTCCTAAAAAACCCGCATGTCAAATGTGGTTCCATTTGCTTGATTAGTTCTATAGTTATGAGGAAATTTGTATTTCACTTGTATGGAAGCCCCCCTCCTAAACAGGGAAGGGGTCTTAATTCATCAAAGAAAAAAATTCCTGCCTCCCAAAACGCCCACATGCCACATTTGGTTCCATTTGCTTGATTAGTTCTCGAGTTATGAAGAAATTTGTATTTCATTTGTATGGGAGACCCCCCCCCCCCTGAGGTGAGGAGGAGTCTATAACTATCATAAGAACCTTCCCTGGCCCCAAAAACCCCAGCATGCATATTTTCACGCCGATCGTTTCAGTTATTTCCGAGTCTATAAGGAACATACGGACAGACAGATAGAAGTCCATTTTTATCGGTATGGATAAGTTCATAACCACCATTCATTTTTTTGTAATGTAATGTTTCTACGTTTTTTGCAGTGATTGTGTTTATAAAAAAAGGCTATTCCAATAGAATGCTGTCGAAGAGGGAGCACCTGGTTGTTTTAGTTTCACTTGCTTCAATAGGCAGTGTTACACGTGATCCTTTATTTAAAAATAAACTTTACGATATTCAAACTCATAACTCATAACATAATTAATTTAGTTTAGTGCTCAGCTCTCCATAGCCCGCAGTGTGCTCTGCACACAGAACTGGTGTGCACACGTTCTGTTTAAAATTTGACCCCATTCATAATACATTCCGCATCAATGACCCGAATGTTTGAAGTTTATAACGAATCGTTTAGTATTTATGTGATAAATTGAACACTCATTCCCGGGATATTGGCAATATTTGAACCAGAACACAACGTTTGCAGTTGATCCCTCATTTTCGACCCATGTGTGGGCACACCAATGAATGCAAGGCAAATATTCCAAAACATATGTTGCGGAAAAATCTTCCATAGCATATTTAAACAGTTTAACTAATTAATCAACATCAGCAAGCCATAAATTCACCTGCTTTAATAATTCAGTTACCGATGCCAACCGTATCACCGGACGAAACGGCCTGCCCCCTTCAGAGCCCTACAGGTTGCCTTCACCGTTCCTGAATGTAACCGGAGTCTGCTATCAGGATACTGGTTTAATGGTAATCTATGCTTGCATATTTTTTTTGTTGGTACACAAGTGAAATGTTGTTGGATGCATGCTGCTTGGTGAGACGCCTCCAGGTTTCCTGCGATTTCCCCCGAAGAAAGTCCAACCAATGTGCAGGTCTTTTTTTTAATACCTGAAAAGCTTCCCTTCATCATCGTCGTGAAGCTACAACGGTCCTGCGCGCGTTTTTTTATGGTTGTATAGCCCTCAGCAGCTCGCCACCGCCCGGCGGCAGCGGCAGTGCTGCACTGGTTGTGATGCAAAATGTGTACGGGGAAAAATCAGCTACGCGTAAAATGCAATCTGACTTAATTGATGTTTAACTTGCACCAGCGGCAAAATGGTGTAATTAGAGCAGTTTGATAATTTAATTAAGGATCTTTTTCTCCAGCGATTCATAGCTGCTTACGAGGGCTTTGTGCATCCGAAAGACGTGGATAGAAAATTCTCTGCGTGTTATGAACGCAACTATGAAACTTTGATGGTTTATGTGAAGAAAGTTTATTGATTCAACTGGGGCAGTCAACCAATCGTTGCCGTTATTTCAAGGGGAACAATTAAAATACACTCAGTAATGTTGCATTATGCAAAGAATTAATTCAATGATTGCAAACTGATTGGTAATTGAAAGCTGTTGCCATAGAAGTTTGGCTGATGTAATCAAAAAGCGTATTATACTATATTCTATACCACCTAAACGATTAGTAATATTAAAGCAACAAAGTCTATTAGTTCTATTGAAATACAAAGTAATACCTACTGCAATTAATACACAAATTCGATACCAACAAAGCATTCGATTAAAATCCCCACCTATCTGTACTAAATTGATCGATATTTTATTCAAATGAGACATTCAATAACATTCCTATTCTTCTATGAATTGCTTAACACCTATTGAATGCAGTAACGACCCGTCTGGAGTGTATGACTAGTGGCACGAGAGGTCCGGTTAACTGCGTGCACCAGACATTATAGCATTCCACCGCACCGGCCGGCGCTAAAATATTCCATTTTCGATCTCATCGAGCTCGGTGAGCTCGAATGGAACGAAAGTAAATGAGGTGATTAGTGCCAGAAAACATCACTTCATTGTGCAACCGAGACTCGCACCGCAATTATCACCTCGTATGAGGTGCGGTCCCGCTTCCGCCTGCGGAATCCCGTCGGTTTTTAGCAAAATTGCCACCGCAGCAATTATGTAGAATAAAACAGCATACAGATAAAGAGTAAGGGAGCGATAGAGCACCTTTTTACGGAATGATGGCAGCATTCATTTCATTGAATAAAATGTGCATATCTTAATTACTATAACATTATTCCATCATGCAATTTGTTCAACCAAAAGCGCACTATAAAAGAGCATTTGAAATGAGCACTACCTTTTGAAAACACACCGACTGACTGCGCTGCTTGGGCTTGCTACTGTCCGAGTGTCTTGGCTCATGCAATACTTAAACTCTGACTCTGCCCAACTCTGATGTCCACCCCAAGCCAAGCCTTATCCCGGCCAACCGGCACAAGTTGGTGTTGTGAAGGCTCTATGCAGAATAATTGAGGAATAATTATAAACCCGACCTTTCCGGCCACTTGCTAGTGCCACTTGTGCCATCAGCTTCATCGGATCTCTCGGCATTGAAAAACTAACTCGGAATATTTCATTCATTCTCTGTGCTTGGTGCTTGCTTGTGTTTAACATTCTGCCGGTTGGCACGGAATCACCTTCCAGTTTAAATTTTTAAATTATTCAAATGGATGTACCTCCATTTTGAACAACTGTCACGAGCGGAAGTGCGCCCTGATATCTGCGCCGCACTGGCAATGTTGCCGAATTCAATTCCAAGCTTCCACACTTACAGCAAGCTGTATAGAAACAATCCACCAAACGACCGCATAACTAAACCATTCAATGGAGGCGCCTTATGATCGGTACCAACTCAAGCTTCAATCGAAAGCAAGCTGGCATCTCTGTTGCCAGCTAAGACAGACTGGATTCGCCTGAACAAATTTGACCACACGTACAACACAGCCTTTCGAGTGGTTCTGGTTCTTCCACTTTCCGCCAGTGAACACTTGTTCCCTGGCTAGAGTGTGGCTTGGTTTTTGTTGCCCAAAATGTATTTCGGCTGGCTACAAATAGGTACGTACCTTCCTACATTCAACCTACATCAGTCGGCAGAGCAGTGAGCAGTTTCCAGAGAGAAGCCCCGGGAAAAACCGGGAGCTCGTTTCCCCTGTCCGCTTTTGTGGCACGGTACGGTTAGCAACATTTTCGTCGGACGAATCCTTTCGAGTCAACGCGCTCCCAATAGTGCACGTTTCGCAGCCTAATTGCAGTTATGAATTGTCGTACTCTTTAGCACTGTATCTGCTTTCCGGGTTGGGTACATTTCGGAACCGGTTCGAGGTTTTTTTTCTCACACCACCATCCAGCAGCACCCGAGCGCTCCGGCATTGTATCACTGGTTGTGGCCGGATTTCTCGTTTGCCTTTCGTGCATTCCAAAAAGTGGCTCCATTTGCGATATTCTGCTAATGACCGTTGCTAGGAAAAGTGGCATAATTGAAATGCGGGAGATAACGACAGTCACAAGCCAGCCTTATCAGATGCAAATCAAATGAGTTTAAATATAGACGACCGGTTTCACGGTGACGATCCGATGAATGGTGTAGAGAGGAACGTTGTTTTTCGTGACAAGTGGACTCGGGATTAATTAAAATTTGCAAAAAAGCGGGTTTCTAATAGTTGGCTGCATAGCAGAGAAAAAAAACAACTTAATTGGAACCACCTAATGGCAGAAGAAATGTTTGTTTTAATAATAAATCACTCTATGTATTCAAACTAAAACTACGCTTTCTTCGGAAGATATCATAAATAATATGTTAATTCTATACCCCCCTGCCTTATTTTGCAAACAAATCAGTCTTCTTTTTCGTTAAACTAAAAGCCGGCAAAAAGAATTCTTTTTGCTGCCTAATGGGTAAAATGGTGGCGAAATAATAATCTTGGTTGAGGTTGAGTGAAAATTCGAATAAACAGGAAACAAAATAATCGAACTATCCAGTAGTAATACTGTAATAGTAATAGTGTGCCTAAGCACCAGTGCAGTTTTAGGTGTACTTTCAGTTTATATATATCACAATTTTTATATATATAAACAACTTTGACACATTCCAGCGTTACGGGACGCGTTATCTCTACTATGCAGATCGATTCCTGTTTCATCAAATCCCTGGTATTCTAGTGGAAAATGAAGTACTCCTTAAACAACTATTTTACAAGGTATTTGCCAAAAAATTGGTGAAACAGGAAGCTATTCACAGGGTAACAATGGGTGCTAATTGTGTCCCGTAACGCTGGAATGTGTCCTTTTCAGCCCGTACGAGTAAAAAATGTGCAATTTTTAAAACTAAATCTGTAAATAACTCGGTCTGAGTAGAAGATACAGATTCACAGTCTTTTGCAAAATGATATCTTTTTATGATAATCACATATGCGTAGAACATTGTTGTTGTCTAAATTGTATAGTTCTAAATATATCTATACCTATAAACAAGGATTTCTGTCTGTCTGTCTGTCTGTCCGTATGTTCCTATTGAACCTATTGTTCTAATGTTCTAATGTTCTAATGTTCCTATTGAATTGAAACTATTGAACCAATCGGCCTGAAAATTTGCATGTAGAGGTTTTTGGGGCCAGCAAAGGATTTAGTGATGGTTAGAGACCCCTTTCCCCACTAAGAGGGGGGGGGGCTCCCATACAAATGAAACACAAATTTCTGCATAACTCGAGAACTAATCAAGCAAATAGAACAAAATTTGGAATGTGGGAGTTTTTGGTGACAAGAATTTATTCTATGGTAAATTGGGACCCCTACCCTCTTTAGAAGGGGAATTATGACTCCTCTCCCCTTTAAGAGGGGGGGGGGGCTCCTATATAAATGAAATACAAATTTCTTCATAACTCTAGAACTAATCAAGCAAATGGAACCAAATTTAGCATGTGGGTGTTTTTGTAGGCAAGAATATTTTCTATGGTGAATTAGGACCCCTCCCCACTTTAGGAGGGGGGGCTCCTATACAAATGTAAAACAAATCTCCTCAGAACTCGAGAACTAATCAAGCAAATGGAACCAAATTTGACATGTAAGTGGTTTCGGAGGCAAGTTTTTTTTCTATGGTAAATTGAGACCCCTCTCCTCTTTAGAAAGTGAGTTATGACCCATCTCGCTTTTAAGAGGGTGGGCTTCCATACTAATGAATTGCTAATTTCCTCTTATCTCGAGAACTAATCAAGCAAATGGAACCAAATTTGGCATGTGGGAGTTTTAGATGGCAGAATTTTTTTCTATGATGAATTACGACCCCTTCCCCTTTTAAGAGGGAGGGCTCCTATACAAATGAAATACAAATTTCCCTATAATTTGAGTACTAATCAAGTAAATGGAACCAAATTTGGCATCTGGCAGATTTTGGAGTCTTGAATTTATTTTATGATAGTTAGAGACCTCTCACCCCTGTGGTAGGGGGATATGGACTCTCATACAAATAAAACAGAAATTTTTGCGAAACTCAAAAACTAATCGAACTCGAGAAATTCGATACTCTTCCATAAAACATTAGTCAATAACAAGACCACAAAAACTATTTGCAGTAACACTAGATCATTAAGGACCAGACGGCCGCGAGTGTTGCCCGCCGTCGGAAGCGCCGCCCACTGGGGGAGGCAACTCCCCGCAGAAATCACTACTATCTAGGTTTATTTGTTTTCCTAGGTCTACCTGGGTTTCCTGGAACGAGCAACAGCGAGAAAGGAGAGGATCGCGAAATGGTACTTTCCACAAAAAAGTCTTCCGTGAAATGGTACATTCCGCTTAAGGTTTTTCGCAAAATGATATTCGGCGTAATGTTGTACAATCATGGCGAATATTACTATCCGCTTTCTGGCTATGCAATGAGGGGACAGGGGAATTGTTTTCTACTTTACTGTGAGGAAAAATTACAAATTTGTATATTAAACTACCCATTTCTGGTAACTAATAAGCATTAACAAAAGCAGCAAATCAGCGTATCTGACATTTCATACTGCACGTTGTTGTATATTAGCTTTTTGACTGCATAGGTGTTGTAAATTGGCATCCAAAATTGTATTCAAATTCTTCGTGTCGGTAATTGGCTGTAAATTAGCATTGTCAGCACTATAAGAAGGTTATCAGTAAAGTGGCTGTATAGTTTGCCAAAATAGCATTTAAGTAGCATTTAAGGCGACTTAAATGCCTATTGGCCTACATTTGAAATGAATCATCCAAGGTTGAACTCCTCAGAAACTTGCAAAACTCGAGATTGTGACAAAGATCATCCGAGATTCATGGTTTATGTACAACACAGTTTAATTTGTGGCAATACGAAGTTTGTCGGGTCAGCTAGTATATATCTATATATATAAAAGTGAGCGTGAGTAAGTTTGTATGTTCCACCATAACTCCAGGAACACCTTGACCGATCTCTACGAAACTTGGCACACATATATGCTGATATCAGAGAATCTGCAGTGGGGGACCGATAAGAAAACGAGGGAGGGGGGAGGGGGGTGGTTCATAACAGGGGGAGGCTATAATTGCGAAACACCTGGACGGTTCTTCATCAAATTTGGCACACATGTTCCTTGGCATAAGGGAATCAGAACTCCGGTGGTTCACAAAAGAGGGGGGTGGACATAACAGGTGGGGTTCATAACAGGGGGAGGCTATAACTCCGAAATGCATGGACAATTCTCCATCAAACATGGTACAAATGTTCCTTGACATTAGGGAATCAGCAGTGGGAAGTTGTCCAAAGGGGAGAATCGCTAACAAGGGGGGAGAGATCTAAATAAGTAAAAGGGGTTGCGTTTCTCTTGCATTTCAACCGATTGCAGCTGTGAAACTGACTTTGAGAAAAGAGGGGGGTTCCATCGAGGAGGAATATATGGTAAATAAACCTTTGTATAGCGATTTTCATTGAGCAAACCGATGCATAATTAGCTACGTGATAGAAGGAGGAGCTACCTGGGAAGGAACTGACATATAGGGGGACGAGGAACGTGAGTATAAATGTATGTTCTACCATAGCTCCGGAGCTTCTGGACTGTTCTTCATCAAACGTTGTTTGTCAAACACAGGTTTTTTGGCATAATTCTTTTATGCCGTGGGTTGACAAAAGAGGGAGACGATCTCTTACAAGGGGAGAGAAACCCAAACAACAATGTGAGTTTTATTGTACTCTTATGGTGGTCTTCAAGACCAATTTTGGTTTTAAATACCATCATAAGAGTAGAATAAAAATATTACTTGGGAAAGGTTCAAATAGGTAAAGGGGTGCGTTTCTCTGGCATTTGGAACGATAGCAGTTATACAAGTTGTTTTATTTCTGAAAAGGAGAATAGGATGGCAATTAAAAAGGGGGAGGTTCAAAAACGTAAAAAAGGTTTTGTTTCGATATATAGGGATTACCGAGAAGAAGACGGATTTACAAGTGGTTGAGGAACGATATGAGAGGAACTGACAAAGGAAGTAGATATATTCAAACGAAAAAAGGGTTTTGTTTCTTGCATTATGAGAGTTTTCGTTACAAAAACACTTGTACATCGACTGAATGACAAATGGGCCCCGAGTGAGATCGGGCAATCAGCTAGTATACTAATAAAATTGATTTTTATGGGTCTGTCATAAATGACACCTAATATCTCAAAAACTGTGATACTTAAAAAAATAGTATCTTAAGCAAATATTTTTGCACCAAAATTATCTACAACTTTTTCGAAGAAATCATAGCTCTATATCATAGAACAAAAAAGTTTGATTTTGCAGCGCCACCTGTGATTGAGTTCCTAACTAAAGCTAATGATCAACCCTTGCGTCTATTAATATACAAAAATTTTCCCAAAAATACTATATTGATAAAATCGCTATTAAAAAAGTTATTAAAAAAGTTCACGATTTCGAGTATTGAAACCACTGACTGTGCACTTATTAAATTTCGGCGTTTTAATAAAAAAAAAACAAATGTAAAAATAAGAAAATAAAGCACGTATCTATCCTTGTTTCAATGATACTGGTAATGTACCTGTAATAGAGATATATGTTCCAGAAATGGCGGAATCCCAATTTCTTTTTTTTTTTAGACCTTCATCTACATCCAAATTCTTCTTTTTTTTTTAGTCTGCCAATAGCATGGAATTATTTTATAGAAAATAGCTACCAATCTTACCGCAAAATTTTTGATCTAGCGTTGCTACTATTACTGAATACTAAGGTTGATTGGTGAACGGCTAGATAATGTGTAGAATCCGTCCCTCGCGTAACTACACTGCCCATGGATTCATAGTTGACGCACTGACGAACTGACATTGCACTAAGAAGAAAATCCGTTAAAAACCATCGTCCTGCGCATTTTGCTTGCACCACTAGCACCCTCTGTTATGCATGTTGCGGAGTAGCTTGCATTTGTAGGGTTTTATGCTGTAGGGTTTTGTACATTTGAATGGTTTTATACTGAAAACTCAAAGCAACACTCGCGCGCCGCGGTGTGGCCATGTTGCGAAACATGCTTTTTTGAAAAATGAGTGGTTTTTGATTGGACGATGGAATTATCGCGAGTGTCTGGTCTGTTTGTCTGTGGTTAACGTAAAACCCAAAATGACCAAAATGTACTTTTTCGGTCCTACGCATTTTTAACTGTATAATATACCTGCCCAATGCTCAAACAACATTTGTTTGTTCGAAAATATTCGAGAAATTTGGGAAAATAGAGATACTTTGCATAGTTGACGAGGAGAGATAGGGCTTCTAAACGAGGTGAAAAAACAATTGACGACCATCTTGGATTTGACCGCCATGTTGGATTTTATTTAAAAAATCGCCGTTTCCGCCATGATCCCCTCAACCGATTTTCCTTTTAAGACCATCATCGGAAAGCTGAGAAAAATGCTATAAGGAACATTCATCAAAATAGATGTCTAGTGGCATTAAATAAACGAAACAATTAATTATCTGTATCAAGGTTTACAACTCTCATATAATGGAATATCTTGCTACAGAAAATTAATTATTATATTTAGTTAATGCCATTACACATCTAATTTGATGAATGTTTTCTCATTCCGATGGTGGTCTTGAAATTAAAATCGGTTGGGAGGATCATGGCAAAAACAGCGATTTTTTGATAAAATCCAACATGGTGGCCAAATCCAATATGGCCGCCAATTTTTTCCACTTCGTTTATAAGCCCTATCTCTCCTCTTTACAAAATCGTTTCGTTTGTAGTTTGTTTGATAGCAAATTTTGGATATATCCCAATAGTTATATGAAAATTGTGAACCTTGCTACAAATAACTGGTTGTTTTATTCAGTTAAGGGGGCATAGTACTTTTTACACCATATTTTTGGCCTTATTTCAAATATTTTTTTCTCGATAACGCAAAAAGCGAATCGATTCGGGTTTTTTGCATTCAAAACATTGCACTTTATACTAATATTTACAATTTTGTTTGCATTTATGAACCTCTTCCCCTCTCCCCTACGGCTCCTTGAACATGATCATTCGAAAAAAACATGATTTACGGTACCATGGATTGGCGCTGGGGGGCTTATCCGAATTGAAAAATTCCAAAACGACATGAAAGTATGTTAAATTATCTCGTGTTTGACCCATCCTTTTTTAAAATTCGAACGCATAACAAAATGGGGGACATTCAAACATAAAAGTAACGTTTTTAGTCGAAAAAATTGACTTTAAACATTTCTAAAAAATACAAAAATTGTAATATCAAAAAAAGGATGGGTCAAACACTAGATAATTTTGTTGGCTTTAAAACAAAAAAAAGAATCATGAGAATTGCTTGAGCCGTTCTTGAGATATTTATGGTACCGACTTTCAAAACCTGGTTTCGAGAAAAACGACGTTGAAGTTTTTATTCGCTGTGCAATCGCTCCAGACATGCGCGGTACAAATAGCTGTAACTTTGTCAATTTTTGGAATTCATCGAAATGACTTGAAACACGTATGGTCAAAATGTTAATCTTTCGAAATAATCAATAAAAAAAATTTCGATTTTTTTAAATTGAAAAAGTACTATGCCCCCTTAATGCCATTCCCAAGTAACAATCCAAAAGCAAATTGGTCTTATTCATTTCTTATAGTAGTTTTATCAGAGCATAGCTAAGTGTATCAGATTTTATAATGTTTTTCCCCAAGTAAATTTTATCTTATTTGATTAATATTTCTGCAGTATGACTGAAGGAGACTTGAAGAAACACTCATAAAACTGTATTATCAATAAGTGTAATTCACCTTATAAGCAGTTTTAAGGGATACTTGATTTATGCTTAAAAACGACGCTCCTTAAAGTTTAGCAATAGATTTGACAAAAATTTATGACATTCTTGTGCAAGATTGGTTTATCTCAACAATACTGCCATAAAACTCTCTTAAAACCGTGTATTCTTGAAAGAGAAATCATACTCTTAAGAAAGAACATTCTAGCGTAAACAACTGATCTGTCAAAACGGATGTCTGAACCTGGAGAAAATTGAAAAAATATGGATCTTTCAAACGGAAATTAAGCAAAAATCGGCCCAATATTTTGAAAACTCTTTCATATAAACAATCAGCGAAGTCACAAAATGAATGACGAGAGTAACAGAGCTGGGGAATGACGGTGCCGGTGATGATTTATCAGTGGTAGATTTGTATGTAATAAGATAAATTTGGTTCGATTGTGTTTTGCCGGAGACGGTGCGGGTTTCCTTTAGAGTTGTTTGTATTTTTTAAACTGAATGACCTCTATCTCACTAGTTAGTATCTTTGTTTGTAAAATGATTGAAGGGATCGAAGCAATTGAAGCGTATTTTGTAATAGCGATGGTAACGATAAAGTGTATAAAAAATTCTGTCGAATAAATTTTCCGCATGGAACTGTCGTGCAGTCCTCTTTTAATTTTGAAAATCAATTTATATTGACAATCAACATGTCTGCTGTACTTTAAAATTATCGCGCTAAAAGGAAGTATATGAATCTCCAGCACAAACATCGACACTTCGTTGACGTTTTCTTTGTTTATACTAGAATTAAGTAATTTTAACAATTCTTATTCAAGCGCAGCTTGTTTTCTTCAAGAATGCAATAAGTATAGATGAACTTATTGCCCTCTTGGAAAAGTTTTCTCAGTCTTGTGCAAGAAATGTTAGTCTAAGAATCGCTTTCTGGTTGATTTAGATAAAACCATTGAAAAAATGGCGAACAGGGCTATTTTGAAATTGTAACCAATTGCATGTAGGCGTTTATAAACATGGTGTTTTGTAATACCATAAGTGATCTTATCTTTTTAAATAAATGTTTGAACATATAAAAGGCTTTTTGCCGAAATTTGGTAGCTATCAACTTATTAATGAAACTATTGATATTTTTTATTGATTATATTTTCCAATAATCTAGCAAAAATAACCGGCGCGTTAAAATTTTCTAACTTTCATGTCACAAAACGTCGACAAACTGAGCGTGGCATGAAATTTTTTTTATTTATGGGCAACAAAGCAGCTGCTTTTGTTACCATTTTTATTTTCATTTTTCATTTATATCCATTTTGGAAAAGTTATATCTGTGAATGCTTTTTTCTCTTATAGCTCTCAGTCAATTAAAAACTTTAAGGCTGTGAAAAGTGTATGATGTCTTGCAAGCGTTCTTTGAGAAGACAACCATAAAATCAGCAACACTTGTGGTGGTTTTCTTTTAGTTTCAAGCGACTCTTGAAAGTCACTATAAATAGATATCGATAAAAATTACAAGTTTTAAAAGGATCTTTGGAATTATTCTTGAGAACCTTCTTTAGTGTGGGCCGCCCTAGTTTTATAAGGGTTTTATGGCTGTTTTATCGCAATTTTGTAGAATTATAAGTTTTATGAACGGTTTTAAGAAGAAACTGCTGGAGACCTCCTCAAGTGCACCTTAAAATGAACTTTGTTACTTGGGATTGCACACCTAATTTTATGAATGTAGCATTTTTTCTCAGCTTTCCAATGGTGGTTTAAAATGGAAATCGGTTGGGGGGTTCATAGTGAAAATAATGATTTTTTTATACAATCTAATATGGCGACCAAATCCAAGATGGCCGCCAAAAAAATTTTACTTCATTTGAAAGCCCTGTTCTTTTGCTTTACAGAACCGGGACATTTATTAATTGTTTCATGGCAAACTGATGAAATATCACATCATATAGATCTCAAGGTTTGCTCAAAATTCAACTTTTTTTTAAACTGTTGGGCCCCTTGGCGAACGAGGGGTCCATTATTTCGAGGTATTAAAAGTGTAAATCTTATTTTTTAACCATTTTCAACCAATTAAGTGCAAAAGTACCAATATTTGAAAACCTCGTGTCAGTAGTGGCCCCGTTTCAGCGAGAATTACTCACAGTTAAGAATATATGGCCTTAAACATTTTTCCCGATTATAATGCGTTTTCTCAACAATGATGGCGTTGGTCGTTACGTCAACTATGCATCCATGGGCAGTACAGGTATAAAATAGACCCCTTACTGATCCTAACTACTCGTGGTACCAGCCGGAATACAGGCAACCTTAACTGAGATCGGGTAACCAACCGCAGTAAAACCTAAGGTCGTACACCGACCAGGTTGACCAGGTTGACATCGTAGCAGTTCATCAGATTTGTCGCAAAGACCAAAAGATGTGGAGGATTCGTGGCAGCTAGGCCCAATTTTACCAGAGCGCTGGAGCGACCAACGAGCTTCGCAGTGATGGGCAGAATACAGCATGAACTGGAAAGCGATCAACGAGAAGATGTGTATGTTAAGGATTAAATACCGTTTCTTCAACTACACCATCATAAACATGATTGATGTCCTCAATTTTACCATTTCGTCAAATAATTTCTTTTTAGTCTACCAAAAATATGCAAAAAGGCTTTGGATTCATCAAGCTGGCGAAATATAGATCTTCTAACCTATATACCTCGCGACAAAGTCACCCTCCTCGGTTAAACATTCGGCTATTAGACAGTTCATGAGTTGCCGAGTACAATTTGATGCTGAAAGTCGTATGTATGTCAGTTATTATCATTATATACGATAGAAATTCAACTTGGGCCAACTTTATCAAGTTTTAGTTAAGATTTTGGATTTGTCAAGAGATATTTACGATAATTTTCGTACATTGATATACGAGTTGGTGCTAGCTGGGACAGGCTTGTTAGATCAGTTTCGTATCTCGAAGCCAACTGGGACACTCACTCTCGTACACAAAATATGACTGTATAAGTACGGACAAACAGACGTAACTCTCCTACAATTCTATAAAAAATTTGTCACACACAATTTGGATTTTTAGTATCAATTCATTGACTGTGGTCGTAACAGTTAGTTAGGTGCAGTTACGAGCAATGGTATGTGCCATCCGGAACCAGGGGTTAACTAGTGATATAGATTCTCATAAAAGGATATTCCAACATCTGCAGTAGGTCATGTGATATGACTTTCAGTCGTCTTATGCTGGTCTCAGGTCCCTAAGAAGTTCCTTAGAAATTCATTCGTTTCGTTCACTGAATTTCGAAGCACGCGCTAATGAAATTTATCGACTACAGATTTTATTACAACTTTGGAGAACACTTTGTAGCAAACATTGCATTGGACGGAAAGAAATGCAACAGCAATTCAACTGCAATACATATATCCCATACTTTACCAGAACGGTTTATTGCAGTGCAGTTCCGAAAGGGCAGGACAGTTTGCCAAGCTGCACTCGCCGTTGCTGTGAAACAAATTAAAACAATGCCCAACACACGTCACACTGCAACGTATGGTGAATCCATTTTCCTGTCTGAAAATTGTTCCGCTATCGCACCTGATGTATATTTGAACAATATTTCACTGCCACCACCGCACCAGGCTCCAACCGGCCGTCGTTGTTGCAGGCCCACCAATTGGTTCGTCATTTTTATTTGGCCAGTAAGCACCTTCGTTGCCGAGAATTACGTCTCTACCAGTCTACGAGTCTATTCTTCTCCGTTCCGGAAATTCTCGTTCTATTTGTCTCCGGAAGCAGCTGCGGAAACATGCCATTTCGTTGTGTTAGTTTCACCACGAATGAAAAAAAAAACTATCAACTTCAAAGTCATAAACATGCTCTCCGGTAGTAAGTGCAACCATCGTACATTCACTTGGGGGTTTTCCCGTACGGAAGAATGTATGCAGCCGAAAATAATGGTAATAAAAACTAAAGCCACAATACAGCTGAAGCGACTGAGCTACGGTAAAAATATACAATTTGATAAAAAGTACGATTGTTCTCCAACTGGTGAACACCATTTCTCATATACAGCGTGAGTGGCCGCTCATATAACTACTGTTAGGACTGGGTGATAGCGGGTGGAATGGCACTTGCCAACCGACAACCAGTAAAATGTCCAGGGAAGATAAACACTGACTGGTTGCTGCTGAAGCTGCTACTTTTTCTGCATCTCAGTCACAGGTCCTGGAAGTCGTTGGAAATAAATTGTTAAGCGAACCGTTTCTGACTTTGGTACCTTCCGCTATCACCGTATCCTGGTCCGCCGTATTCAGGTTCAGCTTCAGCGGGAGAAATAGAACAATTTTCCAGTTAGAGCAAAAACCGACAGAAAAAAAAAACAGAAAATGCTCCGCTCTGCCGGAGAAAATCCCCGGATAATTGTTTTTAGTGGCATAATTTATGATAAGACATGCCACATGGAGTATTCCCAATTCCACCAAATGCTTGCCGGGTGACAAAACACACCGTGCTTAATTTAAATTCGTGGCACTTGAGCAGATCTACGACAATGTAGCGTAGCGCAGCGTACCGTAGCACTCGTCGTTTGCCGCCGTCATTGTTGAAGATTAGACACAATTAAGGTTGTATGACACTACAGTCGCAAGCAAGTTGCTGAAATGGTGGCAACTTCTCACCAAAAAAAAAGTGTTTAGCACAGGAGCTGAAAGGGGTGAACTTGGGCGGCGGGAGGGCGGGGTACATTCAGTACGTGTTTTTCTGGTAATTATTGTTTCTCTCAGTGTTTATTAGTTTATGATTTTTTTATTGCGTGAATTTGAGCTGAATGTCAACAATATCAACGAAGTGTAGCAGCGTTTTGTAGCGAAATGTTTTCAAAGTTATTTTTTTTTCGTAACGTCAACGAAAGAAGGTAGCAGTTGAGCATTTCTAAATAGGTTGTCATATATAATTTTCAACCATTGTAATTAATTAATGCGATTGTCAGTCTAAAAGCAAAAAACGAAAATCTTTATAATGAAGAAATACTGCTACGAGGGATACCTCGATATAAGACAATTTATAATTTCTTAAAGTTGTCTTATATCGAAATTGTCTTATATCGAAACATGGTTTTTTCAAAAAAAAATTGCATTAGCGGTCGCCAGTTTTGCTCTGTGTTATGTGTTTACGGTTTTTGAACTATTTATTATTGTTTGAACTATTAGTTTTTTACTATTTTTGGGGTTATTTTGAAATAATGAACATCTTCATGGCACCGATTTCAGAATGGAAAATCAGCTCTGGTATCGTTATCAGCTATGTCCAAGGGATTTGTTTCGATATAAGACAAAATTGTCTTATATCGAATTGTCTTATATCGAGGTTGTTTTATAACGAGGCTGTCTTATATCGAGGTATACCTGTATAGAGATACATCTTTGAATGTTAAATATATAAAACTTACACCTAATTAATGAAATAAATTACTAGTCGGAATTTTCGAAATGATAATTCAACACATATCTTATATATCTTGTGCACATGCACAAGCATAATAACATTTGGAGTTTGCTCTTTTTTGTCATAAATTCGTAAAAAGGTAGAATTAAGCATTTCTTAATCGGTTATCATCAACAATCTCCAGCAATTGCAATCCAGAAAATGTTTCTCATTTCTCCGGCTACAGATTCTAGATTAAAATGTTAATCAAATGCTACAAAAAGATGCGTTGTCTAAATTTTCTAAGTTAAATAAAAGGTGTTTTTTTCCATGTGTGGACTCATTACTGCGACCAGTATAGTTGATCTATTGTAATATCGCCCGGGTGTTTACTGTATGACCTGCACTGCATTTCTTTTTGCTATAATCGCTATTGAGTGAGCGATATGCTTATTAAATTTATGCGTGCTTGTGTGTATTGGGGTTCCCTTCCTTCAAAGCTTGATCTACTTTTTACCCACTTATTCCTCGCTGCCAGCACTATCCCATATTATAGCCGTCCCTGGCGAGGACTCATTCGTACCTCTGACCAGTACACTAAACTATAGGAGGGACATTTGCACAGTCAGAAGGCTTCAGTGGGTAAATATATAGAATTCAGCATGAAGGAAGCGTATATGGAGGGGCCTGAGAATAAACCCATGCTAAAATCACTTGACATCGAATGGCTTGATTCTACTAAGATTCGAACCCACGACCACTCGCTTGTCAAAGCAGACTCGCTAACCTTGCGGCTACGGAGCCCCCCATCCCAAATAAAAGGTGTTACGCAGATGTCGGCAATTCATCTTTCGACGGCAGCAGCGCCCATGCTACTAAAATTAGCGTTGGGTGGTCCTGAATGCCAAGAAAACGCCCGGTCCGGATGTAATCCACAATGTGGCCCTAAAGTCAGCGACACAAGTGTTCCCGGACAAGTTCAGGACAGTGCTGCAGAAATGGCTGGAAGATTATAGCTTCACGGACATATGGAAGATCAGGAAAACCTGCCGGTGATCCGGCGTCATACAAGCCGATATACATATTTGCTAGTAAACACCTGGAGAGAATTATTCTAAACAGGCTGATGATGTACACGGAAAGTGAATATCTATGCAGAACTCTAAGGAATCATTTTCAGAACCGGGAGCTTGTTTACGAAATCGCTGAGAGGCGCAAGACGTACAATGCGGCGGAAGTTCCACAAGGCTCCATTCTCGGCCCGACGTTTTGGGACAGTATGTACAATACTAACTCTGAAGCCACCCAGGGGTGCTACTGTCGTCATATGCAAAAGTGACGTTAATCCATTTTGC
Organism: Sabethes cyaneus; assembly: GCF_943734655.1. NCBI lineage: Eukaryota > Metazoa > Arthropoda > Insecta > Diptera > Culicidae > Sabethes > Sabethes cyaneus. Next base: position 46,222,487 of record NC_071355.1, read on the forward strand.
ACATTTTTCAGTAGAAGCAAAAATCGTAAATTTGAAGCATTTTTAATCCAAGAGCCAATTTTGAGTTTTTGGTCTGTACAATTTGTTCGTTTCGTTGTCTACTAACTAACCATTGCTGTTTCTCTAGTTATTTTATTGAATACATGAAATGCAAGCGTTGACGTCACTTTTGTGCATAAATTCAAATTCAATTTTTACGTTTCGCTGCAAAAGTGACGTCGGCGAACAGAACGGAAGGGACAGCATGCAAATGCATAATTTTACACGGATTTAGATATTAATTTAAAAAATATGGTCCATCTTTTTAAATTATTATGATGACCATGTATCCACCTATTAGGGTGATAAAAATTTTGTTTTCTGTAAATCCATACAACAAATATGGCATCTTCATAAACCGTTTGGACCACATTAAAATAAGCAACTTTGATGAATACCCCAATTGTTTTGTAAAATGTACAATGACTTGTTAAAAAACACTTAAAATCATTGTATAACAATAACTTTGCACATGCTTTGCATTATTTTGAAATGTTCTAGCGAGTTAGTCGTTATATTAAAATACATATTTTCTCTGATGGCTGGTTATCACTAGGATGCATGCATCTCCTTGTATCTTGCATTAATGATGTTTCCGAAAACATTGCCGACATGTCATCCGAAGACATTGACCACACTTAAATTTTCAAAAAGCAACCCTAAGACTGACTTTTATGAAAGTTGATCATGTATAATTTAAATATAAAGCGCTTATTCTAATGCTCAATAACGCACAAAATATTCAAAATGTTGTTTGCGGGCTAATCAATTATACTATTGAGCAATAGTATAATGTGCATAGCGAGATTTGAACATACGTCCATACTATCTTCGATAAAGTTGTTCGTCATAAAATTTCCCATCCATACAGTATAGCTACGCTGCTCTGAGATACTATTCGATACCCTGTTTTGACGTTTATTTCAATAAAATTTCGAAAATTTCAAAATTTTGCCGAATTCAATAAACTTCTGTAACCAAATATGACTCCAGACATGCCCTCATAACTTTTTTATGAGTGTATCAGATCTCAATGATTGTGAAAAAAATAGTTAAGTACATTGTTTCACCTACTTTAACATTTCTAAAAATATTTTTTTGAACTTGCTCCTGAAAAATGCTATTTTATCATAAAACTCAAATATGCGACCCCTGAATCGCGTCAACCAACGTTGACGCCATATAAAAGTTTTGTTGTGACACCCTAAGCTATCATTTGAGGGGTGAGCCCCCGGGTTTTCTGACATAGTGCTATTTTGAGATACTCTAGTGTACAGCCTCGTAGCATCTTTCTGCACAGCCCGCCTACGAAGCCAAAGCTCATGAGCCGACAACAGGTCGTGAGCGCGAGAGACACACTAGGATGTATGGATACAGATTTTTCTTTACTAGGGGGCTTTTGTTGGAGTGTGAGTGTGATCTTCATCTTCATCACTTCTTCTCTTCTTTATCTTACACCCTTGCTTACACACGCGGGGACGAGTGTAGGTCTTTACGAGCGATGATAGGTATCAACTACTGGGTTGCAATGACCAGCGTGAGCAATCTTTTTTTCCCACTTCTACCCCTTCCCCTGATTAGCTCTCTTCGGTCCACAGCTCCATAGCACAGGTCCAAACCCCTTTTGTCCACAGCCACTTATACGTCTGATTTCTTTCTGAACATCCTTATAATGAAATAAATTTCAATTCCAAACCCTTAATTCCTTATATTGTCCTTATATTGTTGTATATTGTTATATATCCCCGTAATTATGACCCTCTCATCTTTTCACACCCCCCTCCTCTTATCTCCCAACCACTTGTATAACGTCTAACGGTCCAAATGCAAGGCCAAAATGGTGTATTGTGCGAGACATGTTCTGATGCTTGGATAAGCGATATTTTGTATCAGGGATATTCAACCCTTACAGGATACTCATCAACTCTTTCAACCACTCGCCGTATAGACTAGGTGGAAAAATCGTCAAATCGTCAAATTGGTTCGTAACGCTGTGAATAAGGCTGGTCCTCCGAATCGCAGTTTCGACGATTATACATTAGTCGGCAGCCGTCGCTTGGTATTGAAATTCAACCGATCATCTATCAGTACTTAGGATGCTTGAATACCCGTGTTGAGGTAATGCCGTGCTCTCCGACGGTAATGACTGCCCGCTGTACTGCTTTGCAACTACTGACCAGCAAGACCTTTGTTTTATCTTTTATGGCGGGAAAATTGCAGCATAGCTCCCTGCATCCAGCTTTCAATCAATCAGATTGCCTCGGTCACCATCATCTCCGAAGTTATCAGCAAAACCGACGATAAGTGCTAAGCTATCATTTGAGGGGTGAGCTCCCGGGTTTTCTGACAAAGTGGTATTTTGGGACACTCTACTGTACACTCTCAAGTGAATAGGTAACAGGATGTATGCGCACAGTACCAGCAGTTTCTGTCATAGGTTTGTGTCAGTGGAATAAGCGTTAGATGCTATGTTTCTCACATTTACATTTACTCGTACAAGATTTTCAATCTTATCGAAAACAAATGTATAAGTGACTGAAACACATAAGAATGATGGCCTTTCGTGAAAGGCGAGGTCCGAATTGCGGTAATCCCCGTCGCGAGAAGCAAATTAGTTATGCACTTCATTCGGCCAAACTAGTGTTTTTTAGTCTTTGACCTTGAAATGCGGTCAGACATTAATATTAATATTTTTTGAAACGATGGTTCTACAATTGATGGAGGGACGGTAGGGGAAAGTAATGAAAATTTTTTGGAGTGAACCAGAATTGAACCCATAAAACCCGCCAGGGCATGTGGTTCGCTGGTACATGTATCTATGAACCGCAGGAGCGCTGGACAAAAGGAGACTGCTTAACCCTCTTGTTAAAGTAGCGACTTATGTGGTTGGGCTATTTTTAGACACAAATTGTGCCTCTTCCACCGTCAACTGTAGAAACCACCGACCGAGAAGTTTTAATCTAACTTGTTTTTACTGTCAAGACGACGACACTATGCGGACCCTTACGATTTGCAAGGTACTGCGCGTAACGTTGTTCGTCTGTTAGCGTGTTAACTGCGATTTTCAGCGCGGGTTTTCGGAGAAAGGCTCCATTCCTATGAAATAGACCAAACTCGTGTTTTAGTCTTTGACCTAGAAATGCGGTCAGGCATTAATATTAATATTTGTTGAGGTAGGAAAGGTAGGAGTCACAACGACTACTAGTAGTCGTAGCTACCAATAACCCCCCCCACATTCTCACTCTTTCCCCTTCACTCCAAAAAAGTAAAAGGAAATGAACTACAAAGTGTTGCTTTAATGACTTTGCTTCACCTGATTTTCCGCTCTTTTCCCTTCATGTTTATTTTCACTCTAGAGTGCTATGAAACATATTTGATTTCATTTCTTTTGTCTACCATTCCCCCTGTTTATTGAAAACACTACCGTTTGGACCACTCACACAACTTCTAACGGTCCAAATGCAAGATAATCGCAGCCACTTTCACTTATTTGAACCTTCTCCTCTTTTTAGCGAACCACCATCCTTTCACCAACCTCCTGTACTGATTTACTTAGGTCAACTTAATCTTCTGATGATGTTACAAATAATTAATAATTGTTATCATTTCTAACCGGAAATATATATGCTTTAGATATGGAAATGTCATGAAATAAAATACAAAACAGAAAAAAGAAGCAAATTTTTTCACTTGAATAACCAAGTTTTCGTTTGAGCTTAACAGTGTTCTATATAGCGATTTACGTATATAGCGATTTAAAAGAACTTTCTGCGAACTTTCTAGTTCTGTTTGACAGTTACTTTGCGTTCTCTTCAAAGTTTCAACATCACATACGAACTTGAAAGTCCGGTTAGTTACTTAAAAATATAGGCTGAATAGAATTTTATTCATGATTATTTTGTTGGTTGATTAAGCCAAAAAACCCCTTTTATCGGAACTTTTGGTTAGCCCAAATATCGGAGAATTGTAACCTGCTTCGATCCACGGATCCCTTAGCTTGTGTAACTTCCACCAAATTGAGACACTCGCGCAAACCTGAATCACGTCTTTGGGTAAATAATCCTGGCATAGAAAAAAAAAAGTTACTAATCGAACGAAGCTATACCTATAGTATACCTATAGGTATACTATAGGTGTGTATTGTGAGTCGGTATTAGTAACATACTGAACAAAAATGAAGGATATTAGTGTGCATGTGCATCAACAAATATGTTGCGGAGTATTGATGAGATTTGTGGCAAGAGGATCGTTATTAATACTGCGATTGTATGGAGCAAAGATGGCGGATCAGCTGCAAAAGAAAATTTAAGTTGAAAATTAACAAAAAGTGTCTACAACGGCTACTCTTGAAATTGAACAAATAATACAATTCATTAAAACGACTACAACTAACTTCTGCTGGGTTGTTCATTTCGTAAACGGTTCGGTCAGTTGATCGTCGAAAGAGTTCGAATTGGGGCATCACAGGAGGAATACTCGTCTACTAGACAACATTGGTAGCGTACACTGTCTTTCATATACCTAGTATCTCTAGGTATATGAAACTAGGTATCTAGTATACCTAGTATATAGCTATCGTATCTCTCCAGCCAAGGTTTTGGAGAGTGTATTGGACACACGTTCGATCACAGTTGTTGTGAAGCACATGATATGGTGCCTACGTTTGCACTTTGTATCAGTCAGCATCGCGATCACACAGCAAATTTAGAGGTCGTCTGCGAATAATGGAAGGCCCCAAGACGCTGCCTTGAGGTACATCGGACTGAATCTGGAATAGAGCTGAACAGGCACTGCCATCTTTCACTGACAAGCCCCATCGACCTGTAAAATAGGATAATTCGAAAATCGAGTTTAGTAAAGTTATGCAAGATGAACGATCAAAGAAAACTAAGTTAAATTTTCCTTTTATAATTCTGATAATACTCTTTAACGACCTTTCTGTAGAGCTCCTTTCGCCGTTAAACTTTATTATTGTAGAGGAAACTCTGTCAAAGACAAAGTTGAGTAAAAACATTGGTGTCATTAGTTCTTGCTAACCCGGGAAATTTACAACCGAGCAGTTCTATATAGCTTATGTTGAAGATTGTGACTTGGAATCCATCATATATCACGGTCAATGTTAAAAACAATTTGACGTATTTAACCGTGTATTTCATGTTCAAAAAGTTCCAATTCAACAACCCTGCGCTGTTAATCACATTATTCAAATGTAAATATCCCAAAAGCATGTGGTACACTAAAATTAAGCAAATTTAAGAGTTCTCACCTCTCACCACGCGTGTACCTACGCAAGTGTTTTGGTTTCAAACCCAGTCTCAAAGAACAACCCATTAATTCCAGACTGTAAGGTATTACAGTCGAGTTGAGATGAGCAGATGAGAAACAAAGTGCAAAATGTGCTACAGCAGCTGGTGCCCGGATATTTCGTTTTGTTGAAAATGTTGGCCTTCCATCCTAAACAAGTTCCATCCTAGATAAACGGAATTTACACGTATTGTTTAAATTATTGCCGCTACTGCGGCACGTTTTAGCTTTATTTGACCTACCGGGCCAACCCAGGGAAAAAGGATACATTGCCAATGAAAGCGGGAATGCAAGGAAGCAACGCATGTGACGTACTGTACCGCATCAAGATCAAGATAAAGCGAAAGCTCGTTCGTCTTCATCCTGCTTGAACCAACCGGGCCGGGTAAGAGGCAAATATACACTTCCCACTTGCACTTCCAGTGCATATTCACTGTTTCTCCGCCAGGAAGAAGGAAATAAAGTGGACGGATGGGAAATGCAACCATACCGAACCGTCAACTCTCCCCTTTTGCTAAGCCAGTGACGAAGATCGCGCTCTGGGGCGGCTCAGGTCGATTGGGATGAATGGATAACGAGAGCATATATGAATAACAAATTATGTGACACATTTTTGATGCCGTGCTTTGCTTTTCACGAGAGAAGAAAACTCTGCACTCGGGTAAATCGGGATAAATCACAACGTTAACAGTGTAATTTTCACTGCAATAACGTATGTGCAGCAGCTTACTGACGACGATGTCTATGTGTTCGCGAGTTTCGGAGGAAGGATTTTTTTCAGCTTCCTGTGGGTGCTGGTGCAAATCGGAAAGATTTATTATGGAAATAAATACGCTATTCACAGCCCCACCCGTTTTGGTAGATGGCAGATGCAGAAATGTTTATGTTGCTGTTGGCACGACAGATACAACAACGTTTGGATGATCGTGATGGTGCCAAATACATTCATTTCGAAGGCTTCTTCTGTCCTCTGAGCCCTGTGTTAGTACATTGTGGGAAAGATTTATTTTTGAACAGCTTTGCATCTCAAATTTCGGTGAGAGTCCAATTCATTTACTTTGGGTGTCTCCTCCATGTTTACAATGGCAGGAATTCAAATTTGTCGAGCATTTTTTGCCTTTCTTGTATAAAAGTATACATCACAATTACAATCACAAATATTTAATCAAATCGGATAAAGTTGCCCGTTTCTCACAGGACGTTAGCATTACTGAACACGTGTTTCACTATTTAACAATGGTGTGAATTTTTGAAAACTTTGTCATTTCGCCGCCAAAGCCTCAGAAACAATTGTTCAACAGCAGTTTTAGATTCGTTCGTATGATTCTACTTTTCCTTCCTTGGCAGATTCAGCAGATTATTTTTTACCATATCATCCCCACATAACAGAGTTGTCACATCTCAACGAGCCAAATGAATGTGTTCAAAATCATCATGAAAACGGCAACACAGCCCGCCGCCGCCCCGTCTGCTCAGGTTTGCCTGCTGCACTGGAAAATGATTCATTTCTACATGGACTACAGAACAACATCACTCAAGAGCAATCCAAACATTTTCCTCTAGCATTAATTAATGCATCTCTCACTCGCAGACCAGAAATCACGTTCCACTGAGGCTAGGTTATGCTACAAGAGTTGAAAAAAAACCTGTACGAATAAATGGATGAATGGCTAATGTGAGGATGCAGGCGACCAGTCGACATGGCATGGGAACATGAGCGATTCCCGGTGGAACCAGGAATGGCAAACGTATACAGGACTGCAGATACCTAGGTTATAGGGAAAAGCACTTTCGGTTTTGTTTCAATGTTGCAACATTGGAACATTGCTCCAGTAGAGGGTCCTCGAACTGTGCTGTACTGGTGCTGCTGCTTTGCGGGAACCAGAACCAGGCTCAGACAGAGGTTGAGCAAGCAGCCCGAATGGGTCATTCGAAGCTGCTAATGTGTTTTATGATGCTGCTTACTTTGTATACCGAACAGCATTTAGAACATCAGTTCACAGTTTGCGCTGGGATAAAACGTGACCGAGAACCACAGTTTCCTATGTCAAGCCGTTTTCGGTGAGCAATGAGCAGCAATGCTGAACTTTACGGTCGGAAAGTTCGTCATCTGTACATTACAAGGTGTTGGGAAGGCTCGACGTAATGAGTCAGGTTACCAGATTTTTGCTGCGAATAACTATAAATGAGCGGAAAAGATGGGTTTTTATGAAACGTAACAATTAAAATTGTTATATAATGTCACTCCAATGTGAGAAATAAAGTGACTTCTGCTAGCAAAATTATGTTTTGTCAGATGAAGTACAATTAAAAAAATTTGTAAGCGAGGTTTGGAAATTCCATTTAAACTATTCTATGCAGTGCAGAATCACTGAGAGTTAGGTACTGAGAAACATTCCGCGGTTCCAATAAATCGCAAAAACGATGTAATCTTTTAATATTTACAAATTAATTAGTCAATGCAATCGTACCGATATTGAAAACGTGAAGCATGCAATCTAACCAAAAATCTATTCCAGCAGTCAACGAAAGATCTCAAACAACATTTTTGTCATAAATCCCTGCCTTCCTGTGTGACAGCTCTTCTCGCAATCATCCTCCAAATCACAGCTTTGGTCATCAGCCCATCAGATTCTGATCAGTGCCAAACTTGAGCTGCCTGAAAAAGTACTTACTGGCTGTCACCGAGCCCAACGTTTTGTAGGAAATGATCAAGCGGGCTTTATTGGAGCTCACGCCACTACGTACCAAATTTTTACCATCCAACAGATCTGGTAGAAATGTCGGAGATACAACTTACCCACACATCACATTTGTATTGATTTCAATGCAGCATATGATACAGTCACTCGTGACCCTAGCTATAGTAGATAATGCACGACCGCGGTTTTCCGAACAAACTGACGCGACTGATCAGAGCTATATTGAATCGAGAGATGTGTTTCATGCACGTCTCGGGCACGCAGTTGCGTCCCTTCGAGTGCGAGTCGCGGTGTCGCAAGACCGCAGGGAAGAAAAGAGCTTCTGGAGGCACTCGCCCCGGTAGATTTACCCGTTAATAATACCCGGCATGATGTATAGCTGGCTCATATTACCGTACCTACCGATGACTTACCAAACCAAGAATTTTTTGATGAATTCGTACACCTTCTTCTTGTTGGCTCCCCAGGAACGTTCAATGTAACCGCTGTGTAACAACGTAAAACTCTTGCCCCAGCAACTGCTTCGTATCCACCATGATTTAAGCCTCGTCATCCATCACGACGTACCTCGGTTTGGTCAGCCACTTTCGGTTCAGCTTCCTACTTAGCTCGGGTCTTGGCCACCGCGTTTTGTTTGTCGTTCCGATACGGTACTCCTTGAACCCATGAATGCCGGTCAGACATATTTCATGTTTTGCCTTTCTATTATATAAATATACAGTAAACTCTCGGAAAAGTTAATCGATTGGGGAATGGGTCGATTAACTTTTCCGAAATATTAACTTTTCTGAGTAGTCCTGAAAATCATTGAAAATGATAAATACGAAAGCGAAAAATGCACCCCGGGATATAGGATACACATTTTTATGTATTTTGAAATTGTAATGAAAAGAAATATGTAGCAAGATCTTTAGGAAATAATACTTACTTCCTTTCAGTAAGTACTATAATACTTACTTCCTTTCAGTAAGAAGTAACTATGTGCAACTAGCAAATAGTTCAATACGGTATTGTTGCAACTATACGGTACAAGAGTTTGATTTGATTCCAGTTATGATGCAACTCTGTATGACTCTGTTTGACTGAGGAAAGGCGACAATAAACCGAAAATGAGAAATAAAGATAGAAGGTAAACACACGTGTTTGTACGAACGCTTGGACAACCAATAAATTCAAACTCTCAGAAAAGTTAAACTAAAAATTAACTTTTTAGAGCGTTGCATGAGAGCTGATATTCGCTTAACTTTTCTGAACAATTAACTTTTCCGAGAGTCTACTGTATAGTATAAAGGTATAGAAATCACTTGGAAAACCGAAAATGGAAAGAAGGTCCTGCGGGCCGAATGTTATATACCATTCGACTCAGTTTCGAAAACTGAGCATTTTCTGTGTGTGTGTGTGTGTGTGTGTGTATGTATGTATGTGTGTGTGTGTGTGTGTGTGTATGTATGTATGTGTGTGTGTGTGTGTGTGTGTGTGTGTGTGTGTGTGTGTGTGTGTGTGTGTGTGTGTGTGTGTGTGTGTGTGTGTGTGTGTGTGTGTGTGTGTGTGTGTGTGTGTGTGTGTGTGTGTGTGTGTGTGTGTGTGTGTGTGTGTGTGTGTGTGTGTGTGTGTGTGTGTGTGTGTGTGTGTGTGTGTGTGTGTGTGTGTGTGTGTGTGTGTGTGTGTGTGTGTGTGTGTGTGTGTGTGTGTGTGTGTGTGTGTGTGTGTGTGTGTGTGTGTGTGTGTGTGTGTGTGTGTGTGTGTGTGTGTGTGTGTGTGTGTGTGTGTGTGTGTGTGTGTGTGTGTGTGTGTGTGTGTGTGTGTGTGTGTGTGTGTGTGTGTGTGTGTGTGTGTGTGTGTGTGTGTGTGTGTGTGTGTGTGTGTGTGTGTGTGTGTGTGTATGTGACGCTTTTAATCTCACTCACTTTTCTCGGAGATGGCTGGATCGATTTTAATGTTCTTAGTGTCAAATGAAAGGTCTAGGTGTCCCATTGGTCGCTATTGAATTTCATACTGATCGGACTTTTAGTTCAAAAGTTATGTATAAAAATACGAAAAATATGGGACTTCATTATCTCACAGGTCCCTTAACCGATTTGAACAAAATTGATTGCATATGAAAGAGGAGTCTTGCAAACCCTTAACTTCCAAATTTCATGACGATTGGCTTTGTAGTTTGAAAGTTACATAAAGAAATGTGAAAAAATAGTATTTAAAACATATTTTTGAAACATATAAACATCAATTCAATGTAAAACATCACGCATTTTATTATTATTTGAAAATTACTGCTGAGATCTATCAAACGAAACCGAGTTATTTAAAATCGGACGCTTCATTCAAAAGTTATTCAAACTTTAACTCTTAAGCACCGTATATTAAACCGTTAAAACGTGTGAAATCAAAACATATCAATCAAATGTTGATTGTATTCAATGTATGTATGTATGTATGTATGTATGTATATATGCATGTATGTATGTATGTATGTATGTATGTATGTATGTATGTATGTATGTATGTATGTATGTGTGTATGTATGTATGTATGTATGTATGTGATGACAATTTGCAATATTAAAATTTGCAATGAAATTCAAGAAAAGTGAGAAGCATGTCAATGTCTGAAGTTTTTGAAGCCTCTTAGTGGAATACGAACACTGAAATTAAAGAAAAGAAAAAACTTTTACCGACTAAATTCCACTGTTTAATATTTATTCGCGACAGATACGTATACGCTTTGAAATAAGACACTGATGAAGCCTGCACGTCGTAGGTGAACTACGTATCTGTTGCAAATAAATATTAAATAGTGGGATTCAATCGAAAAGTTTTTTCTTTTCTTTGATTTCAGATTTCAATTGTCATTTTCTTCACTTGCTGTTACTCACAATTGTACAAGAAAAGCAAAAAACGAAGAAAAGCAGTTTATTTAAGCATGTAGGTATAGTGGTGTATAGAATCAAAAATACTAGTGAGTTGATATTTCCAAATAAATTTGTACAAATTCCAAACAAATTCTGCGCATCAATAGATGCTCTTTTCAATCAAATAATACTAGAGCTTAGTAATGTTATATGAAAAATAGGAAGTAAACGTTGCACGGTAGAAATTTTGTAAGATTTGTTTTCGTTAGTGATATTTTAAAGGACAGATGTCTTATATCATGTATCATGTTTTAATAAATAAATCAAGAAAAGACAAGCACTGGGAATCATATCGATCGTATTTCCCATTCTCAAGCATGTTTATGGCGCAGCTTTGGCACTATTTTTCGACCTCATCTTGTTTTCCTAACCCTCTAACATTGTAATAACGATGCGATCAAGCTAATGACTATCTTTTCATGAAAGTACATTCAAAAGAAGCTTAAGTTTTGATTTTCATGCAAAAATAATTATCTGAAGGAGCGCTAGCTAAGAAATAGTTCCATTTCTCGTTTTCATATCTAATGCTCTATTCAGTTTTTTTTTTCTAATTCAGATATATTGCAAAATTGAAGCCAAGCAAACCAATAGTAAAATTTTGAGATCAATCATTTTGTTGTAGATATCCTTTTTCTTCAAAAGCGAAATATAATAATAATTTTTCTGAACTCTTGTTTTTCAAAGATGCTAACTTTTGAATGCATGGTATTAATATCAAAATATCAAAAAATCTGCTATGAACAAATACTTCATATTGTCAATTCAAAACAAGTTTCGTATGTGGCTCTGAAGCCCGAAAGTTAAGGCCGTCTGTAGACCCGTTAGAGGGTTAATTTCTAATTTTCTATACATATTCATTCAAGTCTGTAAAAATTATCTATTTTGTTTACATTATTTTTCTATAAATATTATAAAACTAAATAAGGTGTTCATCAAGTAACATAAATGACGCTTACATGTCTGTCTGTCTGTCTGTCTGTCTGTCTGTCTGTCTGTCTGTCTGTCTGTCTGTCTGTCTGTCTGTCTGTCTGTCTGTCTGTCTGTCTGTCTGTCTGTCTGTCTGTCTGTCTGTCTGTCTGTCTGTCTGTCTGTCTGTCTGTCTGTCTGTCTGTCTGTCTGTCTGTCTGTCTGTCTGTCTGTCTGTCTGTCTGTCTGTCTGTCTGTCTGTCTGTCTGTCTGTCTGTCTGTCTGTCTGTCTGTCTGTCTGTCTGTCTGTCTGTCTGTCTGTCTGTCTGTCTGTCTGTCTGTCTGTCTGTCTGTCTGTCTGTCTGTCTGTCTGTCTGTCTGTCTGTCTGTCTGTCTGTCTGTCTGTCTGTCTGTCTGTCTGTCTGTCTGTCTGTCTGTCTGTCTGTCTGTCTGTCTGTCTGTCTGTCTGTCTGTCTGTCTGTCTGTCTGTCTGTCTGTCTGTCTGTCTGTCTGTCTGTCTGTCTGTCTGTCTGTCTGTCTGTCTGTCTGTCTGTCTGTCTGTCTGTCTGTCTGTCTGTCTGTCTGTCTGTCTGTCTGTCTGTCTGTCTGTCTGTCTGTCTGTCTGTCTGTCTGTCTGTCTGTCTGTCTGTCTGTCTGTCTGTCTGTCTGTCTGTCTGTCTGTCTGTCTGTCTGTCTGTCTGTCTGTCTGTCTGTCTGTCTGTCTGTCTGTCTGTCTGTCTGTCTGTCTGTCTGTCTGTCTGTCTGTCTGTCTGTCTGTCTGTCTGTCTGTCTGTCTGTCTGTCTGTCTGTCTGTCTGTCTGTCTGTCTGTCTGTCTGTCTGTCTGTCTGTCTGTCTGTCTGTCTGTCTGTCTGTCTGTCTGTCTGTCTGTCTGTCTGTCTGTCTGTCTGTCTGTCTGTCTGTCTGTCTGTCTGTCTGTCTGTCTGTCTGTCTGTCTGTCTGTCTGTCTGTCTGTCTGTCTGTCTGTCTGTCTGTCTGTCTGTCTGTCTGTCTGTCTGTCTGTCTGTCTGTCTGTCTGTCTGTCTGTCTGTCTGTCTGTCTGTCTGTCTGTCTGTCTGTCTGTCTGTCTGTCTGTCTGTCTGTCTGTCTGTCTGTCTGTCTGTCTGTCTGTCTGTCTGTCTGTCTGTCTGTCTGTCTGTCTGTCTGTCTGTCTGTCTGTCTGTCTGTCTGTCTGTCTGTCTGTCTGTCTGTCTGTCTGTCTGTCTGTCTGTCTGTCTGTCTGTCTGTCTGTCTGTCTGTCTGTCTGTCTGTCTGTCTGTCTGTCTGTCTGTCTGTCTGTCTGTCTGTCTGTCTGTCTGTCTGTCTGTCTGTCTGTCTGTCTGTCTGTCTGTCTGTCTGTCTGTCTGTCTGTCTGTCTGTCTGTCTGTCTGTCTGTCTGTCTGTCTGTCTGTCTGTCTGTCTGTCTGTCTGTCTGTCTGTCTGTCTGTCTGTCTGTCTGTCTGTCTGTCTGTCTGTCTGTCTGTCTGTCTGTCTGTCTGTCTGTCTGTCTGTCTGTCTGTCTGTCTGTCTGTCTGTCTGTCTGTCTGTCTGTCTGTCTGTCTGTCTGTCTGTCTGTCTGTCTGTCTGTCTGTCTGTCTGTCTGTC